>NC_041408.2:35529203-36174203 GCF_900747795.2 Erpetoichthys calabaricus
GCCTGAAAAGACAGGACGACCTAAGACCTCCAGAGTTTGGGAGCATTCTACTCTGAAGGCAGAAAAAAAAAAGGTGTTGAACTGCAATATGTGTACATCTATGGCATGACAGCACAACCAAGCTTCACATACATTTGAACAGGAAACATACGATTCCGGGCTCTGTGGAGGACGAAGACTTGCCGTCATCCCAGTAAGTTGAATGTTAGGGAAAGGGAAAGTTCCAGACTAGTTGGGTATCGGACTTCAAATGGCTTTTACACAACCTAGAAGAATATGCAATAATGTGGAAGTACTGCTGCAGCAAGCCTACTTTAGTTGGTAGAAAAAGATTTTGTGGCAGGATCACACAATTCAAACATGAAAATCTCTGTGCCGTCTTTTTTTTTTTTTTGTACCTTCACAACAGCATCATAATGTACAGCAGTGTATTTCAGCCACAGAGAAAAAAATTAAGGATACAGTGAAAAAGGTCTGTTTTGTTATTAAAATGGAAATTTCGTGTTTAATCTCGAAATGTCCACTTTAATCTCTTATTTTATCATTAAAGTAGACCGTCGTAAACATCTTCTTAAAACCAACCCAGTTGTTAATTGCTATGTGCTTCTGGGGCTTTCTCCTGAACTGATAGCAGCGGCAAGCAGCAATTGCCACACAGAAAACATTACATTTATTATACTCCATCTCTCTGCACATTTAGAATCCTTAGATTTATATTTGATATCACTTTCATGATAAAATGTATTAAAGTATGTATGTTACATTTTACAGATAAATGTTAACTTCATTTAAATAATGAATACTATTAATAATTATACATGTGGGGGTGGTATGGTAGCAGAGTGGTACTACTGTTGCCTCTCAGGGAGTCACGTCCTAGGTGTTTCCTACCTGTAGTTTGCATGTTTTCCTGGAGGGTTTCCATAGTGTGCTACCGTTTCCTTCCAAGGACATGAAGTTTTGGGGATTTGGTGACGCTAAAATGACGTTAGTGCATGTGTGTGCTTGTATTCACCTTGTAATGACTTGAAGCCCTGTCCAGGGATTGTTTCTGCCTTGCGTCCAATGCTTGTTGGAATGGTCGCATCCCTGAACTGATGCATGTAATCATTAAACATCCTTTTCAGAGATATGGTGTTAAGGTGTCCTTGGAATTGAATGGAGGTTTCAGGCAATTCACAACACTGGGAAGCCAAACGTTTTTTTCACCGTGATGATATCTTGCACTGCCACCTGACAGAATCTTCCAGATTTATATAAAGTACGTGCACACGTATAAAGAGTACAATGCTTGCGCAGCGGTAGCATCTGCTGGAGCACATTTCGCATCGTGTGAAGTATAAACCCGGCCTAACAGCACACTCCCAACAGCAGATGACTTGCAGCAGGCTTCAACAGTATGTTGGGTGCAAGCAAATGTGCCAAAGACTCAGCGGTAAAAGTTTTCCAGACAAAAAAGAAAAGACGAAAAATGCAGCAGAAACATCCAAACTTTCAGTTAAAATAAACTGTGCATATTACATAGTAGAGGGAGAACAAATTAAACCACTTGTTTTGCTACAAAAGAAAAATCATCTGGACATTTCCCCAACATATGACAGCAATGTTCATTATGCTGAACTAATTTCAAACATTACTGCAGACTTACAAAAATAATAATAATAATAAAGTCATGATGGTGCAACAGATTTTTCAGTGGTGAAATATTGTGGTGATCAGATATTTACATGAAAACTTGTAACTTAAATTTCATGTTTAATTTTGAAGTGCGTGTTTAGTGTGATTCTGCATACATAAGCCAAACTGTGAGTTTAGTTAATTTATTGAAAACCGTTGTTTTTTTAAGTGTGTGTGTGTCCATTGCACGAGCAGAGCTAAAAGTGCTTGTTAAGTGTTTTATTTCTATTTATTATTATTTATTTTCAATGTATTATTATATAAGGTTTTTATCAAAATCTATATTTTGTTTAAAATATCCACAAGTAGTTCATTTTTTAACAAATACATTTCTGGGAATTTTATGGAAATCTATTTATTTGGAGAAGTTCAATTTAATGAATTCTGTGTTTAGTTTCAAATGATTTTTTTATAATCCAACTAATCGATTAATCAACAAAATAATTGTGAGATTAATCGATTATCAAAATAATCGTTAGTTGTAGCCAAGAATATGAATATCTTCGCAAAAGACTCATGGCTTTAATGAGATCTCATAAGGACTGTCAAAGTACTGTAAGAAATTCAAAACTAATATGAAAAAAGTTAATGAGTTCACAGGAACTACACAAAAATGGATTGGAGAAAAGAGAGCATTACATAAGTGAATGTTAGAATGGCTTAATAAAGGATTTGGCAATCTTAACACAGCAGATGATGTCCTAACACTAGTCCAGCCTGAGGGCAGTGTCTCCAGACTCTTTCTCAGATCGCATTACTCACCTGCTGCATCTGTAAGGGCAGAGGTCATAGCTTACATGAAGGCAGAAGCTGAGTATGCAATACTTGTCACAGGAACTGAAGCTGCTAAAAAGGGGAGAGTTTTAGAAATGGAGGAAGATCAGGTAAGGGCTCAAAGAAAAATGAAGGAAGCAAGGCTAAGGGCTCAAAGAGAAATAGGGACGGCACAGCAGAAAGCTAAAAGAGAAGGACAGTAAATAAGAAATAGATATGGAGGAGAAAACTGCCGAATCTAGAGGAAGATTAAAAGTGTACAAGAAACACAGTAGCAAGAAATACCCAATATCTACATCCATACCGCATGAAGATGATGATGCTAACCATTCAGAATCGAGACATGCAGTACCACTTAGTGACTCTCAAAAGCAAACTAAGAGTAGTGCACAATATCAAAGTGCACTTGAAGAAAGGAGTAAGTGTAACCTTTTTAATCTACCATGTACAGATGTGCCATTATTCAATACTGTTCCCATGATTATCCTTCCTTCATTGCCAAATCTGATAAATTTGTAGACATAAATCTTATTTCATATGCAGAATAGCTGCAATATTTGAAGCAATTTACTAGAGGGGTGTCACAAGAATTTGTCAAAGCCTATCAACACCTACCACCAGATGCAGCTTATAGGGAAGCAAAGGAAAGGCTTTGTAATAGTAAAGAAGTTCAGACAAGCATTTGTAACAAGGGCACTGCAATGGCCTCAATTTAAGTCAGGAGACGGAGATGTACAAAGAGCTTATATACTTTTCCTCATCAATTGTACAAATGCTCTGCAAGCTACATAGTATATAGATGAATTTGATAGTAGCTCAAACATCTGAACTATTGTGGTGCTGAGGTGTCACCCGTTGCATGACTACACTCGGGTCCTAATCTGGATCCTGAGTTGGTTTGTCATGTGGTGGGTGCAGCAATATGTTGTATCTGCGCGTGTTCCTAACCTCCTCCTCAAACCTGGCCTCTGTTATATCAAAACTTCCCTTTTTGGTAAGGGAAGACTGGAAAAAGGCAGTTTTTCAAACTGAAGAAAACAAAAAAAATTTCCTGACCTAATTGTCTTCTTGGAATAAAAATTTAAGATGACTTTGCATCCTGTACATGGTAACATTGCTGAGAAAGCCTTTTTTTTAAAGAGCCATAAAGTAAACAGATTTGTAACACGCATTATTAGTACATCATCTATACCTTTCTTGATCAGCATGGTTCATATGTCAGAGCACTATTTTTTTTTTTTTTTATTTGTCTTCAGCGTTCAATACCATACAGCCTCATATACTGATTGGGAAATTGAACAGTATGAATATAAACCCGTTTATTACACTATGAATTCAGAACTTTCATTTAAATCGTTCACAGACAGTTAAAGTACAGGACACTTTTTCAATAGTCATTCATTGAAACACAGGAAGTCCGCAGGGGTGTATCTTATCACCATTACTGTTTACTCTGTAGACAAGTAACCTGAGACAGAACAATGACCACTGCTCCATTTTCAGGTATGCGGAGGACACCATGCTCATAGGACGCATATCTGAGGAGGATGAAAGCCACTATCTAAATCAAGTGGACTGTATGGGAAACTGGTGCAATAAAAACTCCCTCACTCTGAATGTAAAAAAGACCAAAGAAATGATATTTGATTTTAAGAGACAGAAATCTGTATGTTCACCTATTGTAGTTCTGGGAGAGGAGGTAGAAATAGTGACTAAATATAAATACTTAGGAACTTACCTAGGTAACAATCTTAACTGGAATACAAATACAAAAAAATTATTCTCTAAATGCAACCAGTGCATATTTCTCCTCCATAAACTCAAACTATTTAAAGTAGACAAGGACCTCATGTTGTCATTTTATCTCAGTCTGATCCAGTCTGTGATCACTTTCAGTTTCATTGCCTGGTTTAATAGTCTGACAAACCAAAACTCAAAAAAGCTCCAGCAGATTACAAAGTATGCAGCTAAAGTTATTGGGGCTGATGTAGATGATTTGTGTAGTGTGTGTCAGAGGGCAATGTTAAAGAAACTGGAAATCATCTCAACTGATGACAGACATCCATTACATGGAGAACTAAAAGTTCAGTAAATCAGGAAGGATAGTTGCTTTGAAAACCCACACAAATTTCTCCAGAAACTCCTTTCTTCCTAGTGCCATACGACTTTTCAATAAGAAATATCGGAGATAATGATTAAGGTTTAGATATATATCCTGTAACCTTTTTTTTTTTTTTTTTTTAAATATTTATTATTTAACTGCCTTACCTTAACCTTTCTTGATTCTATTTGTCTGTTTTATTTCATTCTGTCTGTTATTAGATGCAACTGAGAAGGCAAATTTCATGTTTTCTTGTGTAAACATGACTAAATAAAGAAACCTTAAACCTTAGTAATGAAAAAGAGACTAAAGACATTACAGTGAAAAAGAGTGGAAACTGTTTGTGTACTTAAAAAAAACTGTGTATATTGCAATGATAAACATGCTTTTGCAGAATGCAGTAAAATCATAAAATTACTAAGCAAAGGCAGAACTGAATTTTTTGAAATCATAAAGGTTTGTGTTTTTGATGTCTTAAACAGGGGCACCTTAGTAAAAACTGCACTGAGAAATTGGTTTGTCAGAAATGCTCTTTGAAACATCCAGACATTCCACATGTCAATAAAGAAGATGGAGCTAAATCCACTAAAGCTGCATCTACTAATGAAACTCAGAAGGGAATCTGTGCTCTTACTGGGGCTGGTGAAGAATATGAACTATATGTGGTCCCTGTTAAGGTAAAATCCAAGAAGAGAGAAAGGTATGTAGAGCATATGCCTTTATTGATCCAGGTCATACAGTAAAAATTTGCACTGGAAATCTTCAGAGACAGTTAAACCTTCAAGGAAGAAAAAGTGTTCCTCAAGTGTTATTGCCAAACAGCATGCTATTGGACTCGGAAGAAAACTAAATAAAAATTCAGGTTTTTACTAAGACTATAATGATTTCATGAGTGACATTAATGAGAAGTGTTATGCTGTCAAGGTACCTAAAGAAAGCCTGAATTGTAATGAAGGCATGGTGTGGTACATTCCACATCATGGTGTCTACCATCCAAAGAAAGATAAGATTTGAGTGGTCGTTGATTGTATAGCCACCTACCAAAGGATTTCTCTTAATGAACAACTACTGGATGGATTAATGACCCGACAGCGCCGCACAGAAGCACGGGGTTTATCAGCTTTACAGGGCAAGGTGATGTCAAATGTTACAGGCTTATGATCTGAAAACACTGCGTCCAAAATTGTCAAATTTGCCACAGAAAAGCCGAGCGATAGGACAAGATCCACCGTGTGCCCAAGATCATGCGTCGGTCCAGACACCCACTGCATAAAACTAAAAGAGTCAATTAGACTTAGAAAGTCCTTCACCATCGGTTTATCAGGACAGCATACATGTATATTAAAATCTCCAAGAATAAGGACTCGATAATATTTAGGCACAATTTCAGCCAGTAAATCGCAGAAGTCATTGAGAAAGTCCTTATTATATTTAGGAGGCCGATAAATCACAGCAAACAACACTGGGAGCGAGCAACGTAGCACAAATAAGCTCAGTTCAAAGCTAGAAGGAAGAAATGATAAAGAAAGCTGCTTACATCTATATTTATTAAGAAAAACAGTTGCAATTCCTCCTCCTCTGCCTGATGTCCGAGGAGAATTAAAGTAAGCACAGTCCGAAGGTAGAAGCTCTGAGAAAACGCTGGATTCACCAACATTCAACCAAGTCTCCGTCACACAAAGAAAATCCAGTCCATTGGAGATGAAGAAATCCTTAAGAATAAAAGTTTTGTTTGACAGGGATCTAGCGTTTACCAGACCAATCCTGGTAGGAGCCGGTGTCATCGGAGCGCCTGCATTCCGAGGAGCCCGGCGGAGAGGCAGCAGATTTCCCAAAAACGCTCCGCGTTGTCAGGGGTGAGGATAGTAGGAACAGTGGGGCTGTGACAGCCGGAAGAACTCCTCCGACCCGGCCACAGGTACCAACCAGGTGTAGGCAGGATCCCATAAGTTTCGGGGAGAAACGAGGCGACGAGCCCATCCGAATCCAATCAGAGACCTAGCAGAGAAAGCTTTCAGCCACTGATCTTCTTTACTTTTTGTGGTGGCCTGAAGGTAATCTACTGTAAGTAAAGACAACTCTTTACTGAACTTTACTGAGCAATTCAAAATGGCAGTACATTTTTTTGGTGCTACTTCTTCACCTAGTTGTGTTTCTTATACTTTATGTTGAACAGTCAAAGACGCAAAAGAAACAGATCCTAAAGAAGCAATTAATATTGTGCCCCATAATTTCTATGTAGATGACTGTTTAATGTCAGTTGCAACAGTAGAACAAGCAAAAAATATGGCAAAATATCTCAGAGTTCTATACTTCAGAAAGGGATTCCACCTGACCAAGTGGATGTGTAACAGCAGAACCATCTTATTATCTGTTCCTGTAGAAGACAGAGCTCTTGAAACAAAGGATTTAGACTTAGCCATAGTCTGCTCCCAACAAAACTTGCTCTGGGTGTCCAGTAGTGCACTGAAACGGACAGTTTAAAATTTTAGATAAAGTTACAGAACAAGCCTGCTACAAGGTGTGGTATTCTATCTGTTGTAAGTTCAGTTTATGACCCCTTTGGATTTCTAGCACCACTTATACTGCCAGCAAAGCTTATCTTAAAAGACTTGTGTAAAAAGAAATGTGAATGGAATGTCACAGTGGAATTCAAGCACGTGCTGAAATGGAAAAAATGGATGGAAGATTTACAATTACTACCAAAATATAATGTGAACTGATGCATCAAACCTTCATGGTTTGGACCCATAATGTCAGCACAAATGCACTGTTTTGCAGATGGCAGTGAAGATAGTTATAGCACTGTCACATATCTTCTCTTGTCCAATGAAAAAGGTGAAAAACATTGCTCACTCTTAATGGGGAAGTCAAGAGTGGCACCTTTGAATCATGTCACAATTCCAAGACTGGAGCTAACAAACAGCTGTTGTAGCAGTCAAAATAGATGAGATGCTAAAAAGTGAACTTCAAATACCCCTGCAAAAATCTACATTTTGGACAGACAGCACTGGAGTGCTGAAATGAAATTAAATCACTTGATTCAAGACTTTTGTTGCCAACAGAATCACAGTGATCAGAGATCCTTCACATCTGTGACAAGTATGTCACATCTGCCTTAAATCCAGGAGATCAAGCATTAAGAGGACTAAGCATAGAAAGCTTTATGAAAAGCCAGAACATGAGTAGCCAAAAAGACGAGCTCGATTGAATGATAACACAGAAAAGTCAGCTTTCAAAGAAAGAGAAAAAAAATGAAAATAGCATGTAATATATGTGCAAACTCAAATTCAAACTTAACAGCAACACAGTTACTGGTTTATGGTGATGGTTTAAAAGTGATGCACACAATTAAAAAGTGTACCCACTACTGAAAATGTATCCCCAATCCTACATAAGACCGTCTACTTCCTATAGTATAACAAACACATAAGGGTGTAACACCTAGCATTTGTGACAACAGTTTATGAATTTAACAGAGCATAAGGCTGTAGATACTAAGATGCATAAAAAGACACGTGGAGGTCATTGCCAGCTTTCAAACAAACAGCACCCCATCAATACACAAATAACACATACTATACCTATAAATTATGAATGTGGACTTCATGACTAGTAAAAAGAAAGCAAGTGGCTGCACATGCCCAGTAATATACAGTGTTATACTGCTGCCCTGTCCTGACTTTCCATAATCATGAAATAGATAAGCAGTTTAGCAAGTGCATGGATGAATAGGTTTCCTGTATGAGTAGATAATATTATATTTTATAAAATTAGTTATAATGCCAGGAGGCAGCCTCTTGCTAATGTTTTGCTGTATGAATTATAGAAGTTTACCTCTTCTAGCCTGCACTGATAATAAAAAAAAATGCTCAACATGAAACACACACCAACCTCTAAGAAGCAGGCTGCATAGTAATTTTGATAAAGTTCTGAATTGTTTCTCTGTTACAAGAAAATCAGAACAGACCTAGTGTAAAAAATTATTATTCTTATCTCTCCACATTTTTGAAAGTCATTTCATCTTTGCTTCTGCATTGTTTAGGAAGAGATAAAAAAAATAAGGCAGTTTTAGTATTTGTAATTTGTCTAGTGCACATATCATAAAAACTTAATCAACACTGGATGCATACATTATGTTCCATTCAATGTCAACTAGGTTAATATGAAATTATATCTTTGCTCATTTATAACTTCTGATATGTTTATAATGGCATACATGTGTATTATTTTATAACCTTTAATTATCTACAGTAAATAAAAAATAGCCCACAAAATTAACTAAAACTAGAAAGTTACAAGCAACCTTGAATGGAAGTTATGATGCGCCCTAAAGTAATCCATCCATCCATTTTCCAACCCGCTGAATCCGAACACAGGGTCACGGGGGTCTGCTGGAGCCAATCCCAGCCAACACAGGGCACAAGGCAGGAACCAATCCCGGGCAGGGTGCCAACCCACCACAGGACACACACAAACACACCCACACACCAAGCACACACTAGGGCCAATTTAGAATCGCCAATCCACCTACCCTGCATGTCTTTGGACTGTGGGAGGAAACCAGAGCGCCCAGAGGAAACCCATGCAGACACGGGGAGAACATGCAAACTCCACGCAGGGAGGACCCAGGAAGCAAACCCAAGTCCCCAGGTCTCCCAACTGCGAGGCAGCAGCGCTACCCACTGCGCCACCGTGCCGCCCATGAATAATTAATTATCATTTTATTATATTTCATACAATATTTATAGAAGATTAGCAGTTTTTCTGTAAGTCAAGTCAAGTTGGGGATCATGCACTGGTATAGTGCGTTGCCGCACACTCTACACGACGAAACAACTCAGGATCCCGGTTAGCAACCCCCCAGTCAGACACACGGCCCAGACCAACCTCTGGAAATGACCGTCTATCTGCCGCAGCCAGTTATTACATGGGTGACCCCTTGGCCTGGTCCAGCCACTTTAGTCCCCAACAATGAGGATCTTACAAGCCGGATCACCCTCTGGGAAACACGCCACATGGCCGTAGTGCAGTAACTGATGCTCCTTCACAATGCAGGTAATGTGCCTCATTCGGGACTCCATGAGCAACCACTCATTCGACACAATCTCAAACCAATGGTACCCAAGGATTTTCCGGAGAGACACAGTACCAAAGGAGTCCAGTCTTCGTCTCAGGTCACTGGATAACATCCATGTCTCGCAACCATATAGCAAGACAGGAAGCACCATCACTCTAAAGACTTGGACCTTCGTCCTTTTGCACAGATATCGAGAGCGCCACACACCCCTTTCCAGTGACCTCATGACCCCCCCATGCTCTCCCAATCCATCTACTGACTTCATAGGAAGAGTCACCAGAGACATGAATGTCACTGCCAATATAAGTAAACCTCTCGACAAGGTCGACACTCTCTCCACAGACAGACACACTGCTGATGGCTGTGCCCAAGAGGTCATTAAAGGCCTGGATCTTGTTTTTTATCCAGGACACTCTCAAGCCCAGACACTCAGACTCCTCAGTCAGTCTCTCGAGCGTCCTGATCAAAGCCTCCATTGACTCCGTGAAGATCACAGCATCGTCAGCAAAGTCAAGATCCGTCAATCTTTCTATATACAGTATCTTCTATATATCTATCTGTCTTCTATAGCTCACTGATATATTTATTTGTGATTAGTACCAAACTCATTTAATCTATTATGGATGAACAGAACATGTTATGCATCAGTTTAATAAAGGCTTTAGAAAACAACACTTTGCGAACCATGACTACCATATATATTTGGAGAATAAAGTAGCTTGAATAGTTTAACAGTATCATATATAGAATTTAGTTTACAACAGAATCGGTATGGTGTGCCATGGTGGTACAGTTGTAGGGCTGCTGCCTCGCGTAAGGAGACCTGAGTACTCCCTGTGTGGAGGTGTGGAGGTTGTCTGCATGGGTTCCCTCCCACTGTCCAAAGAAATGCAAATTAGGTGAATTGGCCTTATTGTGTATGTTGATGTGTCTGCCCTGTGATGGGGTTGTTCCTGCTTTGCAGCCTATGCTGACTGAGATAGGCTCCAATTCTCCAGCAGCCATGGTCTGCATTATAACATGACATGAATCATTATAAATGATTATTGTATATCAACCTGTAAAATGTCAAGAGAAAAACTGTCATTATTTTATAAAGAAGTGACGCTCAATATTATTTTTATAAATATACTGCTGCTCCAATAACTTTCTCAGTTAGCCATTTAAATGTATAAGACTGTTTTCCATTATTTTCAGTAACAATATTTTAGGTCACACAATTAAAAAGCTCCATATGTGCATTGAGAAGAAAAAAATTAAAAATAAGTAAATACACAGACTATGTTGTCATAACATCTTGAATTGCATAATCAGCTTTTTTACAATTTGAAATCGACTATTAAACTGGTCGTTATTTAAGTAAAGCTGCAGCAGAAAGGATCATTGAAAGGGTAGATTAATGGCAGCTGTACATCCAGGGCCTTCATATTCTATGAATTACGATGGAATAATCTTTACTGTAATTTGCTTATGCACCATCATACATAGCAAATATCTTGAGATGCCTGACAAGATTTGCCAGTCAAAGCGGTTATTCACAGCAGATCATTAGATCACAATGTCTGAGGCATGTAAAAATGGTGCTTATTTTAGAATATGTATAAAAGGTCTTTGTTTCCCATGTTTTTGTCATCTCTTCCTTGTGAAATGTGAATGTCCGAGTAATTACTTAATTATTGATGAACACTGTTAGAGAGAAGAGGAAGTTACATTTCTCCATGTTCAGATCAATGGAGGGAGTTTTATTTGAACATGCATTATGATAGCATTTGCAGGATTGTCTTTGTGTCTTTAAATATGTGATGTGCTATTTAATGAAAAATGAATTTTGTTCAGTATCTTGAAATTCTAGTCATATTTCTTACTTATTATAATTCTAAAATGGTTGGCACATAATACAATCATTAGTACTACTGTATGGGACTTCCATCAGGTACTATGGGAATTAGTTTTCCACTCATAACATTCAAACTCATACATGTTAGGTTAATTGTCAGCTTCAAACTGGCACTTTGTGAATTTTGAAGTGGTTTCTACACCAGACTGAGTTTCAATCCAGGCTTGATTCCTACATTGTAGCCTATGCTTCCAGGATAGACCCTGTCCCTTATGACTCTGAACTGTATTAAACAGGTCTGAGAACAGTATAAAGCTGTAGGATATATTGTTATGATATATTATATTCATTAGGTACTATGGTGCATTTGTAACACTGTCACGTCAACCTGGAGGCCTAGAATCATATCCTGTGTAGTCACTGGTGTTCATGACTTCACATGTAGCTGAATAGCTTCTTGTTGTCACAGCAGTTTTCTCATAAATCCCAAAGATGTGTGTGTGGGTTTGGGTGTGAGAATGTAAAAATGTTTTTCTTCTTAAATACATTTTCACTAAGCTTTACTTATGACTTATTCTTGGTTTAGGTTAACAAAGAACATTTCCGTGGTTAACTTGATAAACTCCTTAATGGTTATTGTTTTAAATGAGTTTGTTTTATTGAACATCTTTCTTAACTTCTAAAGTCCAGACATTATCTTGTTTTTGTGATGTGTTCAGCCATGTTGTAAATCCAACTGGGAAGATACAACTCCTGGTTGCTGAGGATGTGGTCATAGAGGTTACAGCCTTTGATGTTGTTAATGTGACAGCATTTAAAAGGTCAGCACTGGCAACTATGCTTTATACAAATTTGTGGATAACCTTGTGAAAGAAAATCTTGTCCAGTTTTTCTTTGGTTTTTGAACTCTTGCCATCTCCTAAGACTTCAGACCTAAATTACGTTCTGGCTTTGATGCACAAGTTATTTTTGACCTCTGGTTCTAGTCTTTGCTAGTTTTCAACTAAGAATTTCTCCTATCCATTTCCTTATCCTTTACTCCTCCCTTAGCCCAGCTTCGGCTTGGCACAACAGTAAGTATACCTAACTGTCATGGCACTGGAGCTTCCACAAGGCAAAAAAGTTCAAGTAAATGCTCAAAAGAACTAATAGAGATACAAAGCAAAAAAAAAAAAAAAGTAAAAAACCAAAAAACCCCCATCTAAATACTGTATAATACATAGCGTTTACATTTACCTGAAATCATACAGGGTTTTCTGACTTGAACCTGATACTGCCATAATGGTCTTTGGCATTCTGTAAAACTGTAATGCAATATACAGGTGCTTGCAATAGTTGGATTGTTGAATTAGTGTACCAAGCATTGCTACTTTTTATGATTTTCTGTTCACAAATCTCAAAAGTTGGGCAGGCTTAAAAAAAAACCAGACATGCACTTCCATATAGGTCTAGCTAAAAAGTATAGGTCTACCTCTACCCAGCAGCCCAGCCCCAAATTCAGATTGCAAGATTATGGCCTTACAGGCCCAATAAGTGGGGCAAAGGCTTACAAGTCAAAGAATCAACCTGTTAAAACTTTTGGACCACAAAAACAAACAAAGTTCCCTTTGTATATGAATATTTATTCAAGATTAAAAAATTATACAAAAGAGAACAAAGGCAGGAATAAAGAAAAAAAAATAACCAACTGTTTTAAGGCAAACCAGAAACAGAGCCAATTCCATACAAAATCCAGAAACAGTACCTTTAAACAAATCTGGAAATCAATAAACTGCAGAATCCAAAAACAAATGTAAAAGTAAAAGCAGACAAACAGGAGATAAATTTAGTGCCAGAGCAACCAATATATGGATAATTTTTTCTTAAAAAGCAGTAGGGGCAGTTCCCCAGCTGTAATGTCAGGTTATCAACACCACCCAACATATAGGACACCAGAAACATGATTTAAAGGATTAAACACATCATAACTGATACATAGACACAAAATACTTAATAAACACAATATTTATCAACATACACAACATAACGAAAAAATAACAAGAAAAATCATTGCTAAGCCAGGGATGAAGCCGTTGCTATACAAAACAGTTAAATCATACTCTGAAAATGTTACTCAATGTTTTTTGCATGATTCTAATGTTTTGTTTCCTGAAATTGACTTAATCTTGTTTTCGTATACATTAGTTAACAATGCAAATAATCTCTGCAAGTGGCAATGGTTTAGCACACTGGCCACCCAGGGCAGATTTCTTGAAACTGATCAGGAAATTCAATCAGCTTCTAGACAAGCAATTAGCCTTTGTCTGTATTCATTTGGAACCAACTGAACCATGTAACCTGCGGTGGGTTGGCACCCTGCCCAGGATTGGTTCCCTGCCTTGTGCCCTGTGTTGGCTGGGATTGGCTCCAGCAGACCCCCGTGACCCTGTGTTCGGATTTAGCGGGTTGGAAAATGGATGGGTGGATGGATGAACCATGTAACAGTAGTAGCTTTCACAAAAAGGTTGTGTGCAAGAATCCTTTTCTTAAATAATATGCTGTGGTATTAATTTTTTAATGTTAATGCTAACTAGATAAAGGTGAAACCAATGGTGTTTACTTTGCCTTTAGCAAAAAATCAGTTAGGTTAGAGAGCCATTGTGCCTCTTGGGGGGAGGGGGGATACTAAATGAAACAAAGAGCAAGGCCATACTCACAAACAATTGTGCTGCACGCCATCAGTGCTTTTAATTGAAGAAAATGAGATATTCAAGTGCAGGTGCGGTTTACATAATTTGTTACATCTTAAATCCACAAAAGCATTCTAATAAGGTTGTCTGTTGAATATTTAATTCATTAGGAAATAAAGTCATTCTAGTTAACAACATTTTTTCAGCACAATGTCTAATACTATTTCTCTATTGACATCTGGCATAAACACAGATAACATTCTTTGAGTTGAGGGTTCTCATGATAATATAACCTATCTTCATAACTCACATTAGAAACCAATAAGATGGTCTTAAAAGTATTTTAACATACATACATTTTAAGAGGTAGAAACAATTATCTGCTGGCTTATACATGATAATTACTCATTTCAGCCTTCTTTAACCTATTCAGGGTTCAATCTGTGGAAGTCACTAGGTATTATGACATTTAGAGATTTCAATATTGATCATTTATTTGTGTCCTTAGAATTATAATACTATGAACTGAATCTCTTTGCTGCGGAAAATACTTAGTAAATAAAGAAGGGTCTTGAGACATTATTAAAAATGAACTACAAACATGGATGCCCTTTATTTACATCAGCTGGTGGAGCTCACACACGTGCTTGGCTTAATGCAACATGGCAGAATAAGGAACATATAATGGCTACTTTTTTCTTGAGCATTTGTAAAGCTTAAATTTACCCTTGGGGACAAATAAAGTATGTCTATCTATCTATCTATCAAATGTTTTTAAAACACCAATCAGCATACAGATAAAAAATACAGTCCAGAAACACAGCTCTGCATTAGGTATTATGTAAAGTCCCAAAACAATTAATCATTAAGAGTCATAGGTGAATAACAGGTTAAAAGAAAAAAAATATATATAATTTGTTATCAGAGAACACAATACAAAATATTCACCCATCCATCCATTTTCCAACCTGCTGAATCTCCTTTTCTAATTTAAATGTATTGGTACAAATGTTAGGATGCTCTAGTAAAACAGATCAGTCAGTTTCAAGTACATTTACTCTTACACCCCTATCAGTATACTTTTTCTTCTGTATACAAACTAGAAACTGTCAAAAGCAATCTACTCAAAGTTCTGTCGTTGGGAAAATACATGCAGACTGGTTAAAGGGCTAATCGGGGAAAAAAAGACAAGAGGCAGGCAAGAATCGAAACCAGGAAGACAAGAGATTTGCCAACTAAACTAAAGGGAAAGGCAAACTTGTAATTCAAAAAATAAAATGAAGTGGGATCAAAACCATTGAACAAACATGAAAGGTTTTTGTGCAAAGATTTCTAAATGTATCCACTGTGGACCACCAGGGCACATACAGCCACCCTAACCCAACACAGTCAGGCAGAGACACAAGTGCAGCACACAACACACTTATTTCTGTGGGGAAGCAGTTTTCCCTTACTCCCCACAGCAGCACAATACAAATAAGCACCAAAGCACAATCCTTCTCCATGTCTCTGACTTTCTCTGCCTCCACTCCTCTCCTGGCAAGCTTCGTGCACCTCCTCCCGACTTCCATCCAGCTGGCATCCCAGATGGGTAATGGCCACAGCCGCCCATCACACCACAATGTCAGATAGCTAGTTTCACCTGGGTATGATAAGTCAGGTTCAGAGGCCGTAAATAATGCAAATAACGAGGCAGCTGATCGGCTTATCACTGACATTTGGGGGAAAAAAAACGTAAAAGAAATTAAGTTTTCATTTACCTGTTTTAGTGCCCCTACACAGATTAACACGGCAGCGGTACAAAGTTGGATGTTCAAAGGGCTGCTTGGAGGCCTGCAGGTGCTCCGAGAGCAAGCCGTGGGGCTAAAACTTGCGTGCTTTCGAGCGCACTCACGGTTTCTGTTGGCCAAGTGCGGAGGTGTGCTTCAGTAACAGCTGGAGGAGAGAGGGTGAAAGTGGTACATTTAAAATCAGAGAACAGGTCTGAAGGATTGAAAGCTCAGTTTCAAAGTAGCCGGCCAAAAGGGAATTCACACCTGTGGCAAAGTATAGAAGTGGAAAGCGGGAGAAAGTAAAATAGTACTTACTTAACAGAGGGTGACCTTGAAGCCCGCAAGTCATCAAGACAGATGGATACACGTATGGGCGAGTGAGACAGCAAGAACATTTAAATAGGGTGGACTGTACCTGAGCAGGTGTTGTTGAATGGTGCACATCCTGACGTGTCTGATTATTGGAAGTACGCAGGAAACATAAGTGCGGATTGGATGGTCAAAAAGAGTTGCAATATAAAAGCAGGGTCTTTTGACCAGGTCTTCAGGCTTTAATGTACATAGATATGTACTACTGATTTATTCCACCGAGTAGTGGAGATACGTACTGTTCTTTGTGTATATAATAGGTGCTTAGATAATTAATTTTGTTTTGATTACTTTCTTTTAGCCTTTCCTTTTTGAACCGTTTTGTAGCTGAACGATGGCAGTGGAAGAGTTTTTTTTTTCTGTTTTGGTCTTTTCTTCACTTTTGATTTGGAAACCACTGTAAATATTATAACACATGCACTGATATTTCTTTTTGGAAGTGTCTTTGCATTGGACTTTGTAAATATATTTTTTTGCAGACATTTCTTTGTAAAATAGTGTGGACAACTGCTGGAATAAAACAGATTATTGATTCTGAATAGTTTTTTTTTTTGTCTGAGTCTCTCTTACTACATCCCTTGGTTGCTTGGTTTCGTCTACTGACACCCCAAGTCGAGAATTGTACATCAGGGTCCTTACCCGAAGTGTCACATTGGGTGAACATTTTTGTAATATCCTATAGCACACTAGTTGCATCAAATCTCTTTTTTCTCAACTATATAATACAGTACAATTTATTTTTGTATAGCCCAAAATCACACAAGAAGTGCAGCAATAGGGGCCCTGCCTTTTGACAGCCCCACAGCCATGACTCTCTAAGAAGACAAGGAAACACTCCCCCCAAAAAAAAAAAAACCTTTTAGGCAAAAAGACTACTTTCCAGGTAGGTTGGGCGTGCAGTGGTTGTCAAAAAAAAGGGGGGTAAATACAATAAAATACACAGAACAGAACACAAGTAATCCTCGAATACAATTTAATAGTGCAATAGAAATATTACAAGTACAGAGCAGTATTCAACAGTAGATGATAATACATAATACGATTTTGATTTGTTCGTAGTCCTGGAGACCTTGTCCATCAAGCTGCCTCCCCTATTGGCCATTCCATAGCTGAGTCAGTGCTGAGCTAGCCAATTTGATGGAAGGACCCCTCTACCCAAAGATTCCTGTGATCCTCCATCAGGGATGACTTTACCTTAGGCAGGCAAAACAACTTGGCAGGTAGGCAGTGGCACCAAGTGCCACATTTGAGTACCAAGAAGAGAAACAGAATAGGTAAGGGTTAGTAAAAAATGATAACTATCACATTACGTATGTTTTAGTGCTAATGACTAACTACAGATATGCAGTCTGCACAGTTAAATCAGCAGCTTTAGTTAGGATATGCAAAACTGAAGTAGTGAGTCTTCAGTCGGGATTTGAAAGCTGAGACCAAAGGGGTATCTCTTATAGTAGCAGGCAGACCATTCCGCAGTTTAGGGGCCCTGTAACTAAAAGCTCAACCTCTCACTGTTATTTTATTAATCCTTGGACTCATAAGCAGACTGGCATCTTGAAATCTTAATGTACATTCTGGTTTGTAAGTTATGATAAGTTCAGACAAGTTAGCCAAACCTTGGCCATTTAAGGCTTTATATGTTAAAAGAAGGAGTTTTAAATCTGCCCTAAACTTAACTGGGAGCCAGTGTAAGGATTTAAGAACTGGAGTTATGTGTTCCTATTTTCTTGTTCTTGTAATAATTCTTGCAGCATTTTGGGTTAACTGGAAGCTGTATAAAGAACAGTTTGAACATACAGTGAACACCGCATTGCAGTAATCAATCCTACTAGAAATAATTGCATGAATTAATTTCTGAGAATCCTGCTTATTTAGAAAATGCCTTAATTTGCCAACATTTTTAAGATGGAAGAAACATGATTTAGACAACTTTGTATTATTAATGTGTGGTTTAAATGACATGCTAGAATTAAAGATAACTCATAGATTGCGGGCTGATTCAGTAAAATTAATGGTGATTCCAACTGAGTTAAATGATGACAGAATATAGTTGCGATCAGCGTCATTCCCTCCAATAATTAACATCTCTGTTTTATCAGTGTTTAAAGACAAGTAGTTCTTATCCATCCACTCCTTTAATTCACTAACACAACTAATTAAAGACAACATCGGAGGAACTTTATTTGGTCTAAAAGAAAGGTATAACTGAGTGAAAATTGACATTATGTTTTCTAATAATAGATCCCAGTAGAAGTATGTAAAGTGAAAACAGTAAAGTTCCCAGTAATGATCCTTGCAGGACACCATATCTCAATTCTGTGTATAATGATGGAGTACTGTCAGCACATTTCTGTATGTATTGAAATCGATTTGATAAATAAGGACTAAACCAGGCAAGGACAGTGCCTGTAAGCCCAATGTCATTTTCTAGCCTGTGCAGTAAAATAGAATGGTCAATGGTGTCAAATGCTGAGCTTAAGTCTAAAGTTATTAAGAATGTGGGGGTATAGGTCTGACTTTTTAAGTAGTGGTTTAATGACTGACACTTTTAGTGCATCAGGTACTGTGTCATGCAATAATGAACTATTAATAATGTTAAGAATGTGCACTGCAAGAACGTTCATTGCACTTTTTACTAGCTTTGTCGGCACTTGATCTAGGGAACAAGTAGTTGGTTTCATTTTAGAAATTAAAGTCAAGACTTCCTGCTCAGTTACAGGATTAAAATTTCTAAAATGTTGAATGCAATGTTAGACAGGGTCTGCCAAGCTAGTATGTGATTTGCACTGTGATTCTGAGATCTAGGATCTTTATATTTTTAATTTTGTCATTAAAAAATTTCATAAAGTCTGTACTGGTAATATCTGTTGGTATTTTGCACTGTAGATCTGAATTCCCATTTGTTAATTTATTCACTATTCTAAACATACTCAAGGATTTTTATTATTTCTATGTATTATTTTATAATAATAAAATAAAAATAGTGACAGAGAAGTATGTAAGAGTTGTACAGGATATGCACAAGTTAAGTGTGACTGTGGTGAGGTCTGCGGTAGGAGTGATGGATGCATTCAAGGTGGAGGTGGGATTACATCAGGGATCGGCTCTGAGCCCTTTCTTATTTGCAATGGTGATGGACAGGTTGACAGACGAGATTAGACAGGAATCCCCGTGGACTATGATGTTTGCTGATGACATTGTGATCTATAGCGATAGTAGGGAGCAGGTTGAGGAGACCCTGGAGAGGTGGAGATATGCTCTAGAGAGGAGAGGAATGAAGGTCAGTAGGAACAAGACAGAATACATGCGTGTAAATGAGAGGGAGGTCAGTGGAATAGTGAGGATGCAGGGAGTAGAGTTGGCGAAGGTGGATGAGTTTAAATACTTGGGATCAGCAGTACAGAGTAATGGGGATTGTGGAAGAGAGGTGAAAAAGAGAGTGCAGGCAGGGTGGAATGGGTGGAGAAGAGTGTCAGGAGAGATTTGTGACAGACGGATATCAGCAAGAGTGAAAGGGAAGGTCAGTAGTGAGGCCAGCTATGTTATATGGGTTGGAAACGGTGGCACTGACCAGAAAGCAGGAGACAGAGCTGGAGGTGGCAGAGTTAAAGATGCTAAGATTTGCATTGAGTGTGATGAGGATGGACAGTATTATAAATGAGTACATTAGAGGGTCAGCTCAAGTTAGACGGTTGGAAGACAAAGTCAGACATGCGAGATTGCGTTGGTTTGGACATGTGCAGAGGAGAGATGCTGAGCATATTGGGAGAAGGATGCTAAGGATAGAGCTGCCAGGCAAGAGATGAAGAGGAAGGCCTAAGAGAAGTTTTATGGATGTGGTGAGAGAGGACATGCAGGTGATGGGTGTAACAGAACAAGATGCAGAGGACAGAAAGATATGGAAGAAGATGATCAGCTGTGGCAACCCCTAACTGGAGCAGCCGAAAGAAGAAGAAGAAGCTTTCTATTATTTTAGAATAGTAGTCTGAGCAAACTTCAAAGACAGCCTTTTTATATTTTTTAACACTCTCTGTCCATGCAATTTGAAAGACATGCAGCTTTGTTGTTCTCCATCTGTGCTCCAGTTTCGAGACTCTAATTTAAGAGATCAAGTGTTTTCATTAAACCAGGGAGAGTTTCTATATGCTTTGATCACTTTTGTTTTAAGGGGAGCCAATGCATCCAGAGCATCTGTCAAGGTCATATTATAATGTGATGTTAGCAATCTAAGAATCTAAATTGCTTTCCATGTTTACATTCGATATTAACTGATCTAAATGGTTTTCCACAATTACACTTGACTTACTTAAAGTATCTATAAATTTTGAAGCAGAATTACAGTCTAGATGTCACAACTGTCTTTGTTTTAATCTGTGAGTGTATTGGTAAGGGCAGAACCAAATCAAATGTAATTATGTAGTGATCAGAAACAACTTAATTTAATGGAGTAATATTTAAATTTTGAATTTCAGCTTTGTAAGTTATAATTAGGGCGGCACGGTGGCACAGTGGTAGCGCTGCTGCCTTGCAGTTAGGAGACCCGGGTTCGCTTCCCGGGTCCACCCTGCGTGGAGTTTGCATGTTCTCCCCGTGTCTACGTGGGTTTCCTCCGGGCGCTCCGGTTTCCTCCCACAGTCCAAAGGCATGCAGGTTAGGTGGACTGGTGATTCTAAATTGGCCCTAGTGTGTGCTTGGTATGTGTGTATGTATGTATGTGTGTGTGTGTGTGTGTCCTGCGGTGGGTTGGCACCCTGCCCGGGATTGGTTCCCTGCCTTGTGCCCTGTGTTGGCTGGGATTGGCTCCAGCAGACCCCCGTGACCCTGTGTTCGGATTCAGCGGGTTGGAAAATGGATGGATGGAAGTTATAATTAAATCTAATGTGTGATTATGATTTTTTGTTGGACTTTGACAATCTAACAAAATCCTACTGAATTTATCAAATAAGTAAAACATTAGTTAAACGTGTCGGTTTCCACATTAATGTGTACATTAAAATCACCCATCTGTACTACGTGATCATAATTTATAGCCAAATCAGATAAAAGGTTGACAAATTCAGTCATGAACAATTAATATGGCCCTGGTGATCTATAGACTAGCACTGCAATTGTGCTGGAATCTGTTTTAATATTTAAAATGGATTCCTCAAAGGATGTGAAGTTGCTTAAATTTTTAGAAGTGATTTGTATTTTGTTACAATGAATTATTCCAAGGCCTCCTCCTCGACCGGAGTCTCTAGACTTATGAAGGAATGTTTATCCATCAGGTGACACCTCAGCTAGGGGAACAGTGTCAGAATTTCTAAGACAGGTTTCAGTGACACAGATTAGATTTTGTACTTAATATAATATCATTTACCAAAACAGCTTTACTTCCATTAGAGCAAATGTTCAATAAGCAGCATTTAAAACTGTATATTTCTTTCTTAACTGGTGATATAGTTTTGCTTCCATATTTTGGGATAATACATAAGATCCCCTCCAGTTAGGATAAAGATCATCTCTTTTGAAAAATCCAGGCCTTTCCCAACAATCATCCCAATTGTTCACAAAGGCTTTGCTTTTATTTGCACACCAGGTTTCTAGCCAGCAGTGAATGGAACGTAATCTGCTATAAATCACATCCCCACTATATAATCTTGGGGCGAGATACAACTAAATTTCGACATTTATTTTTAGCTTTGGTGCTAGAGAGATGAGGTTCCTCTTTAATACCTCAGATTGCTGTAAGTAAATATCATTAGTACCGACATACAGCAATAAGGTACATACTTCATCATCGGCGACACAATCTAATGCAGCCTCTATGTCAGAAATCTTCACCCCTGCGAGGCATTTAACATTAACTGCTGGTTTAACCTAGTTTGGAATTCTAACATTCCGCACTATGGAATCGCCAATTATGATTACTTTGTTGTTCTCAGTATCCAAAGGAGCACTGCAGAGTGCTGAGAAACTGTTCTGGGTCCGACTTTGTGACCTGGGTGCAGAGGGACTAAATTTTGGCTTCTAGACATCCGTCTTACTGTTACCTACTCGCCCTCTGGCTGAATTGGTGCTGCTGATTTTGGCCATGCACTGACTACAGTTGGACCTGGACAGACTGAAGCCAAATCAGAAGTAGCTGAATTGTCTAAACAAACTGAGTCAATCCAATTTTCGGTTTGCCTAATTGCTATCAGATTCCAAATGCAGTCCACCAATTCACATATTTTCCTGACCAACATTAAATTAACTAAACACTTTTGGCAGGTGAAGGGAAAACCTGAACTGTACGTGCTGCCGAACACACAACATACAGTATAAATGTGCCCTGGACGGGCAGAGAATAGATGGAACTTACGTTTAGCGCTGATATCATCTTCTCTGTTTCTGCAGTAACTTTGGTGCTTTCGGCACTTTCTGCATTCAGCTGAATCACTAAGAGACCATCGGCTTTAAGTTTTCACCACCCACTGAGCAATCAACTTCGATTTCTCACTGCCGGTTATTTCTCCTGGTTGGCCATCGGCTTTACTCCAGTTGAACTTACTCGAGTGTTTGTGAAGAGCTATGTTCCTGTGGGAGACACCTCTGCTCTGTGCTTCCACTCGCTGCTGCTCAGAAGAGAGAGGTGTGGGCTCAGAGGGAGAGAGAGAGAGAGACAGCCTATAAGAATCCTAATCCACCTTTTATAACTCCATGCGACAGTGATGTTCTGTGTTATCTCAGTTTGGAAAAAAATCTAGTTATTTTTATGAGGATCTTTTTAGAAGTCGTTCACAATATAGCCAAGATTCTTTAATAAAATTTTAAAGTAAACATGACAGGCTTGGGCTGAAACTATTTTATGGGTTGTTTCATTGAATATAAAGAACTGCTTAAAAGGGCGCTCTCTTACAGTATAGCTGTCTGGGTATGGGTGCTGTGTCATGGATTTTTTTCTGAACATATTACAGCATAGAATTTGCTATCTTTTATTTGGTTTCTGTTTTGCTACTGCATTATGTTCTTTAACAAAAAAATGTGTATATATCCATCCATCCAATTTCTTAACCCACTTATCCAAGGCATGGTTACTGGGCATTACAGGGTGAACACATACACACCCCCATGCCACACTAAAGACAATTTAGAAATGCATGTTCACCTAGCCAGCATGTCTTTGGACTGTGGAAGGAAACCAGAGCACCTAGAAAGGACTTGAGGAGAATATGCAAAGTCCATGTACGGAACAACAGCATGAAAACCCCAATCTCCTTATAATGATACAGCACCTCCTTGCTATATATTGTCACACACACAAGCCTGAGAGATAAGGGCTTGTCGACTTACAGGTCCACCCCAAGTCATGTGATGGCACTGCTTCCTAACAACTCTCCTCCTCATTGATCTGGAGATCCAGACAATTATTGTTTGATGATGCATGATGTCACTTCTGGTTTTGAGGTGCCTAAACCTACCCCTTTCATCTTAATGACATCATAACCTGGAGCACTGCCATCTTTCCTCAGTCTATCTGTAAAGACAAATTTTGTCATCCACTTTATTTTTTTTGTGTGCAACAATATACAGGGAACACCATTCTGTGCCTGAACCCTTTTGCTTGTTTATGTTTTATATTACAATATTTATTTGTATCTATATTTCCACTGTGTTTTCAGTTTATGCTGGATTTGTTTAATTCATTCTAATTGTATAGCAAACTGGTATTTTGAGTGGAAGTGCTATAACGAGTCCAAAGAATGTTTCCTTATCTTACTTTTCTCAGAACTGCATCTGTGTAAAGCTTTATTACTTTTCCATTGCATTTGTTCAGTCAGAGATGTTCCAATATTTGTAGCATTTTAGGCATAGAATCTTTGTAAAATTGTGTCAACTACCTGCTTTATTATAAAAGGTTGTTTTGACAGTGATATCTTTAAAGTTTTGTCCAGTTGTTTCATAAATGAATATGTTCCTCCAGACTTTTTGCAGATTTTGTGCCCAAACAGCATGCTTCAATCTGATCCAACTGTGGAATGTTTCAGATTGCATGGGATGATGCACTTGCTGGTGGATAGTTACTGGGAAACAGTAACTTGTGAATACCTGCTAACTGCAGCATCAAATCCCTAAACTGAGGCTTAGGAGAAAGAGAACACCGCACACAATAAAGTTGGTGCACTGTTGTACAGCATGCTCTGGGCAGGTGGAAGTGTTGGGGCTCGTTTATACTTCACGCTCAGAACATGTATGCGCATACATCATGGCTGCCACACGTTCCCAGCGTTCATTTTACGCATCCTCTGAACAGGTCCTCAGAAATTAACGCCCGCGTGCGCAAGTTGCAGTACCAGCAAAAAGTCGGGGTGCGCAGTGTGATAAAAGTCAGAATGTGATGTCAGCCTCAGTTTGGTGAATGGTTCGATGTGGTGAAGCAAAATGCCAACACAAAGATGCATTTGTGGTGCTTTTATATTCAAGTGTCGCATATTCCTGATCGTAATGACACAATACATTTTAAGTCTCATGTACCATCTTTTGTGCCATCTTCCTTTTCTGGAGCTTCCTCCTGACCCGACGGCAGCGGCAAACAGCAATAGATCACCACACAGAACACATGAAATGTATGATATTCCAACTCTCTGCACATTTAGAATTCTTAGATTTATACTTGATATCACTTTCATGATGAAATGCATTAACGTATGTAAGTTACATTTTACAGATAAATCGTTAATTTTGTTTAAATAATGAATACTGTTAAAAATTACACCCATGGGGGTGACACGGTGGTGGAGTGGTAGCACTGCTGTCTCGCAGGGAGTCACGTCGTTGGTATTTCCTGCCTGGAGTATTCCTGCTTGGTTTCCTTTCAAAGACATGCAGATTTGGTGACACTTAAATGACGCCAGTGTATGTGAGTGCTTGTATTCACCTTGCGATGAGCTGAAGCCCCGTCTAGGGATTGTTTCTGCCTCGTGCCCAATGCTAGCTGGAATGGGCATATCCCTGGATTGATGTATTTAATCATTAAACATCCTTTTCAGAGATATTGCGGTAAGGTGTCCTTGGAATTTAATGAATGTTCCAGGCAATTCACAACATGGCGAAGCTGAACCTGTTCTCACCATGATGATATCTTGCACTGCCACCTGGTGGATTCTTCCATATTTATGTAAAGTATGCGTGCAAGTATAAACAGTAAAACGCTTGCATAGCAGGAGTATCCACTGGAGTATGCATCGCGTCGTGTTAAGTATAAACCTGGCCTGAGAATGACTGCACGAGTTCTCTGGGGTTTTCATGAACTTTGGAAAACAACACTTCTTAATTTTTGCTATCTCCTATATACAGTATGTTGTTTTAACCTCACTTTTGTGAAATATAGCTTTGTTTTCCTATAACTGCTCACCACTGTTCTCAGTGTTCTTTTTTGCAAGGAAGCCATGTCATGCTTCCACACTATTATAGATTTTCGACTTAAAAAAAAAAGGGTTAAATTCATTGTACCTGTTAGTCAAAATTTTAAACTTTATTTTGTGCTTTTTTGTGTGTTTTATTGATTTTATTACTTTTTTTACATTTTCACATTTATGAACAACTGTGGTGGGTTGGTGCCCTGCCCGGGATTGGTTCCTGCTTTGCGCCCTGTGTTGGCTGGGATTGAGCTCCAGCAGACCCCCGTGACCCTGTGTTTGGATTCAGCGGGTTGGAAAATGGATGGATGGGTGGATTTATGAACAATATAATGTATATTTGACCAATGAAATATGTGGCATCAATGTTACAGTTATTGACAGTCTGCTTTTCCTACATGGAAATTTGGGAAGAGTACAAAAAGTAGTACTTTAAATTCATTCTTTAAATTTCAAATAATGAATGGTTTTGGGAAACACTCACAAAACCTATTTGTTCTTTAGTTGTTCGTTATCTCTTTTATTATTCACCATGATTGATCATTTTCAGGAAGCACACCCCAGAACCATTTCGTAAGCAGGGTGCTTTTTGTTCACTTTCAGTGGTTCAATAAAAAATATCAATAACTTGTGTGGTTCTGTCCATCCAGCCATCCATTATCCAACCCGCTATATCCTAACTACAGGGTCACGTGGGTCTGCTAGAAACGAATCCCAGCAAACACAGAGCGCAAGGCAGGAAAGAAACCCCGGGCAGGGGCGCCAGCCCACCGCAGTGTCTGGTTCTGTGAAATAATGAAATAATCAGAAGTTATCAGAACTAATATTGTTTACATAAACAGCAACTTCTGCCTGAAGTATACTACCTTGACTTAATCGCAAATATTGGGTCCATTCCCAAATTTACATATTCAATTACAGTAATATCCACTCTACTGAAAGCTTTCTGTGAATCCAGAGATGGCAAGACCACTGGAAGGTTCTATACAAATTGTAGAATAGATAATATCAAACCATTGTTGAAGATTTAATAACAGATGTCTAAATTAACAAATAAAACTTAATTTTGAAATATTTTTTAATGGAACAAATTTCTCTGATATTTTAGCTAACATGTTTACAAGAATCTTAATATTATTATCCAGTAATAAAACTGGTTTAAAAGATGAACACTTAAGAAGGTCATTATTCTTCTTTAAAAGAACAGTTGTGAGTGAATGGCATGGGGTCTAGAGTAGGGGATATGGAAAAGTTGCCCTCCACATTTCGATCCTCACACTTTGCCCTGATATAATTTCGTCCCCCACATTTTGCCCCTCACACTTCACGTCTACCAGGATCTTCATCACCTACCAGGATCATTTAAACTTTTTTTAAAATTACTATTACCTATATTTTATTGTTTTTTTAACTTCGATTTTATTTTAAATATCAAAATAGCGTTCCATAGAAACACACTACGGCCGTTGCGCAATGCGCTGTTTTCGCTGCCTGACTATCGGTGGTGCATCATGGTGCTGAAGAGCAAGCAGTGTGTCACCGACAGTGCAATATCAATATATGCGCCACCATGCACTGTGCCATATACAGTATTATAAAAATTTACAATGGCAAAAAGAAAACTGGTAGATGATGATAACCACATTAACATGTTTTCAAAGAGACGTATTTGGACTGCAGGTTTGGAAGGCCATTTTGTAAAAGTCGTAATTAAGCATAACCATGCAGCTCAAGCTGCAATGTCGGAAGTATTACCATTGATTGGTCAAATCCGGCAACATGCAACAAGCACGAACGAACGGCCACAACAAATTGTTGCATCAGTAGTTGCAGACACTCATGCCAATGCTCAGCATTGCTTCCTAGTAGGAATTCGCTTAACCATGTGTCATGTTCGAAACAAGAAAAACATTGCTGAGCAACGTCCGAGACGAAGTAATTCCACAAAATTATCAAGAAATTATTATCGTTGGCATTGCACAGGAGTTTTTGATGTGTGATTCTCAAGACAAACTGCTCCCGAGTTGCATGACTATTTTTTCCACTCGTAACATCAATCTTCAGTTATTGACATGTAGCCAGGAGTGGTTTTCTGATGGAATGTTTAGCACAGTACCCACGCTTTTCCAGCAGCTTTACACAATTCACGTGGATTAATTCAATGCAGTTATTCCAGTGGTCTATGCTCTTCTGCCAAACAAAACTCATGCCACATATGTCAAGTTGCTTCAAGAAGTTAAAAATATACAACTGGGTCTCCAATCCCAACGATTTATGACAGATTTTGAATAAAGTGCCATGCAAGCCTTCTACTAAGAATTTCCTGGAATTGTAAATACCGGTTCTTTTTACCATCTTTCACAAAGTGTTTGGCGAAAGGTACAGAATGAAGGTAAATGAAGCCTGACACGAACAAGACCATGAATTTGTTCGTTGGATCCGCATGATTCCGGCATTGGCATTGACTCCTCCTGCTAACGTTATTCAAGCATTTGAAGATTTAGTTGAAGCTGATGGCTTCCCCAATGAAGCCATGGTGATTGCAAACTACTTTGAAGATACATATATTGGAAGAAGACAACGGTGAGGCCGGCAATTACCGATTTTTGGTATCGAATTGTGGAATGTTTATGAACAAACGCTGAATGATCAGCAACATACAAACTATTTTATTCCCAAATATTTACCGATTCATTGATTCTTTAAAGAAACAACAAAGACTGCACAATTTCGAAATTATACAACTAACTGCCAGTAATTCAGCAATTTCTACTGGAATCAAAGGAATAGACCAAAATTTTCAAAATCATAATGTGATTGATTACCTTAGAGGCATTGCATAGAACTTCAAGTTTTAAACAATGATTTTGTTACATTTTGACTGCAGAGATAATAGTGACTTTAACATATAGCTGGTGCAATTGGCCTGGGGACTTAATCGAAAATGGGACTTTAATTTTTATTGAAACTCTGATATAGTATTCAAAACATTATATGTCATACAGTGGAACCTCGCGTCACGAACGTCTCGGAACACAGCCAAAAAGTTCGCCAAAATTTTGCATCTGTTCAAGGCCACACACTCGGGTGATGAACAAGCCAGTTTCCCTTCTGGTTCGTACGCGCCGATGATTTCCGCACGTGTTCAGTCTCTCCCTGTACATTGTTCTCGGTCAGACGTGCGTGCACTCTTTGTGCTCTATTTTGTGTGCTTTTGCATTAATTTTGCAATTAACCATGGCCTCTAAGCAAGTGAAGAGTGGTAGTGTTGGTGAGAAGAAAGGTTCGAAGAAAATTGAAATCGAATTAAAGAAAGAAATTATTGAAAAGTATGAGCATGGCGTTCGTGTTACTGATCTTGCCGCCGAGTACAAGAAGTCAAAATCTACGATTTCAACTATTCTAAAGCAGAAAGAGGCCATTAAAGCAGCTGATGTTGCAAAAGGAGTTACAGTGTTAACCAAGCAGAGGCCTCAAGTGCTGTAAGAGGTGGAAAAACTGTTGCTAATGTGGTTTAACGAGAAGCAACTTGCAGGGCATACCGTAAGCGAGGCGATGTTATGCGAGAAAGCCAGGAAGATTCATGGCGATTTGCTGCAAAACTATCCTTCTACGAGTGGCTAGTTTTTCCTCCTCACTTCCTTCATTCCAGAACTCGACTCATGCAAGGTTAGTTTTCTTTGTTGTTTATGGTTAGTTTTTGAATACATTAAGGATTTTTCAAATTTTCATTTTTTTCCCTGTGCTTAAAACTCATTAAAAAAAAGTGTTTACAGCGAGCGGTTCGTAAGGCTGTAGTGTAAACTTGCAATGTTAGTTTTCTCTGTTCAAGGTTGTCTCGGTGTTATTCAATGTTTTTACATTTAGTTTACTATTACACTGTGCATTCTATAGTATAATTAACTATTTTTGTGCTTAAAAATCTTTAATAAAATATTTACATACAGTTCGTACGGTCTGGAACAGATTAATTGTATTTACAAACAATCCTATGGGGGAAATTAGTTCGGGTCACGAATAAATTGGGCAGGAGAAAAGCTGCTCATTGTATCTTTTAATTACTCCTCAGCAAAATGCCTGGAGGGAGCATTCTTCAAAAGCAGTCTATTACAGAATGATCACAGAAACAAAGAATAGAGGTTCATTTTATAAACTGTTGAATTTACATACAGTGTCAATCAATGCATACATTTTACTGGTTGGTTCATTGGTTTACACCCAAATGATTTATATAAAATAAAAGTCTGTTATATTATATTCTTGTTCTTCTTACACCTTTGAGTTGCGCCACCACCCTTTAAATTTCTGTGCATATAACAACTGTCCATGTTTGTTTACAGGACATCTGCTGATTTCTTAGTCATCTCTTAGTCATCCTGCAGTGCATTTTTTATATTACATCAACCTTTATTCTGGTACATTATTTACTTGACCATCTCAGTATTTTCCTAAACAAATTCATATATTTCAGTGTACATTTTGTTTTTCACTTGACAATATCTGTTTTCCTGGTGTGCTATTTCTTTAAGATGAACGTTACCCTAAATTTATTCTTCCATACATAATAATTGTCTTAATGAGCACTACTTAAATATATTTTTGTTAACCTTAAAATTCCAGGTATATTTTTAAGCTTAATTGCATTTCATGTATTTGGTTAATTTTTTGGCAATTTTAATATGTGCATTTATTAAACCAAAATGAATTAGAAGAGATAAGAAATTAGGTGCATTATTTACATTTCTGTAATCTACTCATTATCTACAGGGGGCAAATTGTGGAAGGTGAAATGTGGTAAGGGCGAAATGTGAGGGGCTAACTGTGGGAGGCAAATTGTTGGGGGGTGAAATGTAAAACACATCTACTATTAATGGAGCTAATTTAAAGTTATTTATACAGACAGACAGTTATTTATAAAAACCTGCTGGATAGCCATCTGGGTCCCTTACTTTCATTCACAAAGGCCCTCTTTCATCATGCTGCAACAGGTATGAAGATTTATAATTTTCCTCAAATACATTATATTAATTTTTTATACTCAATACGTTTTGTTCCAACAGCACAGTTAATCTTTACAATTGAGTTTCATACTTTCTTTGTATATTTTTATAGAGATAAAATCTTTATTAGTTTTCCGGTGGTCATAATAAAAGTGACATACCTTGAAAATTAGTTGCTCTTTTTCATATTCAGAAAATTGAATTTGACTGACAATCACTGAATGACAATCTTTTTAGAGCACATCACCAGGTAAATTTGCATATTCTTGAGTTTTTCAGTCTTAGAAATGTCAGAAATTAGTTTTGATGTCCTAATTCACAATATATTTTTATACTAAAGATACAAAAAGCTTTGTCCTCTCAGATGTGAGTTGAGTGTTTCCCAAAGAGTCCCTGCTGTTATTTCTAGAGATGTATTTATCTCTATGAAAATATCATTCTCCTGCATACCATAGGTGATGCACATGGCCTCACCAAGGCTGCTGTGTCCAAATCTATACATGCAATGACTACATTACTATTGTGCCATGCATGCAACAAACCTTAAAGTTATGGGTTCATATCCCAATACTCCAATTGGAAAAACAATTTGTGTATAAATGAATGTATTGAAGTCTTTATTTAATATTACTGATATGTTTAATTGCCACTGGAATGTTGTAATTTAAGCTCCAGAATAAGAAGATCATTTACTAAGACAGTTATCATTAGTGATGAACAAACTCCATGGAGTTCATTTCGCGATGTGTTTAGTGAAATCACGGAAATGTTTAGGAACTTCTTGCAACTCTATGAAAATGCATTAAAGTCAAAGCTGTTTGGTGTGGTGGTGAGCTGATTGCTTGAACACTGCTTGTGCTTTAATGGTATTTTTAATGTGCATTTGTTTTAATTTAGGTGTGTATGGGCCACACCATGGGCCCTGGCCACCAGTTGCACAGGCTGGTCAGACTGTGCAACTCAGACAATGGTGTCTTATGGGGGGAAGTAAAGAGATGAGGCATTTTAAGAGTTCATGGCACTATATATGTTTTTAAATAAAAGCAGTTTGTTTCTGGCTCTTTGGATGCTTGCAGCTGTGGACCTGTGTAAACACTAGGTGTGGTGGCACACTTATTGTTTGATCAGTTCAGCTGTTCTACATCGACCCTTTGGAGGTCCTAATTAGGGTGCTGTACCCACAGGAGAATAAATAGGGTGCAAAAGTGGAAGGAAAGGGGACAAGATTGAGAAAAAAAGAAAGACAGGATGTTAAAAGTAAAGGATAATAGAGAAGAGCAACAGGATCAAGGTTGAGCAGCTGCTGCTATAGAGAGAAGTCAAGCGGTTGGGAACAGAACCCCAGGTGGAGCAAGTGGACAATACTCACAGATTAGGGTCATTCCTTTAGAGTGTCCAAGGGAGAAGGAGCAAACAATCACTCTGAGAAAGATGGCAAGGCATGGTGGTGGGAAAAGGAAGCATAGCATGTTGAGGGATAGCCATGGGGACACTAGCCAGTTAGAAGGGTTGACTGGACTTGCTGAGCAGACTGTAAGGATGATCAACAGGGAAATGAAATAAGAAGAAAATGCTGAATTTCTAAAGGGACTGATCCTGCCTGTTTTAACTGATTTTAACTGTTTGTTGATTATTTATTTATTTGTATTTTAACATCTACAGAGCAAAGAACTCATCACTTTTGCATCAGCCTATATTGCTATGTGTCCTCCTTGCCCAGTCCATCCTCAATCTATGATCATCAATGACACAGATTCGTGAAAAGCATGCCAGCTATGTAATATTGCCAGCTAGTCATATGTAGTATGCCAGCTAGTAATATTAAAAAGGCAACTTTACAGGGGGATATTATAGTCATGGGGGATATTAACAACTCAAATATTAACTGAGATAACCTTGCAAATAGCGGAGCACAAGAGCAGGGTTTTTTTTTATCATTGACTGTTTTTTTAACAAATGATGTTAAAGCACCAACGTGGGGTGAAGCCTGTCTAGATTTGCTATTTTGTAATAGGAAAGAATTGAGGGTCTAGAGGTGAGTGAACCATTAGGGTCAAGTGACCATAATATAATACAGTTCTTAATGTTTTGGAATTCTATGAGGATGCAAGAAAAGGATATGATCATAGTGGAGCATATGGTATTATTTATCTTGACTTTCAGAAAGCATTTAACAAGGTGCCATGTGAGAGGTTGGGCATCAAACTAAAAGAAGTGGGATTTCAGGGTGTTGTTTGTAGATGGATGCAAAATTGGCTCAGATGCATGAAGCAGAGGGTTACGGTGCAAGGAACCCTATCAGAATTGGCTAGTGCCACTGCTATTTTTAATATACAGTATGTAAATTATTTAAGTTGGAAAAATAAGTAACACGCTGGTTAAGTTTGCAGATGAAATCAAGCTATGTGGATTGGCAGGTTGACAGATAATTTAGAATCTGTTGAATCATTACAGAGGGACATGGACAACATACAAGCTTGGGCAGATTTTGCGACAGGTGAAATTTAATGTAAGTAAATGTAAAGTATTACATGTAGGAAGTAAAAATGATAAGTTTGAATATACAATGGGACATATGAAAATCAAAGTACACCTTATGAAAAGGATTTAGGAGTTGTAGTGGACTCGACATTATCAACTGCCAGTGTTCAAAAGCCATCAAAATGGCTAACAGAATGTTAGGTTATATAGCATATATACAAGAAGGTTATGCTCAAGCTTCATAAAGCACTGGTGAGGCCTCATCTGGAGTACTGTGCACAGTTTTGGTCTCTAGGCTACAAAAAAGACAAAGTAGTGCTAGAAAAGTCCAGAAAAGAGTGACCAGGCTGATTCCAGGGCTACAGGGGTTGAATTAGAGGAAAAGATTAAAAGAGCTCAACCCTTTCAAGCTACGAAATAGCATGGTAGATAGTAGGACTTTATGGACCTTAAAAACTAGACTTGATAGGACTGACAAGCTGTGTTAGGTTGAATGGCCTGTTCTCGTCTAGATTATTCTAATGTTCTAATGAATGGCTGTCATATGAAGTATTTGCAGCCCACCTCAAAAGGCATGGAGTTTGAGCAATTGTCCAACACTTCAATTTATTTCATACTCTTCCTTTCCTGAGCCTCATCTATCCTCTATTCCGATAGAATAGTTAGTTCTAGCATGATCACCTGTCTCATTGTTTCTGAAATCAGGATGATGTTGGGTTTCAATTTATTCTTTTTAATGTGAGCCTGGAATTTAAGATGCCTTTCCAGGTCAACATAAAGCACCCAGTCACACAGCAAGGAAAGCTGGTCAGCCAGGCAGTCCTACTCCTCTGTTTCAGCTGCTCTCCCTCCTTAACAGAAGAAATCTATTTCACTGGAGGATTGATATTCCAGCTGTCTCTTATCCCCTTGCTGATGTTCTTGTCAGCAGACTTGAGGGCTTGGTTGTGTCAGCAGTTATATAGCCCTGTATCCAAAGCCTTGGAGCAACTGCTTAATATGTGTTCCAGGGTGCATTTCTTGAAACACTGGGGACATGCCAATGCTTCAGCTATGTTTCATGTGAACAAATTGGATTGATTTGAGAGGATATCACAGACTTCCAGGATTAAAAACTTAATCCTATGTGGATTCCATTTGTCAGAATTCTTAATAGGTGATTCTGTGCTCTACAACCTGCTTGTTGTTTCATAGCTACTGTCTTACAGATCCTTTCCTCCTACAGAGCATACTGCACATCCTCCTGTAAGAAGTTATCTCAGTCTCAAAGTTGGTTCTGCCATGTGTCACTCTACGCATAAGAACCTTGTGCTGCAGCCTTTTGTACTGCATCTACTGCTTTCTTTTACTGTAAAACCAGCACCAACCACTTTAGAGGATCTTTTGACTCCACATACTGTAGGTGTTCCCAAGCTCATACCAAATTCCTCCAAACTCCTCCCTGACTGAGCTAAAGGGACACTGAAATTCGTGTTGTTCCCATACAGTGTAACATTACTCAAGCTGTGCAGCAATCCTAAAAATCTTTGGAGGAAACTGTTGACCTTGCACTCAATGTCTTCCACCTCTGGCAACACCCCTGGTGTTCTAATAGATACAGGCCATGAATTCTCCTGGGATATCTGACCTATCAACAACTCTCAACTAGCCCTCAAGGTCAGCATAGGTGGATCTGGTATCTTTTAGACTGCAGTCTAATTAGATAATTTTAAAATATTTTACCTGTGAATGGATATATTATATATATTTTCTTCCATTGTGTTTGTAAATAACTCTTCATATTTCATTGTAATATTAGGAACTGTTTAATATGAGTTACTTATAAGCTATAGCAACTAAAAATTGTAAATGAAATAAAAAGATCAGTTAAATAATTAGTTAAATAAATTTTGGTGCTTTGTACAGTTTTCTAGTTATTTACAGAATTACAGCAGAATATTCAAATACTTGGCCACTTCCTGCTCATGTGGTGTTAGTAAATATCTATGGCAAGCAAAGGACTAGATTTTTAGGTCAAGGTTCCAATGTGGATTGGGAAGCTATAAGAAATATACATGTTTTCAATTACTTAAACGTACAATGTGAAAAAATGTGGATAAAGGCAAGTGATAATGTTTTACTTCCTCCTTCCATCAATTATCAAACTAGTCTAATCTAATTCAGGGATATGGAAGTCAATCCCAGCAGTATTGGTCTAAGGTAAGAACCAACCCTGGACTGGCAGCCAGTCCATAGCTGAGCACATTCATCTTCACACCCTTTGATTCAATTAGTTTGATTCTAGAATAGAATATGCCAATTTACAAGCAAAAAACACTCCTCACAACTACAAATACAATATAAAATAGTATGAAAATTACATGAAATAATACACAATACTTTTTAGGTAACACCATGCAATATGTTTTAAGAAATAGATGAATATAAACATTTATCTACACTCTTTATTGTAGAATGTGTCATAATTCATTTATGAGGTAAAATCCATAATAATTGACACTGAAACATATACTTGTGTGGTAATTTGCCATTTAAAAAATATTTACGGTATGCATTTAAGTTCTATGGATACTAATATGCTGATTACATTTTACCACTGCATTTTAACATCAACTCGTGCATATATTATAATGTAATATCTACCATAATTGAATTGCTTTTGTAATTAAAAGCAATGAATAACAACAAAAGTCAAAAAATGAAATCCAACAAGGAACATTGTATATTCAGATATATAGATATTGTTTCTATTACTACTGCTTCTTGTTTCCTACTCATTATTTCAATGTAATAAAAAGGTGAAACCCCCAGGGTGACAACATTAAGAGCACCACACCTTTGGTTTCCTTCCTTTCCTAATAATTCCAGTATTTCAAGGATGGGTTGTAACACTGTTATCTTTGGTACAGGAAATATATTTTCAAAGTTATCTACTGCTGCTGGAATAGTTCTTTTTAAAATGTATGGATTCAAACACAGATGAACTATTTTACTTTCTTTATGCTGTACTTGCTATGTCAGTTAATTATAAGGGCCCTTTAATAAGTACCCACATTTCTAATGACTTTTTATTATCCTGAAAGCATTTCTGTCCGCTATCATGAAGGAATCATTAATACCTATACTACAGAATATTCTTCCATTAAAAATTGTGCCTCTGCAACATTATTATCATATATCATTACTAAAGTAAATGTGACTGTAGGTGATTAGCATTAGGAACAATATAACAATTAAAAGACCTTTATATACTTTTTTAAATATCACAAATTATGAATTCTGTATTATATAGTTAGTAACATTAAAATTGCATGTGTATCATTTTTGTTTTAAATAATGTAAAATTATTTTGAAAGGAGTTTTTGTCTTAAATAGGTGAACACCATACCCATCTCAATCAAGTATTTATCCTAGTATTATCCAAAAAACAGTATATCGACATCAGTTATTGAACCTGCACAATTTACCTCACAATTGTAGGGGCCATGTCTAATCCTGGGCACACACAAGACCCAGCCCTACATATAATGCCTATAAAAAATATTCAATCCCTTGAAAAAATCACAAAATAATTGATTGCATAAGTATATCCAACCCCCCACCCCCTTTATTATGTCACAGCTAGAACATCATTGGTGCATCCAGTTGCTAACAGAAGTGACAAAATTGGTTAAGCAGAGCTCCCCTGTCTGTAATCAAAAAGTCTGAATTGATCAGAGTATAAATGCACCTATATCTGGATAGTAAAGTTTGCGGTTTAGCATAACCTACACCATGAGGAAAGAAAAAAATATTAAAATCACTGAATATTCCTGCAAGTAAAATCATTAAGAAATGGAAAGAGTATAGCACAGCTGTAAATCTGCTAGAGCTAAAAAACTGAGTGATCATGCAAGAAGACATCAAGTGTAGGAGGCTACCAAGAGACCTCTGAGAATGTGAAAAGAGAAAGCAGTGAGATTGGAAGGACTGTTCATACTACAACTATTGTTCGGGTAATTCATAGCCACAGCTTTATGGTGGCATGGCAAAGAAAAAGCCACTGTTACAAAAATGCACATCATATCTAGTAAAGTTTGCAAAAAGAAATATGGGAGACTCTTAAGTCAACTGGAAGAAGGTTCTATGATCTCATTAGACCAAAATGTTGGCCTTCAGACTAAATGCCATGCTTGGTATAAGCCAAACAATGCACATTTTTAAAAACATATCATTCCCACCATGAAGCATGGTGTAGGCAACATAATGCTATGGGGATGTTTCACCACAGCAAGAAACCTAAACAAAACAGAAATGGCTTAAAAACAACAATGTTAAGGTTTTAGTTGTAATTGATTCAGTATCCAGATCTCAATTTAGCTGTCAATTTGTAGCTGGACTTGAAAATGGCTGTGCACTCACAATCAATCCCAAGGCAACCTGACTGACCTTGAGCAGTTTTGCAAAGAAGAACTGAAGAAAAATTGCAATGTCCAGATGTGTAAAGCTGATAGACACAGCCTCACAGACTTATAGCTGTAATTGCTGCCAAAGGTGCATCCACTAAATACTGACTTGAAGGGGGTAATTATTTGTGTGATCACATATTTCATGTTTTATTGATGTAATTATGTCAGATCAGTTTACAGAGGTCTGTTTTCACTTTGACATTAAAACGTTTTTTCTCTTGATCAGTATTTAGAAAGCCAAATTAAGTCAACTGTGATACAATGTATAACAATACATGGAAATACTTTTTATAGGTACTCTTATTACTGGGCACCTATATTAATGTAGTGCAAGTTTAGAGTCACCAATTCACATGTATGTCTTAGGAAAGAGGAATTTTTTGGGAAAAACCCTCCAAAGTATAAACCCCATATTTACAGTTCAGATTTATTGAGCCGTGAAGCAGCACCATTCCTACCTTGTACAGAATATGGTAATGGTTTGTTTTTTTTTAACAAACGTATCATCCAGAAGTAGACCAGTTACATCCCTCTCTAGGCTATGGTTTGTATCCAACCTGCACATGTTTTTTGTAATCAACACTTAAGAAATTCAACACATCTTAGAATTTGAAAAGCACCAATGAGACATGTCACAATGTCTAATTGTGACTGACATGATTTTACATGCTTTATCTAAGGTGACAGCTTTGGTCCAAGTTTAAACAGTAAACTAAAGTGAAATAATCTAAATATAATCTTTATAGTTGAGGAGTGAGAACAGTGACAGGCATGTTGGGTAATCCAAGGAACATTATACCACTAAGGATAATTGTTAAATCTCACCTTTAAGGGTGAGGATGAGAAGGTTTTATTAAAAAGTATATCATTTAATATGCACATTTTATAAATGTGGTAGTTTTATACCAGTATAGAAGCTGTAGAAAATAAAAATTGTTACTCCGTTTACTATTATTTATGTTGTATTAATTAATCTCTGAAAACAGTGAGTAAATAACCAGCATCATAGTGGCTAATAATTAAAAGTAACTATAATTCTGTAGTGCAGTGTTTCTCAATTCCTTTTGGTGTCGCAGCCCAATTTTTCCAATGTAACTGTTTTCATGATCACCAAGGTCCCCTTTAGTGAATCAAGGACAATTGTAAGAGTGAGGGTTTCCCTTAGTGAACAGAGCACTATTTTCATGCAGGGGATGCATGTATAAGTCAATAGAGCTCAAACATCAGAGCGCTTGCCTTTGGTGAATCAAGCATGACCATCAAAGTGCTCCCCCTTATTTAGTGCAACCACCCACTCCTGTCCCACTACTATTTTAAACAATAGCAACATGCCCCACCAGTGGAAGCCCACAATCTAAAAGTGGGGCAAGTAGTTGAGAACTACCGACATAGTGGGAAAAAGTAAAGTGTAAAAGAAATAACTGGATAAAACCCTACATACTGGGCAGCGTTAGCACTAATAGAGCAAGGACATAAGTGTTCATTCATTAGTAGGAATGCATTGTCGGGTTTAAAAAAAAAAATAAAAAGAGTAGCTCTGTATTAGGATAACAGTCATAAACAACAGATTAAGCAGTGGTAAAAGTTGGCAAGTCAATTATAAATAACCAGCGTCATAATGCCTGGCTCAAATCTCTGTGTAGAATTGAAGGGCATAGGTTTATGGGGCATTGGGACTTTTTCTGGAACAGATGGGTTACATTAGAACCAGAGCGGCATCAGTGTTTTGGGGAGGTGAACGAGTAGGTTAATTGAAATTGTTTAAACTAGGGAATGAGAGATTTTAGGCCAGGTTTAGAACTTTACTGAAGGGATAAACAGTTGAGTAATAAAAATATGCACAGGGACTTAATTTGGAGCCCAAGCTTAAAGTGCAAAAGTTAAATAAGTAATACATTAAAAATTGTTAAAAATTGGTTGCTTTGGACGTTGGTCTCGTCCATTGTTGGAGATGGACGTGTAGGGGGAGCTCAGTTAGCAGCAGTGTTATTTTATGCCTTTTTTCAAAAATATAACTCGGAGATGTCATGTATTTACTCATCCCAAAAGGATTTAATAATAGTACAAGCAAGTTCAAATAAACATGAGCAGCAAACAAAGGGTTTAGAAGGAAAAGGAAAATGATAAGGCAGCAAAAGCCTCATCAATGTCTAAACCAGCTAAGTTCATGGTACTGCCTTCCAAAGATGGACCTGGAACATATGGGTGAAAGTAAAGACCTGCCAGGATCTGACACTGCAGCATCGGCTCTTGAGAAGAGCAAAAACTGCAAGTGTGGAGGGTAAGGAGTATGCGTTGATTCCAGGAGGACTATTGGAGCCGAGCATGGCCTTTTTATCCCCACTGTCAACTTCAGCTAATACACCTCACGAATCTGCCTACTGAACTCAAAACTCCACCTACAGATATCGGGGAAGATTGAAACACACTCTCCCAGCTGAAGGTAATGATCGCCTTATTTGGGGGTGTGATGGTGCAGGTCAAGCACACGCTACTGGGTCCCATCAGTAGCCTCTTCAAGCCACCACCACTGATAGTCATGACCAGGATAAGCTGAGCAGATGAGGACAAACACACCAAGCAAGGAGATGGTGAAAAGTGCTCATGTGCTTTTATTAAAATAAACAAAGCAAAACAAATGTCCAAAAAGTGCAGTGTTCAAAAATACAATAAATAAGTAAATAATCCATAAAAAGTCAGCGAGGAGGTTAAAATTATAACCAAATAATTGTCCATAAAACAAGGTTAAAAGCACAGGCAGGAAACCATCTTTAAAACACTGAACCTTGGTGCCCCTTTAAAACTGACTTCTCTTTGGCTTGCCCTTTCCAAACCTTGCAGCCCGAGGAGAAGTTCCCCAGTAGGCGCAGACAACCTTCTTCTCCTGACCCGTGGCCCTGTTGTGGGGATCCACCGAGCACTTCTCCACACCCTTTCCAGGCTCCACCCAGCAAAAGCGCGTTCTGTCCACTCACCACTGCTGATCTATTGGTTGCTCCCAGCGAGAGCACATTCCTGAGCTTAATGGTCATTCCACCTACTTGGTCGCTCAACAGGAGTGACCTTTCAGCCCCCGTTGAGTACTGGCCGCACACGCTCCTCCCTGGATCTCCATACCTGTACATCTCTTCCTGTCTTTCCACCAGCTCTCTCTCTCTCTTATGCTCCTGCCTTTCTTCTTCCTTACATTTAATATCCATTCTCTTTTGTTCCTTTCTTTTCATTTTCTAATCTTATGCTCCCCTTTTTATATGCTGGGGAGCAGTTGCAGGTGCATTCGCCTGAGTTTCCTGACCAGGGCTGATAATGAGATAATCAGACAGTCCGCACATGCCGGCAAGGCAATGCATGATTGGCTGGTCACCTCACACCAACCTGGAGACAAGTTGTCTTCTCACACCCGTGCGTTAATTATTTATTTTTTAAAACTGTCAGTTTTTCTGAGCTGCAGACAATGGGGGAGGGACATAAATGATATAAGGTGAGATATTAAGAAGGACAATACAGAAATAAAGAAAGAAATAAGAGTCCTAAACAAAAAAAATGAGAAATAGCACCAGGATATAAAAGAAGTGGAGATATGTTTAAGGACTAAGTTCACTACAACCTTTACAGAAATGCTACGAAAAACTGATGAAAAAATACAAGAAAATACGAGTAAGTTAAAGTGCAAAATGAAAGTGCTTACTGCTTAGCTTGAAGATGTTAAGCAAATGTTTATGACCTGTATTGATATAGTTCAACAATAGGCTTCTGCCGTGGATGAAAAAGCAACAGCTGCAAAATCAGCCACTGTGCTCGCTGACAAACTGGCTGCACTGGAAGATAGATATAGAAGGAACAACATCAGAACTGAATGTCTTCCTGAAAAATGGGAAAGTCCAAACCCAGTGAAACTGATAGCTACTACTCTCTAAAATAACTGGAGAGGTGTTTAAGTCAGACATTGATATCTTTGCAGCCATCCATATACGTGCATCGAATGCCTCGAAACCAAAAAGCGTGATGGCCCGTTTCAATAAACTACAGGCCAAACAAAACTTCACATCTCTTTCTCAAACAGAAAGATGATATTATATTTGAAAATAACCACATCGTATTTTCCCAGATTTCTCAACTGCAACAGCTGTAAAACGTGCTGCATGCTGCACTATTAAACAGCACCTCTTGTACACTGCCAAACTGAAAGTGGTTATTGAAGATCAGTTTTACATTTTTAATTCTCCAGATGAAGCAGATAAAGATCTAAGAAGACTGATCCCGATATTCTTTAGAAACACACGATCATGAGTCACACCACATTATGGCAAGGCACAGAAGATTCTTCTTGAAGTTAGTATTCTGGACCGTTTGTAATGCGACATTTGCGACAATTGCTTATTTTATATTTTATTTTATATTTTACTTCCCTTTCGGCCATCCCCAGAGCTATAGAGCGTCTTTATGTCAGATGGGGTTGTATGGATTGATTCTGAATGCGACTGCGAGAATGAAAAGTGAATTAAAAAAAAAAAAGCTAACCTTTACCAGTATCATAAGTTACACCGGCTGTTACAGACTGAAATCAAATTTATGTTGTTATTCTAAAATTGTAAGAATAAGAGCAGTTCACTTCTCGAAGTGGAGCCGTGCAGGATCTAACTCGCCACCCTCTGATTCCCAGTCAGGAGCTGATACCATTACGCCACTGCAGCAGTTGTAGTAAGAGTGTCAATGTGGCATGCTAACGCGGCTTTTTTTTTTTTGTACAGTTATATTTTTGAATAAAAGCGCACGTGTTCTCTTATTTGTACCTTTTGTGAAAGTGTTTCTTTGATATATGGACTTCAGGCTTCATACGTTATATAGTTTATGCCTACATTTTCTCATTTACTATTAGAATATGAATAACGTTTCTGTATTAAAAATGTGTTTGCACAGACTACTATAGAAACGGAACACACATGAAATGCGTGTATTTCAAATAACGCTATATTATTTCCACTGTAAAACTCCACTTCAATCCCAGATAATAAAATCAAGGCAAGGCATGAGCTAGGAGAAGTTCGTTCTAAGTCGGTGGGGGGATGGAATAGCTGGCTGCTAGTAGCTTGTGTTTATCAGCACATTTAGATGACAAAAGACTCTGGCGGAGAGGTGCAAACGGATTTAAGACGCGATTTAAGGTGGGACGGATCTACGGGTTTTTTCGTAGGCTCTGGTAATTCTAGTGTTAAGTAACCATCTTTTTACAGTATTTTTATAGTGTGTGTGTGTTTTGTTTTTTATTTAACATCACAAAATTGGTTTATTATATTAGGTCTGTTTAAGATCATATTCTTAGTTCATTGTATTTGGACTGTGTCTTCTTAAGATATCTCAATTTTAACCTTCTCGTTGGGGGGTTGGGTTGGGAGAGAAAGAGAGTAGTTCTATTTTTTTTTATCCCATATACCCCATTAAACGTTAGTGCCATCATAACAATATGAGACACTCTATAGCTGTATCACTTGGCAATAATACGAAATCTGTGTCAAACATATATCACAATGTACTACCTTAACCTATGACTACAGAATATCAACAAAAGTTCAGAAACAATATTTCTATGACCAATTAGTGAACTTTGTGAGCCGGAATGTCAAGGGTCTCAATGACAAATTAAAGAAAAAGAAAGTACTCTCACTCATAATAGGCCTAAATGCCAAGATAGTATTTTTACAGGAGACTCACTTATTAACACTAGAATTACCAGAGTCTACGAAAAAACTCGTAGATCTGACCCACCTTAAAACCGTTCTTACCTCTCTTTTGTCTTCTAAATGTGCCGATTAACACGAGCAGCAAGCAGCCGGCTATTCCATCCCCCACCGTCGCAGAACGTTCACTAAGTTTTCCCAGCTCATGCCTTGTTTGATTATCTGGGAGTGACTGAACTGCTGGAGTTTTAGAATGGAAATAATGGATCGTTATTTGGAATACACGCATTTCATGTGTGTTCCGTTTCTACAGTAATCTGTGTAAACACATTGCTAAAACAGAAACGTTTTCATATTTTAGTAATAAATGTTACAAAATGTAGGCATAAACTATAGAATGTGTGAAGCCTGAAGTCCAAACATCAAATAAACATTTTCACAAAAGGTTCAAGGATGATATAACACCTTCTGTGGCTTAACGCTAAGATTTGCTGATTTGAAGCACAGCAGCCATGCCGTGCTACAGAGACCCGAGTTTGATTCCCAGCTTTGGAGAACGTGTTTTTTTTTCCTCAAACGGACATGAAATTTATATATTGGTATGCACTGTAAATCGTTAAGTTTAAAATGTTGATCGCGGTTATTTCTATTGATTAATTCATGCTTTTTACTTAGAGTCAGAACAGGAGCTTATTCAGCTTATTCAGTTTCTGATCTGACTCAAACAGCACCAGTATAACCCAATCTGACACTGTTCGTTTTCAAATAATATTGCATTACTTCGACGATGTTTTCTGATTGGTACTATTCGCGTCATAAAATAATTTCTTCAAAACGTCACATTTATTTGCCTCTTTCTTTTTTTAAAATGTGCATTGTAGCATGCAGCAACTGGCCACCTGCATGTTCTTGTGCACACTGAATAAGACAGCGCTATATGCAATCATCAGATTCAAATGTTAACAGTTATATAGCACGGAATGGAAAACAGCAGTTCTTAGCATTGCACTGCCTACTGTAACTTGCTTTCTTTTTTCTTCGGTTATAGTCTTGTTTTGTTATACTTTTACATCAACATATGTTCCTGTGTTTGAGCTACATGGGCATGCTCAAAAAATACACGTGTAATGCCACGAAAAGTGCATGCAGACACTTCAGTTCGCAAGCATTGGTACGACAATGCAGTCACAAGTACACTGCAGAGCTATAGCGCGTCTTTATGTGAAAACAGCAGTGTCAGATGGGGAGTGTCTGATGATTGCATATAGCGCTGAAGTTACTGCTCTTTACTATGCTTTCCTCTGCATGTCCTGGAGTACAAAAGAAACAACATACAGCAACATGTGGGGACTGGCAAGATTGGGGGAAAAAACCACGCGTTCGTATGTACCGTGATAAACTGCAGAGCTATAGTGCGTCTTTGTGTGAAAACAGCAGTGTTATTTTTTTTTATGGGGGGTGGTGGGGTTAGGGAAGAATCCTGAACACGACTGAGATAATTAAAAGTGAATTAAAAAAAAAAAGCTAACCTTTACAAATATAATAAATTTCACCAGCTGTTACAGACTGAAATCAAATATATCTTTTTATTCTAAAATAGTAAAAATAAGAACACTTTTCAAAAGGGTCTCATGCAGGATCGAACTTATGACCTTCTGATTCCCAGTCAGCAACTGATACTGTTGCACCACGGAAGAAGTCATAGTAAACAGGTGTCAATGTCGCACACTAATGCGGCTTTTTTTTTTGTACCTTTTGTGAAAGTGTTTCTTTGATATTTGGACTTCAGGCTTCATACATTATATAGTTTATGCCTACATTTTGTCATTTGCTACTAGAATACAAAAAACGTTTCTGTTTTAAAAATGTGTTTACACAGATTACTGTAGACATGCAACACACATGAAATTATAGGCCTATTTCAAATTTACCGTTTCTCTCTAAAATACTAGAAAAAGTAGTCGCCAGTCAGCTTCAGACACACCTAATGCATTACAATTTATTTGAGAAATTCCAGTCTGGTTTTCGCACTGGTCATAGTACAGAAACGGCACTAACACGGGTTGTAAATGACATTCTGATATCCTCTGATGAAGGAAACTCATCTGTAATTATGTTGTTGGACTTAAGTGCAGCATTTGACACCATCGACCATTCTATTTTACTGCACAGGCTAGAAAATGATGTTGGGCTTACAGGCACCGTGCTCGCTTGGTTTAGTTCTTACTTATCAAATCGATTCCAATATGTACAGAAATGTGCTGACAGTACTCCATCATTATACACAGAAGTTCAATATGGTGTCCCGCAGGGCTCAGTACTGGGACCTTTACTGTTTTCACTGTACATGCTTCCACTGGGATCTATCATTAGGAAACATAATGTTAATTTTCACTCGTATGCAGATGACACCCAGTTATACCTTTCATTTAAATCAAATGAAGTTTCTCCAATGTGGTCTTTAATTAGTTGTGTTAGTGAATTAAAGGAGTGGATGAATAAGAACTACTTGTCTTTAAATACAGATAAAACAGAGATGTTAATTGTTGGAGGGAATGATGCTGATCACAATAATATTTTGTCATCATTTAACTCAATGGGAATCCCAGTCAATTTTACTGAATCAGCCCGCAATCTAGGAGTTATCTTTGACTCTAGCATGTCATTTAAAGCGCATATTACAAAGTTGTCCAAAACATGTTTCTTCCATCTTAAAAATGTTAGGAAATTAAGGCGCTTTTTAAATAAACAGGATTCTGAGAAACTAATTCATGCATTTATCTCTAGTAGGATTGACTACTGCAATGCGGTGTTCACTGGATGTTCAAACTGTTCTTTATACAGCCTCCAGTTAATCCAAAATGCGGCTGCGAGAATTATTACAAGAACAAGAAAATACGAACACATAACTCCAGTTCTTAAATCCTTACACTGGCTCCCGGTTAAGTTCAGGGCAGATTTCAAAATCCTTCTTTTAACATATAAATCATTAAATGGTCGAGGTCCGGCTTACTTGTCTGAACTTATCATGACTTACAAACCAGAGCGCACATTAAGATCTCAAGATGCCGGTCTGCTTATGATTCCAAGGATTAATAAAATAACAGTGGGGGGTCGAGCTTTTAGTTACAGGGCCCCTAAACTGTGGAATGGTCTGCCTGCTACTATAAGAGATGCCCCTTCGGTCTCAGCTTTTAAATCCCGGCTGAAGACTCACTACTTCAGTTTAGCATATCCTGACTAGAGCTGCTGATTAACTGTACAGACTGCATCTCTGTTGTTAGTCATTAGCACTTAAACATAAGTAACATGACAGTTATAATTGTATACTAACCCTCACTTATTCTGTTTTTCTTCTCGGTACTCAAATGTGGCACTTGGTGCCACGGCCCACTTGCCAAGTTGCTTTGCCTGCCTAAGGAAAAGTCATCCCAGATGGAGGATCGCAGGAATCGTTGGAAAGAGGGGTCCTTTCATCGGATTGGCTGGCCCAGCACTGTTTCAGCCGTAGAATGGCCAAATGGGGGAGGCAGCTTGAAGGATGAGGTCTTCAGGACTCTACACAAATCCAAATCTTATTATGGGATATATCATCTACTGTTAAATTCTGCTCTGTACTTCTAAAATTTATATTTTTTATTTCTTACTATATTGAGGAATTGTTCTGTTCTGTGTACTGCATTGTATTGTATTGACCCCCTTCTTTTGACACCCACTGCACGCCCAACCTACCTGGAAAGGGGTCTCTCTTTGAACTGCCTTTCCCAAGGTTTCTTCCATTTTATCCCTACAAGGTTTTTTTTTGGGGGGAGTTTTTCCTTGTCTTCTTAGAGAGTCAAGGCTGGGGGGCTGTCAAGAGGCAGGGCCTGTTAAAGCCCATTGCGGCACTTCCTGTGTGATTTTGGGCTATACAAAAATAAACTGTATTGTATTGTATTGTAAATGCGTGTGTTCCAAATAACGATCTATTATTTCCACTCTAAAACTCCACTTCACTCCCAGATAATCAATCAAGGCATGAGCTGGGAGAAGTTCATGCACGTTCTCAGTTGGTGGGGGGATGGAATAGCCGGCTGTTTGCAGCATGTCTTTATCAGTAAATTTAGATGACAAAAGACGCTGGCGGAGAGGTGAGAACGGTTTTAAGAAGCGATTTAAGGTGGGCTGGATCTACGAGTTTTTTCGTAGGCTCTGGTAATTCTAGTGTTAAGCAAATACCAGCTACATAAAGAAAACCAGGAGTATGGGAATCTTAATACACAGAATCCACTCCATTTGTAGTGTTAGATGTAATATCTGATTCTTTAAGGTGATATTTCATGGTGATGGATAATTTATTTAATGCTAATATGATTTTAATTAATATCTATGCACCTAATGTGGATGATAGAGCTTTCTTCCAAAATGCATTTGAATCTATCCCTAATCTGAACAATCACAATATTATAATGGCCAGAGACTTTGTGTTTTAAATGCAGATCTGGATAGATCCCTAGCTACAATGGCAACATCATTTAATACTGCAAAGATAATTACACTTTGTAACAGATCATAACTTATCAGAGCCTTGGAGGTTTTTAAATCCTAACCTAAGCGCATACTCCTTCTTCTCATCTGTACATCACTGTTACTCCAGAATTGATTATTTCCTCATAGACAATAATTTTTTACCCACTATCAAATCTTGTAAGTATGATGCTATTGTTATCTCTGACCATGCCCCCCTGATCATGGAGCTTAAAGTGGGCAGAGTGGTGGCTCTGAGGCTAAGGATCTGCGCTGGTATCCCGAAGGTTGCCGGTTCGAATACCCGTCACTGCCAAAAAAGAGATCCTACTCTGCTGGGCCCTTGAGCAAGGCCCTTAACCTGTAATTGCTCCAGGGGCGCTGTACAATGGCTGACCCTGCGCTCTGACCCCAAGGGGTATGCGAAAAACTAACAAACACTGTTGTAAGTCGCTCTGGATAAGAGCGTCTGCTAAATGATGTAAATGTAAATGACTGTGTCCTATATGCTCATATCACAGCTGGCATCTTAACCCCCTTTCATTAGCTGATGAGAAATGTACAGAATTCATATCCAAGCAAATTGATTATTTTCTCTAGACAAATGCATCCTCAGAGGTATACTTTGGGAAACTCTGAAGGAATTTTTAAGAGGACAGATTATTTCATATCTTTCTCACAAAAATAAATTGGAAACCAGGAAGGCGCCTGAGTTAATCAGCGAAATTACCAGAATAGATCTAAAATACACCTGGTTCCCCAGTGAGACACTTTATAGGAAAAGACAGGTTTTGCAATTACAATTTCGCTTCCTGACCACTAAAGAAACAGAACAGCTTATCTATAAATCGTGACATCATTATTATGAACATGGAGAGAAATTCAATAAGATCTTAGCTCAACAAATCCACAAGCAGGAAGTCCAAAATGCAATAACAGCAATTAACAACGCAGATGGAGATAAAATTATTGACCATAACAATATAACTTGCACATTATAAAGGATGGCTGGCAGCCCAACCCAGCCATGATGCCCAAGAGATGGAAGGATGGGGGAAGGCAGCTTCTTTAGGGCGTTGCATCCCCCAGAACACTATATGGCAGCTCCCCTGGGTTGCAGTGATGTCCTGGATTCCCACAGGGCATCATGGGACTTGGAGTTCTTTACCTCAGCCCTGTTGTGTACCGTGAGTGCTGCCAGGGGGTGATGCAAGGACTGAGGAGACATATGGCATTGGGTTTCTGCTTTACCTGGAAGTGCTTACACACATTGTGGGCAGAAAAGCAGAAGCACTTCCAGGTTGGCCAACATAAAAGAGGCTGACGACCTCACAGAGACGAATGAGAGTCGGATGAAGCATCCTGGGAGGAGAGCGGAGGAGGCAAAGACTTAGAGAGAGAGAGAGAGAAAGAACAATAACTGTGTGCTCTGCCATTCATATACTTGTGGCTGTGGTGGTAGGAAACACTGTTGTAAAGAGTTTTCCACATAATAAAAAGAGTCTTTGTGTTTTTAACTTGTTCCTGTGTCTGTTGTGTTGGGTTTGGAGAGCTGGAGCACCCCCTACTGTCCACAATGTGGTGTCTGAGCACAGAACCCCAGAATGCAAATGTTCATTTTGTGATTGGTCTGAAAAGCGGGATGGGAACTTTATTTTTATGTACAATGCATCCTGGGTGCTTATGTGTGGTGAAGAAATAAGAAAATGGAAGAGTAAGCATCTCTGAGGTGTGAGAGAAATAAAAGTTTATTTATGTTACCTGAAAGGTCTGCTGCGCATTTATGGCATAAAAAAACGTGAGAACCACCACCTACTCGGTGAGTAAGGAAAGACAGAACACACAACATTTAGAAAGTACTACAAATCCTTATATTCTACTCAATTTAAAGAAGATAAGACACTATATAATGAGTTTCTTGATTCATTACCGATATCACAGCTACAATAGATACTCTTACTGCTGTGGAACTGCATAAACCTCTGACACTTTTGGAATTACTAGATGCAATAAACTCACTTCAAAGTGGGAAAGCAGCCAGCCCTGATGGTTACCCAGTGGAATTGTATAAAAAAATTTAAATAAGTTAGCTCCACTACTATTAGCAACGTTTATAGAAGCTAAAGATAACAAATTTTTACTTCTAACTTTTTGCCAAGCATTAATAACCATCTTCCCTAATAAAAATAAGGACTTACTACAATGTCCATCATACAGACCAATCTCTTTTCTTCAAAGATTTAGCCAGAAGGATTGAGAAAGTGCTTGTGATGATGTGGGTCCTGCTCCATACTCCCACCTCTCTTTAGGGAGCCTCTCGGACACAACACCGTCAGTAATGTAACCAGATGAGCTGTGCAATGAGGACAAATCACACTGGGAGCAAGGGGATGGTGTAAAAGTGTATAAGTGCTTTTATTAAAAACAAAAACCAAACAATAAATAGTGTTCAATAAATAAATAAATAATGCAGAAAAACAAGGTGAGAAAAATGGAGGTTAAAATCCAAAATAAATAAAACCATTAAAATGATGTTAAAACTATGGCAGGAAGTCATCCTTTTTAAAAACCTGGTGGCTTCTTTATTCTAACTAGCGACTCCCCTGCTTCTCCCATATGGGCTCTGCGACAGGGGAATCACCCTATTAGCATGTCCAGCTGACTCCCAACTACTGGTCCAGTAGCCTTCCTTCCCCTGACTACGCACAGCTCCTGTCGGACTGAGACTCAGGTTCCCCAACGGCCAGGGTACTCACGCCGGGGCTCAATTCTCCAAAGCCTACCTGACTCCCGCTGCCTTCCGCAGTGAGCAAACAACCTTCTGGGATGCTCCAGGTCCCAGAGATCGCTCAGGTGGAGCAACTGCTTCCTATTGCCACCACCAAACGTTGGCCAAACACTCCTCCTGAGGGGCTCTTCTCCCAGCTGCCTGCATTCCAGCAAGCCTGCTCTCGCTTGCTTGCTCATTCCCACACTGGCTTTTTTATCTTCCCGCTTTCTTCTTCTCTTCACTAACCTCCCTTCTCAGTTCTTTTTTATTTTTTCTCCTTTATTTCTTCACTCCACATTCGCACTTCTTCTATATATATAATGGGGACGTGGCACAGGTGTGGTGATTTGCAGCTCCCGGCATCAATCACAGACACAAATGATTCCTCACCTGTGCACTTCAGTGCGGAACCGCTCCCGCCACATTAACATGCCCCCTCCTTAAACCGCGAGTGCAGTGATTCTTTATTTAAAAACTGCCCATCCATTTAGATCTGCTGACCCGCTATATCACAGTGCTTCCTTCTGTAATATCACAAGACCAAATCGGATTTATTAAAGGCAGACACTTAACTTCAAACCGCCAAGTCTCTTTAACATAATATATTAAATCTAACACTCCAGAGATCTTATTATCTTTAGAGGCAGAAAAAACATTTGATATGGCTGAATGGGACTATCTATTCACCACATTGCACAAAGTTGGGCTTGTCTCAAACATACATGCATGGATCAAAATGCTTTATACAGTACTAACTGAGAAGCCTCAGTTTGTATTAACAGCACTATTTCAGACTACTTCAAACTAGAACGTGGTATTCAACAAGGATGCCCCTTATCAACTCTGCTGTTTGTAATCACCAGCTTTATTTTTTCGAAACCTAGTGTGTGCTTGGTGTGTCGGTGTGTTTGTGTGTGTCCTGTGGTGGGTTGGCACCCTGCCCAGGATTGGTTCCTGCCTTGTGCCCTGTGTTGGCTGGGATTGGCTCCAGCAGACCCCCGTGACCCTGTGTTCGGATTCAGCGGGTTGGAAAATGGATGGATGGATATCCAAGATAAAGGGGATTTTCAGAGAAGAATTTGAACAGAAAATATCACTATATGCAGATGACATGTTACTGTATATATCTAACCCACAAAATTCTGTGGCAGCACTCCTAAAAGCAGTAGCAGTTTTTCAAAAGATATCTGGACTCAAAATCAATTTGAATAAAAGTATGCTTTTTCCAGTGGACACTTTCCCATTTATCTTAGCAGTTTAAATATCTAGGATTAAATATCCCAAGCACATATAAAGCTCTTTTTCAACAAAATTTTATTGTCTTCATGGAAAAAATTAAACAAGACTTATTTAGCAGGTAAAATCAACATTGCTAATATGACAATCCTTCCCAAGCTTCTCTTCCTATTTCAAAGCAACCCCATAAACATTAACAAATCGTTGTTTAAGAAATTAAACTCAATCATAACCTCATTTATTATTATCCAAAAGCCGACTCTATAATGACCTAAGAAGAAGTAGTTATGTCACTACCTAACTTTCAATTTTATTACATATGCAAGCTATAATGACCTGGGGCCTCATGTGTAGTCCGTACGCACAAAAATGTTGCGTTCGGTGGTTTCCACGCTCACATCGTGATGTATAAAAGCTAAACTTGCCGTAAAGCCACGCACATTTTCACGCCAGCTCAAATCATAGTGTATGCAAGTTCTCCGCTCGGTTTTGCAAACTGGTGGCACCCAGTGTCAAAGCAGTGCTACTGTTCCTTTGTGATTTCCCTTTATTTTTTACATTCACATCCTTGACGTGGCTTTATCAAATACAATGAAATTAACCGCATATCATTTTTTACTTCAAGGCATCTGATTGTAATCACCCTGTAACCTTATAATTGTGCACCGAATGGCCAAACTATTCCAAATAGTTTTGTGAATTTACCCTTGGGATTAATAAAGTATCTATCTATCTATCTATCATAACCACTTTAGCGTTGTTACTATCAGTGCACCACCTGGAATATTTTAACCCAGTGTATCTGAATGTAGAATCACAGCTACTGTATACAGCAGCTGATCAGAAAGCTCTACCACAGATTGTGTCAAGAGCGGGGAGAAATATTGGGGTACAGCATCTAGCACACGCTGCCTCAGCCATGCTCACAGTCTGTCTGAATTTCTCCCATTCAGCAAACGCTTCAGAGCCTTTCCTGTACGGACCTCATGGTTCAGAAACAGTTTAATCCCAAGAGATATAAATCCACTCAATCAGTCCATCAAGTGCTCCCGGTAGAACTGTTTGTACTTATAAGTACAATTGCCTCACTGTAAACGTGCATTACAGTTGTAATATTGGACAACCTGAGCCACTTATGCTTTCATATTGTATATTTTTCACTGTTTTTTATCCTATTATTATTATTATTATTGTTGTTGTTATTTTACCATTTTATAAGAAAATAAGTTAATGGACGATTTGCATATTGAATCTTATTGTACCATACAATAACAATAAAGGAATTCAATTCAATTCAATAGAAGAGAGCATGTATTTGCATATAATGACAACTGAAGTCAATTTAGATTTCCCGGCACTATCTTCGTGGAGCTCTTGATATCATTTTAAAGATGAAATGCATTAAAGTATATATATTACATTATATAGATACATTTTTAACTTCATTTAAATAAGTACAGGTATATTGTTAATGATTAAATATGTGAGGAATCAATCTCACAGCTGTAGCGATGAGCTTCAGGGATTCAGGGATTGTTCCTGCCTTGCGCTGTATGCTTGCTGGGGCTGGCACGACCCTGGATGGATAGATGGATGGAATAACTAAGCATTTACTATGAAGATATTTCAATGTTACTTAAAAGTTTTGAAGAAATGGCGTTCTAAGCTTACAGATGGTTTGACATTTATTAAAGAGCTAAATGTGTGGAGATTGCTTATTTGGAAAAAAAAAAAGGAAGGACAGGAATCGGGGGTTAGTATGTTTGAAAGAGAATACTGCTGCAAAAAATTATTTTATTGAGGGTTGTGCACGGGGCAGCAAGCATCTTGCGGGAGACAGGAACAATCTCTGGAAGGGGTGCCCGCTTGTCGCTACCAATGTGCCAACATGCCTCAATGTTTTATACATGCTTTAATTTCTATCATCATGAAAATATCAAGTATACATCTTAGTATTTAAATTGTTCAGAGAGCTGTAATATTATGAATGTAATGTATTCTGTGTCCTGTCGGCCTAAGAGAAAGCCCATTTAAGAAACACGTACTGATTCACACACGTAAAAGTACATAGAATATGAAGCATTTAACGTGCTACATTAGTTACGATGAAATTTGAGAAACTATTAAATTAAAAGATTTTAAAATTAAGTTTATAATGTTCTACTTTAATGACAGAATAAACTATGTGATTAAAGTGGAAATTTCAACCATTATTTCCCACTGTGTCCCTATTTTTTTCTTTTCTCTGTACCCTAATACGCTTTCATATGACATTTAGACAGTGGGCTATGACTTGCCTTTTCACGGCAACTTTTATATTTGACCACTTATTTATTTCGGGCACTGTGTGACTTTATGAACTTGAACTTTCGAGTTTCTCTGCCACTCTGTCACTTGATCAACTTCATCTTGTTGTTTATATCACTGATTAAACCAACAAATAGTACGTTTTTCCTTGCCTCTACTTGGTATTCGCTGAAATTCATTTTATTCCCTGTGCTTTTACCATTGTCTTTTCACAGAACACAAAACATACGTGGCTATTTATAATGATTTGCATATTCAAAGAGGCGTAATTCTGGGAGGAGTCGGGGTGGAGCAACAGGCGCGTGCACGAGCGTTATGCATAAATACCGGGATTTATGCATCTGGATTTTTTTGTATATACGCATATTTTTGCTTTTGTTCATATGCCATGTTTTAGTGTGAATTCTATGCATGGCGTTATACATGAGGCCCTTGGACATTGACAAAATTCGATGAATATACACAAGCCTGGTTTGCAATAGAAATAAAATCTTGCAGTACTTCTCTAGATTCCCTCCTTTGTGCCCCAGTTAATACAAATTACCATCAATACGCTTATAATCCAAATGTCCTTCACTCTCTCAGAATATGGAACCAGTGTAGGAAGCACTTTAAGACAGAGAAGCTTTTATCTGTTTCACCCCTACATGACAACCACCTTTTTCCACCCTCTCAAACATATACATTATTTAATGTCCTAATGGATTAAAACATTTAGAGACCTGTACATAATGTCTTTGCATCATACGAACAATTACGCTTCAAATTCAACTTCTTCTCAACATAATTCTTCCAACTACTTTCAAGCTAGAAACTTTGCTAAACAGAACCTGCCCAATTTCCCTCACCTCCAACCTTGTTCTATTCCAGAAGAAATAATGATCAGTCTTGAAGACTCCGATAGCATCTCTACAATTCATAAAAATATCTTAAAGTCCCTTCCTTTCAATGACCCCAGAGGTCAATGGGGAAAGGATCTGTCACTTAATATTTCAGAAAAGAAGTGGAAGGTAGCCATGCATAGAATACAGTGCAGCTCCATATGCACAAAGCATTCAATCATTCAATTTAAAATCTTTAATCAATCTCATTTATCTTGATTAAAATTGTCCAAAATGTTTCCAGGGCAAGATTCATCCTGTGAACGTTGCAGTCTAGCTGCAGCCTCACTGAGCCACATGTTCTAGGTGTGCACCAAATTAACACAATCACCCAAACCCATTAACAGCTGTGTTTGGTGTACTGTCAGACGGGCTTAAAGTGGAGGAGGACAAACAAACTGTAATTGTCTTTTACTACACTACTAACACATAGACTTATTTTGCTGGAAGAATCTTACCCCAGCACTTTTATGTCTGTGGGTAAATGATGTTCTACACTACTTGAAATTAGAAAAAATCAAATTCTCACTTACAGGATCTACTCAAAACATTTTTAAAATATAGCAGGATCTAATCAATAACATTTTAAAATAAGCTTCTTTTTTGGGGAAAAGGATACCTTTCCTTTCTTATTTCTTTTACGAATAGAATTTTATTATTGGCTCTCATTTCTTTCTCTTGGGCGGGGATAGAATTTTGCTTTGCCTTGTTACGTTTGACTTGACTGTATGGAATGTTATCTGGTTCTAAATATAATAAACATTTTTTTTTTTTTTTTTAATATTTTTATTTTATTAATTTTCATTGTAATCATTCCATACAAACAGATCAATTTATAACCCAACAAATTTGAAGACTAATCAAACCCCACCCCTGAGAAGGAGAGCTTAGCTAAAGGAAAATTGCTTTAGGCTTTTTAATAAGGCAACATTAAACAAAAGAAAGGCAGAAGTAAATATCTATGTAAATAAGAGATGGAGAAGGGAGTTAAATGCAATAATAGTTATTTCTCTTATTCTAAAATAATATTGATTAAATCCTGCCATGTTTTGAAAAAATGTTGTACAGATCCTCTAACTGAAAATTTGATTTTTTCCAATTTCAAATAATATAAAACATCGGTTTCCCACTGACTTATAAGAGGAGAATTAGGATTCTTCCAATTTAACAAAATAAGTCTGCGTGCTAAAAGTGTAGTGAATGCAATCACCGTTTGCTTGTCCTTCTCTACTTCAAGTCCATCTGGAAGAACACCGAACACAGCTGTTAATGGGTTAGGAGGGATTGTGATACCAAGGCTGTCTGAGAGGCACTTAAAAATTTTTGTCCAAAATGATGTTAATTTGGTGCAGGCCCAAAACATGTGACCCAGTGAGGCAGGAGCTAGGTTGCAGCGCTCGCAGGTTGGATCCTGGCCTGGAAACATTTTGGACAGTTTTAAGCGAGACAGATGAGCTCGATATATAATTTTTAGTTGAATAATTCTATGCTTTGCGCATATAGAACTCGAGTGAATTCTCTGCTTTGCTACCTTCCACTCCTTTTCTGATATATTGATTAAGAGATCTTCTTCCCAATGTCTTCTTGGATCTTTGAAAGGTAGGGACTCTAATAAGATTTTATATATTGCGGAAATAGTGTTTGTTTCCTCGGAATTGAGCAGTATTTTTTCCAGCATTGTAGAGGGTGCAAGGTGGGGGAAATCGGGCAATTTCTGTTTAACAAAATTTCTAATTTGAAGATAGTAAAAGAAATGTGTAGCTGGGAGGTTAAATTTTGAACGTAATTGTTCAAAAGATGTAAATATGTTGTCTATATAAAGATCTCTGAGCATTTTAATCCCAAAACTTTTCCAGGTATTAAAAACTGGATATACTTGCGAAGGTTGAAAGAGGTGGTTCTCTTGCAGAGGTGCCACTGATAAAAGATTTTCCATCTTAAAATGCTTCCTAATTTGGTTCCATATTCTGAGTGAGTAAAGCACAATTGGGTTATTAGTATATTTGCGATAACTTTCATTTATTGGAGAGCAGAGCAGGGAGTATAAAGAAGTACTACAGGATATTACTTCTATTGCGGACCAAGCCTGTGTATGTGCATTTATTTGTGTCCAGGTTTTTATGGCTTGTATGTTTGCTACCCAGTAATAAAACTGAAAATTAGGTAAAGCTATGCCACCTTCTGCCTGAGGTCTTTGTAGGGTCGCTCTTCGGATACGTGGGTGTTTTGAGTTCCAAATGAATGAGGTTATTATTGAATCTAACGGTTTAAAAAATGATTTATTGATATATATTGAAATGTTTTGAAATAAAAAGAGAAGTTTAGGAAGGATATTCATCTTAATAATGTTAATTCTTCTAGCTAGAGTGAGATGAAGGGTTGACCATCTATGCAAGTCTTGCTTAATTTTTTCCATACAGACGCCAAAATTTTGTTGATAAAGAGCTTTATGTTTACTTGTGATATTTACCCCTAGGTATTTAAACTGATCTGCTATGGTAAAAAGTAGGGTGTCTAATCTAATATTATATGCTTGTGAATTCACTGGAAAGAGTATACTTTTATTCAGATTAATTCTAAGACCAGATATCTTTTGAAATTCTGTTAGTGCTGTTAAAACAGCAGGGACAGTGTTTTCTAGGTCTGATATATATAAGACCATATCATCTGCATATAGAGAAATTTACTGTTCCAGTCCTTCTCTGACAATCCCCTTTATCTGATAAGAATTTCGGCAGTGAACCTCCAGTGGTTCAATAGCGATTGCAAACAACAGTGGCGACAAGGGACATCCTTGTCTGGTACCACGTTCTAGTTTAAAGTAGTCTGAGCAAATGTTATTAATACAAACTGAAGCTTCTGGATTGGTATACAGTAGTTTGATCCAAGCACAAATATTCGGGCCAAACCCAAATTTCTCCAGTGCAGTGAAAAGGTAATTCCATTCGATCATGTCAAATGCCTTTTCTGCGTCTAATGATAGTAATATCTCTGGGGTGTTTGATTTTGCTGGTGAATATATAACATTAAACAAGCGTCGGAGATTTGAAGATAGGTGTCGGCCTTTAATAAATCCAGTTTGATCTTGTGATATTACCGAGGGCAGCACTTTCTCCATCCTTCTAGCTAGGATTTTTGAGAGTATCTTAACATCATTATTCAGGAGTGAAATTGGTCTATATGATGCACATTGTAACAAGTCCTTATTTTGTTTAGGAAAGACGGTGATTAATGCTTGTCGAAATGTATGAGGTAGTATTTGGTTGTCTCTAGCTTCTGTAAATGTTGCCAATAAGAGTGGAGCTAGCTGAGTGGAGAATTTCTTATAAAACTCTACGGGGTAACCATCAGGGCCTGATGATTTCCCGTTTTGTAGTGACTTTATAGTGTCTAGTAATTCTGTTAGCGTTAGAGGTTTATCCAGTTCCTCAGCACTTAAAGCGTCTATTTGTGGTATTTGTGAATTATCCAGAAATGCATTAGATTGTGTGTTGTCTTCTTTGGGCTCAGTGGAATATAAAGACTTATAGTAATCTCTAAATGTGTGCATTATTTTATTATGGTCGATGATTTCTTCTCCATTCTTGTTGGTGATTACTGGTATTGCATTGTGAACTTCTTGTTTGTGAATTTGTTGAGCTAAAAGCTTATTAGCTTTTTCTCCGTGTTCATAGTAATGCTGTCTAGACTTATAAATAAGTTGTTCGGTTTCTTTAGTTGTTAAGATGTTAAGTTCTGTATGTAGGGCCTGCCTTTCCCTGTGAAGAGCTTCACTTGGACGCCTGGCTTGTTCTTCATCTATTCTAGTAATTTCATTTCTTAGCTCTGACACTTTCTTGGTTTCTAATTTATTTCTGTGGGAAAGATATGAAATAATCTGTCCTCTTAAGAAGGCCTTTAGAGTTTCCCAGAGTGTTCCTGCAGAAACCTCTGTGGACGTGTTTGTCTCTAGGAAGAAGCTGATTTGTTTGGATATAAATTCTGTGCAGTTCTCGTCTGCCAATAAAAGAGGGTTAAGACGCCATCTACGAGGTGAGTGTGAGGGGCTTAATGATTTTAGCTCCAAGACTAGAGGGTCATGGTCAGAGATAACAATTGTGTCATATTTGCATGATTTAATTGTAGGCAGGAAATTATTATCTATGAAAAAATAATCAATTCTTGAGTAGCTGTAATGCACTGGTGAATAGAACGAATATGTTCTTGAGTTTGGGTTAAGAAACCTCCAGGGGTCTGACAAGTTGTGATCATTCAAAAACTGTGTAATTATCTTTGCAGTATTAGATGTCGTCCCCCCTGTCACAGGAGTCCTATCTAAGAGTGGATTTAAAACACAATTAAAATCCCCAGCCATTATAATTTTATGAGTGTTCACATTGGGAATGGATGCAAATAGATTTTGCATGAATTCCATATCATCAACATTGGGTGCATAAACATTTATCAAAATCATTTTACTGTTATATAAGTTGCCCATGACCATCACATATCTCCCTTCAGGGTCCGACACTACATCTGATGCTACAAATGGAACTGTTCTATGTATGAGAATTCCCACCCCTCTAGTTTTCTTTATAAAGCTAGAATGGAACATTTGGCCAGTCCAGTCTTTTTGTAATCTGAACTGATCCTTGGTTAGTAAGTGGGTCTCCTGTAGAAATACTATTTTAGCGTTTAAGCCTGTTAGGTGAGAGCATACTTTCTTTCTCTTTAATTCGTGATTCAGGCCTTTAACATTCCAGCTCACAAAGTTAACTGTCCCATCATGGAGACATTGATTCTGAGTTTTTAATGTCATTTTATAGTTTTAATTGGTAATATGGCAGTTTTAATCTTAGTTTCAAGTTTCCCCATGAGTTATTGCATTTTAGCCTATTGTTGCATTGATATTTATAATTATAAGAATTACAAGAATAGATTAGATATATCCTGCTCTCCTTCTCTCCCCCCTTTATCCCCCCACCCCCCCATTTTGCCTCCCCACATGAGGCTAGATCCCACTTCGCGATGTTCCAGTCCTCTGACATACGAAGAGACAGAGCACGTCCAAAACAAAACAAACCCCACCCTGCAGCAGCCTTACAGAATTAAAACAGAGATATCTTTTGCAGTTAAATTCTTAATACTATCTGCCGAAGATGTTCTCATTAACAATATTTAAGCTTGAAATAATCTTCAGCGCTCTTAAGTTAAGATATTAAGATTAAAAAAAAAAAAAGAAAAGAAAAGAAACAACCCTGGGAATGATTTTAAAAACTAGTCTAGAATAAACCTGGTAATTCCTACTGTAATAGTATAATGGTAATAGTATAAATAGTAGAAAAAGCAGTAAACCAAGGGTATGAAGTTAAACAGTCTACTTTAAGGTATAGTAAAATATTTTTAAAAAAAAACAAAAAAAAAAAAACGAATCCTACTTTAATTACTTCCACATTTTCACACTCACGTCTATAACACTATAACTCTGATTAAAACATAAACTTATAAAGTCCAGATAGAAAAAAAAATGAAGGGGATGTATAATTATAATACCAGTCTCTTTAAACATGGATCCAGAGAGCAGATCATAGGTCCTTCCCGTGCCTTGATAGAATATGGCTCCTTATTAACTTTCAAAAAAGTGTCGGAAACAGCTTCTTTAGTTCTTTTTCAGCTTCTTCTTTGCTGAAGAAAATATAATGTCGATCTTGAACTTCCACTTTCAGTTTGGCGGGATACAAGAGGCTGTATTTGATATCGGCTTTCCGTAGCAACTTTTTAATGTTGATGTAGGATCTGCGTTTTGCAGCTGTTGATGGTGAGAAGTCGGGAAAAATATGAATAAGATTATTTTCGAATATAATCTCTTGCTTGTGTCTGAGAAGTGCCATCACATCAAGCTTACGTTGTAGTCGCTCGAAGCGGACAATAAAAGACCTAGGTTTGAAGGCGCTTGGTATCTTTGTGCGATAAGCCGTGGCTATCTCAATGTTGAGTTTAAAGCCATCTCCAATTATTTTAGACAGTAATTCTACTGCAAATTTCAATGGGCTTGAGCTTTCTCGTTTCTCAGGTATACCCTCAATTCTTATATTATTTCTTCTGCACCCATCCTCCAGGGCTGCAAGTCTGTCTCCAAGTTTTTTGCATTCCGAGTTCGCAGCTGTGGCTTTTTCATCGGCGTTAGATGCCAGTTGTTCCGCTGTTTCCACTCGAGCCGTGAGTCCCTGCTTAACTTCTTCCAGCTGATCTGAAACGTCATTAATATGGTCATCAAGCATTTTCAGTTTTGAATTAGTTTGTTCAATGTGTTCCACTAATTTCTCCAACATGCCTTTAAAGTTCACATCAAAATGTTTAAATAAACGCGTTTCCTTATCTTTGTTATCCTTCTTGAGCTCAATGGTCACCTTCTTAAGATCATTCGTGTTATCTTTCTTAAGCTCATTCTTAAGCTCATTCATGGCCGTAACCATGGTAGTGGCCAGTGTAGCGATCATCTCTTTCAGTTCGGACAGTTCGCTTCGGCTTTCGTGCTCCGCGAGTGGAAATGCAGCCCCTGTTACAGTAGGCGCTGCGGGCTCGCGATGAGTAGATGAGAGCACGTCCTGCAGAGCCCTTTCTAGTCTTGAATGATCCTCAGAAATCGGCGATCCATCGCGACCTGTATCACTTGCACCTTCGCTCCCATTTTCACTCTCGACTGGAGACGATACAATGGAGCGGGGTCCCAGGGATTCTGCGCATTCGTCTGCCTGTTCCAGGTCAGTCTCCATGAGGCCATACCTTGCACTTGCACTCAGGCCGGAAGTCTGCCCAGACTTTGAAGTAGCTTTAAGTTTCTTTTCCGGTTCTTTCTGACTTTTCTTCTTGTTACTCATGATAAATAAGAAACATTTTTGAAAATTACCTGCTTTAATGTTAAAAGCCTGAAAAATAAAATATGTAACTTATGTATGAACATAATTATGATACAGCAATGATAGAAACCTGGAAAAATAACAGAGATGGGGATGAGTATAATATAGTACATAGTACAAATTTTAAAAAATATACACATAAAAGAAAAGGTGTGGGAGGTTCCCATTTATGTAAAGCAGAATTTAAATGGATGTCTTTTTCAATTGGATGAAGAGCCATATGGTAGTAAGGATGTCCATTTTGACTAAAAAGTGTCAGGGATTGAGGCCTTATTTTAGGAGTGTGTTATAGATCCCCCAAAAGTTTCAATGTGCATCTTTTTAATAATATTAAAAAGCATAAATAAAATGGTTATTACAGTCATGGGGGCACTTTAATTGTCCAAATATTAACTACAACTGTTAAGTTTAACTTTAGTAGGGCAAATTCTGAGCAGATGCATCAAAGTCTAACAAGGACAATTTGGGATAAGCTTTTAGGTGTGAGGACAGTTCAAGAGAAGGGGAACAAATTTAAAATGTTTGGCATATAATACAGGGCAAGTTCATCCCACAATTTGGAATTGTAATAAACTAAAGAAAACTGCAATGGGCAAATAAGGAGATGAAAAAGAAGCTACAAAGATAAAAACACCTGTATAGTGCATATAAGACTAATAACTCCAGTGCTAACCAAAGGGTGTATGAAAGCATGAAAACAACCATTAAAAAAGACATTAGAGAAGCTAAAAGGCAGTTTACAGTGAACTATTTCAAAAAATTAAAGATGATCCAAACAGATACTTTCAGTGTTTTAGCAGAAACAGAATGGTCAAGGAGGAGGTGAGGAGTGTTAGAAACAGAAAGGGAGAAGTAAAATATGTAGATGAAATAGAAAAAACTCAAAACTTGCATTTTTCTGATGTTTTTACCTATGAAGAAGGGGATAAGGATATGGAAATTGTAGAGGGAGAAGTGCTGCTTAGGTTAAATAAGCTGAAATCGAACAAATCACCAGAACCAGATAACAATTATCCTAGAGTGCTTATGGAAGTTGGGTACATATACAAGTCACTGCATACTGGGAAAATTCCTAAGGACTGGAAAATAGCAACTATAGGCCAGTAAGATTTTTGTGTATTACAGGTAAATTAATGAAAGGGATTACTGAGGGAAAGATTTGGCATCACATGGCAGGAACAGCAGTACTAATATCAACTGGAATTATATTAAGATGCAAGAAAAGCATATGATCAGAGAGGAGTGTATGACATTTATCTTGACTAAAACATAGGTAGCAAAGGGTTATGTTGTGAGGAACCTTACCAGAATAATGTGATGTTTAAAGTGGCGGCCCTCAGGTCATCCACTGCTGGTGCTGCTATTCTTAATATCTGTAAATGATCTAGATAGAAATATAAACAAGAACTTGGTTAAGTTTGCAGATGATACCAAGCTAGGCAGAATGGCAAATAACCAATCAAATCATTACCAAGCCAGGCAATAATGGCAGATAATCAGTCAAATCATTACAGAGGCGACTTGGGCAGATTTGTGGCAGATGAAATTCAATATAAGCAGAGCTGTTGATTAATTAGTGTTAACTTGTGCAATTAACACATTAAAATATTTAGCGATTAAATTTTAAAACGCAATCCTTAAATGTGTTAATTTAATCTGGTCTAAGCTTCACACCTAACAAAATAGCGCCAAATGAATCCAAGTCTACTATTAGTGCATAATTGTTTCCGGTGTTCTTTCTTTACTAAGTTTTCACCCACAAACACCAGTAGAGTCACCACTCATTCCTTGAAATACAAGATCTTTCCATATCAGAAACATTAAATACAGTTTACTATATTGAATCAAAGGGACACGATTTGACATGTATTTTCCTACACATCATTTCATATACAAACTAACTCTTCAAAGTGCAGATATAGTATATGAACAATTAAAATCAAACCAAGTTATATAAATGGAGTGAAGAAATTTCACTTTGATGTTGCACAAATATCGCAGATGGATTGCATGCTGAGTGAAAAAAAGTCACATTGTATAATATTTGGTGGTTATTGGCCATTGTTTTTGTTACACAAAACTGCACAATAAATTAACTGAAATAATTTAATATGCATAGGCAAGCAGTTATAAAAATATTTTTATAAGAAATGAATCACAAAGTAATTTTTACTTAATATAAAAATACTAATATGCTTGAAAGAAATATGGTAAATTGTGATTAATCTGCTGTTAATTTCAATTAAACATTTCAATGATGTGATTAATTGCAATTATATTTAGAATTGAATTGCATTCCTAAATAAACATAAATGTAGGGTACTGTATGTAGGAATTAAAATGTTAGATTTTAATACACAATTGAAGGTCTGAAACTTGACATAGAATAATGTGATGTTTAAAGTGGCGACCCTCAGGTCACCCACTGCTGGTTTTGCTGCTATTTTTAATATCTATAAATGATCTCTACCTATATCCAGACAGTGTACAGAAGCCATTAAAAAGGCTAAAATAATATTAGGTTGAATAGTACAATGTGTGCTTCCATAGTTAAAAGTGTTTATGCTTGAGATTTATAATGCACTAGTGAAGTATAGTATTCATACATGGTGTACAGAAAAAAACTGGAAATATGTGTATGCAAAAACAAATTCAAATGCATAAAACTGCATAAAACTTTAAATCAACATGAATTTTAATGAAAATGCTCGCAACCACAGCCACCCAACTCCTCCCAGAATTACACCTATTTGAATATTCAAATCAATATAAATTGTCCCTTCTGTTAAGTGTTTTTTTAAAAGACAATGGCAAAACCATGTGTAAAAAAGAAGAATTTTAGCAAAAATTTTAGCAAGAATTTTTGCAAAATGAAGCTCCTACTCAGTGAAGTGTAGCCAAGGAAAAACTTACTATTTAGTGGCTTAAGCAATGCTATAAACAATAAAAAGAACTTGAAGGAGTGGTACAGCGTGATGTAAGCACTCAAAAGTTCAAGTTCACAAAGTCACACAGTGCCCTAAATGAAAGAGAAGTCACGTATCAAAGTCAATGTGAAAAGGTGAGTCAGATCCCACTGTCTGAAAATAAAGTCTCTGTTCAGATTAATTTAATCTCAAAATTTCCACTTTAATCTTGTGGTTTATTTTGTCATTAAAGTAGAATGTTGTAAACTTCATCTTAGAATCAATGTTTAATTTACTATTTATTTAATTTATTAATTTACATTTAAAGTAGCATGTTAAATACTTCATATTCTAAGTGTTCTCCGACCCAGGGTACAGGCCATACAGAATACATTACATTCATGAAATTACAGCTCTCGGAACATTTTAAAATACTAAGATGTATAACTGGTATCAATTTCATGATGAAATGCACTAAAGAATGTATTAAACATGTGGGGGCACAGTGGTGCAGCCATACTGATGAGCTGGTGCCCCGTGCAGGGATTGTTCCTGCCTCATCCACAATGCTTGCTGGGACGTGTGCATCCCTGAATGGATAATTTATTGCAGCAGTACTGTCTCTTTAAAATGTACCAATCCTAAGTAACTGTCCTTCCGTTTTCTTTCACCATATAACAATAAGCGTCTGTAATAAATGTAAAATCAGCTGTAAGTTTAGAACACTGATTCTTCAAAACTTTTAAGGAACATTGAAAAATCTTCATTACACATGATTAATTATTCAATCCATGCATCCATCCATCCAGGGTCACACCAGTCCTAGTAACACGAAGCAGGAACAATCCCTGGATGGTACAACGCATGGTGTGAGGCTGCCATGAAAATATGCATGGCTTTATACCAAGTTTAGTATTTATCCATTTCGAGCTGAGCGTGGAAACGGGCATACTCAATATTTTTGTGCGTACACACCATGAATATAAATATATTGCTCTAACGATTTCTTTACCTAGCTTAGTTTTGTCTTCTTTTTTTTAATAACATTTTACTAATTTTATTAAAATCAAATAATATTCCATACAAGCAAGTCAAGTTTAATAAGATTAGGTTCAGAACAAATCGACCCCCACCCATGAGAAAAAGAGCTAGCTCAGCGAGTAAAACTTTAATAACAGTAAAAATATGTAGATAAATAAAGGAATAAAAGTAAATAGAACAAAAAAAAGAAATCTGCTTCCTCAATGTTTTAAATCCTTATTCTAAAATTTTATTGATCAGATCCTGCCATGTTTTGAAAAAGTTTTTTACAGATCCTCTAAGTGAGAATTTGCTTTTTTCCAATTTTAGATAATATATAACATCAGTTACCCACTGACTAAAAAGAGGTGAATTAGAATTCTTCCAGTTGAGCAAAATAAGCCTACGTGCCAATAGTGAATTAAAGGCAATTACAGTTTATTTCTCCTTCTCCACTTTAAGCCCATCTGAAAGTACACCAAATACAGCTGTTAGTGGATTAGGAGGGACTGTGACATCAAAGCTATCTGAAAGGCATTTAAAGATTTTTGTCCAAAATTATGTTAATTTGGTGCACTGAAATTAAGAAATACTGATAAATATTTCTTCCGGAATAGAGGTAGGTGGGAGGTGATTGAAATTGGGTAGGTTTTGTTTGACAAAGTTTCTAATTTTTGAAGGTAGTGAAAGAAATGTGTTGCTGGAAAGTTAAATTTAGAGTGTAATTGTTCGTAGGATGCGAAGACTTTGTCTATATACAGATCTCTAAGTGATTTAATCCCGAATGTTTTCCAACCATTAAAGACTGCGTACGTTTGAGAGGATGGAAAAAGGTGGTTCTTGTGCAGAGGTGCCACAGATAAAAGCTTCTCTATCTTAAAATACTTCCTACATTGGTTCCATATTTTGAGTGAGTGCACTCACTTCTATCTATTTTATTTATTTTATATCTGAGTGAGTTTTTAGTATATTGGCGATGACTTGTACTTATTGGGGTACAAAGCAAGGAATATAAAGAAGTACTGCAGGATTTTACTTCTATTGTGGACCAAGCCTGTGTCTGTTCATCTATTTGTGTCAATGTCCAGGTTTTTATATCTTGTATATTCGCCACCCAGTAATAAAACTGAAAGTTAGGCAAAGTCATGCCATCTTCTTTCTTAGGTCTTTGTAGGGTTGCCCTGTGGAAACGTGGATGTTTTGAATTTCAAATAAACGGTGAATCTAATTTCTTAAAACATAATTTATTGATGTATATTGGAATGTTTTGAAATAGAAAGAGAAGCTTAGGAAGGATATTCATCTTGACAATGTTAATTCTTCAAGCTAAAGTGAGATGGAGGGTAGACCATCTATGCAAGTCTTACTTAATTTTTTCCACGCAGACAGCAAACTTTTGCTGATAAAGAGATGTTTATTTGTGATGTTTACCCCTAGGTATTTAAACTGATTTCCATCCATCCATCCATCCATCTTCTTCCGCTTATCCGAGATCGGGTCGTGGGGGCAACAGCTTGAGCAGAGATGCCCAGACTTCCCTCTCCCTGGCCACTTCTACTAGTTCTTCCGGGGGAATCCCGAGGCATTCCCAGGCCAGCCGAAAGACATAGTCCCTCCAGCGTGTTCTGGGTCTTCCCCGGGGCCTTCTTCCGGTTAGACGTGCCCAGAACAGGAGGCATCCTGATCAGATGCCCGAGCCACCTCATCTGACTCCTACTCTGAGCTCCTCCCGGATGACCGAGCTTCTCACCCTATCTTTAAGGGAAAGCCCAGACACCCTGCGGAGGAAACTCATTTCAGCCGCTTATATTTGTGATCTCGTTCTTTCGGTCACTACCCTCAGCTCATGACCATAGGTGAGGGTAGAAACATAGATCGACCGATAAATTGAGAGCTTTGCCTTACGGCACAGCTCCTTTTTCACCACGACAGACCAATGCAGAGCCCACATTACTGTGGATGTCGCACCGATCCGCCTGTCGATCTCACGCTCCATTCTTCCCTCACTCGTGAACAAGACCCCGTGATACTTGAAATCCTCTACTTGGGGCAGGATCTCGCTCCCAATCCTGAGAGGGCACTCCACCATTTTCCGGCTGAGGACCATGGTCTCGGATTTGGAAGTGCTGATTCCCATCCCAGCCACTTCACACTCGGTTGCAAAGCAATCCAAAGAGAGCTGAAGATCACGGCCTGATGAAGTAAACAGGACAATATCATCTACAAAAAGCAGTGACCTGATCCTGAGCGCATCAAACTGGACCCTCTCAACGCCCTGGCTGCTTCCTAGAAATTCTGTCCACAAAAGTTATGAACAGAATCGGTGACAAAGGGCAGCCCTGGCGGAGTCCAACTCTCACCAGAAATGGGTTCGACTTACTGGCGGCAATGCGGATCAAGCTTTTTTTTAAAAATATTTTTACTTTATTAATTTCCATTGTAATCATTCCATACAAACAGATCAATTTATAACCCAACAAAATTGAAGACAAATCAAACCCCACCCCTGAGAAGGAGAGCTTAGCTAAAGGAAAATTGCTTAGGGCTTTTTAATAAGGCTTTGCGGATCAAGCTTTGACACCGGTTGTACAGGTACCGAACAGCCCTTATCAGGGGGTCCGGTACCCCATACTTTCGGGGGATCCCCCACAGGACTCCCCAAAGGACATGGTTGAATGCCTTTTCCAAGTCCACAAAACACATGTAGACTGGTTGGACAAACTCCCATGCAACCTCCAGGACCCTGCCAAGGGTGTAGAGCTGGTCCACTGTTCTGCGACTAGGACGAAAACCACACTGTTCCTCCTGAATCTGAGGTTCAACTATCTGACAGACCCTCTTCTCCAGGACCCCCGAATAGAATTGTCCAGGGAGGCTGAGAAGTGTGATCCCTCTGTATTTGGAACACACCCTCCGGTACCCCTTCTTAAAGAGGGGGATCACCACCCTGGTCTGCCAATCCAGAGGCACTGTCCCTGATGTCCATGCAATGTTGCAGAGGCGTGTCAACCAAGACAGTCCTACAACATGAGCCTTGAGGAACTCCAGGCGTATCTCATCCACCCCCAGGCCCTGCCACCAAGGAGTTTTTTGACCACCTCGGTGACCTCAGTCCCAGAGATGGGAGGGCCCACCTCTGAGTCCCCAGGCTCTGCTTCCTCATTGGAAGGCATGTTAGTGGGATTGAGGAGGTCTTCGAAGTACTCCCCCCACTGGCCCACAACATCCCGAGTCAAGGTCAGCAGCGCACCATCCCCATCATACACAGTGTTGACACTGCATTGCCTTCCCCTCCTGTGATGCCGAATGGTGCACCAGAAACTCCTCAAAGCCGTCCGGAAGTCATTCTCCATGGCCTCCCCAAACTCCTTCCATACCCTATTTTTTGCCTCAGCAACCACCAAAGCCGCATTCCGCTTGGCCTGCCGGTACCTATTAGCTGCCTCCGGAGTCCCACAGGACAAAAGGGTCCTGTAGGACTCCTTCTTCAGATTTACGGCATCCCTCACCGCCGGTGTCCACCAACGGGTTCGGGGATTGTGGGCACAACAGGCACCGACCATCTTACAGCCACAGCTCCGGTCAGCCAACTCAACAATAGAGGTATGGAACATGGTCCAATCGGACTCAGTGTCCCCCACCTCCCTCGGGACGTGGTCGAAGTTCTGCTGAAGGTGGGAGTAGACACTACTTCTGAAAGGGGACTCTGCCAGACGTTCCCAGCAGACCCTCACAATACGTTTGGGCCTACCAGGTCTGACCGGCATCTTCCCCCACCATCGAAGCCAACTCACCACCAGGTGGTGATCAGTTGACAGCTCCGCCCCTCTCTTCGCCCGAGTGTACAAGACGTGGCCACAAGTCCGACGACACAACCACGAAGTCGATCATCGAACTGAGGCTTAGGGTGTCCTGGTGCCAGGTGCACATATGGACACCCCTATGCTTGAACATGGTGTTCATTATGGACAATCCGTGACAAGCAAAGAAGTCCAATAACAAAACACCTCTCGAGTTCAGATCGGGGGGACCATTCCTCCCGATCACGCCCTTCCAGGTCTCATTGTCATTGCCCATGTGAGCATTGAAGTCTCCCAGAAGAACGAGGGAGTCCCCAGAAGGTGTGCCCACTAATACCCCCTCCAGGGACTCCAAAAAGGGTGGGTACTCCAGACTGCTGTTCCGAAGGCAGAGGGAAGCTACCCTCTCGTTTACTGGGGTAAACCCTCAATGAACAGGCTCCAAGTCGGGGGGCCATAAGTATGCCCACACCTGCTCAGCACCTCTCACCAGGGACAACTCCAGAGTGGTAGAGAGTCCAGCCTCTCTCAAGGAGATTGGTTCCAGAGTCCGACTATATCTAGCCGGAACCTCTCAAACTTGCACACTAGCTCAGGCTCCTTCCCCTTCAGAGAGGTGACATTCCACGTCCCAAGAGCCAGCTTCTGTAGCCAAGGATCAGACTGCCAAGGTCCTCAGTTCGGCCACCACCCAACTCACACAGCACCCAACCTCCTTGGCCCCACTTACAGGTGGTGAGCCCATGGGAAGGGGGATCCACGTTGCCTCTTCGGGCTGTGCCCGGCCGAGCCCCATGGGTGTAGGCCCAGCCACCAGATGCTCGCCATTGAGCCCCACCTCCAGACCTGGCTTCAGAGGGGGGGGCCCGGTGACCTGTGATCGGGCGAGGGAAAACGCCATCCAAAGTTTTTATTCTTCATAGGAGGTTTTCTGAACTGCTCTTTGTCTCGTCCCTCACCTAGGACCAGTTCGCCTTGGGTGGCCCTACCAGGGGCATAAAGCCCCCCAAAACAAAGCTCCTAGGATCATTGGGACACGCAAACCCCTACACCACGATAAGGTGGCGGGCTCAAGGAGTAGTTAAACTGATTTGCAATGATAAAAGGGAAGGTGTCCAATCTAATATTGTGTGCTTGAGAATTCACTGGAAAGAGCACACATTTGAAATTCTGTTATGTTAGTGCTGTTAGGACTGCAGACTCAGTATTTTGTGGATCAGATATACACAGTACCATATCATCTGCATATGGAGAAATTTTTTGTTCAAGTTCTTCTCTGATAATACCCTTTATTTCATAAGCATTTCTACAGTGAGCTGCCAGTGGCTCAATGGCGATTGCAAACAGAAGTGATGACAAGTGACATCCTTGTCTAGTACCACGTTCTAGTTTGAAGTAGACTGAGTTAATGTTAATACAAACTGAAGCTTCTGGACTGGTATATAGTAGTTTGATCCATGCACAAATTTTAAGGCCAACCCCAAATTTCTCCAATATGGTGAAAAGATGGTTCCATTTAACCATATCAAATGCTTTTTCTGCATTCAACAATAATAATATGTCCGGGGTGTTTGACTTTGTGGGTGAGTATATCACATTAAACAGGCGTCAAAGATTGGAAGTTAAGTGTCTGCTTTTAATAAATCCAGTTTGGTTTTGTGATATTACCGAAGGAAGCACTTTCTCATTCCTTCTAGCTAGGACTTTGGAGAGTATCATTATATCATTATTCAAAAGTGAGATTGGTGTTTATAAGGCGCATTGTAATAAGTACTTATTTCGCTTAGGAAAGATGGTAATTAAAGCTTGACGAAAAGTCTGAGGTAGAATGTTACTGTCTCTAGCTTCTGTAAATGTAGATTGGAAGCAAAGTGTCAGCCTTTAATAAATCCAGTTTGATCTTGTGATATTACCAAATGCAGCTTTCTCCATCCTTCTAGCTAGGACTTTGGGGAGTATCTTAATATCATTATTCAGAAGTGAAATTGGCTTAGAATTTGATTGTCTCTAGCTTCTGTAAATGTTGCTAATAAAAGGGGAGCTAGCTTAATTTAGACTTTTTTATAAAATTTGGCAGGGTAGCCATCAGGGCCTGCTGCTTTCCCACTCTGAAGTGAGTTTATAGCATTTAGTAATTCTGATAGTGCCAGAGGTTTATCCAGTTCCTCTGCACTGAGAGTATCTACAGTAGTTGTGGCATCTGTAATGCATCTACAAATGCATTAGGTTGTGTCTTGTCTTCTTTAACACTAGAATTACCAGAGCCTACGAAAAAAACTCGTAGCTCCGGCCCACCTTAAATCGCTTCTTAAATCCGTTCACACCTCTCCGCCTGCGTCTTTTGTCCTCTAAATGTGCTGATAAAAGACAAGCTGCTAGCAGCCGGCTATTCCATCCCCCCACCGACTTAGAATGTGCGCAAACTTTTCCCAGCTCATGCCTTGATTGATTTTCTGGGAGTGAAGTGGAGTTTTAGAGCAGAAATAATAGATCGTTATTTGGAACACGCATTTCATGTGTGTTCCGTTTCTACAGTAATCTGTGTAAACACATTGTTAAAACAGAAACTTTTTCATATTTTAGTAATAAATGTTACAAAATGTAGTAGGCATAAACTACAGAATGTGTAAAGCCTGAGTTCCAAAGATCAAATAAACACTTTCACAAAAGCTTCAAAGATGATATGACAGTTTCCGTGGCGTAGCACGCTAAGATTAGCTTCTTAGAGCACAGCAGCTTTGCCGTGCCTCACAGACTTGAGTTCGATTCCCCGCTGGGGATAAAGTGTTGCTTTTTTTTTTTCTTTTTAACCTCAAACGGACATAAAATTTATAAATTGGTATGCACTGTCAGTTAATGAGATCGTTATATTTTCTTCTAGGATGCTCCTTTTAAACTATTTTTTTAACAATTGAGACTGCAATTAACATGAACAACTGTCCTTATAACTTATTTTTAAGATCTATAACACACAGACAGACAGAGCACTGCGTAACAGAGAGACAGACAGGCAGAGATATATAAATAAACAGGGAAGCCACATGTACTGAAAGAAAAAAAAAGATCAACATGTGCGTTGTTCCTGCTGCACTGAATAAGCTCACACGCTCTAACATCACCCCTCCCCCCATCTGACTCTCTAAGTAACAGCACAAGTACAGACGCAAACGAAGTGCATGTGTGTACTGTATAATATTAACAAAAAGAGCAGCTTACTACTGACAGGAGTGAGTGGGGATCGAACCGGGACTCTTAGTTACATACCAATTTATAAATTTTTTGTCCGTTTGAGGTTAAAAAGAAAAAAAAAAAGCAACACTTTATCCCCAGCGGGGAATCGAACTCAGGTCTGTGAGGCACGGCAAAGTTGCTGCGCTCTAAGAAGCAAATCTTACCGCACTACACCACGGAAACTGTTGTATCATTCTTGAAGTTTTTGTGAAAGTGTTTATTTGATCTTTGGAACTCAGGCTTTACACATTCTATAGTTTATGCCTACTACATTTTGTAACATTTATTACTAAAATATGAAAAAGTTTCTGTTTTAACAATGTGTTTACACAGATTACTGTAGAAACGGAACACACATGAAATGCATGTGTTCCAAATAACGATCTATTATTTCCACTCCAAAACTCCACTTCACTCCCAGATAATCAATCAAGGCATGAGCTGGGAAAAGTTCGTGCATGTTCTAAGTCTGTGGGGGGATGGAATAGCCGGCTGCTGGCAGCTTGTCTTTTATCAGCACATTTAGAGGACAAAGGATGCTTGCGGAGAGGTGTGAACTGATTTAAGAAGCGATTTAAGGTGGGCCGGATCTACGAGTTTTTTCATAGGCTCTGGTAATTCTAGTGTTAAACTCAGTAGAATATAAGGACTTATAGCAGTCTCTAAATGTGTGCATTATATTTTTATGATCAATGATTTTGTCTCTGTCTGTGTTGGCAATTGCTGGGATTGCATTGCAAGCTTCCTGCTTTTGGATTTGTTGAGCTAAACTCTTATTAGCTTTTCCTCCATGTTCATAGTAATGGTGTCTTGATTTAAAAATGAGTGGTTCTGTTTCTTTAGCTGTCAAGAGGTTGACTTCTGAATGCAGAGCCTGTCTTTTCCTATTAAGTGCTTCATTTGGACACCTGGCATGTTCTTGATCTATTCTGGTAATTTCACTTATTAGCTCTGATACCTTCTTGGTTTCCAATTTATTTTTGTGGGAAAGATATGAAATAATCTGTCCTCTTAAGAAAGCCTTCAGGGTTTTCCAGAGTATTCCTGCAGAAACATCTGAGGATGTATTTGTCTCTAAAAAAGAATTGATTTGTTTGGATATAAATTCTGTACAGTTCTCATCTGCTAATAAAAGTGGGTTAAGATGCCATCTGCGAGATGAATATGTGGGGCATAGTGATTTTAGCTCCATGATCAAAGGAGCATGGTTGGAGATAACAATAGCGTCATACTTAGAAGATTTAATTGTAGGCAAGAAATTATTATCTATAAGAAAATAATAAATTCTTGAGTAGCAGTGATGCACTGGTGAGTAGAAGGAATATGCTCTTGAGTTTGGGTTTAGAAATATCCAGGGGCCTCATGTATAAACAGTGCATACACAGAAAAATGCTGCGTACGCCTATTTCGATGCTCACATTGCGATGTATAAAAACTAAACTTGACATAAAGCCAGACACATTTTCACGTCAGCTCAATCCCTTGCGTTCGCAAGTTCTCTGCTCGGTTTTGCAAACTGGAGGCACCCAGCGTCAAAGCAGTGCTTCTGTTCCTGTGTGGTTTCCCTTTAATTTTTAGATTCACATCCCTGTCGCGGCTTTATCAAATACCTTGAAATTAACTGCATATCGTTTTTTAGTTCAGTGCATCTGATTGTAATCAACCTGTAACCACATAATTATGCACCGAATGGCCAAACTATTCCAAATACCATAGCCACTTTAGCGTTGTTACTATCAGTGCACCACTCAGAATATTTTAACCCAGTGTATCTGAGTGTGGAATCACAGCTCTACAGCAGCTGATCTTGATTGTGTCAAGAGCGGGGAGAAATATTGGGGTACAGCATCTAACACACGCTGCCTCAACCATGTTCACAGTTTATTTGAACTTCTCCCATTCGGCAAAGGCTTCACAGCCTTTCCTGTACAGACATCATGGTTCAGAAACAGTTTCATCCCAAGAGCTATAAATGCACTCAATCAGTCTATCAAGTGCTCCTGGTAGAACTGTTTGTACTTATAAGTACAACTGCCTCACTGTAAACTTGCATTATAGTTGTAATACTGCACAACCTGAGCCACTTATGCTTTCATATTGTATATTTTTCACTGTTTTTTAACCTATTATTATTATTTTTGTAATTGTTGTTATTTTACCATTTTATAGGAAAATAAGTTTATGGAGGATTTGCATATTTAATCTTATTGTATCATACAATAACAATAAAAGAATTCAGTTCAATTGAGAGCGCCTATTTATAGATGATGATGGCTTCTAAGTCGATTTAGATTTTCAGGTGCTATCTTCTTGGAGCTCTATCATTTTTAAGGTGAAATGCAGTAAAGTGTGTATGTTACATTATACAGATACATTTTTAACTTCATTTAAATAATGTAAATTGTTAATGATTAAATATGCGAAGACTCGGTGGGCAGCAGTAGCGATGAGCTGGTGCCCCATTCAGGTATTGTTCCTGCCTCGTGCTGTATGCTTGCTGAGACTGGCGCAACCTGGATGGATAGATGGATGGAATAATTAAGCATGTACTAGCAAAGATATTTCAATGTTTCTTAAAAGTTTTCAAGAATCAGCTTTCTAAGCTTACAGATGGCTTGAAATTTATTAAATAGCTGATTGTGTGGCGATTGGTTATTTGGTGAAACAAAAGGAAGGACAGGAATCATGGGTTAGTACATTTGAAAGAGAGTACTGCTGCAATAAATTATTTTATTGAGGGTCGCACAATGGCGCAGCAAGCATTTTGCGTGAGGCAGGAACAATCTCTGGAAGGGGTGCCAGCTTGTTGCTGCCACGGTGCCAATGTGCCTCAATGTTTTATACATGCTTTAATATCTATCGTCATGAAAATGATGCTAAGTATACATCTTAATATTCAAATTGTTCAGAGAGCTGTAACATCATGAATGTAATGTATTCTGTGTCCTGTCTGCGTAAGAGAAAACCCGTTTAAGAAGCACGTAGTGATTCACACATATAAGAGTACATAGAATAACACATAGAATACAAAGCATTTGACATGCCTCTTTAGTTACTATGGGATTTGAGAAGCAATTAAATTAAATGATTTAAACTGAAGTTTATGACGTTCTGTTTTAATGACAAAATAACTGTGATTAAAGTGGAAATTTAAGCCTTTTTTCTCATTGTGACACTCAGATGGTGGGCTATGACTCGCCTTTTCACCACGACTTTGATATCTGACCACTTCTTATTTATTTCGGGCACTGTGCAACTTTCTGAACTTGAACTTTCGAGTTTCTCCGCCACTTTCTCATTTGATCAACTTCCTTTTGTTGTTTATACCACTGCTTAAACCAACAAAATAGTATGTTTTTCCTTGCCTCTACTTGGTATTTGCTGAAATTCTTCTTTTTCCCCGTGCTTTTGCCATTGTCTTTTCACAGAATGCAAAACATAAGGAGCTATTTATATTAATTTGCATATTCAAAGAGGCATAATTCTGGGAGGAGTCAGGGTGGGGCCGCAGGCGCGTGCACAAGTGTTACTTTTCACACTGACCGGGATTTATGTAGCAGAAGAATGTGGTATTTGGCATACGCACAGATTTATGCATCTGGAATTTTTTGTGCGTATGTCAAGTTTTAGTGTGAATTCTACAGCGTCAGATCTGGGGTGGCTGCGGGGGGGGGGGGGTCGGTTGTATGGTGATCGTGACTGAGAGAATAAAAGTGAAAAAAAAACCTATCTTTTACAAGTACTATAAATTTATACTGGCTGTTACAGACACAAATCAAATGTATGTTTTTATTGTATCATTCTAACAATAAGAGCAGCTCACTACTGAAAACGGTAAATTTGGGAAGTATCAGGGATTGAACTGGTGACCTCTTGCTTACAAGTCAGCAGTTCTTACTGATGCACCACGGAAGCTGTCATATTATACTTTTACCTTTTGTGAAAGTGTTTATTTGATATTGGGACTTCAGGCTTCACACATTATATGCTTCATGTCTACATTTTGTCGTTTATTGCTAAAACATGAAAAACGTTTCTGTTTTAATGATGTGTTTACATAGATTGTTGTAGACACGGAACACTAATAAAATGTTACCCTCTACGACTCCAGGCAATTTACTCCAAGATAAACACTGAGCACTGAAAACCTTCTTTACAAATTAAACTGCGGCGGTGGGCGGTGGAATGGGATACTAGGCTGCTTGTGCTGATCGACACATTTACAACACAAAAAACGCTAATGGAGAGGTGCGAAGGGATTTAAGGTGGGACGGGAGTATGAGTTTTTTCGTTGGCTTCTGTATTTCTAGTGTTAAACAGTCTTGAGAGAGTAAATCCAGGGAATGATGTTAAACAGTAGCCCTGGATAAGTATACTAAACCCTAATGCAATAAATCAAGGGTATGACATTAAACATTCTCCTTAAAAGAAAAAAAAAAGTATACATACGTACATATACATACATACATATACACATAATTATAATTAAAACATAAACAAAAAGTGGCAGAGAAGTAAATAGGATGTATAATTATGATACCAGTATCACTGCAAGTGGATTAAACAGCCATGCTAGGACAGAATGCAACTCACGATCATGTTTCAATAAAGTGTCAGGATCAGTTTTTTTAGCTCTTTTTCTGCTTCCTCCATAGAAGTAAAAAAGTAGAGATTGCCTTGAATGTCCACTTTCAGCTTGGCAGGATACAAGAGGCTGTATCTCATCTCAGCTTTCCGTAAGCGCTGTTTAATGTTGTAAAATGCAGCACGTTTAGCAACTGTTGAGGGTGAGAAATTTGGGAAAATACGAATGTGGTTATTTTCAAGTATAATCTCATGTTTCTGTCTGAGAAGTAATATCAAATGTAGTTTAAATTGTAATTTTTCAAAATGCACGATGAGAGTCCTAGGTTTAGAGGAATTTGACCCCCATGATCCAAGTATGTGGTAAGCTGCTGCTATCTCGGTGTCTGATTTGAAGTCCTCTCCAATTATTTTAGAGAATAGTTCAGCTACAAATTTCACTGGTTATGGACTTCCACAATTCTCAGGGAGACCTTCAATTCTATTATTATTCCTTCTGCATCCATCTCCCAGTGCAGCTAGTCTGTCTTGGAGTGCTTTGCATTCGGAAATTGCAGCAGTTACTTTTCCGTCAGCGGTAGATCCCAGTTGTTCAGCTGTATCAATATGAATCGTGAATATTTGCTTAACGTCTTAAAGCACTTGGTGCTCAGCTGAAAGTTTATTTTAAAACTTATATGCATTTTCCTATATTTGTTCCTCAATTTTTTCTAACATACCTTTAAAGGTTGCCTCAAAACAATTATTTAAATGTTTCTCTTGGTCTTTAATATCCTGAAGCAGCTTCTCGTTTGTCTTGCGTAACCCCTTTATTTCTTTCATTATATCTTGGGCCATTGTGGCGATCATTACCTTCAGCTTGGACAGCTCATTTTGATCCTCTCAATGTTCTGCAGATGACCCAGTTGAAGTCAACGGTTCCAGCTTGCGAGGAGGATAAGCCATTTTTAGCTTCAATGAAACTTCTGGAATCAATGAGCTATCCTGGCCCGATTCATTAGTACAATCACTCCCACTTTCGCTCTCAATTGAAGATTATACAGTAGTGTCCAGTTCCAGGAAATCTGTGCTTTCACCTACGTATCTGTTCCAGGTCAGTTTCTCAAAGGCCGTACGTTGAACTTGGACTTGAAGCCTGTCTAGGCTTGGATGAAGCTTTAGCTGTCTTTTCTGTTTTTTTCTGTGCCCCCCTTGGTTTTGTCTTCTGGTTTATCTCAGAATCTCATTTTATTGCTGCCTGTTATGATTTTCCCCAACAATCTCCTAAAACACAGGTCTCACTTACCAAATAGATGTGACAGCTACTGCAATTCTTTCGCTTTTGTCATTATGACCTGTCTGCTGTAGTTTTTATATGTGCGTATTTCCCTAGTTTTTTTTCTTACTGTTTGGATGTTTTGATATAAAAAAATCATTCAGTAATTGCTTTGTTTATTTTGGGTTGTTTTAGAGGTTCTAAATATTTTTCACTTGTTGAATTAACACCATTTTGGAAGCACCATTATGACTGAAAGTCATGACTGGTATTGATTAGAAAAACTTGCCAAAGCATTTTGCAGAGAATATGTTGTGTTCACTGGTGACCTTGTTGGCAAATATATTTCCTGGAAATTCACCCTATAGTTGGCTTAGATAAAAAAGTTTTTTCCAGTGCCCCATGATGCTTCACAAGGCCAGCGTGACATCACAGAGCTGCTGCAGCTTTCACAGGACTTTCATGCATGTGTACTAAAAGATTGTTGCCATTGTGCTTCTGGGTTGATATCACAACCCAATCAGTACGTCAGTATTGTTATTCTGAGGGGTACAAGAGCTGACCATAATCAGAATATTATGAGTACCACCACTGGATATATAACACTGATCCCTGTGAGCTGGCAGTGCAGCTCCACGTGGCTAATTTTCAAATTTGAAAAACAAGCCTTAAAGGAGCCTTCACTCTCCCCAGGAAAGAAAACACATGTGACATTGTGAAATAATAGTAAAAATGAAAGGTATATTACTCTTTAAAAGGTGTTCCGTCTTCTTCATTGAAGTGAAAAATGCAATTAAAATTCAATTAACCACCACTGAATGATTATAATCCACTCAAAACTAGTTCAGTTCCTCCTTCCCTATTGACTTCAATGCATTTTGTGGAGTTCAGCAAAGTTCCTGAACATTTCCATTTTACTGAATTCACAACAAAGCAAACTCTACAGCAGGGGTCACCAACCTTTTCAAAACTGAGAGCTACTTCAAGGGTACAGAGTAATACGAAGGGCTAGTTGTTTGATACAAACTTCTAGAATAACATAAGGTTGCATGGTTCACCTTTAAAGATAATAATAATAACAACAAAAATAATGATTTTTCATAGTATATGATATATACATAGTACTGTTTGTACTAACCGTTACCTTTGTAGCATTTTTGAACAATTCATGAACTCTGTCCCATGTTTGTACAAATTATGTGTTATGTAAGATTTTAAAAACATCAATTATTTCACATTTTTAAATGAATCCTATCACATTTGTACTAATCACCTCATCTGTTACACTTTTTGAACAAACTACTTTTCACATTTTTGCACAATATTTGAGTTTAACGTTGCCATGGTTTTTCAGTGAAAACATCTGTTATCTCTTTCTTTGTCTCTAAATGTCTGTTAGTATCAGTAAGGTGTGTTGTGTTTGTTTTTGATGAAGTTCATATCCGAAAAGGCTGATTCACAGAGATAGGTTGAACCAAAAAAGCAGGCAACTTTCATAGCTGCTGTGCATATACCTTTGTACTTTTCTGTGTCCACAAGACACCAAAGTCTTGGTGCACCCTGATGGGCTTTCAGGTGGAAGTCATTTTGCAACGTTAGGATTTCAATCTCCACCTGTTCAGCATCCAGGTTGAATGTTGCAATGCTCTTCTGCCAAGGTTTGTAGGTACCGAGTTTATAACGGAAGTGTCAAGTGTGGACTTCGTCACCGCGAGGCAAAAAATTTATTAAATCCCAAAACATCGTTGTCAATTTTTAAAAGGGAACCCATTAACAACCAGTGCCATTCACTAATAACATTTTTCTACGGGAATGACTGTTAATATCGGTTAAATATAATTTCATGTACTATTAGAACTGCCTACATAAAAGAATTACCATTCAGCCAAATGTTTACTCACCTTTCACAGTGATGAGAACTATGTGGTCTCGGCTATCTGTGATGTCATCAACTACAACATAAATTTTCTTGCCACGAATCTTTCAAAGAACGTCGTCCATGTGTTGTTCAAAGACACGGGGCAAATGAGTTTGATGAAAACTGCTCTCATTTTCTTGCAGAGCGTCTCCTTGTTTACAATGCTTAATAAAGAAAGGACACATCTTTGTTATTTTTTCGAGCGGTATGTCTGACTCGCATGACCACAAACTGGCATCTTAGATCTGACGATTTTGTTATTTCCTCTATTGTTACCTGAAGAGGAACACTTTTTGATCTTAATTTCTCGTTGTTTTTGAGATGTGTTTTAGATTTGATGTGGCAAGTATCTTTTCGTGTCCAGTCTATGGTATGCTGGCAAAACTTGCAGAAATGTTGTTGTCTAGATTTGTGATAGTCGCTGGGATATTGATGTGATGAAAATGTGATGAAATGATATGACAGTTAAGCTCGTGTTTCTTATCCTAACTGCGTAGAAAAAGCTATCTGATCCTGCTCACTTTGACATTTCTGTCTCATACAGCTGGCTAATTTGCGTGCCTTTGACGAGAAAACATACAGGAAACATGCGCACAAACACATAGAGGCATGACTGGATTTCTACAAAGAATTATGCTTGCTTGAAAAACAACAAACTAGAAAATAATATCTGAATGATAGAACTACAGATTATTCAATCATTTAATTTATTGGGAAGTTTTGCAACAGTCACCCCTTCAGTCTCTAAATTCCATTTCCGTTTTTAAATCTAAAATCTGTTTTTATGCATTATTTCAGTGATTCCGTCCGTGTTTTCCGCATCACAGAAATCCTAGGGCCCTAAAAATGTTAAGTTTTCTTTCACTTTTCTGCCATGTTTTCTTTATTTTTAGAGGGTAAAAAGTGAGTGTAGCTCCCCATCCTACCTGTGCCCATTTGCTTGTCTCCGCGAAGAGTGAGATGGAGGTTGTCTTGCGCACAATATTGAACTTTGACCGCAGGCTACCCCCCAATCTCATCAATGCAAGTATTATTGATTCAAAAAGAACAGCAACACAATTAAATATAATTTTTAGACAGAGCTCAATGGTGTCTAGTGCTATTTTTAGAACATGGCCTATGGGCAACTCACATGGCCCCTGTGGGCGACCAGGTGCCCGCAGGCACCATGTTGGCTACCTCTACTCTACATATTTTGCTCATTACTATTCTTAACACATGACATCACTTTCATGATGGTATAAAGATTGGCATTGTGCACTTCTATGTTGTCCAGAAAACATCCTAGTGGTAGTAAGTGAAATTGGCTTCACTTTAGATCAACAAACTTTAATGTGTTTTCTTAGGCTTAATTTCAGGTTTAGCATGACAACCCCTGGTTGCCATTTTGACTTTGATTATCAGTTCCCATCTCTCTCATTTTGTGCTTAATGAATAATGCTTTTCCTGCAGTCTGAATCATCTGAGTGTAAAGAAACTCAAACTCTATATATGATAGGCTGTGCAACATGCTTTCAATTTGGCACAGTACCCAAAGTTATCAATGACCCTGCTCCACAGCCTAACAGAACAGTTGCTCATTTATCTGGATAGGCAGATGATGAAGCAGTTTCTGACAGTGTGCCTCTCCAGGACTTTTTATTTCAATATAAAAAAAAAAATAGCAGCCTTTTTCAGAAGAGAACAGTAGAATGACAATAATGTAAATCAGTTTCAATTTGTCTATTGATAATCATCAGGGCAAAAGATGTCTGCTTCTCTTAGTCTCCCAATCCTATGATCAAAAGATACCATACATAAGTTGTCACATGCCCATATATGAAAGGGGTATTTAGAGTCTGACATTACATTGGAAAGAATTCAGTTGCATTTATACTGCCTAGGAAGAATAAATAAGTGCTGTGATTTTGTATATCTAGCCCAGAGTGTCAAATACATCAGGGTTTTAGACACTTGGGAGCCCATCTTCTGCACCTACCTTTAAATGATATCCCTATCGAATGGATAGCTATGAACATACTGGGAACACTGAAGACACTGGTTTGCAGAAACAAATATATGTTATAGTCTTTGTTGAATAAGCTACAAAATATTCAGAAGGTATTTTGCTTTGTGTGGTCAATTTTAAAACCATCACACAAGAGTTAGTAGGGGTGTTTTTGTGGGTCACCATTTTGAAAGATATTCTCATACTCCTCAGAGATATTCAAACAAGTGACCAAATAACTGCACATAAAATCATCTGAAAGCTTCTGTTTATCACATAAAAAGTGATTGGCTAGTTAAATGATTCAACTAAATTCTGAAAGAGATTTTGAAAAAATGAACACAAACAAACTGGAGGGCTTGGGATCCGCTACTCCTCCTTGTCTTACCTGAATATTGTGAGGTTCTGTAAGAATTCAGTGCATTTTCCTCTTGAGTTGTATTGGAGACAGTCTCAATGGACCCTTGACTTAGTTAAAGAGGGACGGGAATCACCATCTAACACTGTAAGGCGGCTAGTTGCATGACTGACTCAAAAAACTACACCACCTTGCATGGGTACATGGAAAATGCAGAGCAGGCACAGGTCTGGCTATACAATCACAGGACTATGTCACAAAAATTTCTAACAGAGGATATGGTAACGTTACTCATACCTATACATATATCACACTCAAAACTTTTGTAACATTGGCAGGAATCATATGAATTCAAATAATACAAAAAAGAAGAAGACTATGTGATGATAAAACCCAGGAAATGCCTTACACATTCTTTGTAAATCTATCAAAATCACAGTCACAGGACAGATCACTGGATGTGCATGGTACATACCTGGGGACTCATGTATAAATGGTGCGTACACACAAAAATGTAGCGCACGCCCATTTCCACGAACACATCACGATGTATAAAAATTAAACTTGGTGTAAAGCCACGCACATTTTCACGCTAATCCCTGGCGTACACAAGTACTCCGCTCGGTTTTGCAAACTGGCGGCACCCAGTGTCAAAACAGTGCTTTTGTTCCAGTGTGGTTTCCCTTTCTTTTTTAGATCCACATCCCTGATGTAACTTTATCACATACACTAAAATTAACTGCATATTGTTTATTAGTTTAAAGCATCTGATTGTAATTAAACTGCAACAATAGAATGGTCCATAGAATGGCCAAACTATTCCAAATACCATAGCTGCTTTAGCGTTATTACTCTCAAGTATTTATCCCACTGTATCTGAGTGTGGAATCACAGCTCTACAGCAGCTCATCAAAAAGAGAATTATTGGTATACAGCATCAAGCACACGCTGCCTCAGCCATGCGCACAGTCTATTGAACCGTTCTAATATGACATACACTTCAGAGCCTTTCCTGTACGGACCTCGCGGTTCAGAAACAGTTTCATCCCAAGAACTATAAACACACAATCAGTTCAAGTACTCCTTGTAGAACTGTTTGCACTTATATGTACAATTACTTTACTGTAAACTTGCGATATAGTTATAATATTGCACAACCTGAGCCACTTTATAAAGCGCGTATTTACATATGATGACGATATCATTTTTAAGAGGAAATGCAGCTAAATATGTTTATTACATTATACAAATAAATTGTTAACATCATTGAAATAATCTATATTGTTAATAACACGGTGTCACAGCGATAGAGACAAGCTGGTGCCCCATTCACGGATTGTTCCTGCCTCATGCTGTATTCTTGCTGGGGCTGGCGCAATACTGGCAGGATAGATGGATAGAATAATTAAACATGTATTACGAAGATATCTCAATGTTCCTTAAAGTTTTAAAGAATCGGCGTTCTAAGCTTACAGATGGCTTAACATCTATTACAGAGCTGATTGTGTAGCGATTGGGTACTTGGAGAAAGAAAAGGAAGGACAGGAATTGGGGGTTAGTACATTTGAAAGAGACAGTACTGCTGCAATAAATTATTTAATCAAAGGTCACGCACATCGAGAAAATTTCGAGATTAAAGTTGACACTTCAAGCTTTTTTCCCCACTGTGTCCCTATTTTTTTTCTTTTCTCTGTACCCTAATAAGCTTCCATATGACACTCAGACGGTGGGCTACGACTCGCCTTTTCACGGCGACTTTGATATCTGACAACTTTGTGAACTTGAGCTTTCGAGTTTCTCCGACACTCGATATATATATCACTCGATCAACTTCCTTTTATTGTTTATACCACTGTTTAAACCAACAAATAGTACGTTATTCCTTGCCTCCACTTGGTATTCACTGAAATTCTTCTATTTTCCCCCGTGCTTTTGCTGTTTTCTTTTCACAGAACGTTGAGCTTAAGGGCTATTTATATTGATTTGCATATTCAAAGAGGCGTATTTCTGGAAGGAGTTGGGGAGTGGCAGCAGGCACGTGCATTGTTAGTCATGCTGACCGCAATTTATTGAGTGGAAGAACATGGAAGTTGGCGTACATACAGATTTATGCATCAGGATTTTTTTGCGTGGTAGGCCCAAACGTGTTGTGAGGGTCTGCTGGGAACGTCTGGCAGAGCCCCCTGTCAGAAGTAGCTTCAACTCTCACCTCCGGCAGAACTTCGACCACATCCCGAGGGAGGTGGGGGACATTGAGTCCGAATGGGCCATGTTCCGTGCCTCTATTGTTGAGGCAGCTGACCGGAGCTGTGGCCGTAAGGTGGTCGGTGCCTGTCGTGGCGGCAATCCCCGAACCCGCTGGTGGACACCGGCGGTGAAGGATGCCGTCAAGCTGAAGAAGGAGTCCTACAGGACCCTTTTGTCCTGTGGGACCCCGGAGGCAGCTGATAGGTACCGGCAGGCCAAGCGGAATGCGGCTTTGGTGGTTGCTGAGGCAAAAACTCGGGCGTGGGAGGAGTTTGGGGAGGCCATGGAGAATGACTTTCGGACGGCTTCGAGGAGATTCTGGTCCACCATCCGGCGTCTCAGGAAGGGGAAGCAGTGCAGTGTCAACACTGTATATGGTGGGGATGGTGCGCTGCTGACCTCGACTCGGGACGTTGTGGGTCGGTGGGGGGAATACTTTGAAGACCTCCTCAATCCCATTAACATGCCTTCCAATGAGGAAGCAGAGCCTGGGGACTCGGAGGTGGGCTCCCCCATCTCTGGGACTGAGGTCACCGAGGTGGTCAAAAAACTCCTTGGTGGCAGGGCCCCGGGGGTGGATGAGATACGCCCGGAGTTCCTCAAGGCTCTGGATGTTGTAGGACTGTCTTGGCTGACACGCCTCTGCAACATCGCATGGACATCAGGGACAGTGCCTCTGGATTGGCAGACCGGGGTGGTGGTCCCCCTCTTTAAGAAGGGGGATCGGAGGGTGTGTTCCAACTACAGAGGGCTCACACTCCTCAGCCTCCCTGGAAAAGTCTATTCAGGGGTCCTGGAGAGGAGGGTCCGTCGGATAGTCGAGCCTCGGATTCAGGAGGAACAGTGTGGTTTTCGTCCTGGTCGCGGAACAGTGGACCAGCTCTATACCCTTAGCAGGGTCCTGGAGGGTGCATGGGAGTTTGCCCAACCAGTCTACATGTGTTTTGTGGACTTAGAAAAGGCATTCGACTGTGTCCCTCGGGGAATCCTGTGGGGGGTACTCCGAGAGTATGGGGTACTGGCCCCCCTGATAAGGGCTGTTCAGTCCCTGTACGATCAGTGCCAGAGCTTGGTCCGCATTGCCGGCAGTAAGTCGAACCCGTTTCCAGTGAGAGTTGGACTCCGCCAGGGCTGCCCTTTGTCACCGATTCTGTTCATAACTTTTATGGACAGAATTTCTAGGCGCAGCCAGGGTGTTGAGGGGGTCCGGTTTGGTGGGCTCAGGATTGGGTCACTGCTTTTTGCAGATGATGTTGTCCTGTTTGCTTCATCAGGCCGTGATCTTCAGCTCTCTCTGGATCGGTTCGCAGCCGTGTGAAGCGGCTGGGATGAGAATCAGCACCTCCAAATCCGAGACCATGGTCCTCAACCGGAAAAGGGTGGAGTGCCCTCTCAGGGTTGGTAGCGAGATCCTGCCCCAAGTGGAGGAGTTCAAGTATCTCGGGGTCTTGTTCACGAGTGAGGGAAGAATGGAGCGTGAGATCGACAGGCGGATCGGTGCGGCATCCGCAGTAATGCGGGCGTTGCATCGGTCTGTCGTGGTGAAAAAGGAGCTGAGCCGCAAGGCGAAGCTCTCAATTTACCAGTCGATCTATGTTCCTACCCTCACCTATGGTCATGAGCTATGGGTAGTGACCGAAAGAACGAGATCGCGAATACAAGCGGCTGAAATGAGTTTCCTCCGCAGGGTGTCTGGGCTTTCCCTTAAAGATAGAGTGAGAAGCTCAGTCATCCGGGAGGGGCTCAGAGTAGAGCCGCTGCTCCTCTGCATCGAGAGGAGTCAGATGAGGTGGCTCGGGCATCTGATCAGGATGCCTCCTGGACGCCTCCCTGGTGAGGTGTTCCAGGCACGTCCAACCGGGAGGAGGCCCCGGGGAAGACCCAGGACACGCTGGAGGGACTATGTCTCTCGACTGGCCTGGGAACGCCTTGGGATTCTCCCGGAAGAGCTAGAAGAAGTGGCCGGGGAGAGGGAAGTCTGGGCACCTCTGCTCAAGCTGCTGCCCCCACGACCCGACCTCGGATAAGCGGGAGACAATGGATGGATGGATGGATGGATTTTTTTGTGCATACGCACATTTCCGCTTTTGTCTGTATGCCATGTTTTTGTGTGAATTCTATGCACGGCGTTATGCATGAGGCCCCTGGACTTTTATTTTCTGACTTGTCCTTCTTAAATGTGAGGGAGCAAATCTCTAACACAAAAAAATAAATTACTACAGAATTAATACATGTAGCTGATTTTGTGGATTGAACTATGGGACTTACCCACATGATTTCACATGATACTATCAACTTGCCAAAGGCAGACACAAACTGAAGTTTAGGAAAAAATGACCTAGAGGTGTTATAGTTTTGTCATGCTTGTCCTGTTTTGAGCAGTACTTTAATGTTATTTTTATTATTGAAAATATTTAACATTTTTTTGAGCAAAATTTTGGTTCTTACTGATGTCAGCATTTTGTTTCAACCATGGGACTCACTACCATCATGACACAATTCTTCATAGTGTGCAACATCAGGTTTGTTTTTATTGTGGAGAATCTGGACAATTGGTAGCCACTTGCCCTTAGTTACAGGGAAACTGAAATGCCAGACTCACATTGGGGTTAATAGGGTGGGCCTTTGGAGTCAATTTCTATCTAAAGATAGCTTATACAGTATTTACCAGTACAATTAGGAAACAAGGGAGCACTAGGTTTTATAGGTTTTGTTTTCATGGAGAAGTTTATAAATATAGGTATAGGTCAATTATTTGGGGTGTTTATAATAATACAATTGTCCATCTGCTGTAGTGCTGGATAATTGGTGAATGTATTGTTAAACATATTACCCCACCTATGAATTTGAAGGTTGGGTGTTTGCCCTTGGAAGAAATCAACTTTTATATGTTAAGTATAACACAGCCTAAATGCTTGGTAAGAATTTTCCCAGCATAGATTTGTCCAAAAAAGAACATACTGCTTAGGGAAACAATTGTTTCAAATATTATCATACAAAAGTGCTATATCTCCTGAAAATAGAGAATTTCCTGATGTTTTTATTAAATGGCAATCATAGATTCTTACTTCACAGCATCCATGTAATTGCACCATTGATCTTCTACCAGGAACAACCCCACCTAAAGGAAGATTTATTCTGTTTATTGACCTGAAATCAAGGCAATTGGCAAATATATCCAAAAGAATTTGGCAATATAATTGATTAAATCGTCTTTCAGTCTGGTTCGGTCTCTTTTATCTGGTTATGGATGTGTTGACCAGTCCCCCTGGTGCATGCTTTTTGATGATGACATTGTGTTTTGTAGCACCAGAAAAGTGGAAATGGAGAGGAAGTTGGAAGAATGTAGAAGGGCTTTGGAAGATAGAGGGTTGAAGATAAATGGAAAGATGACACAAGAAAGATTTTGAAGTTAGTCTGCAGGGAAAGCTATTGAGAAGAGTGGATAAATTTAAATATCTAGGATGGATGGTAGCCCTGGAAAACTAGATGCAGAAATAACCCATAGAGTGCAATGTGGATGGAACAATTTGAAGAAGGTCCAGGAGTATTGTGTGATCAAAATTAAGGTAAAGGTTAAAGGTAAGGATTTTAAGACAGAGGTAAGACCAATAATGATGTATGGAGCTGAGATATGGTCATTAAAGAGAGCAAAAAAGAAGAACTGGCAAAAATGAGAATGTTGAGATGGATGTGTAGAATAACAAAAAAGGACAGAATAAGAAATAAGGAGGGTACTCATCCCTTTGTTATTTTTACAGATCACAGTAATCTTGTATATTTAAAATAAGCAAAAATGTTGAATGCCCGTCAGACCAGGTGGTCACTTATATTGAGCTGGTGATCATAATTTGAAAGAAAATGCACTGTCATGGAAATATGAACCAGATGACTCTGCAACAATTCAATAACGTCATAGGACAGGAGACATTTTTGGAAACCATAACTGTAGTTCACTTGGAACATGTACAGCTCCCTCAGAAACAAACACTATATTTCTCATTCCTTACTAAGAACTTGCCTGAAGTTTTCTTGGCCAGAACATCCTTGGAGAAAATTTTTGGATTGGGGCCATTCTTCAGATTTTTTTTCATCCCGATATAAACATTTATTTTTATAACACATTTTCATACAAACAATGTAGCTCAAAGCTTATTTATATAAACTACATACTGTATATAATTTGGAGAAATACGGTCCTTAAATATAGAATTGTTTTTTAATTCTGTGAATGTCAGTCCAATTCTAAGGTCAGTTGGCCAGAGTAGAGACAGAAAAAAAAACTACAATTAAGCTGGAAAAAAAATCAGAAGGGGTTCAACCCAGCCCTCACTGAGCATTCTGCCTAACATAAATGTTCTTACTGTTTTTTTGAGGCTTTGTATTAGAGGATACAACGCAGGGGGGTTTATGGCAGGTTGGGGTATTGGCTTTCATTTAATCATTCAACCATCGCAGGCGGCTGCACAGGACTTTGATCAGTTGGTGGTGGTGCAGAAGAACCAGAAAAGAAAAATGAAAAAGTTAAGATTAATAAAGTTTGCTGGTTCATTAAAGAGTATGACAATTCGGGTAGAACTAAAATGAAGCTATTAAAAAGCCAAAATGAAAAAGTGTGTTTCAAGGAAGTTTTTTTTTTAAAAAAAAAAAAAAACATTTATTGAATTTATTAAAAGCAAATAACATTCCATATAAGCAAGTCAAATTGTACAAAACTAAGTTCAAATCACATCAACTCCCGCCCATGAGAAAGATAGCTAGACCAACAGAGTAAAACTAATTGCAAGAAAAATAAGCAAATAAATACATACATAAATAAATAAAAGTAATTAAAATAAATAAGGGAACAGAATCAATTTCCTCAATTTAAATGCTTATTTTAAAATGTTATTGATTAGATCCTGCAAGGTTTTAAAAAAGTTTTGAACAGATCCTCTTAAGTGAGAATTTGATTTTTTTCCAATTTCAAATAGTATATAACATCAGTTACCCACTGACTTAAAAGAGGTGGGCTAGGATTCTTCCAGTTGAGTAAGATAAGTCTACATGCCAATAGTGAAGTATAGGCAATTACAGTTTGTTTGTCCTTCTCTACTCTGGGAGTACACCAAACACAGCTGTTAATGGGTTAGGAGAGATTGTGACACCAAGGCTGTCTGAAAGGCATTTGAAGATTTTGGTCCAGCATGATGTTAATTTGGTGCATGCCCAAAACATGTAGCCTAGTGAGGCTGGAGCTTGATTGCAACGTTCGTAGGTTGGATCTTGCTCTGTAAACATTTTGAACAATTTTAAATGAGATAAATGTGTTCGATAAAAGATTTTAAGTTGAATAATTTAATGCTTTGTGCATATGGAGTTAGAGTTAATATTGTGCATGGCTACCTTCCACTCCTTTTCTGAAATGTTAAGTAAAAGATCCTTTTCCCACTGTACCCTGGGATCTTTGAAAGGAAGGGACTTTAGAATGTTAATATATATTGCAGAAATGCTGTATGAGTCCTCAAAACTGATCAGTATTTCTTCCAGAATAGAATTAGGTATTAGGTAAGGAAAATTGGGCAGATTTTGTTTAGCAAAGTTTCTAATTTGGAAATAGTGGAAAAATTGTGTTGATGGAAATTAAATTTGGAGTATAATTATTTGTAGGTTGCAAAGACGTTATCTATGTACAAATCTATAAAGTGATTTAAACCCATATGTTTTCCAAACATTAAAAACTGCGTACATTTGAAAGGGTGGAAAAATGTGGTTATTGTGTGGAGGTGCCACAAATAAAAGCTTCTCTATCTTGAAGTACTTCCTACATTGGTTCCATATTCTGAGTGATTGAGGCATAATTGGGTTGTTGTATATTGATGATAATTTGTATTTACTGGGGCAAAAAGCAGGGAATATAAAGAAGAACTGCAGAATTTTATTTCTAGTGTGGACCAAGCCTGTGTGTGTTCATCTATTTGTGTGAATGTCCAGGTTTTTAAAGCTTGCATATTTGCCATAATAAAATTGAAAGTTAGGTAGTGCCATGCCACCTTCTGCTTTAGGTCATTGTAGGGTTGCCCTTTGGATGCATGGATGTTATGAATTCCAAATAAATGAGGTTATGATTGAGTCTAACCTCTTAAAAAAACATTTGTTAATGTATATGGGAGTGCTCTGAAATTGAAAAAGAAGCTTAGGAAAGATATTCATCTTGACAGTGTTAATTCCTCCAGCTAAAGTCAGATGGAGGATAGATAATCTATGCGAGTCTTGTTTAAGTTTTTCCATGCAGATAACAAAATGTTGTTGATAAAGAGCTTTATGTTTACTTGTGATGTTTACTCCTAGGTATTTAAACTCATCTACAATGATAAAAGAAAAGGTGTCCAATCATATATTGTGTGCTAGAGAGTTCACTGGAAAGAGCACACTTTTATTCAGATTAATTTTGAGTCCTGAAATCTTTTGAAATTCTGTTGATGCTGTCAGGACTACAGGCACAGTATTTTGTGAATCTAATATATATATAGTATATATAGTACCATATCATATGCATATAGTGATATTTTCTTTTCAAGTCCTTCTATGATAATCCCTTTTACCTCAGAAGCATTTTGAAAGTGAATTGCTAATGGCATTTGCAAATAGTAGTGGTGACAGGGGGTATCCTTGTCTAGTACCACATTCTAGTTTGAAGTAGTCTGAAATAATGTTGTTAATACAAACTGATGCTTCTGAACTGGCCTACAGTAGTTTAATTCATGCACATATGTTCGGACCAACCCCAAATTTGTCCAATGTAGTGAAAAGGTAGTCCCATTCAACCATATCAAATTTTTTGCTGCATCCAACAATAATAATATCTCTGGCATGTTAGACTTTGTGGGTGAATATATTAATGTAATATATTACATTTATACAATTTTCAGTTAATTCAAAATGCTGCTGCAAGAAGTATTACAAGAACAAGAAAATATAAACACATAACTCCAGTACTTAAATCCTTACATTGGGTCCCAGTTAAGTTTAAGACAGATTTCAAAATCCTCCTTTTAACATAAAACCTTAAATGGCCAAGGTCCTGCTTACTTATATGAACTTATTACTTACAAACCACATTAAGATCTCAAGATGCCGGTCTGCTTATGATTCCAGATTTAATAAAATAACAGTGGGAGGTTGAGCTTTTAGTTAGAGGTTCCTGAACCTGTGGAATGGTTTGTATGTTTACAGGTTTCTTTGTAGTTAGGGTTCTTAGTAATATAAATTTCCTAAATGAACACAGTAAAAAATACAACTCTCACTAGTTCTTCTCTTTTGCACAGCCAAGCCTTTGTTATTTTCTCCCATGTGGAGGTAGACTTTTTTTTAAAAACTATTTGTTTAGCTACACCAGTTCTCCTCAAAGCAACACTCTATAATGCCTTAACATTGTTAACTAGCAGTTTATGATGTAGTTTACCAAGAGACAAACGTCCGGTGATCTTTGTCACCACTTTCCTTCATAATTTTATATGATGGTTCTGTTCCTTGCTTCTTTTAACCTTTCACTTGTCAACTGTTTGGTCTTTATTATCAAATAATATTTTCTATAGATGCTGCATTTTGTTTATCGCTAAATTTCAACACAATGTGGTGACAAAAAATAATGTAGTGACAGAGCTAAATGACTATAGATGCTGCTTCTGAAAATATAGATTGTCTGGTGAGAGCTGCACAATCTCCTGAAAACCTTTTCCATCCTGAGAATCAGTTATTGCATAATTCAGGTTTTTGATATGAATTCCATGCATGCAGTATGGTATTTAGAGGAAAACAGTGAAAAAGACTGAGTAGTAAATTTTCATGTCACACTTTACAGGCTACTGATGAGGACCACTAAAGCACATATTAAAACATTATTAAAAAGACAAACTTCATTTTATTAACATAAATGTTCAAAGAAAAAATGGAAGTGGTTACACAAAACAGATATAAGGTTGAACATCAATACTAGCTATCTAGATCTAGATCAATATTTCTCAATCGCTGGGTTACGACCCACTTTTGGGTTGTTGGCTGTCGCTGGTGAGTCGTGAATTGCTATCGTTTATAATGGTACTTTGTTGCGGTGAGTTGTGAAGTGGGTCACAAGTGGTTCGCAGTGGGACTGATGATCATACTTGACCCTCCCCAGTATGGTGAATCACATGAAGAAAATTACATGGGAAAATATGGGTCACAGCACCAAAAAGAATGTGTCATGATTTAGGCTGAATATTGATGTTTTGTAGCCTTTTCCTTTAAGAGAAGCCATATTGTGTATCGTTGTCAGAGTCACGTCTCACATTTGTAGGGGCATGGTCTTTGGGCTCATAGCCTTGACTTAATCAGCAAATAGCATAAAAGCTCAGCCTCTTTCTCTGAGCCTTATCTGATCTGTGGATAAAGTCCTTATTATTATTATTTTTTATGTGATTACTTTTTCCTGTCTTGCCTGGTTTTCGACTTATTTGATTATATTTGACTTTGCATTTTGCATCTCGTCTGGGTTTCAGTCTGTTCGGGTTATTTTTTTTAATTTTTGTTTGCCTTTTGTTTGCATCTCCCGGTTTTCTCAAGACATTAGTTATCTGTTTTCATGCTGAGTCAGGACAAAAGATCGGATCAAAATGAATGACCCCAAGATGCAGTGTATTTTCAAGGACTTGAAAGTTATGCAGGGGAAAACAAAAACTCTAAAGAAATAAGTAGGAGAGTTGCAGGCATCTGTGGAACAAATGGTGTGGGAAGTGAATCAGTTAATGCTTGCAGTTTATACCTATGAGTGTTTGTGTTTCGTAAATCAGTGTCACATGATTTTTGAAGCCCAACCAAAAACATATCTAAATGATTAGACATGTGTATTGTTTATAATTTCTTTGCTTGTTTGAAAACCTTTTCAGTGAGGTTCCATAAAGTAAGACACTAACAAATGGTGCTGCTTTTCAATGTCTTTCTTTATTAACGAATTTCAGAATGTTTGATTGACCTGTCCATTCGAAAGTAGTGGCTAACAGATTATTAAGTTCAAAACCCATAAGTGAATATACTGTGGAGTTCAGGATGTTAGCTATGGAGATGTGTTGGGATGACGTGGCATTAATTCCAGTGTTTGGTAGAGGTAGCCCAAAGGGTGGGTACACGTTTATCAGAAAGAAAATTAGAATGGAGATGGGAAGAACAATCTACCTTTAGACCGAGTGAGTCCATGGCTGCTCCAGAGTGTATGGATTTGGGCAAAACAGCAATTGCTGTTAGTTAGTAGCAGCGCTGATTAAAGGAAAAACTCTGTCTGGTTTGGAAGGGTGGGAACATGTAGTCAAACATTGCACTGTCACAGATGCTTCCATTGATTCAGCTGAGAATTTTATAAGCTCCTCCATGATTAAATGTTAACATATCACTTCAATATATCTTCAGTATAAACCTTGAGCCCTTTCTGTGGATGGTTAGCCCAATGGCTCTGGGCATTTAGATTTTGCAACACCCCTGCTCTCAGTCAGGATAGGAATCTTTCATTAAGGAGCATTGTTCTTTTTTGTTATTCAGTCTCATTTGCCTCAAATAATCCTAGCATACCCCTGGTTACACAAGCACAATCCTGTTCTTAACTGGAAGTCCAAAGATATCATACATATTCTCTCATATTGTGTTCAGCATTGCTTGAGGGCCAGTCCTTTGTAATACAATATCAGCCAGGCCTTGTGAATATCCTGAATATGTTGATGTGTTTAATAAGCAACAAGCCCTAGTGTTATGACCACACCACAACTATTATTGTGCTATTGACTTAATACTGGAGCCCCAATGACTAAAGGGTAAGTTCTGCCTTGTCATCGCCTGAACAGGAAGATATGGAATAATATTTCATTGAAAACTTGCAGAATTGTTTTATATCCCCATCCAGTAGTCCGACAGGGGCTGGCTTCTTTTTCCTTGAGAAAAAAGATGGTGGTCTTCAACCTTGTATTGATTACAAAGAATTAAGTAAAATTACCCTTAGAAGAAATTACCCTTTACCACTTACAGTATATCCTCAATTCTGAATCAAGTTGCTGGCTCTATAGTTTTTACCAAATTAGATTTAAGAAGTACATATGACCTTATTCAAATTCGGGAATGGAAATCTTCCTTTAATACAATGACTGGACATTACAAATACAAAGTAATACCATATGGTTTAGTTAATTATCTGGTGGTTTTCCAGTCCATTGTGACTTTTTCAGAGATTTATTGAGTGTTTATTAGTATACATTGATATTTAGATTTTTTTCTGAGGACTTAACTATGCATATTAAGGCAGTCCTTCACTACCTTCATGAAAATAACCTATTTGTAAAAATAAGTTTCACCAGGGAAAAATTTTGTTCTTAAGTGTATGAAATTTCACATACCAGTTTAGCTATGGATAATACTAAGATCACCGCTATCCTGGATTTTAAACCACCTGAGAGTTGTGAAAATTAATAGTCTTGACACACAGAGGTTTGGGGCATCCACCGGTATGCTTAATCCTGGCTGCAAAAGGCAAGTATGTTGCACAGATGTTTACAGATTTGAGTCCAAAACAGAACTGAATAGAAATGGAGGTTGTCTTGCTTTTAAAGTGAGTTGGCGGGGGTAAATAACTGAAATCTTGTAAGGACTGGCAGGTTCGACTGTTTGCGTAGAGCCATCCACTGTAAAGGTACATGGTCTGTTACCAGGATGAACTCACAGCCTAAGAGGTAGTACCTCAACTGAGTGATCATCCATATAATCACTAAGGCCTTCCGCTCCACAGCCACATACCTGGTTTCCCGGTCCAACAGTTTACAACTCGGGAACATGATGCGGAGTTCAACTCTATCAACACTTTGGCTCAGCATGGCTCCAAGACCTATGTCCGAAGTGTCCGTCAGGAGGATGAAAGGCAAGGGAAAGTTAGGAGCTTTCAATACTGGAACTGACATAAGGGCCTGCTTTAAGTCACTAAATGCAGCTTCTGATTTAGCATCCCGTACCACATGATTCGAACTCCTCTTCTTTGTAAGGGTAGTCAAAGGTGCCACTCTCTCCGAAAAATGGGGCACAAGCCAGTGATAGTAGCTCACTAATCTGAGAAAGGCTTGGACCTGCCTCTTAGACTTTGGACGGGGCCATTTCAGTATAGCATCAACTTTAGAACATTTTGGTCGCACGTTACCCCGGCTCACCAGGTAGCCTAAATATTTGGCCTTGGTTGATCCAAAGAAACATTTCTTTGGGTTAATTCGTGGACCCGCTTCTCCTAATGTCCACAATACAGCTTGTACCTGCTGAAGGGGTTCCTTCCATGTACTGGAATAGATAATAACATCATCCAGGTAGGCAGCACTATATGAATTATGGGGATGGAGCACTTTATCCACCAGATGCTGGAAAGTCGTGGGTGCCCCATGTAACCCAAATGGAAGGACATGATACTGCCAGTGTCCACTAGGGGTACTAAACACCATCTTCTCTTTTGCGGAGTCCATTAAGGGAACCTGCCAGTACCCCTTTGTCATATAAAGTGTGGTCAAGAATTTGGCTTGTCCTAGCCGCTCAAAGAGGTCATCCACTCACAGCATTGGATATGCGTCGAATTGGGAGACCTGGTTAAGCTGATGGAAGTTATTAGAAAACCTCCAACTACTGTCAGGCTTTCCGACCAAGACAATGGGACTGGACCAGCGACTATGACTCTCCTCTGTCACACCTAGTTCCAGCATCCACTTGATTTCCAGCTCCACGTCTGCCCTTTTTGCTTCAGGAAGCCAAAATTGTCGTTCTTGGACTAGTACTCCGGGATGTGTCATTATGTTGTGCGCAATCAGGGAGGTTCATCTGGGTTTTTCGGTCAGTACCTCTGGGACAAACAGGATAACTGTTTCCAGCTCCTATCGTTGATGAGCGGTCAAATTAGGATGGAAGTTAAGGTCTAATTTATCAGCAAAAAGTGAACGGGGCTGTCTGGAGGAGGGTTTAGGACCCCTATCCTTCCAAGGTTTCAGCAGATTCACATGAAAAACTTGTTTGATCAGTCAACGATTTGGTTGTTTTAACAAATAATTGACAAGCCCCTTCCTTTCCTTAACTTCATAAGGGCCTTGCCAATGGGCCAGCAGTTTAGAATGTGAGGTAGGAACTAGGACCATGATGCGGTCTCCCGGGCGGAATTCCTGCAGAGATGTGCCACGGTCATAGTAACAGACCTGAGCTGCTTGCACCTTCTTCATGTGAGATTTTAGAATGGGTTGAATTTTTGTGAATCTATCACTTAATTGCGCAATAGATTCTGATATATTTGTTGAAGGGAAGGCCTCTTTCTCCCAGCCTTCTTTTGAGAATAATATGCCTCAGGGTTGTTGGCCATACAAGAACACCCATTATGGCAGAATAATAGAAAGTGGCCACAATACCCCAAGGGTTTTGTTCTCTGTAGTTAATAAACTACTCCAACCCGCATCTGGCCCAACTACCTCTTCTACTGAATGTGAGAAATTCCTCCACTTTTTCCATAACAAAATTAAAGATCTAAATAATTCAACTAACATAAATACTGTACATCATCTGTTTATATCTCTCCCTGTTTTCCCACTCCATCCAGCTCCTTCTCTAAGTTCTCCCCAGTCACATTTGCTTTTGTTAATGACCTGCTTTGTAAGAGGAGGCTGACTACTTGTGTACTGGACCCCATCCCCACCACACTACGTAAATCCTGCCTTCATGCCATAATCCCGACTATTACAACAATAATAAACTCATCCCTTGACACTGGCTTTGTGCTGCTCACTTTTAAAATCGCTTCTGTAACCCCAATGTTAAAAAAGTCTGGTCTTGATGCTGACAATCTTAACAAGTTTTCGGCCTATTTCCCACTTACCTTTTCTGTCAAAATTTCTTGAGCTTATTGTAGCTTCCCAAATCACCAACTACTTAACTTCTAATAATCTGATGGAACCCTTTCAGTCTGGTTTCAGAGTACAGCACAGCTGTGAAACTGCTCTGCTACAGGTAACCAATGATTTGCTTATGGCAGCAGACTCTGGACAAACCAGCATATTAATTCTGTTAGACCTCAGTGCACCATTTGACACTGTCAGACATGACATTCTACTGTCCAGAATGGAGAACATGGTGGGTATCTCTGGCACTGTCCTTCAGTGGTTCAAGTCCTGTCTGACTGATAGGCAAGAATTTGTTAGTCTTGGTAACAGCAGGTCCAGCACAGCACCAGTCATACAAGGAGTTTCACAGAGGTCTGTCCTCAGTCCTCTGCTTTTCTGTATTTATATGCTTCCCCTTGGCCATATTATTAATAGCTTTGGACTGGGTTGTCATTTTTATGCAGATGATACTCTATTTCAATGTTAAAAGTGGAACTTCATCAGAGCTTTCTCAGCTCACAGCTTGCCTGAAATTAAAACCTGGATGGAGCAGAACTCTTTAAAATTAAATTGCAACAAAACTGAACTAACCCTAACCCTAACCTTGCAAATTGGGACTAAAGTGCGACTTAATAAAATGAGCTCCTTCCCAGTCAATCTTGGTGGTGATCTCATCAGACCTGCCTCTACTGCAAAGAATCTTTGTGTCATTTTTGATTTCTCCCTTTCTTATTTCGCCCACATAAATCACATTAAGAAACATTCTTACTTTCACATTCGTAACATATGTTCGCTCCTTCTTCTCCTTTTCTAACGCTGAGAAACTTGTCCATGCTTTTATCACATCTGCATCGATTATTGTAATTCCATACTGGCAGGTGCCCATTCTAATCTTATATCACAGCTCCAGCTTATTCAAAACTCGACTGCAAGAGTCCTTACACGGACCAGCAGCAGCGAGCACATAACACCCATCCTTCTTCGCCTTCACTGGCTCCCTGTGTCCTACAGAATTGAATATAAAATTCTACTAATAACCTACAAAACCTTAAACGACCTTGCACCAAACTACATCAGTGAACTTCTCCATCACTATATACCTGTCTGCCCAATAAGGTCCTCTGATTCTCGCCAATCTTGTTGTGCCCCACACTAATCTACACTCCATGGGTGACAGGGCCTTCAGCTGTATAACGCCCAGACTCTGGAATGACCTACCAAAATTAATTAGATAAGCTGAATCCATGAATTCTTTTAAAAAACAACTCAAAACTCATCTGTTCAGTAAGGCTTTTAGCTCTACCTGACTTTATTACCATTCTTTCAGTTTACGTCTATGTCAAGATGATCATGTAACCTGTGTGTGTGTGCTAGACCATCAATTATGTTGTCTGTTAGGCTTTTCTCTGAATTTACTATCTTACTCTATTTATTTATTTATCTGGTTTAGTACAATGCTATGTACTGTATACCCTGCCGTTCTTTCTTAAACTCTGTGAAGTGCCTTGAGCATGGGAAAGGCACTATATAAATCAAATGTATTATTATTATTATTATTATTATTATTATTACAATAACTCAAAGGGTGAGAACCCCATGGAGGTTTGTGTGACTTCCCAATATGCAACAAGGACGAGGGGGAGGAGCTAATCCCAGTTCCTTCCATCCTCGCTGACCACCTGGCGAAGCATCTGTTTGAGTGTCTGGTTAAACCGTTTGATGAGACCATCGGTTAGAGGATGATATACTGAGGTCTTTAAATGTTTTATCTTCAGTAACTTGGCTGTCTCCCTGAACATCCGAGGCAAACGGCGTCCCCTGAGCCATTACAATTTCTTTGGGGATGCTGCATTGCGAAAATACCACTACTAATTCCCGTTAGATAGCTTTGGATGTCGATAACCATTGTGTATTTATGTCCCCTGGCTGAGGGTTCTAGGGGTCCCACAAGGATGACCCCGATTCGTTCAAAGGGAATATCAATAATTGGTAAGGAAACTGTAAGAGCACGTTCCCTCCTAGGAATTTGCCACAGTTGACATTCAGGACGGGAGATTCCCGGCCAATAAAATCGGAGCTTAATAAGGAGGAGGTGGGTATGTGCCAATTCACAGACTTGTCACCGGTAAGTCTGTGGAATGTCAATGTCAATTTATTTATATAGCACATTTAAAACAGCATAGTAATGCTGTGGCCAAAGTGCTTTACAATCTATTTATATAAAGGAGAGTTGGAATCCGTGTGGCTGTGTTTGTGTGTTTGTGGAGGGACGTTGGAGTGTTGGAGTCACGTGATCATCTCCCCTCCCATTCACCTCATTTCATTCACTTCATTTCGATCCGAGCTGAGCTCTGCAGCTGACGCGGTCTTGCCGTTCTTTTTCCATAGTGTTTAGTTCTTTCTCCTTTACTGATTTACTGTTTAGTAGACGCGGTGCTTACTGAATAGTATTTTTTCCTTTAGTGTTTCTTAGTGTTTAGTAGACGCGGTGTGTGAAAGGAGAGTTGGGATCCGAGAGACTATGTTTGTGGAGGGATGGAGAGTTAAGGCAGGTGTTGGAGTCACGTGATCATCTCCCCTCCCATTCACCTCATTTCATTCACTTCATTTCGCTCCGAGCTGAGCTCCGCAGCTGACGTGGTTAGTCCTTTTTCTTTACTGATTTACTGTTTTGTAGACACGGTACTTACAGAATAGTATTTTTTCCTTTAGTGTTTCTTAGTGTTTAGTAGACGCGGTGTGCCGGTGTTCCCGGCGGTGTTGCGGTTTAGTGTTACTTTCTACTTTGTTTTTGTACTTTAGTGTTTAATAATAAATAATAATAATTCATTACATTTATATAGTGCTTTTCTCAGTACTCAAAGCGCTAAAATAGTGAGTGATACTTAGCTGATAGCAGTGTAGAAGCAGCACAGCACACAGAGCCGGTAGGATAGGCGGGTGTGGTAGCAAAGGTGAGCGGCGATAGCAAGCAGCAGAAAGCACAGCAGGAGGAGGAAGCAGGATTTGGATGTTCCAATACACAGCCATAAACAGTAACGCTTGGTAATTTCAGGCGTGATCACCCCGGAGCCATAAGCCAGTTTAGTATGAACATCAGATCAGTTCCCGGTCGTAGAGTACTGTAAGATGAAATGGGAGCAGATCAGCATAGCGAATATAATCACGGAGACAGATCATCCCGAGGTGCTAGATCGCCAGGTACAAAGAAATGTTCGTAGGTCTCGTCCTGTGATCCACAGACTCGGCTGTTCCCAGTAAAGTGGAGTCCATAAAATCTGTAAATATTAAGCCAAATCCATGCAATTCGAGTCGGCTGTATCCATGAAAAATACGTACAATAAACGAAATAAAACAAGCGTAAGAAAGTGCAGAATTAAGGCGAATTTTGCGAAAAGTGTTGTTAACAGGGAGGAGCGGCAACAACAAGCGTGCGCCAGCGTCCCCTAACCTGCTACAATAAAGCAGTTATAATAAAGAAGTTTAGTAGACTTTTACTTTATCTCATTTAGTGTTCTTCCCGGTGGTGTTGCCGTTTTTTAGTGTTAGTGTCTACTTAGTGTTTGTGTTTAGTGTTATGGAAGGAGTGATCTTACCACTGTCAGATTTTGCAATGAATGAGATGGTAAATAATGATTATTTATCAACAGATCACGTGAGCAAATTCAACAAAATTTTACCTGCGCATACAATTTTCCAACCTCAAGAGGTTTTGCTAATGTGGACTCCTGACATACCTATAATGCCCATTCCACAAAATGCAAAACATATTCAAATATTACCTTCTGCAGCTACTGAACGAGTGGCTCACTGGGTGTGTACCTATTATGATGGTGCTGTAATTCATGTCTATGACAGTGATAAAAAATTCAACCTCACCGAAGAGCAGCTTCGTTTCCTTCATGCTTTGTTTCCTTACAAACCTCCCATAGTTTATGAAGACGCACAGCAACAATTAAATCATACAGATTCTGGTGTATTCTCAATTGCATTTGCTGTGTGTATTTCTTTAGGTATTGACCCAAGTGATCAAGTTTTTACTATTTCTTCAATGCAAAATCACTTACAAATAATTTTTGTTACTCGACAATTGCTTCCATTCCCTGTCGAAAGTAGCCGACGGGTGACACCAGTTACAAGTATTCAGTACGTTCAAAGACCTGTACGAAGTACGGCCACTAACACGGTCACTCACAAAAGGGGAGATGACTCGGTGCAGGAAATGGGTATTGAAACTACCTTGGAAGACATGCAATCAACGAGGCGATTAAACAGATCTCAAGAGATGTCTTCTAGGTTGGAAAAAAAGCGCTTGGCTGCCAAAACCATATATATATATATATATATATATATATATATATATATATATATATATATATATATATATATATATATATATATATACATACACATACATATACATACACACATACATATATATATACACATATATATATATACATATACACATATATACATATATACATATATTTATATACATATATATATATATACACACACATACATACATATATATATATATATATATACACACACACACACACACACACACATATATACATACACATATACATCTATACTAATAAAAGGCAAAGCCCTCACTGACTCACTCATCACTAACTCTCCAACTTCCCGTGCAGGTAGAAGGCTGAAATTTGACAGGCTCATTCCTTACAGCTTACTTACAAAATTTAAGCAGGTTTCATTTCGAAATTCTACACGTAACGATTGACAACGTCCGCCATGTTAAACTTTCTTATTTATGGCCCCATCTTCATGAAATTTGGTAGGCGGCTTCCCTGCACTAACCGAAACCGATGTACGTACTTATTTCGGTGGTATGACAACACTGTCGACCGCCATATTGAACTTTCCATCAGTCTTTGTTACTTAATAGGTTCATCTTCAAGAAATTTGGTACATGGGTTCCCAACGCTAACTGAATCCTACTTACGTACATATATACGTCCATAGCCTGCAGCTCAGTCCACACTCTGAATCCTCCAGGCACTCCTGAGCATAATCTAATTTTGAAGGTTGGGACACCAATAATGTTACTGAGAAATTTACAGCCACCGAAACTTTGTAAACGCATGAGACTTCAGGTCACATGCCTGCAAAAGAACCTAATTGAGGCAGCTATTTTTACTGGCGGTGGCTCAGGGGAGAGAGTTTTTATTCCTCGCATCCCCGTTATACCCTCTGATCTCCCATTTCAATTCAAACGCCTCCAATTTCCAGTAAGGCTCTGCTTCGCAATGACAATAAGTCTCAGGGACAGACCCTACAAAAGGTTGGCATTGATTTGAGGCAGGATTGCTTTTCACATGGCCAACTATACGTTGCATGCTCAAGAGTAAACTCAGCGCACAGCTTGATCATATTACAACCGGAGGGGCGAACTGACAACGTGGTATACAAAGAAATCCTTAACAAATAATTATTGGTACATTTTCCTGAAGTTTATTAGTTAAAATTTTAAAGCAGTACTTCACTGCTGCGAAGCGCGGGTATTTTGCTAGTAATAGAATAAAAGAAAAACAAAATAATTAACATAAAACATAAATAGAAATAAAATATATGAACATAAAATAAAATACATAAAAAATAGAAGTAATCTTTATATATAATCTTCATTTGGATCTTGATCTTTGTTTGTCCGCGAATTCACTGCCTTATGTGGTGTTCCTGCTGTGTTCAGTAGAGGGCAGTAGTGATGGAGGAGGAGAGGAAGTGAGGGGGAGGATCGTTGGATGCGGTTGGAGTGTGGTGATTAAAGAGGATTGAACTAAAGGAGACTACGTGCTGTTTGTACTGGCTGAATACACAACACCTTGGTTGTTACTTTTGTTTACAAACACTGTTGATACCACTCTTTGTGTTTAGATCTGGCGTCGACATCGTGCTTTGTGTTTAGATCTGGCGTCGAGACCTGCTTCGTTGTCGAGACTGTGGTTTTTTGTGTTTCTATCGACCGTTGTTGGCAGCACTTCGTCAAAATCGAATGTTCACCCACTTCTTGGAGTCGGCAGTAAGATTATATAAGTCGGACACACTTCTGTGATTTTCCATCAGTCGGCGTTTGGAGTTCAAGAAAGAAGCATTAGTTATTCCTTACTCTTTGGATTGCCACAAAGCAACCTGCGAGATTGGAGAAAGGTTGAGAAGAGATCGTGAGAGGAAACGACAGCGTCATAAAAACGAGACGGACTGTGAACGGAGAGAAGCAGCAATGCTCCTCCACCACCACATAATTACTATTCAGACAGTAATTCCGAGTAGGCTGTTCCTATCAAATCAATGTCCAAGGGTTTTGTTTTGTAATTTTGTTTCCCTTATAAAAAATCATAATGCTGTGCGACGAAGGGCCCAGTTCACGACTGGCAGCCGCGTTTAAACAGGGAGCCCTTCACAGACAACTTTAACACGTGCAACGTAGTTGGGCGCACATGGCTAGTGTTATATAATCACAAAGATGAAACCATCAGTATTACTGAAGGTCATGGAATGCAAGTGAATAGAAATGAGTCTTTAATCTTGTTTTGAACAGTTCAATTGTAGACGACTCCTTTATGTGATGAGGTAAAGAGTTCCACAGGCGAGGAGCAGCAGCTGCAAAAGCCCTGTCCCCCTTGGTTATACACTTGGTACGAGGGACAACCAGAGACAGCTGACCAGAAGATCTAAGCACTCTGGATGGCTGGTGTAAAACACACAGTTCTGATAAATAGGCAGGAGCAAGCCCATGTAAAGATTTAAACACTAGCAGCAAGATTTTAAAATCAATTTGAATCAACAACAGGGAACTTACCTTCCCCTCGTGTTCAGCTACCCGATAAAGAAAGTTATTGTTTAACACAAAGTAAGGGCCCTGTGGCAAGGGATGGTGAGTGTGTTGGCCATCTACCAGAACAACTGCATTCTTCACAAATTTAAGGTAGTCATCATTTCATTGCTCCCTTTTAAAAGAAGCCAGAGTCTGATTAAATTGGAATTGCAGCAGTGTGAGAGGATCGGAGGCGACCTCAAGGGGCATGGTTTCCTCCCTGGTTGTTGCAACGGTGGGAGATGACATATCACCGTGTGACGTTACTGAAGTTTTCACATCATCGTTGGAAGCTGGACTCTGTCTCTCCTCTGGCTGCGAACACGGCAAGGTGTCAGCATCTATTATAGGCTCAATGATTCTTTTGGAAAGGTGAAGGTTATGCTGCTATTATTGTCTACCCAATATCAATGGGAATGGAGGTTTCTTAACACTAGAATTATCAGAGCCTACGAAAAAACTCGTAGATCCGTCCCACCATAAATCGCTTCGCACCTCTCCATCAGCGTCTTTTGTCCTGTAAATGTGTCGATAAGCAGCAAGCAGCCTGCTATCACATCCCCCACCACCACACAGTTTTCTCAGCTCAAGTCTGTTTATCTGCGTGTCAGTTGCTTGGACTTGTATAAAGTGAGAAGTCAAGCAAAATGACACCTTTTATAAATACTATATCATTATTTGGAACACATGCATTTCATGTTTTTTTTGATTGTCTACAACTTTCTATGTACAGTAAACACATCGTTAAAACAGAAACGTTTTTCATGTTTTAGTAATAATTGACAAAATGTAGACATGAAGTGTATAATGTGTTAAGCCTGAATTCAAAAATATCAAATAAACACTTTCACAAAAGGTACAAATATAACAGAACAAGTGCGCTTCTATTCAAGAATATAACTGCAGAAAAAGGGTGCGACATTGACACACATTTGCCATGACCGTTTCAGTGGCGCAATAGTATCAACTGTTGACTGGTAATCAAAACTTCACGGGTTTGATCCCGGACAAGTCCGTTTTGAGAAGTGAGCTGCTCTTATTCTTACTATTTTAGAATAAAAACATACATTTGATTTCAGTCTGTAACAGCCAGTGTAAATGTATGATACTTGTAAAGGTTAGCTTTGTTTTTGTTTTTTTTATTCAGTTTTATTCTCTCAGTCGCGTTCACTGACCGCGGCTGTCAGTGTTTTAACAGTCCCCTCATAGCTGATAAAGCAGGAGGTGGACTTATACCGATGGATGTCCCCGTGCACACAGGTTAGACTGGTCTTGATTTTAAGCTATTGTTGTGGAAATACCAAGTGGCAAGTAACAACAGAAATGTTACTGCCTGAATCGAATAAAGCTACTACTTTGAATCCATTTACTATAACGTTTCCTATATGTAGGCAGGCTAGAGGATTAGGTAGAGCGCAGCAGCCCTCCCTCCATGTCTCCCAGCAAACCCCTTCGTTGCCACGAGGAAACCGATGCTGTGTATCAGGAGTCCACGTGTTCAGATATAGAGACGCAAGTACTTCGGAATTTACACAGGTGCCTTTCTGGTTCTCCTGAGTACGTCTCCGCTTTTAACTCCTCTATTATCTCTACTAAAGAGAGTATATTTTTAATTGGTTGTCCCCATGCCAGCTGGGCGAGATTGTCCGGAAGTGCTCTGAGAAGCAACGCACAGGCTATCTGCTCTACCACCTGTTGGGCATTATTCAAATCCGGCCATAGCCAGCACCCAACTTTGAAACATAAGTGGAGTGCCTGGGGAGCAGCCAGTAGGTTATTATTGAACTCTCAATTGAGTATTCTCCTTGCCTGCTGACCCGGGGCACCTCCACCTTTAGCAAAGGTTGTTTCCTTTATGTGGTCCATCGGAGCGGTCCCTTTTCTTGAAAGCCCACAGCAGATCCTATATGCCTTCCCTTCTGAACCTGGCTGTTGTCCGTAGGCCCTTCAGCCACTCGTCCTGAGGCCTAAACTACACCTCTGGGTCAAAGCTCACCCACAGTGACTGCTTCCACCACGGCAATTCAGGAACGGTACTCTCTCACTTTGTCCCTTACGGGTTGAAGGTCTTGAGGGTATGTCAAGGCTTCTTGTTGGTTCAGCTCCTTGTTCCATAAGGAGGCCCTCATCCTGCCAACTATGCCAATGTGAAAATGAATAATGTTGACACACAGAAAGGTTTGGGACAGCCACCCATATACTTATTCCTGGCTGTAAAAGGCAAATATGTTGCAGAGATGTGTACAGATTTGAGTCCAAAACAGAGCTGAATAGAAATCGAGGTTGTTCTGCTTTAAAAGCGGGTTGGTGGAAGTGATATCATCGGGGGGCAAGAACCGGAGTTGAGTTCTTGGGGCAGGAACCGGAAGCGATGTCTTCAGGGCTAGAACCAGAAGTGATGTCTTCGGGGCCGGAACTGGAAGTGACGCCTTTGGGGCCAGGAACCGAAAGTGACGCCTTTGGGGCCAGGAACCGAAAGTGACGCCTTCAGGGCCAGAAACTGGAAGTGACATCTTCGGGGCCGGAACCAGAAATGATGTTGTTGGAATCATGCAGAATTTCCCGTGTCTGGACTGCAGAGATAAAAGAGAATGGTTTACTTCACCCCGTCACCCCATGGCCTGGCATGGAATTACCTGACAGAGTATTAAACAGGTCCAGAGATTTCTTGGTTTTGCAAATCACTATCGGCGATTCATAAAAAGCTTCAGTTCAGTTATAGCTCCTATAACCTAAAATAACAGAAAATACAACATAGTCTATCTTGAGAGGCAGTACTATTCCTTTAAAATAATGAATAACAATGCTACTAATCCGAGAGTTTTATTCCCTACAATTGATGGTTTGCTAAACCCAGGTCACTCAATGGAATGCCTGCAAAAAACTTCCAGTGAAACTTGTGAGGCTTTTGCTATATTTTTTAATAACAAAATTAATGATATTAGAAATAATATAATACATCTACCCAATACTGATCCTATTAAAAACCGGTATTCCATTTTAAGTGAATTAAATTCTTTCACTACGATAGATTTACCTGATCTATATAGAATAATTTCTCAACTGAGACCCTCCACCTGCGTTCTTGACCTAATACCAACAAGTTTTTTCAAAGAAGTATCTGGTTAGCTAATTGATAGTGTTCTTGACATAGTAAATTCATCATTAGATATGGAGGTCTTCCCAGACAGTCTTAAGACTGTTGTTGTTAAACCCCTGCTCAAGAAAAATAATCTTGACTCCTCTGATTTTGAAAATTTTAGACCTATTTCTAACCTGCTTTCTTAAGTAAAATCCTAGAAAAGGCAGTCATTACTCAGCTAATTGATCACTTGAATAAACATTGTATTCTTGACAAGTTTCAGTCAGGTTTTAGAACAAATCACAGTGCAGAATCTGCACTCATTAAAGTAGTAAATGACTTGAGGGTAAATGCAGACAAATGCAGTTTATCTGTCCTCATTCTCCAAGATCTGAGTGCCACATTTGATACCATTGATCACAATATTCTTATAAATCACCTTTGTCAGTGGGTGAGCCTCTCTGGCAGTGTCTTAATTTGATTTGAGTCTTATTTAACAGGTAGAAAATTCTTTGTTAGCTGTGGTAATTATACTTCTAAAACATGATATTCTATATGGTGTTTCACAAAGATCTATCCTGGGTCCACTACTCTTTTCAATCTACATGCTTCCATTAGGTCAGATTATTTCAAGGCATAATGTGAGCTACCACAGCTATGTTGAAGACACACAGCTGTATTTATCAATAGCGCCTGATGATCCCGACTCTTTTGGTTCAGTGACCCAATGTCTTACTTGTGTTTCTGAGTGCATGAGTAGTAATTCTCTCAAACTAAATAAGGAGAAAACAGAAATCTTAGTGATATTGATATAATGAGGATATTAGAAATAAACTTGATCCATTAAGCTTAAAAGTCAAGACAGAGGTAAAGAATTTAGGGATAATTATTGACTCTGACCTAAATTTCAAATCACATATTAATCAGATCAATAGGACAGCATTTTTTCACTTAAGAAATATAGAAAAAATTAGATCCTTTATAACTTTGCAAGATGCTGAAAAATTTGTTTGCGCTTTTGTTTTTAGTCGACTAGATTACTGTAACGCACTCCTCTCAGGACTACCCAAAAAATACATCAATCGATTGCAGCTAGTGCAGAATACAGCTACCAGAATCTTAACTAAGAAAAGAAAATCTGAGCACATCCCTCCAGTTTTGATGTCACTACACTGGTTACCTATGCCATTTAGAATTGACTTTAAAATACTGCTTATGGTTTACCTTACAGTTTACAAAGCCTTAAATGATCTTGCTCCATCCTATATTTTGGAATGCCTCTTACCTTACATTCCAAATCTTAACCTTAGATCTTCAAATGAGTTTCTGCTTATAATTCCAAGAGCTAAACTTAAAAGAAGTGGTGAGGCGGCCTTCTGCTGTTATGCACCTAAAATCTGGAATAACTTACCAATAGAAATTCACCAGGCTAATACGGTGGAGCATTTTAAAAAACTGCTAAAAACCCATAATTTTTTTTTTTTTTTTGTCCAGCCCTCTGGAGTTTTTTTTGTTTTTTCTGTCCTGTTGGACATTGGACCTTACTTTATTCTTTGTTACTTAGTATTGCCTAATCTTATTTTTACATTTTCCTTTTTTCTTTCTTCATCTTATAAAGCACTTTGAGCTACAAAATTTGTATGAAAATGTGCTATATAAATAAATGTTGTTGTTAACCCAGAAAACTCTGTGTAAATTTCAATGGCAATTTCAATGAATGGAGGAGGGGAACAAAGCCTTTTAACATGTAAAATATGAGCAATACTTTCCCAAAGATGACCCAAAACAGTAGTTGTGCATCTGTGTGCTTTTTATTCAAAGAAATTAACTTCTATTGAGGGGAACTATGAAATGAGTTTCTGGCAATTTGGATTTGGAGGAGTAGCGTCATTATTTAGAGGGTTCCAAATTTCCTTTTGTTATCTACACTGATCATAAAGACTTAAAGTATTTAAAGTCAGCAAAAGTAATCAATGCTCGCCAGGGCATCATTCTTCAGCCGATTTCATATCACATTAACGTACCACCCAGGGGGAAAAATGGAAAGGTAGATGCCCTTTCTCACATATATGAGCCTGTTGGTTTCTGTGAGGACCAATTGACTATTTTCTGTCTTGGACCTACTGACCTTCATTCTCCTCTTCTTTAGAGCATATCTCCACCTCTCTGTGGTCTTCTCAACCTGCTTCCTACTCTTATTACAGATCACACTATCATCAACAAACCTCATAGTCCACGGGGACTTTTGTCTAATCTCCACTGTCATCCTGTTCATCACCACTGCAAATAAGTAAGGGCTCAGAACTGATCCCTGATGTAATCCCATCTCACCATTAAACATATCTGTCACTCCTACCGCAGATCTCGCCACTGTCTCACTTCCCTCGTACATATCCTGTACCACTCTTATGTACTTCTCTGCCACTCCCAACATCCTCATAAAATACCAAACTCCTCTCTAGGCGCCCTATCATATGCTTTCTGTAGGTCCACAAAGACACAATACAATTCCTTTTGGCTTTCTATATACTTCTCCATCAACACCCAAAGAACAAATATCACATCTGTATTGCTCCTTCCTGGCATGAAACCATACTGCTGCTCACTAATCATCATCTCCCTTCTTTACACTAGAATCCCTGGAGCCTATGAAAAAGTCATAATGCTGGGCCACCTTAAATTCCTTCACACTTCTTCATCTTTGTTTTGAAAATGTGTTAATCAGTATAAGCAGCCTGCTGTCCCATTCCCCACCGACTCAGCTGATGTCAGACACAAAATTCTCAGAGCTCAAGTCTGTTTATCTGGGTGTGAGGTGCCTGGAATTGTATAGGCTAAATAATATATTGTTATTTGGAATACATACATTTCATGTGTGTTCTGTGTCTACAATAATCTGAGTAAATGTAGGATGACAGGAAATGTGAGGCAAGAAATGTTGAACACATAACTAAAACAGAAACTTTTTTCATGTTATATTAATAATGATAAAATGCTGACGTAAAGTGTATGATGGGTGAAGACTGAAGTCCAAATATCAAATAAACACTTTGACAAAAGGTATAACAAAACAAGTGCAATTTTATTCAAGAATATAACCAAAGAAAAGGAAATCATTCAATTTACATATCAGAATGTCCATTGAAATCCGCTTCAATCACCACTCTCTCTCCTTTGGGTACACTCTCCTCCACTTCATCCAACTCACTCCAGAAATATTCTTTCTGATCCATTGCACACCCAACTTGTAGAGCATATGCATTAATAGCATTCATCATCACACCCTCAATTTTCACACTCTTGGCATACTGTTCTTTCAGGATAACTCCTATCTCATTTCTCCTCCCACCCACACCATAGTAGAACAATTTGAACCTGTGTCCAATACACCTGGCCTTACTCCCTTTCAATCTGGTCTCTTGCACACACAATATATCAACCTTCCTTCTCCCCATCATATCAGCTAACTCTCTCTCTTTACCAGTTATACTGCCAGCATTCAAAGTTCCTACCCTCACTTCCACTCTACTAACCTTCCTCCTCTCCTCCTGCCTCCTGAAACACCTTTCCTCTCCTATTCTGCATTGGCCAACAGTAGCCCAATTTCCTTCAGCACCCTATTGGCTAACAGTACTGGTGGCAGCTATAGTCAACCCAGGCCTCAACTGGATTTACTAAAAACAACGTTTTGGTGGAGGGGCAGGACAACAGATATAAAAGAATATGTAACCACTTGCAAAACTTGTCACTTTAAGAAAACCACTAGACTTCCGCTGGGTTTGCTCCAGTCTCCTTCTGTGCCATCATGTTCCTGGAAACACATTTCCCTAGACTTTGTGCCCCATCCAAGAGCTGTATCACTATTTTAGTTATATTAGATAGGTTTTCTATATGTGCTCACTTTATTCCTCTAAAGAGGCTACCATCAGCCAAATTACTGGCAGATGTTTTTTTATAATGAGTAGTATGCCTACAAGGGTTCCCATCTTCTATTATGTCGGACAGGGGTCCAGAGTTTATTTCCAGGTTTTGTGAATGGTTTAGGTTCAAGATACATTTAACATCTGGATATCACCCAAATGCCAAAGGGCAAACTGAAAGAATTAACCAAGACCTGGAGAAATATTTATGCTGTACAGTAAATTCCAAACAGGATGATTGGGCTGATATATTGTATGCGGCAGAATTTTCTAGAAATGTCCTGTTTTAGTCATCTTTAAAGATGTCTCCCTTTGAATGCCAGTATGGATTGTCTGAATCACCGTCCTATCAAAGTACCATTCCATGTGTTAGGGACTACTTTTAAAAACCTTCATGCCAAACAGGACCTCATTCATTAAAATCTAAAGAAAACAGGATTAACTTTAAAGCACTTTGCAGACAGGAAGTGCAAAATGGCACTGATTCTGAAAATACTGTAGGTCAAAATGTATTGCTGGCAACCAGAGATATTCAGCTTAAGGAACCACCACCACATCAGACGCCGGGTGGGTCTGATATCCTATAGTTTATATCTAGGGGCACATTTTAATATCCACTCCACTTTCCATGTTCCTAGTTAAGACATAGCAGTGCATATTACTCTTCACATTCACCCCCACCAGATGTTTTTGTGGATGATACTGAAGAGTATGAGGTACAATATCTGGTGGATTCTACAAGACAAGGGTCAACAGCAGAATATTTTGTGCATTAGAAGGGGTATGGTCCAGAGGATTTATCCTGGGTGAAGTTTTGCCCCTTGCCTTCTGGTTTCATACTAGTTTCCTGAGAAACCTGATAGACACGTCTGGAGGATTCATCTTTGAAAGGGAGTGATGTTATGATTTAGGGTGAATATTGATGCTTTGTAGCCTTTCACTTTAAGAGAAGCCATATTGTGTACCTTTATCAGGGTCACAACCCTTGTTTCTAGGGGCATGATCTCTAGGCTCATAACCTTGACTTAATTAGCAAACGGCATAAAAGGTCAGCCTCTTACTCTCAGCCTTATCCAATTTGCGGATAAAAGACTTCTTTTCATTTTGACTCGTGTGATTACTTTTTCATGTCTTGCCTGGTTTTCGACTTATTGCCGTGTTATTTGACTTTGAATTTTGCCTCTTGTCTAGGTTTCAGTCTTTTATTCGCCTTTTGTTTGCATCTCCTGGTTTTCTCAAGAAATTAGCTATCTGTTTTCCAGCCAAGTCAGGCAGGAGAAACACTGATGTATATATCCATAAACATCACTACTCAAATGGTCTAAATGATAATTAAAATGCTACAAGATATATGCATTGACTGGCTGACTTAAAAATAAATTAAGCAGAAAGAGCATAAAAATCACATCTTCTTTAGATTTCTTACGTTTAATTACATTATAATGTTAAGCAATCAAATATCAAGGCATTAACTTGTGGTCAGAATTGTATATACTTTTTAAGAAAGTAAAAGGATTATGATCTGTTAAACCATTATAGGAGGTATGCAAAGAAATATTAACTTCAAAATGTTGCAAAGCCAGCAGCAGAGACAAGGTGTTCTTCTCAGCACTTCGATATTTTAGGTAAAGTTTTTTGAGCTTCTTGGATAAATAACATACCGGGTGTTTCACTCGATTCTCATCATCCCCTGATAAAACAGCATTTACTCCACATTTGCTTGTATGTACAATCCAATTTAAATAGCAGCATAAAGTTAGTACCAGCAATAGTAAGCATAGCATTAATAAAGATTTTGCATTGTCAAATCATTTTGGTGGTCTTTACACCAAATGAGAATTTCCAACTCTTTTCAATAAGCCTTGTAGTTTTTTTTTTTTGTACCCAATGGAAACTCTGTAATGATTGTGATCTTTACATCAAAAGGCATAAATTTGCAATGTTCACTTGCTTTCCAAGATGGGTAACAGTACTTCTCTAAATTCACACTTAGCTCAATATGTTCTTGACAACTTTTAGAATAAACCATCAGATCATCCAGGTAAACCTTGAAGTTGTTTAATACTGCTAATACTGCAGTCATTAATTACAGAAATGTGGCAGGGGCATTCTTCTTACAAAGGGCAATTACTGTGTGTTAGATAAAACAGATGTAACAAATGCAAAAAATTCTGAAGCACATGGAGTCAAATGTACTTGCCAATATCCTTTTAGCAAATCAATTTTGCACACATAATGCGCTGAGCCAACGCAATCAATACAATTAACAATTCTTGGGAGAGGGAATGAATCTTGGTTAATAACTGTCTTTACCGTCCTGTAATAGTATTAAACTAATAATTCCCATCTGGCTTAAGTGCTAAAGTATATGGTGAATGTCATGAACTACTACTCTGAACAGCAAAGCAGTTTACTAATAAATATGCTACTGCTTTAGTCTTAAGTGTGTGTTTGACAGGAATAACTATGAATACATGCTGTTTAACTAGCTGTATATATCCGTGGGTGGGTACATCTGAGGGCAGTCCAACCTGAACCAAAAAAAAAAAGAACAAAAAAAAAGAACAAAAAAAAAAAAAGATTCACAACATCAACACACTCAGATTCAAATAAATAAAACAGAAGTTTTTTGAGATTAGCCAATATTTTAGGTAGCCTGCTGCTCATTACATATACAAATTAAACAAATAAACATTCTTCAGAAATTAGTGGCACAGTCAGAGCCAATGAAGTTTGATGACTACCCAGCTTAAGACCCTGTTTATTCTCTTGGCAAGCACTTTCTTTCCAACTTCAAAAGAGTGTAATAATGTGATATACTTGAGCTGTATGTTTATGGTCAGGACTGTGAATAGAATAATCCAAATCACTCACACATCTGTCAGTGACATAGGATCCAGAAAAGTGAGCTTACAAAGCAGAACTAAGAATAGGCAAAAGGACCAACCATTTGTCTTCTGGCTTAAAGCTGTTATATCACAGTCAGGGTTTATTCCCTAGGATATGTTTATTTTATGTTTTATTATTGTTTTTGTCAATTTTTGACAATTTTTGTTATTCATTTTTGTGTTATTTCCACTCATTTTGTTATTATTTTTAAATTATGTGCTATGAGTTTAAATGTGAGGCCATTTCATATATTTTTTGAGCGGCACTCCAAGACGAGAGTCCTCCCTGACAGCACTGCTTCTGGGTCGTTCCTCTGAGTTTATAAGTTGGCCAGAAAAAGGGATGCAACAGAGATTTATTCAGTGTGGTTAGGGTCCTTATACAAATGTGTTGCATTTCATTTGAATTTGGTGGCTTTTCTGATTTTTATCTGCTTCATCTTTGAATTGTTGCTAATGGATTGTGTATTGGGACTTGTTTGCCTTGGAATTGCCTTTAGGCAAATCCCCTTGTCCTCTTCTGAGCATTTTAATTTTTTTTATCTTGTAATAATTGTTTTCATTTATAATGATGCTTGAATTGCTTTACAAGCCAGAGTTTTTCTGGTTTCTCCTCTTTGTGAGACATTTTGGGGTATCTCAAACTCTCTCCGCTGTGGCAACCCCTAAAGGGAGCAGCTGAAAGAAGAAGAAGAAGAAAGACCAAAGTATGCAGTTAGTAGTTGAGGACTGGCTAATTTGGAAAGAAGCTATTTTTAGACAGGCTAGTGGAATTCCAGCCCTGCTTTTGTGGCTTCTTTCAGAGACTTCATAGCCTTTTTGCCATATTCATGACTCCAAATCATAACAAAAATGCAGACTTACAGATTTCTTGTCAGAATATTTCTTGATTTCTTTTTGTTTTAGTAACTCTTTAGTATAGGTGCTGCAAAAATACACCTGTTACTCATTTAACGCAAGCACCACTAAGACTGTGATAAAAATCCATTATGGATTAACCTGTTTTTTTGCTTTATTTTTATCTTTTCTTAAACCTAAAGGGTCAGTTGCAATGTGCTTTGAACTGGGGCTAATCCTGAGCTGGTCTGGTCTTAGAACATATTCAGGGTAACAAGACTACCTTTAATAAGGTTTAGTGCAGATGCATTGTGTACCTCAGACCTGCTGACTAGCACCAGAAATGACTAAGATTAAGGTCACTTGCAGTATGCCTTTTGGAGTTGGAAATGCGGAACAAAGTTGCATACTAATTTATACCACCTTGTGAGCAGGTTTAACGGACTTACACTGAAAAAAAAAGGTGATGATTCACACTTAATATTTTCAATCTGAACCAATATAATTCTTTTTAGCTTATTGATCCCACAATTTTTAAGTTGAGGCAAATCATTTAGAGTGATTGGGTGCAATTCACTTGTTTTATACTAAATCTATTTTTTAAGTTGTTCTTCTTTTTTGGCAGTTGGAAAGCCAGCACGCTGGAAAGTTCGACCGGAAGAATATACAAACGGCCCCTCAAACACAGCACACAAACTAAAATATTAAGTTAACTGAAATAGGATTTCTACATTTATTCCCTCCACCATAACTTACTTTGTTATGGTGCAAACAAATTTTTTTACTTTGATTGAGATCTGAAACCAAATATTTCAAGCTACAACACTAAATGACTAATCTTAAGTTGATTGAAAGAGAAAATTTATGTTGAATGAACAACATCAATGTTATACTTTTTTCAGTGTAGTGCAGTAGGCAGTGCAGTAGGTAATGTTACAAAATAAATCCCACATACATCAGACAGACTTACAAAAATGAAAATTCACAACATTAAAAAATATCAAAACCTTATTTTATATTTATATTTGGACTGAAGTATAGTATTATACTGAATCAAATATATTTAATTCAGTGCCACAGAAAAAGACAAGCAATCCATCCATCCACCCATTTTCCAACCCGCTGAATCCGAACACAGGGTCACGGGGGTCTGCTGGAGCCAATCCCAGCCAACACAGGGTGCAAGGCAGGGAACTAATCCCGGGCAGGGTGCCAACCCACCGCAGAAGACAAGCAATATATTGAAATATTTATATTGCATAATATAAATAAAAAATACTGATTGGCATACACTTAACCGGCGGCACGGTGGAGCAGTGGGTAGCGCTGCTGCCTCGCAGTTGGGAGACCTGGGGACCTGGGTTCGCTTCTCGGGTCCTCCCTGCGTGGAGTTTGCATGTTCTCCCCGTGTCTGCGTGGGTTTCCTCCGGGCGCTCCGGTTTCCTCCCACATTCCAAAGACATGCACGTTAGGTGGATTGGCGATTCTAAATTGGCCCTAGTGTGTGCTTGTTGTGTGGGTGTGTTTGTGTGTGTCCTGCGGTGGGTTGGCACCCTGCCTGGGATTGGTTCCTGCCTTGTGCCCTGTGTTGGCTGGGATTGGCTCCAGCAGACCCCCGTGACCCTGTCTTTGGATTCAGCGGGTTGGAAAATGGATGGATGGATACACTTAACCATTAATGTTCTTTTTCCTTTCATATGCCAGGGCATACACTCAGGGCACCCTGATGGTAGATCATCATCCACCCAGCAGCTAAAGAGAGACAATTATGCATCATATACAATTGTACTAACATTTACCTTTTGTCATCAATACTTTCTATATACATTCTATATACTTTTCGTAGATTTCATGCCTTTTTCAGATGCTTTGCGTGAATAAAATTTACAATAATGACAGTAGCATTAGATCTGATGTAGCTTAACGATTGCAATTATTTTTATTGAGTTTATATAAGGACTTACTTTTTTCTTGTGCTCTGTCCCCTTAAATCAAGAATGGGCAACTGCAACTCATTAATTGAGAGGGGGTGAGACATTATTTACTTGCACACCACCATTAGTAGGCCGTAATTTGGTCAGCTGAGCACACCAGTGAGAAACTTGAAACAACAACAACAACAGGACTACCAGAATATTAGTTAAATTTAGCATTTATCTAGTTCCACTCTTCACTGCAACAGCACTTACACCTGAAGATTGTCTCCTCTTAGTACCACACTATTTAGTCTGGTCTTGATCCACAGCTAGTATTGTACTATTTGGGGTGCACTGCAACTGACAGAGTGAGTCTTGAGCATCTTCTGTCACGACAAATATCACAAAGGGAATACACATTTCTCAGCCTTTCTCTAATTAAAAAATAATAATAATAACTACAAAGTACAGATTTTAGAGTTTGATGGAATTTTTCTACAACAATTTGAGAATATGAGTTAGGCACAAGAGATATTATGCTTTACAGTCAGCTGCTGTAAGACTTCCACTAATGAATTAGAGATAAAATTAAACACTTAATCTGACTGCAGGACCTTTAGCAGACCAAATATATTTAAAAAACTCCACTAAAGTCTTAACAATAGCTGAGGAGGTAATATTTTAAAGAAATAACTTTAGGATACCCTGTGGTCATACACATACATGAATATTGATTTCCAGATTTTGTTTAATTCAATTCAGTATTCTTTTTATAGCACTCTTCACTGACTGCATGTGCAGCGTGCTGTGACAAATTCTAAGGTAAAATGCAAGAATTAATTTTACAAATTACTAAGTGTAGAATCAGTACTCAAAAAGACATAGATTTGTTTAAACACACATAAAAACAAGGTAGTTTGAAACTTATTACTCAAATGGAAATCAGCAATATCTGTTCATTAATTAATTGGTGAATTAAAGCCAGTTGACTATAGAAGAAACACAAACAAAAAATCAGGTCATCCCTGGAGAAAATGAACCACTGAGGGGTCAACTGTCCACTGTAAAAGTAAGTCTAAAACAAAGTCGGACACAGACTATTGGAGACCTCGGTCAACTAGCTGTCTACACCCTCCTTGATCTTCTATAGTAGAGTCTGTGCTGAACCATCCAATCTGATGGCAGAATCTTTCCATCTGATAACTCCAAGACTTCAGTGTCTGAAACGACTTTTCAATCGTCAGGAGAACAACTTGGCAGAAGAACATTGGCACTAAATGCCACAACAAGATACTTAGAAGAGAAACAGAATATAGGAGACATAGTAATGATTTATAATTATTGTATTACTTACATTTTGGATAGTCAGAGAGATGCAGAAAGCAGACAAGAGTACAAGGAGATAAGGCATAAGGTGAAGAGAGAGGTAGCAAAGGCTAAAGAAAAGGTGCATGATGAGTTGTATGAGAGGCTGGACACTAAAGAGGATGAAAAGGACCCGTACTGTCTGGGTAGACAGAGGGGCTGAGCTGGGAAAGATGTGCAGCAGATTAGGGTGATAAAGGATAAAGATGGAAATGTACTCACAAGCGAGGATACTGTGTTGAGCAGATGGAAAGAGTACTTTGAGAGACTGATGAATGAACAGAATGAGAGAGAGAGAGAGAGAAAGGTTGGATGATGTGGCAATAGAGAATCAGGAAGTGCAACAGATTAGCAAAGCAGGAAGTATAGTAAGGACAGCTATGAAGAGAATGAAGAATGGAAAGGCTGTTGGTCCAGATGACATACCTGTGGAAGTATGGTGGTGTTTAGGAGAGATGGCAGAGGACTTTTTAACTAGATTGTTTAATGCAATCTTGGAAAGTGAGAGCATGCCTGAGGAGTGCAGAAGAAATGTAAAGTACCAATTTTTAAGAATAAGGGAGATGTGCAGAGCTGTAGTAACTACATAACTACAGGGGAATAAAATTGATGAGCCACAGCATGAAGTTATGGGAAAAAGTAGTGGAAGCTAGGTTAAGAAGGGAGGTGATGATTAGTGAACAGCAGTATTGTTTCATGCCAGGAAAGAGCACCACAGATGCAATGTTTGCTCTTAGGGTGATGATGGAGAAGTATAGAGAAGGCCAGAAGGAGTTACATTGCGTCTTTGTGGACCTGGAAAAAGCATATGACAGGGTGCCTCAAGAGGAGTTGTGGTATTGTATGAGGAAGTCAGGATTGGCAGAGAACTATGTACGAGTTGTACAGAATATATATGAGGGAAGTGTGACAGTGGTGAGGTCTGCGGTAGGAGTGACAGATGCATTCAGTGTGGAGGTGTAATTACATCAAGGATTGCCTCTGAGCCCTTTATTTGCAATTGTGACAGACAGGTTGACAGACGAGATTAGACAGGAGTCCCCGTGGACTATGATGTTTGTAGCGATAGTAGGGAGCAGGTTGAGGAGACCCTGGAGAGGTGGAAATATGCTCTAGAGAGGAGAGGAATGAAGGTCAGCAGGAACAAGACAGAATACATTATGTGTAAATGAGAGGGAGGTCAGTGGAATGGTGAGGATGCAGGGAGTAGAGTTGGCGAATGTGGATGAGTTTAAATACTTGGGATCAACAGTACAGAGTAATGGGGATTGTGGAAGAGAGGTGAAAAAGAGATTACAGGCAGAGTGGAATGGGTGGAGAAGAGTGTCAGGAATAATTTGTGACAGGCGGGTATCAGCAAGACTGAAAGGGAAGGTCTACAGGACGGTAGTGAGACCAGCTATGTAATATGGGTTGGAGACAGTGGCACTGACCAGAAAGCAGGAGACAGAGCTGGAGGTAGCAGAGTTAAAGATGCTAAGATTTGCACTGGGTGTGACGAGGATGAATAGGATTAGAAATGAGTACATTAGAGGGTCAGCACAAGTTGGTCGGTTGGGAGACAAAGTCAGAGAGGCGAGATTGCGTTGGTTTAGACATGTGCAGAGGAGAGATGCTGGGTATATTGGGAGAAGGATGCTAAGGATAGAGATGCCAGAAAAGAGGAAAAGAGGAAGGCCTAAGCGAAGGTTTATGGATGTGGTGAGAGAGGACATGCAGATGATGGGAGTAACAGAGCAAGATGCAGAGGACAGAAAGATATGGAAGAAGATGATCCGCTGTGGCTACCCCTAACGGGAGCAGCCTAAAGAAGAAGAAGAAGAAGTTGGTGAGAGCCTCACTAACAATATGCTGTTGCTGCAGGAAGTATCCAGAAAGCATATGCAGGTGTTGTATTTCATTCAAAGCCTCAGAATGTCTCCTTTTACACAAATTTAAATAATACTTATATATCAAATCAATCTGTGCTGCGTAAAACTAATAAAAAACAAACTTCCAGGCAAACAGGAACAGTAACTTTAATAAAGATCTCCTGATCTGTGACCCAGCACACAGACAAATGTCCTGTGTCTTTAGAAATTGCAGAATAACCCTTTCCACATGGAAATTTAAGCTTTTTGAATCCAAAAACCAATCTATAGTAAATAATGCCAAAATAAACATAAGAGCTATAAAACCACACTGTTGACAGGTGTATTAGGGCTGGACTTTATAGAACAGATTTCTCCATATGGCACTTAGACTAGTGTGGGTACAACCAATTACATAATTTTTAATGAGAACTGAAGTACAGCAAGGCAATCTATAATTAAAAAAATGACAATAACAGCAAGGTGACGTTTATGAGTTTGATGCATAATCATTTGACGCATGCACAATCTGTATGGCTCCAAAATCTGTACTAACCCCTACTTTCTCTTCTGTTCTTTTTCCAGTTTTCTGTGGTGGCGATCTGTGCTACCACCACCTAATCAAAGCACTGTGATATCCCTACATTGATGGATTAAAGGCCAGAAGTCCACATGACCATCATCATCAAATTCTTCCATAAGAACCCTGCATACAATGAGGACTGATTGAGGTCATTTATGTTAGGTATAATGCCTAGAGGGGGCTGGGCAGTCTCGTGGCCTGGAACCCCTGCAGATTTTATTTTTTTCTCCAGCTTTCTGGAGTTTTTTTTTTGTTTTTTCTGTCCTCCCTGGCCATCGGACCTTACTTTTATTCTATGTTAATTAGTGTTCCCTAATTTTAATTCTTATTTATTTTGTCGTTTTCTCTTTCTTCATCATGTAAAGCACTTTGAGCTACATTGTTTGTATGAAAATGTGCTATATAAATAAATGTTGTTGTAGTGCCACGGGAGTGGAAATTGTCAACAGACTAAAAGTACGGCACCTACCGAATGATATAATAAATATGAAAAAAAAAATACTGTCAATAATAAAAATAAATGTCAAAAAAGATACAATTAAAAATGTATGTCAAAATCTCAAAAGTAGTGAAAAATAAAAAATAAAATGAGGATTTTACGTTTTTGGTGTATTTAATTAAGAATTAAAACATTAAATACAATTTAGTTTAAGTTATTTCATGTTACTGCTTTCACAATACATACTTTCTATAACATTCATTTTCATGTATGCAGATGATGCTTAGCTATGCCTTTCTTTCAGACCAAAAGACATTTCTCCTGTAGTGTTCTTAATGAACCGTGCTAGTGACTTAAAAGAGTGACTGTCCTTGAACACAGAAAAAAAACAGATGTTACTATTAGGCAAACAATGTCCTGTAACTTTTGAACTCGGTTGATCTAAATGTTAGTTTTACTAAATCAGCATGCAATTTATGCCTTATCTTTGACACCAATTAGTGATAAGTGAAAAAACAGTCTTTGTTTTGCAAACAGTTTTTGTGAAACTTCTAAAGTTCATTTTCCATTTTACCAATTGAGAAACATGAAGCTTACTAAAGTTTTGGGATTTTAAAAGTCTTTATGATGTGGGAAAAAGGGAATATTACCACTTAAGGGTTATTCTGCAGCCAAAGCCACTTCTTCCTTTCTCAGGCCTCCCTCTAATGCAATTTGATCCTCTATGGCTCATACCATGTGGCTATACTGTACACATTCATGCTCTCATCTGCCTTAAGACACTGAACAATCTGTAACATGATGCATTGGAGGAAGCTAAAGGGCTTGAATAAGGGTAATTCCGAGCCAGACTGTGATGTGGTAGAGTACACTGACTCTTTTTCTCACTTTTCTGCAGACCATTCATGGGAAATTCCGCCTGGCCCTGATGATTTCAATTCTGGTTCCGACCCCTTCGACGTCACTTCTGGGTCCGAGCCTATGGATGAAGACCCTTCTGGTTCTGGCCCCACTGATGTCATTTCTGGGCCCGAGCTTATGGATGAAGACCCTTCCGGTTCTGGCCCCTTTGAGGTCACTTCCTAAACTGGCCTTTAAAAGCCACCACCTTTCCCCTATCCACTCAGGTCTGTTTTGGACTCCAATTTGTGCACATCAGTGCTATCACTTTATTCAATTTTGCAGCCAGGAAATAAGATACGGGTTGCTGCCCCAAACCTTGCTATGGCTCTTTGTCGAGTTTGTGGCAGTCCATATAGCCCAACACCCTCATCTACTTGCACTTCACCCAGTGCTTGTTTCTAGTGAATGGAGCAAGAGCCAAAGTGTGTGACAGCAATAGCTGAGGATGATGACAGCAGAGCTGGTCATAAGCTGCATTAACAACATAAGCTACTACTAGGATCTCTTCAGCTTACAGTAATTGTAGAGGAAAAACTTAAATCTATGAATGTGTAAAGATCTTGAAACTATATGATTGTTTAAACATGTCATCCTTAATCATACGTACCTGTCATTTCACTACAGAGATGAGATCATATGACATTTTAACTATTTCTTTGTTGTCTGATAAAAAAACTTACATATAAGAAGACCTATTCAATGAACCAGATGCCTTATTTCCCAAAGATTGTTAATATGACTTTTAGATGACACATAAGAGACAGATGTGTTTAAAGATGATACCATTTATTCTCTTATTGGTGTAATTAAAATGCTTTCTGCCTATATTGTATGTAATATAGTGTATATATATGTAAATTATATACATATACAGTATATATATAATATATATTGTATATATATGTAAATTAACCTAACTTGTAAAAGATGCTGCTCTGTAGTGATAAATCAATGTGTCAAGAACAAGAGCACATTGCACCTCTGTCAGCCTGATGTAATAAACAATGTTCATCTTAATACTAGTACTAATAATAAGAAATTTTATTTATATAGCACCTTTCCCATGATCTTAGATTCATTTGTAATGATAACTCATAACTACCGTATATGCATGCATATAAGTCGGGTCTTGAAACCCGTAAAATTGATCATAAAATCAGGCCACGACTTAAACGCCCATTCAAAAATACGACACTATTTTTTTTTAGCATCTTCTTACTTCCTCCAATCTCTCAACAGTTTCTCAGACACATTATGTTGCAGCAGTGCAGTTACCAATTTGTTTCACTATTTCAACGACTTTTAATTTAAAGCCAACTTCATATTTTCTTCTGATCGAACGTTCCATCGTAGATAAGGGATGCTCTTACGATAAAGGTGTATGAGGGTGTGAGATACAAAAAAACACAAAACAGTGCAAATGTCACTTCGGAATAGTTTGGGTATTACCATGTGATCACATAGGCACACAGGAAAAAAAAGGCAGTGTGCTCCATGGTTACTCTCTCAGGTACAGCAGCGTATTAGGGCCACAGAGAAGAAAAAAAAAAAGAAAAGTCAGTTGAAGAAGCATGTACCGAGTAACATGGGTCAGGGAACACTTAACACAAAGCATTTAATGTGCTACATTACTTATGACGAGGTTTGAGAAAATCTATAAATTAAACATTGATTTTAAAATTATGTTTACAACGTTCTACTTTAATGACAAAATAAACTATGAGAATAAAGTCAACATGTTGACTTTAATCTTGACATAAACTTCGAGATTAAAGTGGAAATGCCGAGAATAAAGTCGGTATGTTGACAATATTCTCAACATACACTTTTTTTTCTTCACTGTTTCCGGATTTTTTTTCTTTCTCTGATACGCTTCCGTACTCAGGTGGGCGTTAGCATATCATAATCTCTTGGACCAATAGCGTGAGTTTTCCGCATTCGACTTATACGACCGACATTATAAAATACCTGAAATTATATGGTAAAATCAAGCCCCAACTTATCCGTGGGAGAACTTATACGCGAGTATATACAGTATTTGTTATGTACACAGTATTTTCCCTAACAGTTGGTGCCAAAACCTTGGAATGTTTGTATGTGTTGTGATAGACGGCCAGGAACCCTACCCCGCCGGGACGCCTGGAGGAAGGAGGGACCGGGAGAGCGGCACTTCTCTTCCTTGGGCACCTGGATGGTCCTTGATCCCTGGGGGACAGCACTTCCGGTACACTGGGGAGTGCTGCCGGAAGTTTGTCATCAGGCACCTGGAGCGCATCTGGGGCATTATAAAAGGGGCCGCCTCACTCCATTTGAGGAGCCGGAGTCGGGTGGAAGTGGACAGAGCTTGTGAGAGAGGAGTGGAGGCGGCCGAAGGACCAAGGACTGCAATAGTGTGTAAATATTATTGTAAGTAGTATAATAAACGTGTGTGTGGTGGACATTGTGGTGTCGTGTCTGTCTGTGGCCGGGCTAGCTGTTACAGTGTCTCACTGTGGTCTTTTACTCCAACACTGTATTGGCTGGGTTGTCTGTGAATATTTCAGGAACTATTGGTGAGTATTATTTAGGAATTATTTTGTATTTTGGTATTTTATCGCTGTAGTCCATTGTAGTAGGTAAGGCTTAGGAATGTTAAAAGAAGAAAAAGAGTATTAGGTAGGTTTAGAGATATTTTTTATAAGAAAATTACAGAAACATAAAATAAGAGATAATATAAGACTGTACATTATCATACATAGCTTGTCTCTTTTGAAGGACAGACTTTAGTAGCGAGGCAAGGTGAGGGATTCTTCATCTTTGCAAAGAAAAAGTGAACATGAATAATAACATTTTGGAGTGCTGTATTCCACTTTTCCTTGAGATGCTGGATTTCACTTTTATCTTGGAATGATGTGGTCCATGTTTACTTAGTTTCTTACTATTTTTTCTTTCTGTTTCATATAAATTCTTGTTTCAGTTTCATCTTAATTCTGCTTACTGAGGATTGAGATAAAATAGAATAGTTTTAAATAAGATAGCAGTCCATTGGGTCAGTACCTAGTGCAAACAATGTGTTACAGTAAATATTTATAAAATGATCTAATACTATAGACCCACTTACACTTGGTGTGTTTGAATGAACACAACTCTGGACTGTGCCCACTACCCCACCTCCTGTGGTTACTCAGAATTTAACAAACATGACAGCTGCTACATTCAACATTAATGGCTATCACCACATTAGTAATTACAGCTCTTCCAAAGGACCTTTTTTTGCATGTTTTGAGTAACTATTTTTCTCACTGATTGAGCCATTGATTGAACTGCAACTTTTGATAGTTATTGATATTACCTTATTTTAATAAAGAACTGTCTGTTTTTGTACCATTATGTTTGTGTGTGTCTCTCTCTCACTCTGGTTTATCCTCAGTACGACTACTTGATGCCCCCTGGTTAGACCACTGTGAGATATAAGAACATTAGAACAATCTAGATGAGAGCAGGCCCTTCAGGCCAATAAAGTTTGTCAGTCTTACCTACTTAATTCTTCTCTAATGACGTCAAGTCTAGTTTTGAAAGTTCGTGAAGTCCTACTGTCTGCCACATTACTTGGTAACTTATTCCATGTGTCGGTGGTTCTCTGTGTAAAGAAAAAAATCCTAATGTTTGTGCAAAATTTACCCTTACGTTTCCAATTGTTTCCCAGTGTTAAAATAACATTCTTGATTCACTGTACTAATTGCCTTCATAATTTTTGAACAATTCAATCATGTCTCCTCTTAATCTCCTTTTGCTTAAAATGAAAAGGCATTTAATCTTGCCTCATAATTCACCCCCTGTAGCTATGGAATCAGCCTAGTTGCCCTTTTTGGACTTTTTTCCAATGCTGCTATGTCCTTTTTGTAGCCTGGAGACTAAAACTGTACATAGTACTCTAGACAGTGCCTCACCAGTGCATTATAAAGCTTGAGCAAACCTCCTTACTTTTATAATAATTGTATAGTATATTATTAATTTGATTTGTTATTGATGGTTCTTTAATGTCCATAATATAAAAATATAATCATTGTCTTGCAGTTTACTCCTCATATATCCATCCCCATATCTGAGAATATGAGAAAGTCCAGGAGAGACCACTCTCAATTTTTGAAAATAAAACGGTACTGATCGAGAGACTGATGTTCATCATAGAAGATCAGCATATTGTTACTGACCAATTACTTTTGCTTTAAAAACATTGTTTAACAACAAAGCGATACAAATCTTGTAAAATTCCTGAGTTGGCAACATCTCTCCTAAAGTACAGGTAGGTAGGCGAAGAGAGTCTGCCAAGTAATGAAAAACTAAACATACTAATGTGTTTTTGTATTTATTCTATAGTTATTAATTTATCTTTTTTAGTTCATATTCACAGCACAAAATACCTGGTATTGTGAAAATAATCCGGTAGCAGAATTATATTTTAAAATATTCATCACCATTTTTTCAATGTTTCTCTCTCTCTCAAAATAGATGATTGAAATATTCTTTTTGTTCTTAACATCAGCCATGTCGTACATATTGCACACCAGGGATTTTTCCTGCCTTGCATCCAAACCTGCTGGGGTGGGCTGCAGGTTTCCTGCGATCCTACTCTGGATAAATATGTTTAGATAATGTATATATTCTTAATCTCAGACTCTGTCTCTTGTCATTTTGTGGCTGTCTATACTCCTATTATCTGCTCTTACTCTGCTCATTAAGGGTTTACCATTCTTATACATTGGCCATTCAAGTCTCACTGCCCCTAACCTTGACACTACATGCTTGTTTTTCTTTGTTTCCCTCAATACAGCCAGGTGAGGTCTGCACACTGATTCAAGCCTAAGAGCCCTGTTCTTCCTAAGCCCCTATGATTTTCATGATCACACCTGTCAGGACACAGTAGAAACTATTTTCTGATTTTTGATATCTTTTCAGGCCTTCATGCAGCAAAATTCTGTCTATAAATTTTAAGTGGCTGAGGTGGAATCAGAAATCAGTATGGCTGGTAGAAAATAACAAAGCCCAGTATATGAGGTTTTTGAATGCAATATTGAAGGCATTCATTGTAAGCACAGTGTCTAGGTGCAGGATATGTTGTGTCCTGTAGACAGAGTATAAAACCCACAAACCTTAAAATTCACCTAAATTTCATTACAAATTGGCCCATTCTGGGCAATAAAAGGAAAAGATGCCAACAGTGAGTGCAGATTTGTTCAGCACAAATGACATAGAAAATATTTTAAAAATTATAAAATTGTATAAAACTGTTCATATTCAATATCTAGTTTTGATTACGCTTGTTTTTATTAGACAAAAACAAAACCAGATTGTAAACCATGTAGTGTAGTAAGCATCTACTAACATATCCAGATCCATTAAGTCTACAGTTCTGATTGTGACACAAAACTAAACTCCGTAGGAGCTTCATGCCATAATTACTAAAGCTAAAACTGAAACTAATAGGTATAAAAATAAAATAGAAATGTCTTTGTAAAATAAAAACTAAATTAAAACTAAAACTACACGATGAAGGAAAACTAAAACTAAACTGAATTTCCAAGTAAGGTCAGAAAAAATATAGAAATAATAACTAATATAAAAAGGCAAAACTATAATAACCTTGGTCTGAACCAATTTTGCACCCTTATACAAACAACACCCAAACTCCCACTTCTTTTACTTTAATGCCCAACCTTTCATGTGACACCTTATCAAATGCTTTCTGAAAGTCAAGATAAATAATATCAAATGCTCTATTTTGATTGCATCCTTTTGTGGCTTCCTCATAGAATTCCAGCATGTTGGTAAAACATGACATTTTGAATCCATGACTGTTCAGTGAAACTCCTGCTCTTGCCATAATTCCTTACATTAATTTACCTGTGATGCACGCTAAACATACTGACTTATAGTTTGTTAGATCTGCCTGGTTACCCTTTTCATATAATGGGATACTATTTCCCATTTTCCAGTCCTTTTGAATTTCCCCAGTGTGCAGTGACTTCCTGAAAATATGTGTCACTTGCTAACCTCCTTAAAAACTCGAGGATAAATGTTATCTGGTCCTGGGGCATCATTCATAAATGGTGCGTATGCAATAAAATGTTGCATACTCCCGTTTCCACACTCAAATCGCGATGTATAAAACCTAAACTTGGCATAAAGCCACGCACATTTTCACGCCAGCTAAATCCTTGGCATACGCAAGTTCTCTGCTTGGTTTTGCAAACTAGTGGCAACCAGCGTCAAAGCAGTGCTACTGTTCCTATGTGGTTTCCCTTTCTTTTTTAGATCCACATCCCTGACGCGGCTTTATCATATACACTGAAATTAACCGCTTATTATTTATTAGTTTAAGGCTTCTGATTGTAATTAAGCTGTAATAAAATATTGGTCCATGGAATGGCCAAACTATTAAAAATATCATACCTGCATGAGGCCCCAGGTGATTTGTTTGATTTCAGCATATTTAAACTAAGCAGCACTTATCCCTCTACAATTTCCAAATCACTCAGTACCTCTTTAGTAGTTCATTTTACTGCTGGGAGGTTATCTACTTCATCACATGTGAAGATCTCAAATAAATGTAAGTTTAGAGCATCTACTGTTTCCCTGTCTGTATGTTTAAATTGCCCTTTGATATTCCTGAAGCACTTCACCTCCTCCTTGACTGTTCTTTTAGTACTAAAATACTGAAAGAATCTCTTTGGGTCATCTTTCACCTTATCTGCTATATTCCTCTCTAACTGTCTTTTAGCCTCCCTAATATCCGATTCTATGGAAAACATTTTTAAACCGGATCCAGTGCTCCTCAACTGTTTCCACACCAAAAAACTTATCCCAGTTTATCCTCCTTAGACTTTGCTGCATTTTCTCAAAATTTGCTCTACCAAAGGTAAACTTGGACAGTTTTAGTCTACTTAGTTCCAAAACACTGAGAATTGTAATATATTATAGTCACTTGACCGTAGTGGTTCAATCACTACTCCCTCAATTCTATCCTGATTATTACAAAATACTAAATCCAGTGAGACTTCACCCCGCATTTATGCTTTAACATACTGTGTTAAACACAATCACTGATTAGTTCTAAAAGGTTCTGCTCTTGTACTTAACTATTTGCAAGTTTATCCCAGTTAATATTTGGGTAGTTAAAGCTCCCCATAACTAAAATTTCCCCCTGTAAACTTGCCTTTTTAATATTAGTAAAAAGACGTGCATTGAAATCACTGTCTATATTGGGTCGTCTATAACACACTCCTAAAATAAGGCCTCTTACCCAGATGTCCTCCTAAAAACGTGTATCTCTCTATGTTATACTCTTTCACATCTTTTTTATTTAGTCAGGTCTCTGTTTTTGCTGTAGTATCATAATTATGCTTTGCTACGTACAACTTCAACTCTCTTTGTTTTATTCTTTTCCACTTCTAGCATTAAGGCAAGCTATTTTTAACGTGTTACTAATTTTACTTAGGCATTTAAATGTTGGATTAGAACGTGTAGAAGGATTAGAAGGTATGTGGTGGTTGAAACGTATCCCTGCGTCTTACAGTGCAGTGGTAGCGCTGCTGCCTCACAGTTAGGAGACCTGGGTTCGCTTCCCGGGTCCTCCCTGCGTGGAGTTTGCATGTTCTCCCCGTGTCCGGGTGCTCCGGTTTCCTCCCACAGTCCAAAGACATGTAGGTTAGGTGCACTGGCGATCCTAAATTGTCCCTAGTGTGTGGGTGTGTGTATGTCTGTGCCCTGCGGTTGGCTGGTGCCCTACCCAGGGTTTGTTTCCTGCCTTGCGCCCTGTGTTGGCTGGGATTGGCTCCAGCAGACCCCAATGACCCCGTAGTTAGGATATAATGGGTTGGATAATGGATGGGTGGATGATGACGTCTTCAGAATGGAAGATTGATACTTACAATTGAACACAGATGTTGCCTGTCATTAGTGGGAAACAATGGTTGGAGCTTAAGCTGTACAGTGCATCTGGAAAGTATTCATAGCGCATCACTTTTTCCACATTTTGTTATGTTACAGCCTTATTCCAAAATGGATTAAATTCATTTTGTTCCTCCGAATTCTACACACAACACCCCATAATAACAATGTGAAAAAAGTTTACTTGAGATTTTTGCAAATTTATTAAAAATAAAAAAATTGAGAAAGCACATGTACATAAATATTTACAGCCTTTGCCATGAAGCTCAAAATTGAGCACAGGTGCATCCTGTTTCCTCTGATCATCCTTGAGATGTTTCTGCAGCTTAATTGGAGTCCACCTGTGATAAATTCAGTTGATTGGACATGATTTGGAAAGGCACACACCTGTCTATATAAGGTCCCACAGTTGACAGCTCATGTCAGAGCACAAACCAAGCATGAAGTCAAAAGAATTGTCTGTAGACCTCCGAGACAGGATTGTCTCGAGGCACAAATCTGGGGAAGGTTACAGAAAAATTTCTGCTGCTTTGAAGGTCCCAATGAGCACAGTGGCCTCCATCATCCATAAGTGCAAGAAGTTTGAAACCATCAGGACTCTTCCTAGAGCTGGCCGGCCATCTAAACTGAGAGATCGGGGGAGAAGGGCCTTAGTCAGGGAGGTGACCAAGAACCCGATGGCACTCTGTCAGAGCTCCAGAGGTCCTCTGTGGAGAAAGGAGAACCTTCCAGAAGGACAACCATCTCTGCAGCAATCCACCAATCAGGCCTGTATGGTAGAGTGGCCAGACGGAAGCCACTCCTTAGTAAAAGGCACATGGCAGCCCGCCTGGAGTTTGCCAAAAGGCACCTGAAGGACTCTCAGACCATGAGAAAGAAAATTCTCTGGTCTGATGAGACAAAGATTGAACTCTTTGGTGTGAATGGCAGGTGTCACATTTGGAGGAAACCAGGCACCGCTCATCACCAGGCCAATACCATCCCTACAGTGAAGCATGGTGGTGGCAGCATCATGCTGTGGGGATGTTTTTCAGCGGCAGGGACTGGGAGACTAGTCAGGATAAAGGGAAAGATAACTGCAGCAATGTACAGAGACATCCTGGATGAAAACCTGCTCCAGAGCGCTCTTGACCTCAGACTGGGGCGACGGTTCATCTTTCAGCAGGACAACGACCCTAAGCACACAGCCAAGATATCAAAGGAGTGGCTTCAGGACAACTCTGAGAATGTCCTTGAGTGGCCCAGCCAGAGCCCAGACTTGAATCCGATTGAACATCTCTGGAGAGATCTTAAAATGGCTGTGCACCAACGCTTCCCATCCAACCTGATGGAGCTTGAAAGGTGCTGCAAAGAGGAATGGGCGAAACTGGCCAAGGATAGGTGTGCCAAGCTTGTGGCATCATATTCAAAAAGACTTGAGGCTGTGATTGCTGCCAAAGGTGCATCGACAAAGTATTGAGCAAAGGCTGTGAATACTTATGTACATGGGATTTCTCAGTTTTTTGATTTTTAATAAATTTGCCAAAACCTCGAGTAAACTTTTTTCACGTTGTCATTATGAGGTGTGTGTAGAATTCTGAGGAAAAAAATGAATTTAATCCATTTTGGAATAAGGCTGTAACATAACAAAATGTGGAAAAAGTGATGCGCTGTGAATACTTTCCGGATGCACTGTATATGAATTAGGATGACTTTGTGGATGCAAGCCTAAGGATGTTAGCATGGTCATTTTGTTTTAAATTTTTTTTTAGAAAAATCTCTTTTGAGATTTTTGAAGTAAATGCTATAGCTGCGTGTTTCACTACCAAAAAGACTATTAAATGGTCTAATTGCAGACAAAATACTGGATCAGGTACATTTTTGTAAAACTAATATAGCCAATATTTATTGGATGAGAAATAATACAGTTTCTTTATTAATGGTAAAAGTAGTCCCTGATGATGTTCAATTACTACATTTTGAACTTCTTAAAGATATGGAAAAACTTGCAAAAACAGATTTCTGATGTTAATAGTAGGGAAAATGTAATTATTACCACCATCAGGCACTTGATTATACAATTAGAAGCAGACAGAATTAAATCTTCAATCATATTTAGTGGGACTTCCTTAAAAACTAGTCAACTTATGTTAATTTAACTGTATGAACAAACTATTGCTACCTTGCTACATGCTCTTCCAAAACTTCCCAAGGTCCAAAGAGGACTCCTTTTGCACTGGCCATAACCCCATTTGTTCTTTAATATTAGTTATCTAACTTGTATGAAGACAAAATGTTTATCCAGATTTTCCAAAAGGGTAGTGTTGGACTTACTATTTTGGTGTATGTTAACTATTCACTACAAATTGCTATAGCTACCCCATTAAAGAAAGAAAAGCACAACAAGATATATGCTCTAAATATAATGCCGATCTGAAAATAGCTTTATGGCCTTTGATATCATACCATTGTCTTTTGACGGGATTACAACTGAAATCATACAGCACTTTGGTGATAAAACTAAACAGTGGCTTCTCTCATTGTTTAACATCTGTGCCACATCATATCGCATTCTGAAGATCTGGAGAAGAGCAAAAATTGTGGCACTACTGAAACCTGAAAAAACCCAGAAGATCCAAAAAGTTACCACCCAATTTCACTGTTATGTATCTTATATAAGGTATATGAAAGGATGATACTGGCATGCATATCCCCAACCATCGAGGATCAAATGTCACCAGACCATGCGGGCTTTTGCCCCGGTCGATCCTGTTGTGGCCAAGTCTTGAACCTAACTCAATAGATTGAAGATGGGTTTGAGCAGAAACTAATCACAGAGGCAGTGTTTGTAGACCTTTCCGCTGCCTATGATACAGTGAACCACAGAGCACTTCTTTCGAAATTTGCTAGAACCATACAAAACAGTCCATTGGTTTATATAATCGAGTCACTACTGGTCAACAGAAGGTTCTACGTAGAAATGGACGGTAAAAAGAGTAATCAGAAAAATTGACTTCCTCAAGGTTCAGTGCTGGCTCCTGTTCTGTTCAATATATACAGTGATCCCTTCGCCTTTCGCGGCTTCACTCTATCGCGGATTTTATATGTAAGCATATTTAAATATATATTGCGGATTTTTTGCTGGTTCGCGGATTTCTGAGGGCAATGGGTCTTTTAATTTCTGGTACATGCTTCCTCAGTTGGTTTTCCCAGTTGATTTCATACAAGGGACGCTATTGGCAGATGGCTGAGAAGCTACCCAACTTACTTTCTCTCTCTCTCTTTTGCGCTGACTTTCTCTGATCCTGACGTAGGGGGTGTGAGCAGGGGGGCTGTTCGCACACCTAGACGATACGGACGCTCATCTAAAAATGCTGAAAAATTATCTTCACGTTGCTACCTTCTGTGTGCAGCTGCTTCATGAAGCGACATGCTGCACGGTGCTTCGCATACTTAAAAGCTCAAAGGGCACGTATTGATTTTTGACTTTGTTTTTCTCTGTGTCTCTCTCTCTCTCTCTCCCTGCTCCTGACGGAGGGGGTGTGAGCTGCCGCCTTCAACAGCTTTGTACCGGCGGTGCTTCGCATACTTAAAAGCCAAACAGCCCTATTGATTTGTTTGCTTTCCTCTCTGTTTCCTTTGAAGAGGAAGATATGTTTGCATTCTTTTAATTGTGAGACAGAACTGTCATCTCTGTCTTGTCATGGAGCACAGTTTAAACTTTTGAAAAAGAGACAAATGTTTGTTTGCAGTGTTTGAATAACGTTCCTGTCTCTCTACAACCTCCTGTGTTTCTGCGCAAATCTGTGACCCAAGCATGACAATATAAAAATAACCATATAAACATATGGTTTCTACTTCGCGGATTTTCTTATTTCGCGGGTGGCTCTGGAACGCAACCCCCGCGATGGAGGAGGGATTACTGTATACCAATTGGACTGGTTCAAAAGAATAATCTTCTCTCTGTGAGATGAAGTGAATTAGGAATGTTTGTCTGAATGGCAATTTCCTAAATCTCTAGGAGGCATTAACAGAATTCAGTTCTTAGTAGTACATGTCAATTTATGGAACACATTATACAGCTAGTAAACTATTTTACAGAAAAGAAGCAAAATATTTTTAAACCAGTAATGGAACACTGCACAATAACATGCAGTGAATACACTTGACTTGAGCATTCTTAGTTTTCATGCTCTTTTTCTGTACGTTTACCATTCATTTGCTCAGAGGTTGATGCACTTGCTGCTTCCTGATCAGTTCTTCTTTCCTCCACCCTTGCGGCCCGCTTCTTCTCTTCTTTTGTCGCCATCTTTTTGTGTTAAAACTGATTAAGTCCGTGTTTGTGTTGCAATTACTTAGTACATTTTCTTTAATGTTTCACTTAAGCTGGCACTTAAGTCTTCTATCTGCCTCAAGAGTGATTTAAAATATGAGGAAGTAGGGGAAGTGACGGCGAAGGTGGTAGGGATGAGAACGGCGCCCGTATACTTGCGCTGCATGGCCGTCCTGCTGGCCACTGCCGAGAGTGAATTCTATAATAAAATAAAAATAAAAAGAGGAATAACCTTGGAGGTCAATCATCACCCCGAAAGCTAATAGTAGATGTCACATAGTATATGTGTACAAAATTTCAGGTTAATAGGTCAAATGGTTTGTTTTACAGGTGATTTAAAATCCTGGACAGACAAACGGACAGCCACAGTAGCGTATTATATAAGAAGATGTTACTCTGCCCAGATGTGACTTATGTGCTTTATGGTTAATGACAATATGTTGCAGAAACAGTGCTTTTGTGATAATGTAGTTTTATGAAATTACACTAGAGAATCTTTTAAGAACCACTTTTGATCATATTGTGTCAAATGCACAGGAAAATGATGAGATTGTTGGTGAGACCTATTGGTATGGATGTGCCTCATTACCAATAAGCATTTGAATCAAATGTATGATTGGTGTGAACTTTCTACATTTTATATGAAATGTATATAAATGTATTCAACCCATTCATGGATCCTTACAATTACAATAATTTTAAGATGTATTCAGTAAACAAAAATCATTATGGCTGTCAGCTCATAGAGAATATGACTGAGATCAATCTATTGCTCAGAGCATCTTTACCAAAAGTGAGGTTAAATGCTTTAAGAACAACTCCATATTATAGTTAATTTCCACCTTGTGGTATCAAGTCTATTCAATAGTATTTTCAAAATTAGACTATTACAGCACATACGGTCTAATTGTGATACAGGACAGGGAAGAAAATGTTCAGTACATCATTTAGTCATAACACAAATTCGATCATACCATATGATTAATATAAGCATAGGCAACATTTTGTGTCCTTGTGAGTGACAATTTTTGGGATGTTTTTAAAAGTGTTTTAATGTATGTGTTTATCAATGATTTTTTTATTCTCTCACACAACATAATTCATTGACTATGTTCATTATTTATCGACAGATTGATTGATTGGCTATATTATTTGGCCTATGAGTTTGTATCCTTGTTTTTCTAAAATTTATCTTCAAGACATTTGAATTCAGAAATCAATACTTCAGTTTTAGATTATGTCATTTTAAATAGATAGATAGATAGATACTTTATTAATCCCAAGGGGAAATTCACATACTCCAGCAGCAGCATACTGATAAAGACAATATTAAATTAAAGAGTGATAACAATGCAGGTATACAGACAGACAATATCTTTGTATAATGTTAATGTTTACACCCCTAAGGGGTGGAATTGAAGAGTCGCATAGTGTGGGGGAGGAACGATCTCCTCAGTCTGTCAGTGGAACAGGACAGTGACAGCAGTCTGTCGCTGTAGCTGCTCCTTTGTCTGGAGATGATACTGTTTAGTGGATGCAGTGGATTCTCCATGATTGACAGGAGCCTGCTCAGTGTCCGTCGCTCTGCCATAGATGTCAAACTGTCCAGCTCCATGCCTACAATAGAGCCTGCCTTCCTCACCAGTTTGTCCAGGCGTGAGGCATCTCTTTTCTTTATGCTGCCTCCCCAGCACACCACCGCGTAGAAGAGGACGCTCGCCACAACCGTCTGGTAGAACATCTGCAGCATCTTATTGCAGATGTTGAAGGACGCCAGCCTTCTAAGGAAGTATAGTCGGCTCTGTCCTTTCTTACACAGAGCATCAGTATTGGCAGACCAGTCCAATTTATCATTCAGCTGCACTCCCAGGTATTTATAGGTCTGCACCCTCTGCACACAGTCACCTCTGATGATCACAGGGTCCATGAGGGGCCTGGGTCTCCTAAAATCCACCACCAGCTCTTTGGTTTTGCTGGTGTTCAGTTGTAGGTGGTTTGAGTTGCACCGTTTAACAAAGTCCTTGATTAGGTTCCTGTACTCCTCCTCCTGCCCACTCCTGATGCAGCCCACGATAGCAGTGTTGTCAGCAAACTTTTGTATGTGGCAGGACTTCGAGTTGTATTGGAAGTCCGAGTTTAATAAGAGGATCACTATGGATGCAGCTGTAGTAAAAGCAGTTATTTAGCAGTTATTTAGTGGGTGTTTTTGCACCAATCTAAAAGAAACTTCAGTGTTTCATTATATTCGCTATTTACTACATGAAATTTATTTAAAGTACTTTAACAACAAAGCTTTCAAGTGGAAGGCACTAGCAGAAATCAAAACTTTCCAGTCAATTAGATAATTAGAATGTTTTCTGTATTAATGATGCAGAAATTAAAAAATGCTAAAACTGTAAGTTTATACCCTAACATACATTCAATGGAGAGAAGCCAAAAGATCTAAACCTCTGAACAACCCTACAATATTGACATATGGAAGAATTTCCCTCCAATCTGAATGTAGCTGTGTCCACATGCAGTATAAAAGGCAAAAAGGGAAAAAAGTATTTTTTTCTGTTTCATTAAAATCTTAGCTTTCTCATGTGAAACTTCAGTTACTTTCTTATGGCAAACTTACATATTTTTCACTTTAGTACATTCGATATGTTCTATATGTACGTTACGTTCAGTATATATGGTTTGAAACTGTTTGCCCTTCATGCCTTACCAATTCTAAGGCAGATCATAAACTAATTTTTGACATAATTAGAATATTCCATCTACAATTTAACTTGTAGGGGTTATAATATAACTTTTTTTTGACTATTCACTAATATATAGGCAAACATTTTATCATGACTAAGAAAATACTTTTATCAATTTAACGTAACCTAACTAATAAATGGCTCTTACACTGGATGAAAATCAGTTGTATTGCACCTCAAATATTATTTCAGTTCTTTCTCATCTCCTTCTATTCATCCATTGGTCTTAGTGTGAGAGCATGTAGTCAATGGTAGGAAAACTATGTAAGTTAAATATTTTGCATATGAATATATTTGATGATACTAAGGAAGAACTTATTTAAAAGAGATTACGTCAGCAGCTTTCAATATCCTATTTACTAAAGCTGTAATTATGATATACCCCCATCAGGTAGGGAGCATGTGTTGATAACACATTACTGCACCCACCACATGACAAACAACCTGGATTTGGACACAAGTGGCACCTGAACACCACACTGGAACAGTGTGAGGTTTTTTATGGTGTCCAGAGTCCCAATCCTGCCACCAACCCCCAAGTTTTCCATGTAAGTTGGGGGACCTGCTTGCAGGGCTGGATGCAAATTAAGGACCTTGCTCAAAGACACAACAGAGTAGAGTCACTTCTGGTGTTTACAAGATTTGAACCACGGCTGAAATCCCTAGCCTCAGAGCCAACACTCTGCCCTACAGAGCCAACCAACAGGTAGATCAGTAATAAATCCACATTAGTATGTTTCTGTGGTCTAGTTGGAAAATGCAGGTTTTGAAGTACACTGAGTGAGGAACAGTTCAGCAATTTTACAATATTATATTGTTTTATAATCTTGCTGATTTAATAAATGACATTATAGTCAGTGAATCACCAAGTCAACCAAATATAAAATATGTAAATGTAAAATATCTTATTTAAATCAAATCTGACATATCCTCTCCTATTCAATGTTGTTCATATAAATGTCCCTGAAATTCTCTATACCAAGTACCTTATATGTTTTAAAAATTATTTAGTATACAGATGGTGGGGATGTATGACGATACGTTCCAACTGAGAATAGAATCTAACAATTAAAATGTCTCCTGCATTGATACTCTATTTTGAGTGAGTTCTGTACCACTGAATTTCTTCCTCTTCAATGTTTATCAGTGGTAAGTGGTGCGCAGGGAAAAATCAACAAGGAAGAGTTAAAGTAGAATTTTCTCTTCTTGGCTAATCAAAATTATTGTTTTTATTTTCATTCAAATTACTTTTATAGTCTCGAAGCGCATGTGTTCAAAACTCAGTAGTAGAGTTGAAAGTTAGGTAGTGTGAACTCAGTTTGGGAATGTCAGTTTTGTTTGTGCATGGTTTTCTTTATTTATTTTTTACTTACCTTTGTTGATAATTTAACAATGTTTTTTGACATCATTTTGAGGACATTTTGTTGTCCTTTCACAGGCACCATCATTTTGGGATTGGCTGTGGCCATGATGTTTATGGTGATGACATGCTTTTCCGGAGACATACTTGGGCAGCATTGTCATTTGTAAAGGTGGTTGGGTCAGGGCCTGTATCAACTTCCGCGGGAACATATCCCACACAGCAGGCTCCCCGTAATCTGCCCTGACAGGGTTACCAGGTAGAAATGCAGGATACAGGAAATTGACATCCTTGAATTATTCAGGAGATATAAATATAGTGTAAGGACAGCAGGGAGTGCACAATTGAAGATTATGCATTCCTAACCTTTTAACTGCTGGCAGAAGGAAGGTGCTATTGAGGCCCCTGCATACTTGTCTGGCCCTTTGGTTAAAAATTGGCCAGCAATGAGGCAGTGATACCTGGAGCCACCTTAAGGAAACCTGGGTAGACTACCTCAGAAGTTTTGTCAGGGCAAGGGCTGACCAAGAGGTACTTCATCAGAGATTGAAAGTGATCTCAGAAGTAATTCAGGGATTGGGTATGCAAAAGGCCAGTGGGCATTGCTTTGGTGAACTTGTGATCAGGTAGAGTGTGGATAACAGTTCACTTGGCAGGAAGAAGGAGAAGACAAGAAGGGAGAAATGTAGAAGGTGTAGACAGGGGGAGGTTTTAAAAATAAAAAAGTAACTTTGATATTAGTAGTGTTAGTTGTAGTTAACAAAAATATTATTAGTAACAGTTATTTTCTTAACAATTCTGTTTTTTTTTTGTCACTGATATTTTTCATTTATTCTGTTTATTAAATTTTCTTTGTCATGCCCATAAAAGCACTCCAAAATATCTTGGTTATTGTTTTATATTTTGTACTAACCTTCTTGACAAATCATTTTTGAACTAGCCATTATTGATACCACCATACCCCTTTTTGCTTCTGTCTGAAAAATACTGTATATTATTGTTTTTATCTCTGTCCACTTTCTGAGAAGAATTTGTTAATATGCATCAGTACTCTGCAAATGAAATGTGAGATTTACACTTGGTGGTAGATTTAAAAAACGTTCATGCATACAAAAAGACACAAAAAATGTGCATATGCAACTTTCCAAGCGAAAGTCAGGATTTATAAAAGAAAAATTGATGTGAGAACATGCATATATACAGTATATGGCAACACTGACTCATCTGTATGCAACATTTTGGAGAAACTGGAAAATGACAACACCCTTAATTAAGTAATAACTCACATATGTAATAATTCTTATCACCAAGCCGGTATTACGTGTGTTGACATTACAAAATTATTAATGCTTAAAAGTGATGAATATGATGTATAGACTATTTTAGTTCCCTTTTAAGATGGTAAGCTATGCATTTACACTGAAGATTTTTTTGTCTTTTTCCTTCAGTTTATATAGCACTTCAACACTTTAAAGGTGACTCAGTGTGACTCTGCAGTTACAATATGTGATGACCTTACTCACGTGACTTTGGAAGGAACTATGACAAATTTCCATCAGTTTGTGTCTTGTTCCACTGTAGGAAATAACAAACTAGACCTGTTCTATTCAAATGTTAAAGATGCCTTTAACACTATAATCCCTGAAGACTACAGAAAAACTCAGAATCCTGGGCCACCTAAATTCCTTCACACCTCTCCATCAATGTCTTTTGTTCTGTAATTGTGTCATTCAGCATGAGGAGCAAGCAGCCTGCTATCCCATCCCCACCCCACCAACGCAGCTCAAGTTGCAGAGAAGATTCTCAGAGCTATAGTCTGTTTATCTCAGTGTGAGGTGGCTGGAATTGTAGAGGGTAAATGTCGATCAATCACAGGAAGTTCTTCAGTCTACTTGTGACTTTACGCTATAGGAAGACAAGTAAATAAATCAAAGTAAATAACATTTGATGTGGCTTTTACATAAGTAACATATAAATGTTTTTCATATAAAGACCATTACAAAACATAGTCACAAACAGGACTTTGCCCAATACCTTGGCGCTCTGTAAACCCTGCTTTTTCTTTGAAGGTAATGCATTTGGCACATTGACTGGCTAGACAACGCCCGACCTCTTGCTCCATCCAAAAGATGCCGTTTTTTACCTTTATGCCTGGTGCAGCTGTGTTGTTCTTATGTGTGAATGGATTTCCTTGTGGGGAGGGCTTCTGTTCTCTTTCTCCGATGTTGAACTCTCATCCTCATCTGAGTTCACCTCTCTTATAGCATGTCTTTATTTGAAAGCTAACAGTGTCAGATCGTGGGGCATGTGAACATGGCTGAGAGAATAAAAATGAATTTAAAAAAAAATGCTTACTTTTATAAGTATCATAAATATACACTGGCTGTTAAAGACTCAAATCAAATCACTTATTTTGTTATACTTGTACCCTTTGAGAAAGGGTTTATTTGATATTTAGACTTCAGTCTTCATGCATCACACACTTCATGTCTACATTTTGTCAATTATTGGTAAAATATGAAAAGCATTTCTGTTTTAGTTATGTGTTCAAAGTTCTTGCCATCCAACATTTACAAAGATCGTTGTAGATACGGAACACACATGAAATGTATGTATTCCAAATGATGATATATTATTTACCCCCTACAATTCAAGGCACCTCACACCAAGATAAACACACTTGAGCTCTGAGAATCTGCTTTGTGACTTGAGCTACGACGGAGGATTTTGGGGTGGTGCTATACTATATGAGTCCTCTTGTGGTAGACCACCTGGACCCACTGTAATTTGCCTTTCAGACAAAGATTGGAGTGGAGGATGCAATTATCTACTTGCTGCACAAGGCTTATTCTCAGCTGGATAAAAATGTCAATACTGTGAGAATTATATATTTTTGATTTCAGAGCCTTCAATACTATCCAGCCATCTCTGTGTTAAAGGTTAAGTTCAGAGATATGCAGGTAGATGAGCCTATAGTATCCTGGCTAATAGACTCCCTGTTGGCCAGACTGCAGCTTGTGACACTCAAGGACCATGTTTCTAATAGGGAGTTGAGCAACACTGGAACACCACAAGGAATAGTCCTGTCTCCTTTTCTCTTCATTATGTACACCTCCTACTATAAATGTAATACCAGGTCATGTCACTTGCAGAAATTCTCAGATGACTCTTCATTTATTGGGTGTATAAGGAGGATGAAACAGAGAATAGGAATCAGGTGGAGAACTTTGGTTTTTGTTGCAGAAAGTATTGTCCACAACTAAACATTAGCAAAACCAAGAAACTGGTTATTGCCTTTTGTCGCACCAAGGAGCCTCTATGTCCAGTCTCTATTCAGGGAGTGGATGTACAGGTGGTGCACTTCTACAAGTAATTGGGGGTCCACATCAATGGACTGGTCTTAAAACACATATGAACATTATCAGAAAGGGCAGGGCAGGTTCTTTTTTCTTAGCGACTGCATTCCTTTAATATGGGTAGTGACATCCTTCACATCTACAAATCTGTGATGGCCAGTGTGATTTTCTATGCTTTGATGTGCTGGACTGGTAACATTACTTCAAGAGAGGCTCACCCAATCAATAAGCTAATTAAAAGGGAAGGCTCAGTCATAGGATGTACTTTGGACCCCATGGAGACGCAAAGGACAGAATGAAAACAAAATTGAGTGCCATTATGAAAAATGTTGCACATTTTCTCTCTGACACACTAACACTGAGTATTTTCAGCTAACAAATTATTTAGCAGAAGTGTGTCAAGAAATGCTACTCGGGCCCCTTTATACCAACAGCAATACAGCTGCATAATGCCTTACTATGACAATGACTGCCAAGTCAGACGTTTTCCTATCGCTTCAGTTTTCTTCCTTTTAAGTCACTTTGTCTTGTGTTTAAACCATAGTATCTATCTATCTATCTATCTATCTATCTATCTATCTATCTATCTATCTATCTATCTATCTATCTGTTTATTTAAAGAGCTTCTTCAAAAAGCCAAATTCCCCCCTGGGGACAAATAAAGTTATATCTATCTATTGTGGCCACCAGGGGGCACGCCAGCCACCCAACCCCTGTACAACACACATATTTTATTTTCAAGTGGGGAATCGCTTTTCCCTCGCTCCCCACAGCAGCACAGTACAATAACAGTGCATAGCACAAATGCACCAATAAACACAGTCCTTTCTTTCATTCTTTCTCTTTCCACCTCCACTCCTCCTCTGGCAAGCTTTGTCTCTCTTCCTCCCAACTCTGGCTAACCCGAGTGAAGTGAAGCGGCTCCTTTTATGTTGCACCTGGGAGCACTTCAGGTAGCTCATCAGCATTATCTTGAAGTACTCCTAATGTTCCCAATGTAGGGCTCTCCTCATGGAACCCAACAGGGCTGAGCCAAACTACAACTCCCATGGATCCCTATGGGAATTTAAGGTGCTGCTGCAGCCCAGGTGGGCTACCATCTAGCACTCCGAGGGAGTCAGTGTACTGTGCACATCTTCTCTCCCAGTCCTTCCATTATATTGGCCCCCCATCTGGGAAAGGTCCCCGGCCATCCGTCACACTATTTATCTAAGAGAAACCAAAATGCAGTAGAAAAACAGGTGTGAATCAGTCTAAGGATATAGAAATGTCTAAACCTCATCTCCTACCGCCTATTCAATGCATAAATAGCTTAACAAAATATTGGATGTCTGGCAATACTTGAAAACTGTGCAAATGGCTATATTTGAAATTAATGAGTTTTTAGAGACTGGTTGAATTTTTTTGTTTTTGGCCCATAATGATGGCTGGCATACGAGCCATTTTAAGTTCCTAAGAGCCATTTGCTTTTCCTAATGTAATCAAGGCAACTGAAAGAACTCAACCATGAGCAAGTGATATTCCATTAACACACAAGTCATCTGTGATGCCAAGATGAGATTGACAAATGTCATGGCTCAGTGGCCTGGGTCAACTCATGATATTTTTATTTCAAGACAAAGCAGCATTGGCAGACAATTTGCTCATGATCCTGATGTACATGACGACTGGCTTGTTGGTAAGGTAACTGACTGAACCTGCAGTTAATCACATTGCCTACACTATTCATTGCAACAGCAATCATGTCATTACATCTTCTAGATGATAGTGGATAGCTGCTCAGACACTGGCACCTTATGCCTTCCTCAGGCCATCCACTTCAGTGCCATGTTCAGAGCACCCTAGATGCAGGTAGCGGTGTCTTGATCCATCAGATGGGGGGGTGCTCTACAGGCAATGAAAACCTACAGAATCGTGATTGCATATGTATAAGGTTGATTAATATAGGCTGTCAATGGCTGTTTCAGGGTGGCAACCAGATGGGATGTACATACATTTACAGCAATACAAATAAAATTTATTATTATTATTATTATTTATAAAGGTAAACTGTGTACTAATGTGTGTGCAATTTTGTTCAGAATCATCTGTAATAATTAGTGATGAACCTCTGAACCTGTTTAACTGATTCTGGTGTCGGCTAATTAATAATAGCATTTACTATAAATAATCCTTATCTGGAAGTTTCATATTTTAAGACATACGTTTGATGAAATTTAGATTTTTCTAATTACATAAACATCTTATTCTTTTATAAATTAACTTAACAAGCCTAGGTTACAAATGTCTTATAGAACAAATAATATATATCTATCTATATCAACAAACTATACTAAGTTATAAGCTCATAAAACATTTTTAAAAATATGTTGTTGACAAATAACTCAAACAGCACATTGGGTAGCACAACGGCATTATCAGATTATCCAGATATGTCCATAATGTCCAAATAGAATATTAAAAGTTTATTTATCAGAAAATTTAATGAGGTTATAAGCACTACAACGATCCAAGATGGAACTAGGTTATTGTTTATAGTAATTTTACTGAATTCACTCTTAGGACTGTATAAAATGTCTCAGTGAAGCATTGTTTCGCAGTAAAAAAATGAAATTTAGAAATACTGAGGACAAGGAATCCACTCTTACAAACAGATAGGTAATACAGAACTATTACAATTTGATAGTACAAAACAGCTGCTTACTCAAAGATTCCACAAACCCTCGGTAATCACCAGCTTCCCCACAGTAAAAAGTCTACTTGGATTTGTCAAATTTGTTTTTGAGACAAACAGGTATATCTAAAGTGGAAGAATAATTTTAGTGTAATATAGTATTCATAAAGGGTTAATAAATGTGGGAAACCAAATAAAGGTCAAGTGAGCAACAAAATGTACACTGAAATATAAGAATTGGTTTAGGAAAAATACTGAGATGGTCAAGTAAATAAAGAATGTACCAGAAGAAAGTTTGATATAATATACAAAATGTACTGAAGGATGACAAAGAGATGACTAAGAAATCAGCAGATGTCCTATAAACTAGAATGGACAGTTGTTATATGCACAGAAATTTCAAGGGTGGTGTCTCATCTCAAAAGGTATAAGAAGAACCAGAATATAATATAATCCTTTGTTTCTCGGACTATTCAGATCATTCTGACCATGCTGTAACAGACTGCTTTTGAAGAATGCTCCCTCCAAGGCATTTTGCTGAGGAGTAATTAAAAGATACAATGAACAGCTTTTCTCCTGCCTGTTTACTGAATTGTCCTGTTAGAGGACGTTTCTTTCTTTAATAAGATGTTAAATTTCAACCACGCTAACTCAATATGGACTTCTGACTTTTTATATACTTCTTGAGACATTTTTCTGTAAATAATTGCACTGTTAACTTTTCTTTTCTTTTTTTTAGTCCTTTCAATAATTCAAATTCCTTATTTTAATGCTAAATTTATTTTTTCCTCAAGTGAATTCCCAAGAGTATCACTACCAATCTCATCTTTAAGTTCTTCTGACAATTCATTTTGAAACCAATAAATTAAAGTATCTCCATCTCATTTGGAATCTGCAGAGAACATCTTCAGATTTATTATATACTGTAATTCCCTATTGATTACATAATTCCATTAATTACCTTGATTAAGATTTAATAGTTGATGGTAGCAACTGTCTGTTTCACTTGAATATCAAATATTGAACTATATTCCCTCAAATAACGTTTCTGGTTTCCACTATCTGATATGGCTCTAGCCCACTAAAGAACTTTTACTACCAATAAAGAAATAATTTTAGTGTTTATTTGTGCTAAATGAGCTAGATGTTAAATGAAATATTTCCCTGCACTGAAAATCGCAAAAACTACTAGGATTTTTAGGATTTGCACTGGAAGTAGAATCTGTGTTCATTGTCATTGTACTGCAGTGGTCCTTTAGATCTTCCAATTGCTCCTATTTCAAATCTTAACTGCTTTATTATTGTAGTTTAAGACACTTAAGCTTGCACTTTGTTAATTTTAGTTTACAAAGCTTTAATCTCAAAATCTCTAGATCTTTCATTTGTAATGTATCTACACTTTTGCCATGCTCTTTTGTATCAATTCCACACAAATAAAATGATCAAAGTAGGGCTGCAACTAATGATTAGTTTAATCTGTTATTTTGTCGATTGATAAATTAGTTGGATAGTAACAAAATCATTTGAAATAAAACACAAAATTCACAAAATGGAACTTCTCCAAATAAACAGATTTATATAAAATTTTCAGAACTGTATTTGTTAAGAAATGAACTACTTGTAGATATTTTAAACCAAATATAGTTTTTGATACAATATTTATATAATAATACATCCATCCATTTTCCAACCCACTATATCCTAACACAGGGTCACAGGGAGCCAATCCCAGCAGGCAGGAACAAATCCTGGGCAGGGCACCAGCCCACTGCAGGACACACACACACACTATGGACAATTTAGGATTGCCAATGCACCTAACCTGCATGTCTTTGGACTGTGGGAGGAAACCAGAGCACCTGGAGGAAACCCACGCAGACACAGGGAGAACATGCAAACTCCACGCAAGGAGGACCCGGGAAGCGAACTCAGGTCTCCTAACTGCGAGGCAGCAGTGCTACCACTGTGCCACCCTGCCCCCTATAATAATACATTGAAAATAAATATTAATAGTTAAAAATAAAACACTAACAAACACTTCTGGTTGTGGTTGTACAATGAACACACACACACACATTTTCCTTAAAAACAACTGTTTTCAATAAATTAATGAAGAAGGCACTCTGAGACTTCAGGATGTGCAGGCAAAAATGGTACTCTTTACTGCAAAAAGTACAGATCTGTCTCAACTCAATTAAATGAGCCCAGAGCCAATTGTGAACCTCATTTTTATTACATTTGTTCTCATTCTGACCTTGTCTACAATCATTCCTCATTATTATGCTGACTCCAAGGACTCAGCCCCCTCTCATCTTGGCCCAACTTCAACACCAATATCATCCATAGGGGTGAAGTACAAACACCTGGTCTGCTACCAATATCTATGTAATCCAGTGTCCAGCTGTTGTCTGACTTCACTAAACTAGCTATCACCTGATGACCCCTCCCATTCCTTCAACCTTGTACTGAAGAAAATATTAGTGGTTTCCAGCTGCAGCTACAGAAAAATAAAAAAAATATAGGCTTAGGCCTTTATTGGTTAACACTTTCATGGTCTAAGACTAACAGTTACAATAAATGTTACAATAAAAGTTGCATAGATCTTCCATACAGATCACAACCTTTTTTTTCTGCGTTCAGAGGAACGTGCTCCCAAACTCTGGAAGTCTTAGGTCTTTTCTGGCACTTGCTTACCGCCTGCCTTTTTCCAAATGTGTTCACAACTAAATGAAGTAGTGACGCAATTGCACAGCACAAGGTACTCAGCCTAATGACGTAATTAATTAATCAATTAAAGTGATCGTTGCCAACATTTTTAATAATCGATTATTATTGATAATGTAAATTAGCTGTTACAGCTCTAGATCAAAGACAACGTCAGATTAAGACCCCCCACCAGGCTCATGAGTGACATAACTCTTTAACAGTGAGTTGATCATACTTTTAAAAATACAGAGCATGGACACTGAGTTGTTTAATGCAGCACGGTATATCTCACTTATGATTTCTACACTAGACTCGACTGCATCAGCGCACTCCTCTTTAATTATTTAGGCGGGCGGACACTTGAATGTCTCATCCCCTCAGTGTGTACCCAGTATGGCATGATTAAAAGAACTAACGAGTGACAACCAAACAAAAAGGTACAACAAGCATAAAAGTGATCAGGTAAACAAAACATAAAAATTATATTTCTTAAATATCTTATAAAAAAAAAGAAACTAGAATTTTCTTGTCAGTGAGTCTTTGCTTATCTTTTAGATAGTGCAGATGCTAACCATTATATAGGTCAATCTTAAATAACGTAAAAGATGTGCACACATACTTAGTAACATGCAAGGACATGAACCAGCTAAGCATGATAAAAATAAATAAACAAAACTAAAAATAACACAGTATTATATACTGTCTTTTTGTCACCGCATTGGCGATGCCATTCACACTGCATAGCACTTTGCATTTACAGATGTTTTCACGTTACTGTTGCACATGCAGTAAACAATCTATTAGACATGATGTTATTTAAGACCAAGGAGTTGTGTTAGTTATTCTTCTGAACATTACTATAAAAAGAAAGTGAAGATTGTTTGTAAAGATGAAATAAAGCAAAGTTTTGATTAAGATTACTGGTTACACTACAACTGTCTTGACTTTCTGGTAATGTCCTATGGCAAAGGCTCACATGATCAAGCAAACACTGCTGGTCTCACAGTTACATTTCTACATGCTTTAACACACTGCCACCTGGCAATTGGTGATAAGCTTTTTTCTTGAAATATATCCACTTGGTAATAAAGGGCTGGAGTTCTAGTTTAGGTCTGTTTAATTGGACATTGATATTTTAGGATGAATATGGTGGTGAATTAAATATATACATTGAGGATGGCCTTCAAAAGTTTTATTATATAACAATTCAAGTGTGTCCTTTTGTTGTACTGCTGTTAAATGATCCAGCACAAGCAACATTTGGTCTGAGGTAGTGACTGGAAAAAGCTGCACAGAGACTTCATCATACTGAGTCCAACAAAAAAGGAGATGAAATAACATGTCAGGTCCCTCATACCACTTGGGGAGTGAATTTAGGTAATAAATCTATCATTTTCTTTATTTGGTATTGTCTGATTAGGCATCTAACACTTAATGAGAGTAGGGAAACTCCATAATGTTTTTTAAAAAGCACAAATTACACAAAAGAAAGGAGTGCATTACCTAAAAAATTACATTGATAGTGCCTTGTTATTTAATAAAATCAAAAAATATGATAATTTTACTTTGTGTACATGACCCCCCTTTATTTGAAAATTTTCATTGTGACATTATACAGTTGTGTATACAATCTTACACCCTCCTTCATTCCAGGTGTTTGGAATGCTTCTTAGTCTTCATTTTCTCAGCCGTCCTCAATAATCACAACTTGAATAACATTTCAATGCTTTGAAATAAAAAATATCACAAATAAATTAAGCATAGTATTTGTTATTCGTTGAAATTGGAAAATTGCTTAAGGTGCGTATTCTTACAAGGACTTGTATATGCATAAGCCATACATATGTACCTATACAGTACATAACATTCAGCTTGTAGGTCCATTGATGACCCAACTGAATGGAAAGGTTCTTACACAAACTTGTGACCTTGTGCTAAATTTTAAGTATATTTGAAATAATAAAAGATCAAAACAGAATATGAAATTAATACCAACAGAGAAATATTGTTACCTTTAGTGATATTCATAGAGAGTGGATCAACCAAACAAATGAAACCTAAACAATTTGTTAACCAAAACTGTACATGCTAGACAATTCTTCATGGACAGCAAAAACAAAATCTGATTGCAACTGTAGAAAACAGATGTTAATTATTGGATAACATGTTCTGCTGTATATTACTGAATATACAGTACAAGAGAATGATTTTTTTAATAAAAGAAACTGAAAAATATTTTGGTGTGCAACATTCAACTCTACTTGTCATTTTATACCTTCAGTAATTATTAAAAAAAATCTTTAGGATATTCCTTTGAGATTAGATGCTAGGTAGACACTTGGTCTGCAGGGGCCTCATGCATATGGGTGTGCGCAGAATTCACACTAAAGCATGTGTAATGGGTGGCCAGGTCCCATGCCTGGCCGGGACGCCCCTGCTGTATATGTTCCGGGGGAGCAGCCATGGGCTCCTCACTACCTTCCCCGGAACGCTTGGTGGCAGCCTCCCTGGGTGACGATGATGCCTCAGTTTCCCGCAGGGCTCCATAGGAGATGGAGTTCTCCACAACCCTGTGGGGATCTGGGGTGGCCGCCAGGGGGTGCTACATGGATCCCGGAGCCAGCCTGGACACATCTACAGCCCCGCCCAGAAGTGCAATTAAAAACAGGTGATCAAGCACCTGGAGCACTTCCGGGTGGGTTATAAAAGGGGTCAGCTTCCACCTCTCGACAGCCAGAATCGGGAGGAAGAGGACGAGGTTGCCTGGGAGGAGTGGTGGTGCCAAGGTGAAGAGAAAAAGTGTTTTTGTGTTAGCTATTTTCTTCTGGGACTGTGTTGGGCCTGTGGAACACGGGGAAGGCGTGCCCCACGGCTGAAGAGAAAAATAAAAAGTCTGTTGATTTTACACGTGCCTCTGCATCAGTCTGTGCCGGGTCGGGTGCTATATAGCGCCGTATTACAGTGGCATAGTCGGCAGGATGCTCTGCCTGGTTCAAGGCGGGGACCTGTTTTAAAAAATTAGTCTGTGCATGTTCACCTTTGTAAATATAGTGTAAATAAAGCGTGTGTGGTGATTTAAACATGTCTACCTGTCTCTGTCCGGGCTGCTTTCCACACATGGCATATGGACAAAAGCGGAAATGTTCGTATGCACAAAATAATCCAGATGCATAAATGTGTGCGTACACCAACTTCCACGTTCTTCTGCTCCATAAATCCCGGTCAGCTTGAAAAGTAACGCACGCGCATGCGCTTGCTGCCACTCCCCAACTCCTCCCAGAATTACGCCTCTTTGAATATGAAAATCAATATAAATAGCCATTAAGCTCAGCATTCCGTGAAAAGGCAATGGCAAAAGCACGGAGGAAAATAGAAGAATTTCAGCGAATACCAAGTGGAGGCAAGGAAAAACGTACTATTTGTTGGTTTAAACAGTGGTATTAACAACAAAAGGAAGTCGATGGAGTGACATAGAATGTCGGAGAAACTTGAAAGCTCAAGTTCACAAAGTCGCACATTGCCTGAAATAAAAAAGAATTTGTCAGATATCAAAGTCGCCGTGAAAAAGCGAGTCATAGCCCACCATCTGAGTGTCATATGAAAGCTTATTAGGGTACAGAGAAAAGAAAAAAAAATAGGGACACAGTGGGGAAAAAAGCTTGAAATGTCAACTTTAATCTTGAAATTTCCAATTTAATCACGTAGCTTATTTTGTCATTAAAGTAGAACATCATAAACTTCAACTTAAAATTGTTTAATTTACTAGTTTCTTAAATCCCATCGTAACTAAAGTAGCACGTTAAATGCTTTGTTTTGTATGTGTTCTTCTATGTGCGCTATGTGTGTGAATCACTACGTGCTTCTTAAACGGGCTTTCTCTTTCTCCGACAAGACACAGAATCCATTACATTTGTGATATTACAGTTCTCTGAATAATTTAAATACTGGGATGTATACTTGATATCATTTCAGTATTTATATCATATCAATTAAAGCATGTATTAAACATGGGAACACGGTGGCGCAGTGATAGTGACGAACTGGCGCCCCATCCAGAGATTGTTCCTGCTTCACGCAAGATGCTTGCTGCGCCGTGTGCAACCTTCAATGAAATAATTTATTGCAGCAGTACTGTCTCTTTCAAATGTACTAAACCCCAATTCCTGTCCTTCCTTTTCTTTCTCCAAGTACCCAATCACTACACAATCAGCTCAGTAATAGACGTTAAGCCATCTGTAAGCTTAGAACTCCGATTCTTCAAAACTTTTAAAGAACATTGAAATATCTTCATAGTACATGTTTAATTATTCTATCCATCTATCCTTCCAGTGTCATGCCAGCCCCAGCAAGAATACAGCGCGAGGCAGGAACAATCCCAGAATGGGCCCCAGCTCCTTGCTAGCGCTGCGACACTGTGTCCTCACATGTTTAATTATTAAAAATATAGATTATTTAAATGATGCAACAAAAAGAAAAGCCAAGCAAAATGACACCTTTTATTGGCTAACTAAAAAGATTACAATATGCAAGCTTTCGAGGCAACTCAGGCCCCTTCTTCAGGCAAGATGTAATACAGAAACTGGAGTTCCCTATGATTATATACACACTCTAGGACAAGAAACAACATTGGTAAATATTTAAATGAAAAATTTTAAATGTAAAAAATTAATAGATTCATTCAGGCTAGGGTTAATTTAACAAGAGAGAAAAGAACAATGTATTGTCAAGATCTCTGGATAAGATAACTGTCCAACAAAGTCTTTTGAAGTTTGTAATGAGTTTTTTCAAAACAATGTGGGTCTGTAGACAGGTTGTCTGTCATTCTGAGAGATGTAAACAATCCTCATATCTGGCCATAAAACTCTTGTCTTTATTCAATTCACGTTGTAAAGTATTAAATTTTAGCATGAGTTTAACTTCCCATTCTTTTCTCTCTTGCTGTGTTTTGAAGTTGCCCATAAGCACTGTGACTTTAAAGTCCCTCTCACAGTGTCCACGGCTGTTGAAGTGGGCTGCTACAGGAACATCTGTGTTGCCATGTTTAATGTGGAACCTGTGTAAATTCATTCTCTGGCGGAGTGTTTGTCCAGTTTCTCCCACATAGAGTGCAGTAGGTAGACTACATTAGATGATCTGCAGGAAAATGATCCCTTTATGTGATGTTCAAGTCGGCAGTGTGGTATAACTATACGGTCTGTATCATAGATGTGGGCACATGTTTTGCATCTTTTCTGTAGGCATGGAGATGTGCCACTTTCTGTTGGTTCACTTAGGGAGCCTCGGACAATTAATTGTTGAAGGTTTGGTGGTTGTCTGTATGCCAGGAGGGGAATTTCAGGAAATACATTTTTCAGTGTTTGGTCATTGTTTAGTATTGGCTGAAGTTCTTTTATAATTCTTCAAAGTGTTTCAAGATGTGGGTTGTAGGTGACAATAAGGGGGATGTGATCCTTGTTGTCTTTGTTTTTATATTCCAGAAGGTTGTCTGGCAGTAGCTCTTCTTATTTGAGTGTCTGTTGTTTTGGGGGTGTAACCTTGTCTGATGAAATCTTGTCTGAGCAAGTCAACAAAATCAAAAGTGTTCAAATAAATAATGCAGTCAGTCAAATAAATAATCTAATAAAAGCTGGGGAAAAACGTGGAGGTTAAAAATACAATGAATAAATCCTTTTAAAACACGAGGTTAAAATAATGGCTGGAAGCTGTCCTTTTAAACACAAAGCCTGGTGCATTCTTCTATTGGTGACTCCCTTGCTTCTCCCATCCAGGCTATGCACCAGGGGAGCCACCCTACCTGCAGCTGACCTTCTTCACTTGACTGGTCTAGAAGCTTTTTGGTCCCTGGCTCCGTTCAGCTCTCACTAGACTGAGACTTGGGCTCCCCAGCGACCTCTTCCCAAGTCCCTGACTCCCACTTCCTTTGCTGCGGCGAATCAACCTTCTCCCGGTCACTTCTGCTCCCAACAAATGCTCAGCAGGTATGACCACTACCATGTATTGGCAACATCATCAATGTCCCCGAAGACGTCACTTCCAGTTCTGGCACTATTGATGATGTCACTTCCAGTCCTGATGACATCACTTTTGTTCCGGGCGCGATGACTTCACTTCCTGTACCGGCCTTTAAAGCCGCCATATTTTCATCATTAAAGCAGTTTTGTTTTGGACTCAAACCTGTGAATATCTTAGCAAAATTACCCATTTGCAGCCAGTGTCTGGTGATTGTTTTTGTGACAGGAGCTCAGTGATGCCCTGGTCCAGATCTGGGAGGAGATCCCCCAGGACACCATCCGTCTTCTCATTAGGAGCATGCCCTGATGTTGTCAGCCATGCATACAAGCACATGGGGGCCATACAAACTACTGAGTACGAGTTTGAGTTGCTGCAATTAAATTTTGGCAAAATGGATTAGCCTGCCGAATAATTTTTTCATTTTGATTTTTGGGATATCTTTGAATTCAGCCCTTTGTAGGCTGATAAATTTCATTTCCATCAAACGATGTGGCATCCTTTCATTCCTAACACATTACCCAGTCCATATCAGTATTGTGTTTTCAAAGTGTTCCTTTATTTTTTTGACCAATGTATATATATATATTCCCAAAAATAACCGGAATTTTGTTGTTGTTAGGTTGGTACTTGTAGTACGTGGTTGGGCCGCTAGGGCGATCTAGTTACACTCCTCACAAGTCAGTCTGCCAAGTGCCATCAGTCTGGAAGGTTGTGCTTGTGTTCAGTGAATTTTTTTGTAAAAGTAGGTTGTGCAACAGTGTGAGAAGGAAACGCCCTGATTTGTGGGAGTCGGGCGATTGGATCTTTCATCATGACAACGCTCCATCTCACACTGCTCTCAGCATTTGCCAATTTTTGGCAAGAAACAGTATGACAACCCTGAACCACCCACCCTACTCACCGGATTTAGCTCCGTGTGATTTCTTTTTGTTCCCTCGGATGAAAAAAGACTTGAAAGGAAGGCGTTTTGTTGACGTCGAAGCGGTAAAACAAGAAATGACCAGAGCATTAATGGGCATTACTTCAGACGAATTTAAAAAATGTTTCGAACAATGGAACAAACGGTTAGATAAGTGTATTTCCGCCAATGGAGAGAACTTTGAAGGAGACTAATTGTAGTTTGTACAGAAAATTAAATTAAACACGTTTTAAAAAATATTTCCAGTTATTTTTGGGTCCCCCCACGTGTATATATATATATATATATATATATATATTAAAGTTTCTAAACTCTTTTGGGACTCCCCCAACGAAAACACATGCTGAAGAGCATTCCGAAGCATGATCATCAAATCTGTGGAAGTCAGCCTATCAGTTACTGGGGCTCCCAGCACTTGTAGCAGCTCACTGCAAAAGCAAAGACAAAAAGATTGTGGTTGCGCTATAAGCGCCTGCCATTGATGGGTGATGCAAGGAACATTATAAATGCGGGGAACTGTATTACTTGGCTACTAACCTGGCCACTACCCTGTCTGATTGCTGTGTCTGTGTATTGGAGAGTGGTAGATCCCGCTACAATAAATAACCGGCCAAGGGCCGCCAGTTTCGTCTGTGGCATATTGATCTGGATCACCCTCATGGACCTGATTCAAAGCTGGATCCGCAGAGACCCTTTCGAGCACATCGTGGAAAAGCTTGCTATTGATGGAGTCCTGTCAGGGATAAATAAGAGCCTTTGTGATGAAATGCTATGGAACGACATCCACTCATGCTGGATCTGACCCACAGACTAGAGGGTGAACAAATCACCTGGAAACAATGGGGCTACCCAGGCTTAAGCCCGACTTCAATCCAGACAGCACAGACCATCAGGGTCACCAGCACCACAGGTAGAATAAGCCAGAGTGTAAACACCATAGTGTGGACTAAACACAGCTGCTTTTGCTGTGATCAATTGGGACATCTGGCTCGGGAGTGTCACCTCCCACCAGCACAAACAATGGCTATCATTCTGGCCCTGTTATGCTGTTTGCACTTTTTTACCCCAAAATGTTCATGGAGGACAATTTTAAGGTCTCCTTTAAGTTGGCCAGGGGGGTCACCTCAGCGCAAAAAAGATGAGGGAACATATTTCGAAATGCTTTTATTGGGTAAATATGGGCCGGGATGTGGAGCGATTTTGTAAGGCCTGTCAAATAATTTCCGGTCATAGACCTGCCAGGGCACCCCTTGATGCCTATTTTTGATGTCACCTTTGAGAGGGTGGGATTAAATATTGTTGGCCTGCTTTCCAGGAGTAAAAGTGGCTTTCAATATATGCTCAAGTTAATTGACTACACCATAAGATGCCTAGAAGTAGCAGTGCTGCGATGGGTGGATGCCCAAACTATTGCAAAAGCACTCTTGGATATGTTCATACATATTGGTATCCCTCTCGAGATTCTCACTGATCAGGGCACACCCTTTATGTCTTGCATCATGAAGCAGCTATGCGAAAGTTTTGGAATTAAGCAGTTACATTCCACGGTTTATCATTCGCAGATGAATGGAAGGACTGAACAATTTAATAAAACCATAAAACGATGATTTGGCGGGTAGCCCATGACGATCCAACTTCCTAGGATACAGTTGTACCTTTCCTCCTGTCCGGGAAGCCCACAAGTGTCCATTGGGATGAGTCCTTTCGAACTACTATTTGGCTGGCAACCTCACGGGGTACTGGACATTTTTCAGGATGAATGGATGGGGACTCCCCCTGGGAGGAGGTTTGTCGACCGAGTCGTTCCACTGCAAGAGCAGATTGCCAGATTGTTCACTATTGCGGTGGAACATCAGCAGCACGAGCAGGAGGCACAAAAACATATCATGACAAGACGAGTCAACTCCGTGACTTTAAAAAGGGGGATCTTGTACTGGTGTTGATCCCATCCAATCCAAATAAATTTCGGGCTGAGTGGGAAGGGCTGGCAGTGATAGAAGTGAGTATGTACCCAGTGAATTATAAAGTCAGAATTCCCGGGCAGCAGAAACCCGTACAAACTTTGCATGTTAATCTTTTAAAGGAGTGGCACAACCATCACAAAGTCCTGGTCATGGCCACAGCGGTCCCCCAGACTAAGGTCACTATTGGGGATTATTTAACCGGCACCCAGAAGGCGGAATTGCTATCGCTGATCAAGGGGAACACAGATGTCTTTTTGGCAACACCTGGCCGACGACGGTTGCAGAACACAAGATTTTCACTCCACCCGATATTACTATACAGGTGCCCCCATATTGCCTACCAGACGCAACAAGGAAAGTGATACATCAGGAAGTCCAAAAGATGCTCCAATTAGGCGTTATTTGATCGATCAAAAGTGAATGGCGAAGTACAATCATACTGGTCTCAAAGTGCAACGGTTCAGTTTGGTTCTGTATTGATTTTAGGCGTTTGAATAAGATTTCCAAGTTTGATGCATACACTATGCCACGTGTGGATGAGCTGTTAGAAAAGCTGGGGCAGGCTTCATATACCTCCACCCTTGGTCTTATGAAGGGTTATTGGCAGGTCCCCTTGGAGGAGTCTAGTTGTGAGAAAACCGCATGCACCACTCTGTGACGATGCGGGTTCACTCCATGCTCCAGTCTTGCTTCTGGAAGCTCCTGAACCCGACACTGTCGATAATGTCACCGATGAGCTGGACAGTGAGGCACAAACAATGAAGCAAGGGAATGGTGCAAAAAGTGCAAAGTGCTTTTATTAAAAACAGCAAACAAAAACAGTGTTCAAATAAATAGTGCAGTGCATCTCAAAAATCTTTAAATATATAATCCAATAAAACAAGTGAACTAGTGAAGGTTAAAATCCAATAAATAGAAAAAAATCCTTTCTAAAACGAGGTTAAAACAATGGCTGGAAGCTGTCTTTTTAAAAATAAAGCCCGGTACATTCTTCTTCTGATGACTGGTGACTCCCCTGCTTCTCCCAACCAGGCAACTGACCTGCTCTGCCTGCTGGTCTGGAGGCTTCCCAATCCCTGGCTTTAGTTCTGCTCTCTCCAGGCCGAGATTGGGTTCCCCAGCGACCAGGACGCTCATGCTGGGGAATCCACCTCCCAAGCCTCCCGACTCCTGCTGTCTTCCACGGCGAGCCATCCTTCTTCCAGTCATTCCTGCTCCTCAACTACACACTCAGCAGGAGCGACCACTACCAACTGCCCTAGGTATCGGCCAAACACCCCGCTAGGGCTCACTGCTCAGCTGCCTTCTTCACTCACACACCGGCTTTCTCCTGCCTGCTTCCTTCTTCTCTTTTGTTAACTCCGTTCACTTCCTTTTTTTCTTTTCTCTTTTGCTAGCCGCCTTGTGCTTCTATTTATTACGGGGAGTGGATCAGATGTGGCAATTAGCAGCTCCCGGGAACAATTACGGATGCGGACAACTCCTCACCTGTGCACTTAAGCGATCCGCCACACTACCACGCCCCCTCTCTAAGCTGCAAAGGCGGCGATTATTTATTTAAAAAGTGAACTTTTTGACATGAGCTGTGGACCCGCTACACCACATTCCAGACAGGTTGTTTGAATTTACAGAACTCCCTTTTGGTCTCCATGGCACACCACTGACCATGGAACAGATCCTGCGTCCCCATTCTGCGTACTCAGGTGCCTATGCTGACGATGTGGTCATTGACAGTTTACAGTTTACAGCTGGCAGGGTTGCCAACCCTAAGAAGTGCAAGCTAGATGTCAGAAACCCACTATCTGGGATATTCCATGGGGAAGAGTTTGCTCAATCCTCAAATGGACAATATGGGGGAGGTGCTTGCATATCCTCGTCCCGAAACACAGAGGCAGTTTTGTGCTTTCCTTGGGCTTGCGGGGTATAACAGACGGTTCATTCCCAATTTTTCACATCATGCAGCCGAATTGTAGTGTTGTCTAGACCTACGCCCATCAGAGAGCTTTCGCGGAAATAAAAGCCACTTTATCATCATTCCTGGTTCTGCTCAATCCTGACTTTTCAAATGAATTTATTCTGCAAACGGATGCTAGCACCTTTGGTTTAGGAGTAGTGCTCTCACAATGTTTTGAGGGGGAAGAACACCTGATCACATTTCTCAGCAGAAAGCTGCTACCCAGGGAGCATAATTATTCGACAATTGAGAAAGAATGCTTGGCGATTAAGTGGGCGGTGGAGGCCTTCCGTTACTCTCTCTGGGGATGACGGTTTACTCTGGTAACTGACCACGTCCCGCTGCAATGGCTGTACAAATAAAAGGATACGAATGCCCGGCTCACTTGGTGGTCTATTAGCTTGCAAGCTTTTGCTTTTGATGTTTGCCACCATTCTGGGGCTGCACACACCAATGCTGACATTCTCTCCTGCCTAACTGAGCCTCGCTTGGACAGTCTGTTGGCCCACACTGGCATGGACAAAGCTGTATGAAGAGATGTAAAGTTTCCAAACTCTTTTGGGACTCCCTCAATGGGCCAACAATGAGGAGAGTGGTAGATCCTGCTACAATAAATAACCGTGGTGTTCCTGTTTCAAACTGAATAAAAGCTAGTTTTGCTAAAGTACTGAGCTACAGCCTTGTGTTTTGGGGTGCAAGACAGTAACTCACATGTCACAATATATATATACCACCTGTGCTAGTAGGAAAAATGTTCTCTTTTTTGGTGGATCTTCAGTTTGCCTGGGACAAGGAGGGACAGCTGTTTATAAGACGTTGGTAGCAGCTAAACTGGCACTGGAGTTTAAAGGAAGAGAGTTTTGCTCTGCCAATACCTGAGGCAGCTTGTTTTTTGTTTCATGCCTAAATAAGAAGGAAAACAGGGAAAATTTTTATTGTAATTTTTTATTTCTATATATTGACATTTTAACAATGTTTTTTCTCACTATCTGTTGATCACTTGCTTTGGATGTAATGCACAGGAACTATTTTTATTATTGCAAATATTTATTTATTGCAAGAAAAACTTGATTTTTTGCTTCTCTATTCTGAATCACTGGTCCTTGGTCCTGTTACTTGATGTCAGTGTTCTACTGTCCATATTTTCTGGGACACCTGTCTTCATATTTTTGATTGCTGGGGAGGAATGGACCAGGGAACAGCAAAACAGTGAAGAATGTCTCTTTATACATAGAGGTATATCATGATACCATCCAGAAAACATTTAAGAGAGACTTAAACTTCAGTTGGAGTGGATGGAGGTGCAGCTCCAGTAAATGATGTGGTAGCTTTGGGTCAGTTTCTTTGTAATTTTATGTCAACCCAGCAGACCCAAGAGCAGCATTTGGAGTAGAGATGGCAGCAACTTCATCATCATCTGCAACAGGAAGTACATCATGATAGACAGCAGCCCTCCCCAGTGGGTGACCCAGTCTTACCTCAAAGGTTATTGAATTTCCCTAAGGCTTATGAGACTGATATTTATGCTAAGCATTGAGATTGACTCCAAATGTTGCTCTATAATGAAAATGAGAACGTGGAGCAGTTCTTGGCGACATTTGAGAGAATGGCAAAGGAAAAATGGGTTATTTGCATAGTATCCTTATTGATGGGTAAAACAAGAACACCATTGGATATGCTGAAATATGTTAAATGCATATGTTAAAGCACGTTATCCTGGAAAAGTAGGAAATTAGTCAGGATACTTGTAGGCTCTGTTTTTGTAGTGCACAATGAAAAAATAACAACCCCATAGTAACTTTTAGCTTTATTAAAAGATCAATCTCAATAATGACTACAACCAAATAAGAACAAATTAAAATTGTTTTAGAGCAGTTGTTGCAGGCTTATGACAAGAACTTCAAGCATGGATTCAGGAGCACAGACCTATGTATGCAAAGGTGGCAGTGGAATTCTGTTATTCCAGACAGCCTATTGACATTCCCTGACACTTTCACCAGAAAGAAGAGGAGCTGTAAGTGTCAGGATTGCAGTTCTAACACCAGGTATGTCTCGGGTTGATGGAGGTTTTGGTTCTTATTTTGCTCTTAAGGCTCCAGAAAAAGAATGTGTGCAAGTAGAATGTTATGGTTGTGGGAAGAAATGTCATATTAGAGAGAATTGCCCTGAGAAAAAGAAAGGGGAGGAAGACAGTAAATTGTGTTTTGTACCCTGTCCTTTGCTTACTTTAACCCTGGTGGTGCTCAGCAAAGAAAAGGTTGTGTTTGTGACCGTTGAGGGAAAAAATTAAAAACACTGAATGACAAAAATAGCACATAACCCTTGATTAAGAAATACTGTCTTAGTCCTCGTGTAGTAGAGTCAAGCAGGAGTGTAGTACTCAAGTTTACATATGGGGATGAAGTAATTTATCCAATGGTGAGAGTTAACCAGGAAATTGGCAGTACAAAGTATGCCTTGCTTATGGGTGTGTTAAAAACCATGTCATGTTCTGTTCTGTTGGGACTGGATGTGCCTGACAATGATGCGTTGCTGTATAAAGAACTGGAGGCATAAACACTTGTGGCCACCAGGTCACAAGCAGCCAGTTAAAAAGTAAAAGTGATACCTAGGACTACCTTCCTTTTGCTGAGGAAGATGATGATGTTCGCACAATCCTTAAGACTCGTATACAGAAATGACAGAAGAAGATCTGAGGAACACCCAGGCAAGAAATACTAAAGGTACTTGATACTGATTTTTCCAGGTTGCAACTTAAATTACTGGAAGATACTGGGGCCACCTGTCATGGTACACTGGCATACATCAGTTTCAGCCAGTAATTCATAGTTGTACAGTACTCAAGATGCCCCAAAACACAGATAAAGCACAAAGTACTTAGAAACCAAAGTCATACATGTTTATCCTTGGAAGAGTATTAATCCAATATTTGTTGGTAAAAAAATCAACAAAGAAAAGGTTTCATAAAAAGATAACAATCTGTAAAAATAATATGCAGTAATCAAGCAAAAACAAAAGAAAAAAAAAGCGAAATAAAAAGGATAATAATGGAGAGGAAAAAAAAAATTCTGATAATTGGTCAAATGGCTTAGTAAGGTTCATACTTAGTATGCTTCATACCTTAAAAACCTTAACCTTAAAAAAAACTTTGAAAACGCACAATAGCAACACCTATCCTCACCACCTATTCTCACCACCAATTCCTGAACAAATGGCACCATTTCTACCACACTCACCTAAAGGCAAGGACTCATACCATTGTAAGAAAAGGAGAGATCCATTCCCTACTTTAAGCCTACACATAAACCAACTTACATACATTTCACACATCCCTGGGGATTACTTCTAAACCCTTAAACAGCAAAAAAACACAACTGATCTTATCAGCAGCAAGTCCACTAAAGTAGAGGACTCTGTCAAACTGGAAAGTGAAGGCATTTTGTGAAAGCTAAAAAGTGGGTTCTTGTTAGAAATATGCATTAGCAGTAAGCGTCTCGTAAGGATTCTTTTAAAGAATTATTTTGGATTTGGTCTCTTCCATTACAGGAAATGGATGTCTGAAGCAGAACTCCGTTAGCAGGGGTGTTATTTTTTCTCTTATTTTTAATCATCCCGAGGTATCCTGTATTTGCCCAACACGAGGAGGTTCTATTACAGTATATGCAAACATATATAATCATGAGCGTCAGGAAAGGGACTCAGAAAGAAACGGAACAGAAAGCTAAAGCTTCATCCAAGCCTAGAAAGGCATCAAGTCCAAGTTCAAGGTATGGCCTTTCACAGACAGACCTGGAACAGACAGGCGAAAGCACAGATTTCTCAGGACCTGGCGCCGCTGCATTGTCTCCAGCCAAGAGTGAAAGTGGGAGCGAATGTGCAAGGGATTCAGGTCACGATAGCTCGTCAATTCCAGAAGATTCAATGACACTGAAAATGGCCTTGCCTTCTGCATTGTCATCTACTCTTTGCGAGCCGGGAGCATCGACTTTAACTGGGCTTGCCACTTCACCTGCAGAGCATGAAGACTGAAATGATCTGTCTGAACTGAAGGTAATGATCACCACAATGGCCACCGACATAAAGGAGCTTAATAAAGATATACAGAAAGAAACAAATGATATAAGGAAGGAAATACATGATATAAGGAAAAGTGATATAAATGATATAAGGAAAGAAATAAAGGACATACACAAGACAAACCAGAAGCTGCTCGAAGATATTAAAGACCAGGAGAAACATGTAAATAATCGCTTTGAGGCAACCTTCAAAGATATGCGAGAAAACATTGAGGAAGAAATTCAGGAAAATGTGTCTAAGTTTGAGAATAAACTGTGAGCACTTGGCACTCAGTTTGAAGACGTTAAGCAAACATTCATGACTTGAAATAGGAGAACAACTGGCATCTACCGCTGACGGAAAAGCAATGGCTGCAAATTCCGAGTACAAAATACTTGGAGACAGACTTGCTGCACTGGAAGATGGATGCAGAAGGAATAATGTTAGAATCGAAGGTCTCCCTGAGAATCGTGAAAGTCCAAACCCAGTGAAATTTGTAGCTGAACTATTCTCTAATTGGAGAGGACTTCAAATCAGACACCTAAATAGCAACAGCTTACCGTATACTGGGATCAAATACCTCTAAACCTAGGACTCTTATCATGCGTTTTGAAAAATAACAAACTAAATTACATATAATGTTACTTCTTAGACAGAAACAAGAGATTATATTTGAAAATAGCCACATTCATATTTTCCCTGATTTCTCACCCTCAACAGCTGCTAAATGTTCCGCTTTTTATTACATTAAACAGCGCTAACGGAAAGCTGAGATCAGATACAGCTTCTTGTATCCTGCCAAAATGAAAGTGGACATTCAAGGCAAGCACTACATCTTTACTCTATGGAGGAAGCAGAAAAAGAGCTAAGATAACTGATCCTGACACTTTTTTGAAAATACGATCGTGAGTTGCATCCTGCCATGGCATGGCAAAGAAGATCTTACTGGCTGTTTGATCCACCTGCAATGATACTGGTACCGTAATTATACATCCTTTTCCCTTCTTGGCCACTTTTTGTTTATGCTTAAATTACAATTATATGCATATATGAATGTGTAAAAGTCCATCCATCCATCCATTATCCACCACTTATCTGAGGTCGGGTCGAGGGGCAGCAGCCTAAGCAGGGCCTCTCCCCAGCCACCTCCTCCAGCTCCTCTGGGAGGACCCTGAGGTGTTCCAAGGCCAGCCAGGAGATATAATACCTCCAGCGTGTCCTGGGTCTGCCCCGTGGCCTTCTCCCAGTGGGGCATGCCCGGAACACCCCCCAGGGAGGCGTCCAGGGGGCATCCTAACCAGATGCCTGAACCACCTCAACTGACTCCTCTCAATGTGGAGGAGCAGCGACTCTACTCCGAGTCTATCCCGGATAACTGAACTCCTCACCCTATCTCTAAGGGAAAGTCCACCCACCCTGCAGAGAAAATTCATTTCGGCCACTTGTATCCGCGATCTTGCTCTTTCGGTCACTACCCAAAGCTCGTGGCCATAGGTGAGGGTAGGAATGTAGATCAACTGGTAAATCGACAGCCTCGCCTTTTGGCTCAGCTCTCTCTTCACCACGACGGGCCATTGCAGAGCCCACATTACTGCGGATGCCGCACCAATCCGTCTGTCAACCTCCCGCTCCATTCTTCCCTCACTCGTGAACAAGACCCCGAGATACTTGAACTCCTCCACTTGAGGCAGTACTGTGTTCCCAACCCGGAGAGAGCATTCCACCCTTTTCTGGCTGAGAACCATGGCCTCGGATTTAGAGGTGCTGACTCTCATCCCCGCTGATTCGAACTTGGCTGTGAACCGCTCCAGTGAGAGCTGGGGGTCACTGCCCTATGAAGCCAACAGAACCACGTCATCCGCAAATAGCAGAGGCGAGATTCTGAGGTCACCAAACAAGATCCCCTCCGCTCCTTGGCTGTGCCTAGAAATTCTGTCCATATAACTTATGAACAGGATCGGTGACAAAGGGCAGCCCTGGCGGAGTCCAACCTTAACAGGAAATGAGTCCAACTTATTACCGGCAATGCAGACCAAGCTCCTGCTCCTCCTGTACAGGGACTGAATGCCTCGTAACAATGAGCCTTGTACCCCATACTCTTGGAGCACACTCCACAGGATACTTCGAGGGACACGATCGAATGCCTTCTCCAAATCCACAAAACACATATGGACTGGTTGGGCAAACTCCCATGCCCCCTCCAGGATCCTGCCCAGGGTGTAGATCTGGTGCAGTGTTCCACGGCCAGGACGGAATCCGCATTGTTCCTCTTGAATCTGAGATTCGACCCTCGACCGAACTCTCTTCTCCAGCACCCCTGAATAGACCTTACCGGGGAGGCTGAGGAGTGTGATCCCCCTATAGTTGGAGCACATCCTCCGGTCACCCTTCTTAAAAAGGGGACCACCACTCCGGTTTGCCAATCCAGAGGCACTGCCCCTGATGTCCATGTGATGTTGCAGAGACGTGTCAACCAGGACAGCCCCACAACATCCAGAGCCTTGAGGAACCCAGGGTGAACCTCGTTCACCCCAGGGGCCCTGCCACCTCGGAGCTTTTTAACTACCTTGGTGACCTCAGCCCCTGTTATGGACGGGCCCCCCCCCAGAGTCCTCCAGCTCTCCTTCCTCTAAGGAAGACATGCTGGTGGGATTGAGAAGATCCTCGAAGTGCCCCATCTCCACTGTACACAGTGTTGGTGGAGCACTGCTTTCCCGTCCTGCGGCACCTGATGGTTTGCCAGAACCTTCTCGGTTCCGACCGAAAGTCGTTTTCCATGGCTTCCCCAAACTTCTCCCTTGCCTGAGTTTTTACCTCTGCAACAGCAGATGCCGCCACACTCTTGGCCCGCCGGTACCCCTCAGCTGCCTCTGGAGTCCCACTGGTCATCCTGACCCGATAGGACTCTTTCTTCAGCTTGACGGCCTCTCGAACCTTAGGTGTCCACCACCGGGTTCGTGGATTGCTGCAATGAGAGGTACCGACAACCTTGCGGCCACAGCTCCATTCTGCTGCTTCGACAATGGAGGCTCAGAACATAGCCCATTCAGACTCAATGTCCTTTGCCTCCCTCGGAATGAGGTTGAAGTTCTGCCGGAGGTGACATTTTAAGATTTTTCTGACCGGTTCCTCCGCCAGACGTTCACAGCAGACCCTCATTATTCGTTTGGGTCTGCCTGGTCTGTCCGGCAGCCTCTCCCGCCATCTGATCCATCTTACCACCAGGTGATGATCAGTTGACAGCTCAGCCCCTCTCTTCACCCGAGTGTCCAAGACATAAGGTCACAGATCTGATGACATGATTACAAAGTCGATCATCGAGCTGTGACCTTGGGCATCCTGGCGCCAAGTGCACTTATGGACACCCTTATGCTTGAACATGGTGTTCATTATGGACAATCCATGGCCAGCACAGAAGTCCAACAACTGAACACCACTCAAGTTTAGATCAGGGAGGCCGTTCCTCCCAATCACACCTCTCCAGGTTTCACTGTCGTTGCTGACATGAGCGTTTAAGTCTCCCAGAAGAACAATAGAGCCCCCAGGAGCTGAGCCTTGCAGCACCTCTTCCAGGGACTCCAAGAAGGCTGGGTACTCTGAACTGCTGTTTGGCGCATAAGTGCAAACAACAGTCAGAGTCCTTCCCCCAACTCAAAGGCGTAGGGAAACAACCCTCTTGTCCAATGGGGAGAACCCCAACGTATAGGCCTCAAGCCGGGGGGCCATAAGCAAGCCCACCCCTGCTCGACGCCTCTCACCCACAGCAACTCCAGAGTGGAACAAAGTCCAGCCTCTCTCAAGAGGAATGGTTCCAGAGCCCAGACCATGCATAGATGTGAGCCCAACTATATCTAGCCAGTACCTCTCAACCTCTCGCACCAGTTCAGGCTCCTTCCCCACCAGAGAGGTAACATTCCATGTCCCAAAAGCCAGTTTCAGCAACCGAGGGTCAGAACGCCAGAGTTCCCGCCTTCGGCTACCACCCATATCACATTGCACCCGACCCCTATGGCCTCTCTTGCAGGTGGTGGGCCCACAAGAGAGTGGAACCACGTTGCTCCTTCGGGCTGAGCCCGGCTGGGCCCCGTGGTCAAAGGTCCAGCCACCAGGCGCTCGCCAGCTCCAGGGTGGGGCCCCGGGTACCTTTTCCTGGGCAAGGGAAACGCCAATCCTTGATTTAACTCCATATGGGGTCTCAGGATCGAGTTAGTCTGGATCTTCACCTCAGACCTGTTTGCCTTGGGAAGCCGTACCAGGAGCATGTAGCTCCCGACAACATAGCTCCGAGGATCACTAGACCGCTCAAGCCCTTCTGCCACGGCAAGGCCTCGATCCAAGAAGGGATCCAAGAATGTGTAAAAGTGTATCTATTTTTTAAAAGAGACTGTTTAATGTTGTACCCTCGGTTTATTGTATTAGGCCTTATTATGCTTATCCAAGGCTACTTTTTAACATCATTCCCTGGGTTTACTATCTCAAGATTGTTTAAGATCATATTTTATGCTTATAGTATTTGGACTGTATTGTCAATAGATATCTCAATTTTAATCCTCATACGCAGCTTCTGGGGGGCTTGTTTTGTTTTGGACATGCTCTGTCTCTAGGTATGTCAGAGGACTGGGACTTTGTGAAGTGTGGTAAATATCTATGCACCCAATGTGGATGACAGGGACTTCATCCAAAATGTATTTGCATCCATTCCCAATGTGAACACTCATACAATTATAATGGCTGGAGACTTTAATTGTGTTTTAAATCCAGACCTAGATAGGTCTCCTGCCACAGGGGTGATGACATCTAACACTGCAAAGACAATTGCACACTTTGTAACTGATCACTTTTTCTGACTTATCAGACCCCTGGAGATTTCTAAACCCAAACTCAAGAGCATATTCCTTCTACTCACTAGTGCATCATTGCTACTCAAGAATTGATTATTTCTTTGTAGATAACAATTTCTTGCCTACGATTAAATCTTGCAAGCACGATGCTATTGTTATTTCTGACCATGCCCCTCTGATCTTCGAGTTAAAATCATTATGCCCCACATACGCATCTCGCAGATGGCGTCTTAACCTACTTTTATGAGCAGACAAGAACCGTACAGAATTTATAGCCAAACAAATCAGTTTTTTTCTAAAGACAAATACATCCTCAGAGGTTTCTGCAGGAATACTCTGGGAAACCCTGAAGGCCTTCTTAAGAGGACAGATTATCTCATATCTTTCCCACAGAAATAAACTGGAAACCAAGAAGGTATCAGAGCTAATCAATGAAATTACTAGAATAGTTCAAGAACATGCTAGGTGTCCAAGTGAGGCACTTCATAGGAAAAGACAGGCTCTGCATTCATTACTTAACCTCTTAACAACTAAAGAAATTGAACAACTCATTTTTAAATCAAGACATCATTACTATGAACATGGAGAGAAAGCTAATAAGATATTAGCTCAACAAATCCACAAGCAAGAAGTTTGCAATGCAATCAAATCCCAGCAATCACCAACACAAACGGAGACAAAATCATTGACCATAAAAATATAATGCACACATTTAGAGACTACTACAAGTCCTTATATTCTACTGAGTTTAAAGAAGACAAGACAGGATCTAATGCATTTCTGGATGCATTACAGATACTAAAAATAGATACTCTCAGTGCAGAGGAATTGGATAAACCTTTGGCACTATCAGAATTACTAGATGCTATAAAGTCACTTCAGAGTGGGAAAGCAGCAGGCCCTGATGGCTATCCTGACAAATTTTAAAAGAAATTCTCCACTCAGCTAGCTCATTACAATGTGCATCATACAGACCAATTTCACTTCTGAATAATGATATTAAGATACTCTCCAAAGTCCTAGCTAAAAGGATGGAGAAAGCTGCGTTTGGTAATATCACAAGATCAAACTGGATTTATTAAAGGCCGACACTTAGCTTCCAATCTTCAACGCCTGTTTAATGTAATATATTCACCCGCAAAGTCAAATACCACAGAGATATTATCATTGGATGCAGAAAAAGCATTTGATATGATTGAATGGAACTACCTTTTCACTACATTGGAGAAATTTGGGTTTGGCCCGAACATTTGTGCATGGATCAAACTACTGTATACCAATCCAGAAGCTTCAGTTTGTATTAACAACATTAATTTAGAGTACTTTAAACTAGAACGTGGTACCAGACAAGGATGCCCCTTGTCACCACTACTTTTCGCAATCGCCATTGAGCCACTGGCAGTTCACTGTTGAAATGCTTATGAGATAAAGGGGATTATCAGAGAGGGACTTGAATAGAAAATTTCTCTATATGCAAATGATATGGTACTTTATGTATCAGATCCACAAAATACTGTGCCTGCAGTCCTAAGAGCACTAACAGAATTTCAAAAGATTTCTGGTCTCAGAATTCATTTGTATAAAAGTGTGCTCTTTCCAGTGAATTCTCAAGCACATAATATTAGATTGGACACCTTCCGTTTTATCATCGAAGATCAGTTTAAATACCTAGTGGTAAACATCACAAGTAAACATAAAGCTCTTTTTTAACAAAATTTTTCCGTCTGTATTGAAAAAATTAAGCAAGACCTGCATAGATTGTCAACCCTTCATCTCACTTTAGCTGGAAGAATTAACATTGTTAAGATGAATATCCTTCCAAAGCTTCTCTTTTTATTTCAAAACTTTCCAATATACATAAATAAATCTTTTTTTTAAGAAATTAGATTCAACCATAACCTCATTTATTTGGAATTCAAAACATCCACATATCCAAAGTGCCACCCTACAAAGACCTAAGGCAGAAGGTGGCATGGCTCTACCTAACTTTCAGTTTTATTACTGGGCAGCAAACATACAAACTATGAAAACCTGGACATGGACACAAATACTATAGACGAACATACACAGGCTTGGTCCACAATAGAAATAAAATTCTGCAGTACTTCTTTAAATTTCTTGCTTTGTACCCCAATAAATGCAAGTTATTGCCAATATACTAAGAACCCAGTTGTGCTTTACTCAATCAGAATATGGAACCAATGTAGGAAGTATTTTAAGATAGAGAAGCTTTTATCTGTGGCACCTCTGCATAAAAACCGCCTTTTTCCACCCCCGCAAACATTTGCAATTTTTAATGTCTGGAAAACATTTGGGATTAAATCACTTAGAGATCTGTACATAGACAATGTCTTTGCATCCTATAAACAATTACATTCTAAATTTAACTTTCCAGCAACACATTTCTTTCACTATCTTCAAATTAGAAACTTTGTTAAACAGAACCTGCCCAATTTTCCTCACCTCCCACCTTCCTATATGCTGGGAAAAATATTGCTGAGTCTCGAGGACTCAGACAGCATTTCTGATATATACTGTACTAGCAAAATACCCGCGCTTCGCAGCGGAGAAGTAGTGTGTGAAAGAGGTTATGAAAAAGTAAAGGAAACATTTTAAAAATAACGTAACATGATTGTCAATGTAATTGTGTTGTCATTGTTATGAGTGTTGCTGTCATATTCATATATATATATATATATATATATATATGTATATATATATATATATATGTGTGTATATGTGCATGTATATATATATATATATATATATGTATATGTATGTATATATATATATATATATATATATATATATATATATATATATATATATATGACAGCAACACTCATAACAATGACAACACAATTACATTGACAATCATGTTACGTTATTTTTAAAATGTTTCCTTTACTTTTTCATAACCTCTTTAACACACTACTTCTCCGCTGCGAAGCGCGGGTATTTTGCTAGTATATATATATATATATACACACATACACATATATTATATATATATATATATATATATATATATATATACACATATATATGTATACACACATATATATATATATATATATATATATATACATACATATACACACATACATGCAGTTTCAATAACATAGAAATGAATATAAACAACATTAACATCATTATCATATGAGAATATGAAGTAATATATAAGAAGCACATTTCATATAAATATAAATTATTAAACAGTAAAATCTTCTGTAATTTGCTACCGTGGCTATTCGTTTGTCTGTCCAGGATTTTAAATCACCTGTAGCTCGCAAACCGTTTCACCTATTGACTTGAAATCTGGTACACATATAGTACGTCACGTCTACTATCCGCTTTATGGGTGATGATTGTATTACTCTTTTTATCTTTATTTTATTTTATTGTAGAATCAACTCCTATCTGCGCACACCAGGGCGGCCGTGGGCGGATGCGTATGGTGTATTCACTCCACGTTATCGTGCATTGCGCTGTCACTGGTATTTTGATAAAAGAATTTGAACAACATATAAGAAGCGTATAAATTATTAAACAGTAACACATTAACATTTAAGAAGTAAAGTTACATTAAGTACTATTGCAGTGCCTTCGGGTATACCTCATTTTTTGTTTGCCCATTACATGCTTAAATGTATACATTTTTTGGTGTACCTACCCGAGAACACGCGACATATAACCGAGCGTGGGAGAAGCATGGATTTTAACCACGCGTTGAGTTCATCTGCTGGTCTCCCTCGTGAAATAACTGGTAATGTTTGACTAAAATCTACAGCGAGTAAAACGACATTACCTCCTTTTTTTTTTTTTTACGATCTCTGAGATCTTGCTTTTTCCGGTTCAAGGCTTCATAAGCTCTTTTATGTTCTATGGTGTACTTATCCCAAACCATCATCTTTGAATGTTGCAAGACTTTCGCCTTGTATGTAGATCGGGGTAATTACATTCATTGCATTCCTAGTCTGAATCACAATCTGATTGTATGGGTGGTTACCTGGCACTGTAGGGTTGCCACCCGTCCTTTAAAATACGGAATCGTCCCGTATTTGAGAATGAAATTGCGCGTCCCGTTTTGAATCAATACGGGACGGGATTTGTCCCGTATTTTTTTTATCATTTTTTTTAAAGCAGCGTCTCATGCAAATCATCCCACACGCATTTTATGAAGATGCCTCCTTTCCTACTTTTGATTGGGTAATACTTGATGTCATCGTTAGTTTAATTGGTCTTTTTAACTGTCCAGTGAGGAGGGCGGGTCTTTTAAGTAGAGTCTGCAAACTGGGATGTGGCACCCGCTGCAGTATGCGTCCCTTATTTTTTTGTATTAATAGTGGTAACCCTACCTGGCAGGTAACACTTATGTTTGGTCATGAAGTCGTCTAAAATCCGCCACGTGCCCTCTTTTAATTGCGAGAAGCAGATATATATATAGCCAAATTCTCGCGCTTCGTTGCGGCGAAGTACTGCTTTTAATTTTTTAAGAAGAAAAGAAAACCTTTTTTAAACGGATCGAAAATATACCAATAACAATTTGTTAAGGATCTGTTTTTTTGTGAACCTTGCTTTTCACAGCTGTTGCGCTACGGCGTGTGTTTCGTTTATTTGACAGTATGTAGATCGTGGTAATTACATTCATGGCATTCGTTTTCTGAATCACAATCTGACTGTATGGGTGGTTACCTGCCAGGTTACGCTTGTGGTTGGTCAGGAAGTTGCCTTACATCCGCCACGTGCCCTCTTTCTGTTCCCAGAAGCTGATCATAGAATGGTTTTAATAGTTTACTTTCAAATAATGCAAAGAGTATGCGACACGTGTTTCTCCCTAATTCTGGGCTCATCAGGCATACACACTCACTGCATCCCCTCTCAGGAATTGAATCTCTATCGTCAGCGCCAGAGTTGAAGCCCCTAACGTTGTGGTCAGCAAGTCGGCTAACATCCGCCATGTGCTGTCTTTCAGTTGCGAGAAGCAGATCATAGAATGGTTGAAACTGTTGCCCCTAACGTTGCGCTATGGCGTGTGGTTTGTTTATACCTCGTGTCTTCTCATTAAACTTTTATCTCGCGAATATGTTATTGCAATCCGCAGCGGGAGCGTTTCTATAAACTTAATTTAAACTTACGTTTTACACCGTGCTTTGTTTCCCTTATGAACATGCTTGTATGCTTCACTCGCTCGCTTCTTATTGTTTCGCTCCCTTCTCAATTGTTTAATGAATTTTTTGTTCTTCGCTGTTTGCGGCTCTTCCTTCATTTCTCCCTACTGCGTTCTTTTATCTCGCGAATATGTTATTGCAATCCGCAACGGGAGCGTTTCAATAAACTTAATTTAAACTTACGTTTTACACCGTGCTTTGTTTCCCTTATTAAGATGCTTGTATGTTTCACTCGCTCGCTTCTTATTGTTTCGCTCCCTTCTCAATTGTTTAATGAATTTTTTGTTCTTCGCTGTTTGCGGCTCTTCCTTCATTTCTCCCTACTGCGTTCACAGTCTTTTCACGTGATTACGTGGGAGGCGTGATGACGTGACACTCAACTCTGCCTCCCACGGCCATCGAGCTGCCGTCCATTACAGTATATTATCAAAAAAGAGGTTCCAGTTATGACCATTACGCGTTGAATTTCGAAATGAAACCTGCCTAACTTTTGTAAGTAAGCTGTAAGGAATCAGCCTGCCAAATTTTAGCCTTCCACCTACACAGGAAGTTGGACAATTAGTGATGAGTCAGTCAGTCAGTCAGTCAGTCAGTCAGTCAGTCAGTCAGTCAGTCAGTGAGTCAGTGAGGGCTTTGCCTTTTATTAATTAGTATAGATAAAACCATTTTACAGGCTCTCCCTTTCAAAGATCCAATAGGACAGTGTGTGCTGTTCTAGTTAAGGGTTGAAATAGTAGAGGCTTAAGATTAGCACCATCTAGTGGTGAAATTCAGCATTCCTTTACTTGAGGAACAGCCTGTCTCTGGGCAATGATGTCATAAAGCTGTGCCCCAGAGAGTAAAAAAAACAAAACAGAGAACATATGTTTGTCTCACTTCCTGCTTTGAACGTTCAGTTTGGCTTTAAAGGCATTGTCGGTACTTAGAAATGTTTATAGATGTTTAATTCTCTGTATTGATGCATGTTTGTGAATCTGTTAAGTATTTAAAGTTATTTAATGAAGTATTTTAAAGGTAAAAGGTTCTAGCAACTTACCACTGTTATCAGAGTTTTCACTGCATTATAAAAGTACTTGTGAGCGTACCTTTTTCAGACTTTAACAGCTTTGCCAGTGTGCACAGATAATGTTTGTCATTCAAGTGAATGTTATTTATTTATTTTTTATATGTTTGTAAGGAATAAGTAATTCTGCCATTAAGTTTATTGTGTGAGTTTGTACGTAAGAATTTCTCACATTATTGTATTTACTATTTATTTGTAGTTTTATACTATTCCAACTGGCTTCAGTAAAGAAAGCAAACTGGAAACTCTTTGTCTGTGTGGTCATTGGAAGGGAATTTCTGACTGTCGACTCAGGCAGGGCGCTTGAGGCAGAGGGCAGGACATGGTGGGAAAAGGATCACTCACTCAATAGCTCAGAAAAGGAGTGGAAGGTAGCAATGCAGAGAATTCACTCAAGCTCCATATGTGCAAAGCATACAATTCAACTCAAAGTTATATATCAAGCACATCTGTCTCATTTAAAATTGTCCAAAATGTTTCCAGGGCAAAATCCAACCTGCAAACGCTGCAATCAAGTTCCATCCTCACTGGGTCACATGTTTTGGGCCTGCACCAAATTAACATCATTCTGGACCAAAAGTTTTAAATGCCGATCAGACAGTCTTGGTGTTACAATCCTTCCTAATCCACTAACAGCTGTGTTTGGTGTACTCCCAGATGGGCTTAAAGTGGAGAAGGACAAACAAACTGTAATTGTCTTTGCTACACTATTGGCACGTAGACTTATTTTGCTCAACTAGAAGAATCCTAACTCTCCTCTTTTAAGTCAATGGGTAACTTGTGATGTTGGGAGGGTCAGTAAAATACACAGAGGGGATTGGTTGCTGATTTGCTCCTGTGACAATTGGAGGATGCGCACTGTAAGAAAACGAGGGAGTAAAGAATTCGGAGAAGCAACTGGTCTTGTGTGTTATTTCCATAGCAGACACAACAATTTGGTGAACGAGGATGGCAGACTTTTCACTACCTTTTTTTGCCCTGCCTGGTGATCCCCCTGTTCCGTGGAGGGCTTGCAAACAAAGTTTTGAAACATATTTGGAGGCACTGGACCTCGGGGAGATCTCAGACGCTTGCAAACACGCTCTGCTGCTCCACTGCTTGGGCGTAGAAGGTCAACGCGTCTTAGCTACACTCGGTTCAAACACCACCTACATGGAAGCCGTTTTAGATGCTAATTTTTCGGACTTGCGCGGCATCCTTCTGTGCCGACTCATCTTTTGTCAGCGTGCACAGTTACCTGGTGAGTCATTCTTGCAGTATGTCACAAACCATCGCAGTTTAGCTGGGCAGTGCAGAATCTGCAGTTTACAAGACGAGATGATCTGAGATCTATTGACCGAAAAGACTAATAACCCTCAGATTCGGGACAGACTACTGCTAGAGGTGGACGACCTCACATTAAATCATACAGTTGACATAGCAGTTCAAGTTAAAAATGCAGAGCGCTGCAGCGCCAGCATTCGCAAAGCTTGAGTAAGCAATCCTCTGGCTGCATTGTCGTCATTGAACGCGCAAGCAGGATCTGCCGACCTTGATGCCGTTTTCCCAGTCCAGTACATGCGGCCAGCAGGAAATAATACACAGTCTAGTTGTGGTAACTGTGGTGCAAATACACATATGACAAGAGCGCCAGCCTGTCCAGCATGAGGTCAGAGGTGTAGAAAATGTCAGAAAATGAATCACTTCTCCAGATGCTGCCGTTCTGCACCTGCATCACAGCAAACAGTTCAGCATGCTCAGTCTTCATCCAGTCAGCCTTCTACAGTAATCCACACAGTCAAATGCAAACAGCATAATTTCAAAGTATGCCATTTTTATTTGGAAGACATCTGCCTGCCTTTAATAATTGACACTGGTGCTAACGTTTCTTTATTGAACTGGGATACATACAGTATCAGACCTTTTTCTCACATCTTTCTCTTCAGCCCCCAACCATGCCACTCCGAGGATATGGGAACACTGATATTGTAATTCATGGAATTCTTCATTTGACTTCATTTCACATCGCTGCTACAGGTTCCAAACTTATGGGCTTGGATCTATTTTAGGGCCTTGATTTTTCACTTGTTGACAGCACAGGCACTGACATTCTGTTGGTCTCTCCATTCTGGGCACAAAAATGGCCTGCTGTTTTTAATGGCCTTGGCTGTCTGTTCTCCTTTACACACCAGCCATTGATTAATTCCTCTGTTCCTCCTGTTATACAGTCACTGTGCAGGGTGCCTTTAGCACTTTGTGGGGATGTGCTTTCAGAACTGAAGCAGATGTTGGAGGCTGGCATAATAGAACCCGTGGGTGCATCTCCATGGGTCTCAAATCTAGTTATTGCAAAAATAAATTTGGTGGCCTTCGTGTCTGTGTGGATCTTCGTGCTGTGAACAAAGCTGTGGTGCCAGATAAATATCCGTTACCGACTACAGAGGAACTTACAACAGTTCGACAGTGTTTTCCAAGCTTGATTTACGTCAAGGCTTCCTACAGGTACCTCTGCAGCTGGATAGCAGGAATTTAACTGCTTTTGTGACCCACATGGGCATTTTCCATTATATGAGGATGCCTTTCGGACTTTCTTCAGCGCCTAGCTATTTTCAAAAAATCATGCACACCATCTTGCAAAACATTCCTGGTGTTATATTGTACCTGGATGACATAATAGTGCATGGCTCAGATAGTGCAACTCATGATAGACGCCTCAATTTAGTGTTCACTGCTCTGGCCCGGAACGGACTCACTGTGAATGCAGAAAAGTGCCTTTTTGCTGCCTCACAGGTAGACTTTGTTGGTTTTCACCTGTCAGCACATGGAATCTCACCATTACAGTCAAACGTAGATGCTATACACAATATGCCTGAAACATCCACTGCAACTGAGTTAGCTTCATTCCTGGGAATGACAGCATACTATCTCCGTTTTTTGCCCATGTACTCTTCAACAACTACGTCACTACAACGACTGCTGCAGAAAGGTACATCATGGGACCGGTCCCCTTCCTGCCACCAAGCAGTTCATTCACTTAAGCAACAACTCACATCACCTCAAGTGCTGGCACACTTCGATATAAACAACCCCACCTTTGTGACTTGTGATGCCTCTTCTTCCGCTATTGGTGCTGTGCTCTCACAAGTACAAGATGGACATGAACATCCTGTTGCTTTTGCTTTTCGTGCTCTGACACCCACAGAGCAAAGGTATTCAGTAGGGGAGCAGGAAGCTTAAGCATGGGTCTGGGTCTGTGAGCCTTGGCATGTTTATTTGTATGGCAGACAATTCACACTTTGTACTGACAATCAGGCTCTTACAACTTTGCTGACCACCAGTGGCACTGGCCACTGTCCTTTGCGGATTTTTCGATGGGCAGATTGTCTGCGCTATTATAACTTCACTCTCCAGTTTACGCACAATGACTGTGCAAACAGTTGTAGAACTACACCAAGACATGGAGGCAGATCTGGTACAGCTGCTGCACTCTCCCCTTCAAGATATTGTGTCCCTTCAGGAACTGCAAGAAATCTCCAAAAATTATCCACTTTTCACAACCTTTCATGTCTACATCACTAATGGATGGCCATCCAGAGTGTCCTCTGAACTGGAGCCTTACTTTAGAGTGAAAAATGAGTTGTCTATTTGGAATGATCACTGCATTGCAAGAGGAAACATTGTTGTCATTCCAGAACCACTCCGGGGCCGTGTCTTATCAATGGCACATGAGGGGCATCTTGGCATTGTCAAAGTAAAGCAGCAATGTCAGAAACTGGTATGGTGGCCAGGTATTGATCGGGACATCGAAGCCCTGTCCGTGACTGTGAAGCCTGCCTTTTAAGTCGTAAGACAGGTTTGCCACCCACCTCTCCTCTTCAGCCTTTGGTTTGGCCTTCTCATCCATGGGAGCATCTCCAGCTTGACGTTTGTGGAGAAATGCATGATGTTCCACATCACCAGAGGCTTCTTATTGTAGTCTATGATTTACATTCGAAGTGGCCTGAAGATTTTCCAATGGGCTCCATTACATCAAAAGTTGTAATAGACATTCTATATAATTTGTTTGCTTGATGGGGACTGCCTTGTGTTATCACTACAGACAAGTTTACCTCACTTGAGTTCCAATCATTCTTACCAGAAACAGGATAGAAACATATTCGTACTGCTTTCTATCACCCACAGGCGAATGGTGGTGTAGATCGTTTCAATCAGACTTTAAAAAATGGTATTCGTGCACACCTTATTCAGGGGTTTCTCTTCCACACAGCACTGCTGGAAACTCTTCTTCATTATTGAGCAACCCAACATTCTACCACAGTCGTTTCCCCAGCTTTCCTGATGTTATGATGGGAGCTGCAGCTTCCTTTGGACACATTGAGCCCTTGCACCATGACCAACCTTCCCTCAGCTTTACAAGCCTCAGTTAACAGTAAACCAGCCAGAATGAAACAGAGAGTGGATAAAACTCACCGTGCCCATTCTTAACACATACAATTGCATGACTGGGTGCGTGTTAGAAGACCCCAACGACATAATAAGTTGTTGCCCTTTTGGTCGGCACCAATTCATGTTATACGCTGTTTAGGCCCTTCAAGTTTTTTGCTGAAGGGTGGTTCCAAATGGCATGCTAGCTTCCTCAGGAAAGTTCTTTTGCCCATGCCACCATCATCACAAACAGCCATTTCAACTATTCAGCCATGTCTGGAGGACAGAAATATGATTACTCAAAATCCAAATCTACCCGAGGCTCAGAACCCAAGCCTTCCTGTACCATCCCCCTCTACTGTTTTTGCTCCTCCTTCACCTGGAAGGCTCAGTCTAGCTCTGGCTGACCTCAGATTCCTAGGGCCCAACAACGACCAGCCTATTTCAAAGACTATGTGACTACCTTTAGTACATAGATAATTATTTTTTTCTCTTTTGGGAGGGGTGAAATGTGATGTTGGGAGGGTCAGTAAAATACACAGAGGGGTTTTTGATTTGCTCCTGTGACAATTGGAGGATGCGCACTGTAAGAAAATGAGGGAGTAAAGAGTTTGGAGTTTCGAGAAGCAACTGGCCTTGTGTGTTTTTTCCGTAGCAGACACAACATAACTGATGTTATATACTATTTGAAATTAGAAAAAAATCTAATTCTCATTTAGAGGATCTGTGCAGAACTTTTTCAAAACCTGGCAGGATCTAATCAATAACATTTTAGAATAAGCGTTTAAAGCACAAAGGAAGTAGATTCTCTCCCCTTTTCTTTTTCTTCTCCATTTATCTTTATTCACTTATTAATTCATCTATCTACTTATTTTTATTTGCTTTAAGTTTTGCTCTGCCAGCCATGCTCTCTTTCTCATGGGTGGGGGTTGATTCGTTTTCGATCCTATTTTTGTAAAAATTGATCTATTTATATGGAATGTTGTGTGATTTCAATAAAATCAATAAAATTAAAAAAAATAAAATAAAATTCTGGCAGAAATCTGTCTTTTTATCCCATGAACCTTGGTACCCCTTTAAGAATCAGACTCCTTTCCGATTTGCCCTGTCTGGACCTTGCAGCCCGAGGAGAAGTCCTCTTGCAGGCGTAGACACCCTTCTTCTCCTGGTGCGTGTCCCTGATGCCAACTCTATGGCATCTGTGGGGAGCCACTGAGCACTGCTTCCACTGCCACCGCTGCCTTTCCAGGCTTCACCCAGCGAAAGCGCGATCCTTTGGCTTTTCACGGCAACAGGACACTACTAAGCCTAGTGGTTGCGCCTGTTACTAGAACATAAAATTATAATGGCTGGATACTTCTGGAGAATTGTGTTTTAAATCCTGACCTAGATAGGTCTTCAGCTACAGTGGTGATAACATATAATACTGCAAAAATAATCACACAGTTTGTAACAGATCATAATTTATCAGATTAATGGAGATTTTTAAATCCAAATTTAAGAGCATATTCCCTCTTCTCTACAATTGATTATTTCTTCATACAGTTATGTCCATAAATATTTGGATAGAGACAACTTTTTTCTAATTTTGGTTCTGTACATTACCACAATGAATTTTAAATGAAGCAACTCAGATGCAGCTGAAGTGCAGACTTTCAGCTTTAATTCAGTGGGGTGAACAAAACGATTGCATAAAAATGTGAGGCAACTAAAGCATTTTTTTAACCTAAACCCTTCATTTCAGGGGCTCAAAAGTAATTGGACAATTGACTCAAAGGCTATTTCATGGGCAGGTGTGGGCAAGTCCGTCGTTATGTTATTATCAATTAAGCAGATAAAGGTCTGGAGTTGATTTGAGGTGTGGTGCTTGGATGTGGAAGATTTTGCTGTGAACAGACCACATGCAGTCAAAGGAGCTCTCCATGCAGGTGAAAGAAGCCATCCTTAAGCTGTGAAAACAGAAAAAAACCCATCTGAGAAATTGCTACAATGTTACAAGTGGCAAAATCTACAGTTTGGTACATCCTGAGAAAGAAGGCAAGCACTGGTGAACTCAGCAACGCAAAAAAACCTGGATATCAACGGAAGACAACAGTGGTGGATGATCGCAGAATCATTTCCATGGTGAAGAGAAACCCCTTCACAACAGCCAACCAAGTGAACAACACTCTCCAGGGGGTAGGCGTATCGATATCCAATCGAATCCCGTAAATGCCAAAAGGGACTCTACTCTGTTGGGCCCTTCAGCAAGGCCCTTAACCTGCAATTGCTGAGCGCTTTGAGTAGTGAGAAAAGTGCTATATAAATGCAAAGAATTATTATTATTATTATTATTATTATTACCATAAAGAGAAGACTGCATGAAAGTAAATACAGAGGGTGCACTGCAAGGTGCAAGCCACTCATAAGCCTCAAGAATAAAAAGGCTAGATTGGACTTTGCTAAAGAACATCTAAAAAGCCAGCACAGTTCTGGAAAAACATTCTTTGGACAGATGACACCAAGATCAACCTCTACCAGAATGATGACAAGAAAAAAGTATGGAGAAGGCGTGGAACAGCTCATTATCCAAAGCATACCACATCATCTGTAAAACACGGTGGAGGCAGTGTGATGGCTTGGGCGTGCATGGCTGCCAGTGGCACTGGGACACTAGTGTTTATTGATGATGTGACACAGGACAGAAGCAGCCGAATGAATTCTGAAGTGTTCAGAAACATATTGTCTGCTCAAATCCAGCTAAACGCAGTCAAATTGATTGGGCGGCATTTCATGATACAGATGGACAATGACCCAAAACATACAGCCAAAGCAACCCAGGAGTTTATTAAAGCAAAGAAGTGGAAAATTCTTGAATGGCCAAGTCACTCACCTGATCTTAACCCAATTGAGCATACATTTCACTTGTTGAAGACTAAACTTCAGACAGAAAGGCCCACAGACAAACAGCAACTGAAAGCCGCTGCAATAAAGGCCTGGCAGAGCATTAAAAAGGAGGAAACTCAGCATCTAGTGATGTCCATGAGTTCAAGACTTCAGGCTGTCATTGCCAGCAAAGGGTTTTCAACCAAGTATTAGAAATGAACATTTTATTTCCAGTTATTTAATTTGTCCAATTACTTTTGAGCCCCTGAAATGAAGGGATTGTGTTAAAAAAATGCTTTAGTTGCCTCACATTTTTATGCAATCATTTTGTTCACCCCACTGAATTAAAGCTGAAAGTCTGCACTTCAACTGCATCTGAGTTGTTTCATTTGAAATTCATTGTGGTAATGTACAGAACCAAAATTAGAAAAAAGTTGTTTCTGTCCAAATATTTATGGACCTAACTGTAGATAATAATTTTTTACCTACCATCAAATCTTGCAAGTACAACACTATTGTTTTCTCCGACCATGCCCCCCAATCATGGAGCTTAAATCAATATGCCCTACACACTCATCTCGTAGCTAGCGTCTCAACCCCCTGCCATTAACTGATGAGAACTGTGCAGAATTTATATCCAAGCAAACTGATTATTTTCTAGAGACAAATGCATCCTCAGAGGTTTCTGCAGGAATACTCTTGGAAACTCTGAAGACATTTTAAGAGGATAGATTATTTCATATCTGAACAACAAAAATAAATTGGAAACTAAGGTGCCCGAGTTAGTCAGCAAAATTACCAGAATAGATCAAGAATGCACCAGGTCTCCAAATGAGGCACTTAATAGGAAAAGACAGGTTTTGCAATCAGAATTTAACATCTTGACAACCCAAAAAATGGAACAACTTATCTTTAAATCGTGACATCATTATTATGAACATGGAGAGAAGACTAATAGCATCTTAGTATGACAAATCCAAAAGTAGAAAGTCTGGAATGCAATAACAGTAATTACAAACACAGACAGAGATAAAATTATTGACAGTAAAAATATAAACCACACATTTAGTTAGTACTATAAGTCCTTATATTCTACTCAATTTAAAGAAGATAAGACACAATCTAATGAGTTTTTGATGCATTTCAGATACCACAGCTAGATATTCTTAGTAAGAGTATCTTTATAAACATCTAATACTCTCAGAATTTCTACACACTATAAACTCACTACAAAGAGGGAAACAGCAGGCCTTGATGGCTACCCAGTGGAATCTTATAAAAAAATTCAAGTTAGTTAGCTCTAGTATTATTAGCAATGTTTATAGAAGTTAGAGACAACAAAATTCTACCTCAAACACGAGCATTAATTACCATCTTTCCTAAGAAAACTTACTCTTTCAGGGCGGATATCAACTTTTGTCAAAAGGGAGGGGTTGACAGTGGTATTCAACTGTAAACAGTGACAAAACCTGCAGTTATGTTTTAGTTGGACTGTCTTTGCTAAAAGGAAAGTTAGCTTTGTTGGTTTGACAGAGAATCCCTGTGTTTGCATGAGGAGTGAAGAGCAAACAACGGCAAAAATGGCATTGACATCTGGCAAGAGATCAAAGCCAATGAGTAAAGCAAAATACTCCATGAACAACATTTAGCATATAATCACAAAATAAAACTGTTACTTGTCAGACTCCGATTTAGATTCAAGTGATTGAAAACTAATGTGAGGTACCAGCATCAGCTGATGGATCCCCAGCTGATTGTGGTGCTGAACAGGTTCATGTAGTTGACGTGTCTATGGCAACATTTTCCTGGGATTTACAATGACAAAAGGTACAAACCAGATTGTGACACACTGCAACAGCGACAGCCACATCTACCCCACCCCACCACACAAAGATAGCCTGGCAGCCAGCCTACCATGCATTATTGGTGTACTGGTGGCCACAGCATGCAGCAAAAGACATTTTATGTTAATCTCGTGTGACACCATTGCTTTGTTTGCTTTTCAGTAAACTGTGTTTTTTGGAAATAATATTCAGCCCTCAAAGAGATAAGAACTTACTATAATGTGCATCATACAGACTAATTTCACCTATGAATAATAATGTTAAGATACTCTCCAAGTGCTTCCTTCAGTAATATCACAAGACCAAACCAGATTTATTAAAGGCAGACACTTAGCTTCTAATTTTCAACACTTGTTTATTTTAATATATTCATCCATTAAATCTAACACCCCAGAGATCTTATTATATTTCGACAAAGAAAAAGCATTTGATATAGTTGAATGGGGCCTCCTATTCAACACATTGCACAAAACTGGGTTTGGCCCAAACATATGTACATTGATCAAATTACTTTATACCAGTCCAGAAGCCTCAGTTTGTATTAACAACATTATTTCAGTCTACATCAAACTAGAACGTGGTACTCGACAAGGATGCCCCCTATCACTATTGCTCTTTGCAATCACAACTGAGCCATTGGCTGTTTACTTTCGAAATGCATCAGAGATAAAGGGGATTACCAGAGAAAAATTTGAAGAGAAAATATCACTATATGCAGGCAATATGGTACACTATATATCAGACCCACAAACTTCCATACCACTAGTCCTAAAACTACTCGAATATTTTCATAAGATATTTTGAGTCCAAGGATTTTATGAAAATCTGCTTTATTCAACTTGAAACAGGAGCAAGTTTATTTTTTGCAACTGGAGCTGCCACTCTACTACACAGACATTGTACCCGGGAAGGGCCAGGGCCAGGTCAGTGTCCAAGTTATAGTGTTCCCGCATCACTCATCAGGCGAAAGACACATTGTATGAGGAGGAGGTGAGCTTCCTGTTGCCGCTGTGGTGCTGCAAACCTGCGAGGTTCTCAGAGGGTCTCAAAATTATCACAAAACACCAACCTGGCCTGCAATAGAAAGTGTTTCTTTATATTCCCTGCTTTGTGCTCCAGTAATACACTAATAATCCATTTGCCCTTCATTCACTCAGAATATGGAACCAATGTGGGAAGCACTTTAAGACAAAGATGCTGTGATGGATGGCTGGGGTGGGATGCCCGTTCACCACATCTGCCAGGGGGACAAGGGTGGGAAGCCCAGTTTTTCCCCCTGGATGCTAGATGGCAGCCTCCCTGGGTTACAGCAGTGCCTCAGACTCCCCCAGGGCTTCATGGGGGTTGGAGTTCTATGCAGCTCTGTGGGGTTCCGCTGGCACCACCGGGGGTGCTGCAGAAGGAGCTGCTCTCCCCTTTTGGGCACTGGTTTCACCTTACCGGGAAGTGCAGCCAGATGTCGCCAATCAAGCACCTGGAGCACTTCAGGGTACCCAATAAAAGGGAGCCAGCGACCATCACTCAGCGGACAGAATCAGGAGGAAGAGGACGAGGTTACCTGGGAGGAGTGGTGGTAAAAGGAGAAGAGTGTGTTGACTCGTGGTGTTTATCTGTACTGTGCTTGGGACTGTGTTGTGGCTGGAGGGATTACGGGAAGGACGTGCCCTCCAGCTGAAGAATATTAAACAGTTTATTTATTTTACACGTGCCTCCCATGTCCAATCTGTGTCGGGTCGTGCACTATCCATCTTACGAAGCATTTATCTTCTTGCACCTCTACATGACAACCACCTTTTCCTACCCTCTCAAACATATTAATGTTCTTAAAATGTCTGGGATTAAAACACTTAGAGAATTGTACACAAATAATTTCTTTGCATCCTATGAACACTTACGCTTCAAATTTAACTACACATCAACACAATTTTTGTACTACTTTCAAATTAGAAACTTTGCTAAAGGGAACCTGCCCAATTTTCCTCACCTCCCATCTATTTATATTCCAGAAGAAAAACTGATCAGTGTTGAAGACTCAGACAGCATCTCAATGATATATAAAAATATATTACAGTCTCTTCCTTTTAAAAATCCCAGGGTACTGTGGGGAAAAGACGTTTCATTTCACTTTCATATTTCAGAAAACGAGTGGAAGGCAGCCATGCAGAGAACACACTCTAGCTCCATATGTGGAAAGCATTCAATCATTCAAATTAAAATCATTTATCTCGTTTGAAATTCTCCAAAATGTAGCCAGGGCACGATTCAACCTGTGAATGTTGCATTCTAGCTCCATTGGCTACATATTTTGGGCATGCACCAAATCAACATAATTTTGGATAAGAATCTTTGAATGCCTCTCAGACAGCCTTTGTGTCACAATCATTCCTAACCTATTAACAGCTGTGTTTTGGTGTACTCCCAGATGCGCTTAAAGTGGAAAAGGGCAAACAAACTGTAGTTGCATTTACCTCACTACTAGCATGTAGACTTATCTTGCTCAATTGGAAGAATCCCACCTCATCTCTTTTAAGTCAGTGGGTAAGTGATGTTCTATACTAACTGAAATTGGAAAAAAATTAATTCTCACTTTGAAGATCTGTTCAAAAGGTTTTTTAAATATGGCAGGATCTAATCAATAACATTTTAGAATAAGCATCTATATGGAGAAAAAGGATACTCTTCCTTCCTTGTTGCTTTTAAAGATTGGCTCTCCTCTCATTCTCTTGGGTGGGGGTTGAATTTTGTTTTGTTAAGTTTGACTTGATTGTATGGAATATTATTTGCTTCACATAAAATCAATAAAAATATGTAAAAAAAAATGAACACGAAAGAAAAGATGCTATACAATCTATAAAATAAAATGCAGTAATCAAGCAAAAATAAAATAGTTGTATCTGAAAAAAGTACTAATTCAATAAATGCCTAAAACCTTCATACTCTGTAGTTACAAGCAAGGCCTCTGAAAATGCTAATTAGTCTAAAGCTTCCAAATAAAAAAGGATAATAAAAAGAAAAAAATAGCTCTGATAATTTGGCAAATGGCTCTGAAAGAGCCAAAAATCTATCTCACCACAGTGCTGATGCACTCCCAAAACCTAGGAGGCAACCTGGCTTAATAAGTTTCAAACATTCCTATAAAGCAGCCAAATGTATGAAGAAAAAAAACCTTGCAATACGCACAATAGCGACACCTATCCTCACCTCCAACTCCCTAACTAATGGCATAGGAGCTTTTTAATCATTTCTGTCACTCTCACCTAAAGGCGATGGACTCATACCATTCTAAGAAAAGGGGAGATCCATTTCCTTATGATTGCTTTAAGCCTACACATAATACAAATTACATACATTTCACCAAGAAGGGAGTAAGTAGATGCCTGCATGCTGGTGAATAACTGCCCACCAACTGACCCCAACAGCAGCAAGTTCGCAAATGAAATAGACTCTGCCAAGCCAGTAAGCGAAGGCATTTTATGAAATCTAAAATGTTGGTGCTTGTTAGAAATAAGCATTAAAATGAAGCATCTTGTAATGATTCTTTTTAAATTACTTTTATTTTTTCAGTAGTGCACCTGCTAACTCCACACTCTTGTATTTGGTAAATGAATGGGCGCTGCTGGCTTTTCCAGCTTACCAGAGCCGGCAAAGGACCCAGTGATGGTTCCACAACCTTCACACCTCCCAGCATTGTGACACCAGCCTGTGCTCCTGTGTCTTGATAAAGTTGCTAGGCATTTCTATTAGCCAGGTTGGTCTCAAGATGTGGCAACATTTTGTAGACCCTGCTCTGAAGGTGGGACCAGGAAAAGGGAGATAGAGTCACTTTGATACCATTGCCTGTCACACATGCTTAATACACATACTTATCAATTATAGACCCATATCAAATTTACCCTTTCGATCTAAAATATTTGAAAAAGTAGTCACCAATCAGGCTTCTGCCATGCCTTACACATTACAATTTATTTGAGAAATTCCAGCCTGGCTTCTGCACTGGTCATAGTACAGAAACAGCACTAATGCATGTTATAAATGACATTCTGATATCCTCTGATGAAGGAAACTCCACCGTAATTATGTTGTTAGGCTTAAGTGTAGCGTTTGACACCATTGACCATTCTATTTTACTGCACAGGCTAGAAAATGACATTGAGCTTACAGGCAATGTCCTTTCCTGGTTTAGTTCCTATTTATCAAATTGATTCTGTATGTACAGAAATGTACTGATAGTACTCCATTATTTTAGACAGAACTGAGATATGGTGTCCCACAAGGCTCTGTACTGGGACCTTTACTGTTTTCATTTTACATGCTTCCACTGGGATCTGTCATTAGAAAACATAATATTAATTTTCACTCGTATGCTGATAACTCCTGGTTATACCTTAGACCAAATTAACTTTTTCTGATGTTGTCTGTAATTAGTTGTGTTATTGAATTAAAGGATTGGATGTATGAGTACTACTTGTCTTTTACAACAGATAAAATAGAGATGTTAATTATTGGAGGGAATGATGCTGATCACAACAATATTTTATCATCATTTAACTCAGGTGGAATCACTATTAATTTTACTGAATCAGGATCACAACAATATTTTATCATCATTTAACTCAGGTGGAATCACTATTAATTTTACTGAATCAGCCCGCAATCTAGGTGTTATCTTTGACTCTAGCATGTCATTTAAAGAGCATATTTCTTTTCTCTGCTATGCTGATGATACACAGGTTTATATTCCCGTCTGCAACTCTGCAATGAATCAACTGCACAACTGTCTTTTTGAACTAAGATCCTGGATGGCTAATAATTTTTTTGATCTGAATCAAAATAAAATGGAGGTGCTTATAGTGGGTTCATCAGCTAAAGCCCAAATTGATCTTGGACTTCTCAGCTCTTTCTCTGTCTTTTCCAAACCTCAAGTCCGCAATCTTGGTGTTATCTTTGACAGTAACCTCTCTTTTGAGAAACATATTAATTCTGTAGTCAAGAGTTGCTTTTTCCAGCTTCGTCTTTTAGGTAAGATCAAGCCTTTTTTATCTTATAGGTTTCTTGAGAAAGCTACTCATGCTTTTATCTTTTCTCGCCTTGATTACTGCAACTCGCTGTATTCTGGGATTAGCAAATCCCCGATACGCAGGTTACAGTTGGTCCAGAATGCTGCCGCCTGCTTTCTGGTTTGGGGTAAGAAAGTCTGATTCAGTTTCTCCAATATTAGCTTCTTTACACTGGCTGCCTGTCAGTTTTTGAATTGATTTTAAAATCTTGTTGCTAGTTTTTAAATCTTTACATGGGCTTGCTCCTGCCTATTTATCTAAACTGTGTGCTTTATACCAGCCATCCAGAGTGCTTAGATCTTCTGGTCAGTTGTCTCTTGTTGTCCCTCATACCAAGTGTAAAACTAAGGGGGACAGGGCTTTTGCAGCTGCTGTTCCTCGCCTGTGGAACTCTTTACCTCATTACATAAAGGAGTCATCTACAATTGAAGTGTTCAAAACATGATTAAAGGCTCATTTCTATTCACTTGTTTTCTGTGGCCTTCAGTAATACTGATGGTTTCCTCATTGTGATTATGTAATCTTACTTTTATTTATTATTTATTTTATTTATGTTCATTTATTTTATTTCTATTTATGTTATTTATGTTAATTGTACGTTCTTTCTTCTTTTATTGTAAAGCACTTTGGCCACAGCATTCCTTTGTTGTTTTAAATGTGCTATATAAATAAATTGACATTGACATTGACATTATATTACAAAATTGTCCAAAATGTGTTTCTCCCATTGTAAAATGTTGGGAAATTAAGGCATTTTCTAAATATGCGGGATGCTGAGAAATTAAATCATACATTTATTTCTAGTAGGATTGACTACTGCAGTGTGACGTTCACTGGATATTCAAATTGTTCTTTATACCAGTTCCAGTTAATCCAAAATGCTGCTCCAATAATTATTACAAGAACAAGAACATATGAACACATAACTCCAGTTCTTAAATCCTTACACTGGCTCCTGGGTTAGTTTAGGGCAGATTTCAAAATCCTACTTTTAACATTGTGGGGAACAGCCCGGACACAGACAGGTAGACATGTTGTTTTCACCACACACACGTTTATTTACAATATTTACACGTTCCAGAAGAGCACAAACCCAGTGTCGCAGCACCAATCACCCCTTAAGTCCTTGGCCACACAACACAATGCCTTCTAGTCTCTGGTCTGCCTCCACTCCTCTTCTCTGAGCTCCGTCCTTCTTCCACCCGACTCTTGCCAATGACTGGAGGGAGGCGGCCCCTTTTATACACCCCGGATGGACTCCAGGTGCATCCTGAGGAGCTTCTGTAGCCACACCCCTGTGTGGCGGAAGCTCTGGCGGTGTATCCGGAAGTCCTCCGGGTGTCCCCAATCCTCTTCCCCCCAGCACTTCTGGGTGTGGCGGAATTGCTGAGGTCCAGGGCTCCCAAGGCATCCCAGGGCCCCTACAGGGTTGAGCTTCCAAGCTCTGTACCCGTGGCCCCCAAAGCAACCAGGGCGGGCGCCCCTCATGTTCTGAAGGAGGCACAAGCCCTCCTCCTGTCCTCCTGGGCATCCCGGCCGGGCATGAACCCCAGCCGGGTACCACAACATATACATCCTTAAATGGCCAAGTCCAGCTTACTTATCTGAATTTATCATTACTTATAAACCAGAATGCACATTAAGATCTTAAGATGCCAGTCTGCTTATGATTCCAAGGATTAATAAAATAAGAAGAGCTTTTAGTTACAGGGCCCCTAAACTGTGGAATGGTCTGCCTGCTACTTTAAGAGATGCCCCTTCAGTCTCAGCTTTCAAATCCCTGCTGAAGACTCACTACTTCAGTTTAGCATATCCTGACTAGAGCTGCTGATTAACTGTACAGACTACATCTCTGTTGTTAGTCATTAGCATTAAAACATAAATAACATGATAGTTAAATTGTTACTAACCCTCACCTATTTTTTTTTCTTCTCGGTACTCAAAAGTGGCAACTGGTGCCACTGCCTTACTGCCAAGTTTTTTGCCTGCCTAAGGAAAAGTCATCTCGGATGGAGGAGCATTGGAATCGTTGGGTGGAAGGGTCCTTTCATCAAATTGGCTGGCCCATCACTGACTCAGCTGTGGAATGGCCAATAGGGGAAGGCAGCCTGATGGCTGAGGTCTCCAGGACTATGAACAAATCTGAATCCTATTATGTGATATAATCTACTGCTGCTCTGTACTAGTAATATCACTATTACACTATTGTATTTTATACAGGATTACATGTGTTCTGCTCTGTGTATTGAATTGTATTTACCCACTTTTTTGACACCCACTGCACACCCAACCTACCTGGAAAGGGGTCTCTCTTTGAATTGCTAGGTTTCTTCCATTTTCTCCCTTCAAGGGTTTCTTTTTTTCTGGGAGTTTTTTCTTGTCTTCTTAGAGAGTCAAGGCTGGGGGGCTGTCAAAAGACAGGGCCTGTTAAAGCCCATTGCAGCACTCCTTGTTTGATTTTGGGCTATACAAAAATAAATTTTTATTGTATCACTTGTTACTGAAGAGACTTATGCAAGAATTGCAATGGATATGATAGGTACAAGTATATGTTAGTAGTGTATGATTTTTGCATATAGAGAGGTGCCAGAGGCCTCAAATGGGTTTTACTCATTTTAATTGTTATATGGACAGCATATCAGAGGTTCTGTAGGCCTGCTAAAAGAGGTTCTGGTAAAAGGGATAAAACCTGAGGCAGTCATTGTTTTAACTTAGGTTTTAATGATGCAAGATAGACTGACTTAATTGACTGAGAGTGTGCAGATCAACTTGGAAGAAGCACAATATAAAAAAGAGATTTTGTATGCCCAGTCAATCAGAAAAAGAACCCTAAAGGTAGGACAAAAGATGCTTTTGCTGTTGTCTACAAGTGAAAACAATTTATTAGTTACCTAGGAAGGCCCTTATGAGATAGTTGCCCAGAAAGGGGCATGTTACATATGAAATTTTTATGCCTGATAAACCTAAAAAATAAAAACAAACTTTCCATATCAACATATTAAGGGAATGCCATGAAATGGATAACATTTCTCTGCAGTGTCCTAGAGGAAGAGGATTCTGAGGAACAGTACCTACCTGACAGCTGGGAAGAGCAATTTCTAATACCAGAGATGAATCATCTAGATAAAAAGGAACAGAGAGATATTCTTAAGGCTATCCCAGCTGGACTATTTAGAAATGTTCTGGGTAAGACAAACCTAATTATGCTTGAAATTCATCTTAGCTCTCCAGGGCCCATACAACTGGCTGAATGCAGAGTTCCCGTTAGTCTGCAGGAGACCTTTAGAGCAGAGCTTTGACAATTGATGAAACTTGGTATTGTTGAAACATCCAACAGTGAGTGGTGCAGTCCAATCATGCTACTGCCAAAGAAAAAATGTCAATGGAGTTTTTATATTGACTTTTCTAAAATGAATTAAATATCGGTTTTTGATACATACCCAGTGCCTTTAGTGTATGAGTTGGTGGAGCATTTAGGTCCTGCAAAATATTTATCTACATTGTATCTTTGCAAGGGTTATTGGCAGGTACCATTAACTTAGTCATCAAAGATTCTAACAGGTTTTAGACTGTATCAGTTCACTGTAATGCCTTTTGGATTACTTGGGGCTGTTGTAAATTTTCAGTGCTTCATTGACTAAGTACTGAAGTGTGCTGAAGCTTATGCTCAAGAATATATTGTTGATGTGATAAATTTAGCAAATACTAAAAAGAGCGCTTTATTCATTTGCAAGATGTTTGATAGTTTTAAGTGAATAAAAGCAGCTGGCTTAGTAATTATACCAAGAAAAATGTACTGGAACAAAAGGAGGTAGGCTATTCTGCAGGTGAGGTAATGATGAAGCCTCAGGCTGAAAAAGTAGCAGCTATTTGGAATCGTCTTTGCTTCATCACTAAAAGGCAATTAAGATCTTTGCTTGGTTTGGTGAGGTGGTACAGGCAGTTAATTCCTCAGTTCTGTGATAGAGCAGTACCCCTCACAAAATTTTGCTAAAGACCACTCCTAAAGAGTTAAAATTGATGGATGAATGTCATCCATCTTTCCTATGATTTACAAAATTTTCTGTGTAAAGTAAGCCTTTTATCTGGCCTGATTTTAACAAACTTTTTATTTTACAGACAGATGCAAGTGGGAATGGTTGGGGAGCAGTGCTTTTGTAGGGTGAGAGTGAACAACAGAAACCAATGCTCTACATTAACAGAAAGTTATTCCAACACGAAAAATGATATGCTATAGTGGAAAAAGAATTCCTGGAAATAAAATGGTCAATGGTCAGGCTTAAGTAGTGTTTTTTTTGTTTAATATGATTACCATGCCCTCCAGTGGATACATAAGATGAAAAATACCAATGCCCAGATAGCATGTTGGTGTATATTCTTGCAGCCTTTAAGGTTTTGGGTCCAGTAAATGTCAGGAAAAGAGAATAAAGTTGCTGAATTTCTCTCCTGATCATACAACCTGGAGGTTGAGGGGGAGGGTGTGTGAAGAAGTGCTTTAATCTGAGTTAATTGCCCAGTTTAAAAACAGATTGTTAAAATACTCACCAGGCTTGAAGAGTTTTGCCAGAGTCTGTGTAGTGTAGCAGAAGCACTGCGCGTTGTAGGATAGCAAAGGTACATGTATCTTCATGTAGCAGCGATCTGAAGAAGGCATTAGTGTGTCTCAGAGGGGCAAGTGTTTCGCAAAGCAGGATGACTGGTGGTTGATTGGCTTGAAGCAAGTAAAGCAAGTGGTGCAGAATTGCTCTCCATGATACAAGCCTGCGCGGGTGTGCAGCTGAGCACATACACACATAGACGGTTTAAAATTTGAAATGTGTGATACATGCACATAACTAGGGTGGGGGGGGGGGGTTTTGAAGCACAGTGCACTGTCCAGAGGAATCCTGAATTGAGTATATATGCCATTCACACTTGGCAGGAAAGTTGTTTTTTTTTTGGTGATTCACCAGTTTGCAAAGGACAGGTGGTATAGGAGGATGGAAGCAGATAAACCTGTTCCGGAGATAGGTGGAAGAGAGTGTTTTTCTGTGGAGAGACCTAAAACTGCTTATTTTTTATGATAATCCCAATTAAGAAGGAAAAAGGGAAAAATTAAATTTATATTTTGTATCTGTATTTATTGCAATTTTAAAGATTTTTTTTTTCTCTCTCTCTGTTGATAATGTGTTTTAGATGGAATGCACTGAAACCAATTCTATTATCGCAAATATATACTTGTTAACTTTTTTTTGCACAATAAATAGGTTTTTTATACTTGTATTTCTGGAGCCTTCCTTTTTATTTTCTGGCACTGGTCTCTTTGTCCTGTTACCTGACTTCAGTGTTCCAGTGTCTATATTTTCTGGGACACCTGTCATTTCAATACCATTGCTGTATGTTGATGCTAAAGTGTAGAAAGCACTCTGCCTGTTAAACAGGAGTTTAAGCACTTTACAGGAACACCATTTAGAGTACTTTTTTTCAATTTTTTGTAATATAGTACATAGAGAACTGGTTAGCTTTCTGGATAGCTTAATATAGTTAAACCTTAATTTGCCTATTCAATGCAGGCTGCTACCATGTAAACAAGAAAGTAAGATGGCATGATATTCTGCACATAAAAAGTACTAGACAACCTCAGATTATTTCCATCTGGCTGGCCACTTAGAAATGATTACCCATTACTGGTACCTGATTAAAATATCACTTTTTGCATTATTTTCTATGTAGATACCTGGTATAGCTGTAAATTTTCTTCAGTTCCATAGTACATGTTGTATTTATAAACCATTCTCTGATGTATGTAACGGAACATCTAAAAATCCTGGTAATAGGAAAGTTACAAAGGTAAATATAAAACATAATGTTTAACAGTAAGCAGATAGCACCAATATCATATTTTATTGAAATCCAGTGGAAAACTGTAGTGATAATTTTTCTCCAATATAATACCAAGTAATTAATCTAGTTTCATACTCATTCCTTGTAGGATGTGCCAAAAGGTGTTTTGTGTGCAAGTATTTATTGATTAAGTGCAATTATTTCATCTACCATAAGCAGGACCTCTGACCCTTCCCGGAAATGACTCATTGGTAATGTGTCAGAGTTCCCCTGTAAGACAACATAGTAATAAAGATGCATCTCGTACAGGAGCACAATTCCCTTAGTTTATTAAGATCAGGTAGAGTAATATTCTGTAATCTATTTTATCTGGCAAACTGTCAAAATAACTTATCTTGTTACTGCAAGTGAGTTAAAGGGATTTTATATTAACATTGTTTTTACCTTGGTATAGATGGAGCAACAACATGAAACCACAAGAGCACTGATGCACACCACTACCTCCAGGTTCTCCCTTACTAAGATAAGTGTTCAAATTTTGTGAAGGTATAACCTATCCAGAAAAATAAAGGAGAGCATCATTCTGTATGGGTTCTTGTTCATTTGTCATACACTGGGAAAATGGCTGAGTGCTCCTGCATTGCTCACTGGGAAATTTATACAAGCAAACCACATTAGTTTTGTGGTAAAGCTGTTCTTGTTTCTAGTATATTATGTAAAACTTTGAGTCCATAGCATTAGCTTCAAAAAGAAAACTGATGTGCATGTTTGTATGAGACCCCTCTACTATCTGCTCTTAAAATGAGTCCCTACATCACAGCACATGTTAGTGCCTGCTCTGTCTTGATAGGCACAGGGTCATTGTAATCCCCTCTGGCATAGTAATCTGACAAAATAAAGCAACACAGAGGTAAAATGTATGCAATATTTATTAGCCATTAACTATCTAAATTAAAATAGCAACACATTTAATTTAAAATTAAGCAGTTTTCAGGTGAGAAAGGACTACTCCCAATAACAAGAAAAGAACAAGTGAAATACACACACTCCATGATTCTAACACAGAAATCTGAAACATAGTTTTGGGGAATATATATTACTTTAATTCAAATGCAGTTGGTATTATATCCAATATGCATACAAAAAGCATATCAAATAGTTTAACACTATGCAAAATACTTGTTACCTTTGCCTAATCTGAAGATGAAAACTTTCTTTGAATCTAGTTTTTCTTTCTGAAAAATAAGTGCCCAAGTAAATGTACTGTAAATAAAAATAATTAATAAATATTAACTATTTTGCACCTTTAGTGGATTTAACAGTATTTTAATAGAATTAATAACCTCTAGTTTATTAAAATACTGTATTATTTTCATACTTACTTTTATATTGTTAACATAAAATTGTGGGAGGAGTAGTGCTAGTACTGCTGTTTCACAACAAAGAGACCATAGTTCACATCCTGGGCACTCCCTGTGTGGAGTTTGCATGTTCTCCACATGTTCCTCGGGGTGTTCTTGTTTCCTCCCACATTCTTGCAGGTTGGCGATGAATTGGCCCTAGAGTGTGTGTGTGTGTGTGTGTGTGTGTGAGTGTGTCTGCACCCTGCAATGGTGCGGTGCCTTGTCCAGAGATTGTTCCTGCCTTACACCCACAGAAGTGACATACAGTAGGATTAAGCCTGAAACTGTCAACACATTATTTTTGTGAAACACATTTAAAATGTAAGTAAATGTAAAACCTATTTGACAAAATATTTCTCAATAAAACAGAAGGGAAGAATATAACTGAAAAAGCAAATGTGGGAATATTTTTTTTGTGACTATTTCTTCTTTAAGGGGATCATTTTAAGTACTGTCATAAAACGATTGCATTAAACAAATGACTAACTCTTTATGAAAATGCAAAAGTTCCTATTATCTATATTGTGTTTATATGTTTTTCATTGTTTAATTAATATTTATTATTGTCATGCATGCACATTGGAGGATCTCCTCGATTGGTCAGTTGAGGTATGTGATAACCCACCGGGGTGAGAAAGGGCGCTATCACTAACATTCTGTTCTCTTTCTATCCCCGAAGCACTGAGAAACCAGCTATGAGTTAATTTAAATATAGACTAACCAATACTAATTAATAATAACCATTCTAAAACACTATCACTATCATTTGAAAAAAATCCTATGCTCATTAAAAAAACCAGTATATTTTCAAAAATAATGATGCATAAATTACTTGCATTGTTATTGCTTTCAAAAATAGTAGTATCACACTTCCCTAGTAGAAAGCTCTTTACAGACAAGACTGAGAGACAAATGTCTGCAAATGTGACATAGAGTGAGCATGGAGAATTGTTTGAGTAGTGTCAAGGACTACTAAATTGGAACTTCACACAGGCTTTAGTACTCGCCTGTGGTGGGCATCATCTCAGTGATCATAAAGAGTACAACATTGCTGTGTCTTATTCACAATTCATATCAGTTTGGATGCGTTACTTTTCATTTGTAAAAATGGGAAGTGGTATTTCTGTCTCTCAGTAAGTAGACCAGGATTTGCATCCTGGGTCCTCTATGCAAGGAGTTTGCATATTCTCCTTGTGTCTGTATGAGTTTTCTCTGGGTAATCTGGTTTTCTCCCACAGCCCCAAGACATACAGGTTAGTTTGATTGGCAATGTTACATTTCCCTAGTGTGAGGATGTGTGTGTTAGCCCTGCAATGGACTTGCATGCTGCCTTGGGTTTGTTCCTGCTTTGTGCACTATGCTAGCTCTACCTGCGACCCTGTTCAGGACTAAGTGGATTAGAAAAAGACTGACTGACTGACTCACACACTGACCACAAGCCATCAGTAAAGATCTGCCAAGTGATCTGCATGCCCCAGACCCAGTTACAAATAACACTATGCAGTATTTTTTATCATTTTTTTTATTTAAACAAATTATAAGAGCATAAAATATTAAAAAAGATGTTTTCATATGAGACCCACACATCTACCTCAGCAAAAGAAAATTGGTTAAATTTACATCAAATTGAATCATTGGCTTGCTTTCATCCATAACTTAATCATGGAAATAGTGTCTATGCATTTAATGATAGGATGAACAAATTGATCTGGGAGGCTGACAGTTCTAACAGAACAAGAAGACATCCAGAAAGAGAAACTAACAAGGTCAGGGTTCTTCCATTGGAAAAGTATAAGAACTTTGGCTGCTGTTGCAGCTATTGAAATAATGCACTGATGATGAACAGAAAGAGATTAGAAAGAGTAGAGAAATCTAAAAGGAGTAGAGTAATAGGAAAGCAAGGAATAAAGACTGATAAAATGGAGGCAAGCGCAAAAGCCACTGATCTCTTAAGAACAGCAGCAGTGGCACATTCCCAGATTGTGCAGAGAAAAGTGTCCTGTATATTAACAGAGTAGTAGTAACAGAGTGGATCAGGAGCTAACCCCATCAGGAAATGCTTTCTATTATAATGATAAACTCTATGGACAATTTTATATCGGATGTGTTGATGATTAGAATTTCTGGAGGAATTTATTTTGATAAAAATAGTGTCCCAACACAACAGTGTCATCAAGAATAGATCAGTAATCAATTTCTAAGTGACTGGATTAGGTGTAATTCTAGAATCACATAGGTAGATGTACAAAAAGGAAATGTGTTTAGTGGAAAACGAAGACAAGAAAAAATAGTCAAATAATAACAGGGGACCAAGTTGTTGAGCCTTTTTGATCACCAGAGACATGGCTTTGAGTGCTTCTGCGGTGTGGACCAAGTAACCATTGAAAAAGTAGATCTTCTGACCTTCATAGGTTAAATTTTGTTTTTTTCTGTACCTCTTTCAGAATAGTAACTCATTCAGAATAATGAAGCAGCTTTTAACAATAATTGGATGTGTACCGTCATTGTCCCTTGTATATATTTTTTGTGCCCGCATTATTTCAGGACTGAAATTAGGGATGGACGGGAACTATATGGGCAATTGTTTTTCCGGAAAGCCAAGAATATTCTCACTCTCATTACTCCAATAGATAGATAGATAGATAGATACTTTATTAATAATTCTGATGTTATCTCTTCTTTGTCTGTCTTCTTGTTTGTAAAGTTTCTCACAGAGAGATTGGATCTCAGCATGAAGGGAACTACTTCAGTGTCATGCTGCTCCACCTGAGTACGGACCTTCATAAAAATTGACGACAGTTTCTGTTGTTCTTTTTTGATTAATACAATATCAGCATTAAGGTCAGAAAAACTTCTCTGTATTGTCCCATTCAAGTTCACACTTAGAATGACATTTCGCTCCGATGCAAAGGTCTTCAATTGATCGAGAATTGAAACTACTCCAGAGTTATCTGCCACCATGCCAGCTTCCATCAAAGTCCTCTGGGCTTTCTTCACTGGGCTTGAATGCAAAGAACCTGGATGATTCTTTCGACCTGAATGATTCACATATAACACCAATAACATTGAGGCTTTGATATAAAATTTTTGAGGTTAATTTATGAGAAAGTATGGGATTGGGTTGGAGAGTACTCCTAGAACACTGCCATACTCCACCAAGTATCATGTAACCCCCCCCTCCCCCCCAATTATGCAGTATTTTAAAAGAAATAAGTAAATTATTAAACTGCTCAAAAAAATTAAAGGAACACTTTGAAAACACATCAGATTTCAATGGGAAAAAAATCATGCTGGATATCTATACTGATATGGACTGGGTAATGTGTTAGGAACGAAAGGATGCTACATCGTTTGATGGAAATGAAAATTATCAACCTACAGATGACTGAATTCAAAGACACCCCGAAAATCAAAGTGAAAAAATGATGCAGCAGGCTAGTCAATTTTGCCAAAATTTCATTGCAGCAACTCAAAATCGTACTCAGTAGGTTGTATGGCCCCCACATGCTTGTATGCATGCCTGACAATGTCGGGGCATGCTCCTAATGAGACGACAGATGGTGCCCTAGGGAATATCCTCCCAGATCTGGACCAGTCTGAGGTGCAAACTGGTGGTGTCGGATGTACCGAAACATAATGTCCCAGAGGTATTCTATTGGATTTAGGTCAGGTGAGCGTGGTAGCCAGTCAACAGTATCAATTCCTCCATCCTCCAGGAACTGCGGGCATACTCTTGCTACATGAGGCTGGACATTGTTGTGCACCAGGAGGACCCCAGAACCCACTGCACCAGCATAGGGTCTGACAATGGGTCCAAGGATTTCTTCCCTATACCTAATGGCAGTCAATGTGCCGTTGTCAGGCCTGTAGAGGTCTGTGCATCTCTCCATGGAAATACCTCCCCAGACCATCACTTACCCACCACCAAACCGGTCATGCTGAACGATGTTACAGGCAGCATAACATTCTCCGCGGCTTCTCCAGACCCTTTCACGTCTGTCACATGTGCTCAGGGTGAACCTGCTCTCATCTGTGAAAAGCACAGGGTGCCAGTGGTAGACCTGCCAATTCTGGCATTGTATAACAAATACCAATCGAGCTCCACTATGCCAGCAGTGAGCACAGGGCCCACTAGAGGACGTCAATCCCTTAGGCCACCTTCATGAAGTTTGTTTCTGATTGTTTGGTCTGAGACATTCACACCAGTGGCCTGCTGGAGGTCATTTTGTAGGGCTCTGACAGTGTTCATTGTGTTCCTCCTTGCCCAAAGGAGCAGATACTGGTCCTGCTGATGGGTTAAGGAGCTTCTACGGCCCTGTCCAGCTCTCCTAGAGTAACTGCCTGTCTCCTGGAATCTCCTCCATGCCCTTGAGACTGTGCTGGGAGACACAGAAAACCTCCTGGCAATGGCACGTATTGATGTGCCACCCGGGAGAAGTTGGACTATCTGTGCAACCTCTGTAGGGTCCAGGTATTGCCTCATGCTACAAGTAGTGACACTGACCATAGGCAAATGCAAAACTAGTGAAAAAACAGTCAGAAAAGATGAGAAGGGAAAAATGTCAGTGGCCTTCACCTGTTAAACCATTTTTGTTTTGGGGGTCGTCTCATTGTTGCCCCTGTAATGCACCTGTTGTTAATTTCATTAACACCAAAGCAGCTGAAACTGATTAACAACTCCCTCTGCTACTTAGCTGACCAGATCAATATCCCAAAAGTTTCATTGACTTGATGCTATACTCTGATTAAAAAGTGTTCCTTTAATTTTTTTGTGCAGTATATATTAATGTTACAGCAGTGTTTCCTCAAATTGCAACATTTTGGCCCAGCATTAATATGCAATGGGGTGGCGCCTAGTATATGCTAAATTCCTGCCTCAATTTGTGCTTAGTCCTGCTCGATTGCACTCCTGCTCCATACAGCCATAAGACTCATTTTTACATGTTCAAGAAATGGATTGGGTGGAAGATTGTAGCATTCAGGAACAGTTATAATGAATATATTATGAGCATAATTTCTGAATCCTGTTATGTTAAATACAGTGTGCGGGGGTGTGTGTTGGGGGGGTGGCAGGGTGTCTTTCACATGAATGAAGGATCTAACTCAACCCTGGACAGAGTGTTAGTCCATCTTCTGGCACGCACACACCTGCATATCTTTTGGATGTGAGTAGCTCTGCTGCTTCATTTCTTTAGATCCTTGGGTTCTTGCCTTTCATATGCACTCTCTATACAGAGTTTGTAATTTTTCAGTGTGAGTTTTCAGACAGCCTTCATTCACCCTACCCCAACCAAGTGCTCTGAGTAGCTCTTATATCATTATTATACCAGTAAAATAATGATGCTAATACTGTATATACTGTTAAAATATGTCTTTTGTGTGGTATATCTTTGAAAAGAAAAGACTGCTTAGGTGTAAGGCCATTTATCTGACAATGTTCAGCATAACAGTTCTTCTCAACGACAATTGTTTCCATCAACAACAACAACATTTATTTATATAGGACATTTTCATACAAATGGTATAGCTCAAAGTGCTTTACAAGACTAAGAAAGAAAAGTTTATATGAAACAAAAATAAGATTAGGCAATACTAAGTAACAAAGAATAAAGTAAGGTCAGAAAAACAAAAAAATCCTGATGGGCTGGAGGTAAAATACAAAATCTGCAGGGGTTCCAAAGCCAAGAGACCGCCCAGCCTTCACTGAGCATTCTACCTAACGTAAATGATCTAATTCAGTCCTTATGGCTTTCGGGCTTCACGTGAAAGAATTTGATGATGAAGGTCATGTGGATATCTGGAGTACTGTCTTTAATCTATCAATATAGCGATCTCATGGTGCCTTGATCAGGTGGTGGTGGTTGTGTAGAACGCCACCACAGAAAACCAGAAAAAGAACAGCAGAAATAAGTAGGAATTAGCAAAGATTGCAGAGCCTTGATGAAAATGATAATTCAATGCACATATAGCTTAACAGGGATACACTAAAATGTAACTATGAGAAAACGATTTTAAAATAATGGGGTTTTAGTAGTTTTTTAAAATGCTCCATCATGTTAGCGGGGCTAATTTATATTGGTAATAAAATTCCAAATTATAGGTGCATAACAGCAGAAGACTGCCTCACCTTTTCTTTTAAGTTTAGCTCTTGTAATTATAAGCAGATACTCATTTGAAGATCTAAGGTTATGACTTGGAGTTGAAGGTTACAGGCATTCCAAAATATAGGACAAATAATTTAAGGCTTTGTAAACCATTAGCAGTATTTTAAAATCAATTCTGAATAGCACAGGTAACCAATGTAAGGACAACAAAACTGGAGAGATGTGCTCAAATTTCCTTTTCCTAGTTAAGATTCTGGCAGCTACATTCTGCACTAGTTGCAACCGATTTATGTCTTTCTTGGGTAGTCCTGAAAGGAGTGCATTACAGTAATCTAGTCGACTAAAAACAAAGGCATGAACTATTTTTAAGCATCTTGCAAAGTTATAAGGGATCTAACTTTTGCTATATTCCTTAAGTGAAAAAATGCTGTCCTGGGGCCTCATGTATAAACGGTGCGTACGCACAGCAATGTTGCGTACGAACGTTTCCACGCACAAATCGTGATGTATAAAACCTAAACTTGGCGTAAAGCCACGCACATTTCCACGGTACCTCATACCTTGGAGTACGCAATTTCTCCGCTCAGTTTTGCAGACTGGCGGCACCCAGCATCAAAGCAGTGCTACTGTTCCTGTGTGGTCACCCTTTCTTTCTTAGCTCCACATTCCTGACGCGGCTTTATAAATACACTGAAACTAACTGCATATTGTTTATTAGTGTAATGCATCTGATTGTAATTAACCTGCAGCAATATAATGGTCCAGGGAATAGTCATAGTATTCCAAATACCATAACTGCTTTAGCGTTGTAACTCTCACTGCATCTTCTTCTTCTTTCAGCTGCTCCCGTTAAGGGTTGCCACAGCAGATCATCTTTTTCCATATTACTCTCACTGCACCACTTGGAGTATTTATATCACTGTATCTGAGTGGGGAATCACAGCAGCAGCTGATCGGAAAGAGAATTATCGGTATACAGCATGAAGCCGATGGTGACTCAGCCACGGCAAAACACTTTAGAGACTTCCCAGTACGGACTTCGCAGTTTAGAAAAAGTTTCATCCCAAGAACTCTAAACGCACTCAATCAGTCCATCAAGTGCTCCTTGTAGAACTGTTTACTTATAAGTACAATTACCTCACTGTAAACTTGCACTACAGTTATAATATTGCACAACCTGCGTCACATTATAAAGCGCGTATTTACATATGATGACGGTATTCATTTTTAAGATGAAATGCAGCAAAATATGTTGATTATATTATACAGATAAAACTTTGCATGCTGTGCTACCATAACAATTAATCTTCCAACTCTCCCACTAAAACCTTCTGTTTGCCGAACTCTTATTTTCCCAACATACATAAGTCTTGCTGAATCCCTGTCAACGTCTCTCCCTCGTTGAGTGAACATTCTCTTTCACTTTTGGGTACCTTGTGTTGTTATGATGACCTAGGTACACATTGCTTCTCATCCATCAGCTTTGCTCGGTCATCTAGTGAATCTTCCTTCTCTCGCTGGAGCCACAACCAGCGTCTCTCTTTTGAAACTTTTTTTTTCCCCCTGGAGGTAGGTGTCATCGTCCATGTGGCTCATGTCCTGTCAGCCATGTACCCTAGTCTGCTTGCAAGTCTGTGATCTTGACAGCGCTCTCGGTGGACCGTCTCTCTCTACACAGTCTGTCCTCACGCCAGGTCTCTCTCTCTCTTCACACTCTGCTCTGGCCTCACTCCATCCTTTCTGCTCATGCTCTATTTCTTCACGCCACTCAAACACCACCCATTGCCAGAAGTATATAACTACTTCAGTCTGCCTAGATCAACATGACGATCGATTAAACAATACTACAGGTACATACCAATTTCTTTTGCTTAACAATAGTGTAAACACATTTTCATTGGGTAAACTCTAGTATTGTTGCTAGATATCAAGAAGTACAGTAATCCCTCCTCCATCGCGGGGGTTGCGTTCCAGAGCCACCCGCGAAATAAGAAAATCCGCGAAGTAGAAACCATATGTTTATATGGTTATTTTTATATTGTCATGCTTGGGTCACAGATTTGCGCAGAAACACAGGAGGTTGTAGAGAGACATGAACTTTATTCAAACACTTCAAACAAACATTTGTCTCTTTTTCAAAAGTTTAAACTGTGCTCCATGACAAGACAGAGATGACAGTTCCGTCTCACAATTAAAAGAATGCAAACATATCTTCCTCTTCAAAGGAGTGCTTGTCAGGAGCAGTGACTGTCACAGAGATAGAGAGAAAAGCAAACAGATTAATAGGGCTGTTTTTCTTTTAAGTATGTGAAGCACCGCGGCACAAAGCTGTTGAAGGCGGCAGCTCACACCCAGGAGCAGGACAAAGTGAGACAGAGTTTGTTTTTCAATCAAAAATCAATACGTGCCTTTCGAGCTTTTAAGTATGCGAAGCTCCGTGCAGCATGTCGTTTCAGGAAGCAGCTGCACAAAAGATCACAACGTGAAGATAATCTTTCAGCATTTTTAGACGAGCGTCCGTATCGTCTAGGTGTGCGAACAGCCCCCCTGCTCAATCCCCCTATGTCAGGATCAGAGAAAGTCAGCGCAAAAGAAAGAGAAAAGTAAGCTGGGTAGCTTCTCAGCCATCTGCCAATAGCGTCCCTTGTATGAAATCAACTGGGCAAACTAACTGAGGAAGCATGTACCAGAAATTAAAAGACCCATTGTCCGCAGAAACCCACGAAGCAGTGAAAAATCCGCGATATATATTTAAAAATAGCTTACATATAAAATCCGTGATGGAGTGAAGCCGCGAAAGGCGAAGAGCGATATAGTGAGGGATTACTGTACATACTGTATACCACTGTATGCTGATTAGAAGTCAGTGTCCACAGAACATGTTAATTTTCAAAGGAAGCCAGCAGTTCTGTATCACAATATTGTATGTTGATGAGATACCAATCAAAGCAGTCTAATCTTCAATGCAGATGACTCTGTTGCAAAACAGGTAAATATCTACTGTATGTCCTGTAGACAGCCATCAATAATAACTTGTAACAGAACTATACAGGAAATTTGCCTTTTCATTTATCATCTAACTCTCAAACAAAGGGTGCCTAGTGCCCCTTCATCTACTGGCTTTTACATTTATTGTTTACATGTATTTTTGCCTAAGAGAAAAAGGACTCCACCTAGTGTACAAAATGTTCCCCTCTGACACTATGATGCTTTTTTGATGGTAACTTCGGGAGAGGTTAACTAAGTAGTAAATAATGCTCACTTTTAAAGTGGCTGCTAAAGAACATTTTTAAGAAATTAATGAAAAAGTAACTTGTAAGTTACATACATGCATCATAAAGTTGCCTGTTAATTGATAAGTTACATTGTTTTCAGAAAATGCAGCCTTGATTGACTTTCCCCAGGATCTTGGCATGATTGTTTTGGTCTGCACTAGAGTGTAACATTGGTGTGTTCACATTTACAGTGCTCAGCATAAATGAGCAAAATTAAGATTTTTATTCATTACTCAGTTAACACCAGAACAATCAGCAGAATTATGTAAACACTAAGTTTTACTGAACATTAGTTTTATTAACAATATAAAAGATTGGTCACCAACATCATTTGGGTATGAAAATAATACATTTTATTTAAATGAGGTGTTGCAAAAATAAATACATCTTACAATAAATTCCACCAAATCTAATATTTTGTTTGGCCTCCATGATTTTTAAGATCATCACCAAATTTTCTAGACACGGACTGAACAAGTGGACAACATACTACCATGCCTATCATAACTCTCCAATACTGCATTCTTTGCACATACAGTATAAGGAAGGATATAGTAAACAGGAATTATGGGTAAATGTTTAAAGATAATAATATTACTTCATTTTCAGTGAATTTTGTGATTTTATTAAGATAGGTAGCTTAGTTCATGATTCTAAATATACTTTATCAATTAATTTATTAAGTTACCAGGTAAAATTATAATGTGATGTCATCACCACCATAATCAGCTTAATTGGCTGGAGGTTTAAATGGGCTTATACTGTATTATTACAAACAGCCTCCGACGCAACCAAGTCACATAAGTACAAGCATAAACATACTCAATTTGCTTTATAGATCTTTAATTCTTTTGTGGATGGAAAAGAAATTGCAATGCAAGCTAAAAGTGTTCCAAAATCACAGCATGCTATTCGACTCAACCTCATAGCACAAACTGTCATGTAGCCTGCACTGTATATGTTTTTTCCATACCAGGGCTAAGCACTTCTCACCCTCAGTTAGATTCCTTTCCATTATGTGGAAAAAGCACACATATTTGGAGGATGGGGTATCTGCAGTAAGTAAAGACAGCAAGATGCTCCTCAGCCACATTCTGATCAACATAATGTCTTGTGATTGAAAATTCCTGACATAAGATGCCAGTTATTTGTTTAAAATTATTATAGCAACTATTAACAGTGCAAATAGTACTGGACTTTTCATTGTTCATCATTGGCTTCTACTGCATAACCTTGACTTGAAGTATAAGCTTGCATTTTAGAAAAATACATTGCTCATTTTCCTGCTAAAAATAAAATGTGTAAACATCTTTGTTGTTCCTTTTATTATTGCAAGGTGTATTTTTGGCTGTTGTGACACAGAAAAGTAGATTTTAACTGTTTAGCTCATTCTAGCGCATGTCTTAATATAAAAGCATTCATAATATTTATCCACTAATACAGGTATTGCTTAGTCATTTGCCATTCTTTAAATATGTGTAACTCTTTATGACTGTGTGCCTATTTTGCTTCTTCAAATAGGTTCATTGTTTTTTAAAACAATTTCCATATATATTCATTTGATTGTTTTCTGTGTAGTGTATGAATATTTATTCAGTTGTTTCTGTTGGTATACTGGTTTAAAAGCCGTTCATGTGTGTACATTTATTTTTGTGACACATAACTGTCTTTTCGATATGCATTACATTTCTGTTTGTTATTACTTTCTTTAAATGAATATTACATAATTCTTTTTGCTAATAACATAATGATTGCTTTTATTTTGCAATATGAAGACAGATCCAGGACTTAGTGGACCTGATTCAAAGCTGGTTCCGCAGGGAAACACCTTCAAGTGCGTTGTGGAGAAGCTCGCTATTGACGTAGTCCTGACAGGAATAGACGAGGACCTTTGTGATGAGATTCTCCAGAATGATGCCCACTTGTTGTTAGACCTGACACGCAGACTGGATGGTGCCCATGCCACCTGGAAACTGAGGGGCTACCTTGGCTTGACCCCGACTTCAATCCAACTAGCACATGCTCTTAGGGTCACCGACACCATGGGTAGACCAACAAACAACATCGAGGAACTCCATAGTGGGGTCCGAGGTGCTTTCACTGTGATCAACTGGGACATCTGCCTCAGGAATGCCACTTCCCACCTGCAGAAACCATGGACATCGGTCTGGCCCACGTATGTGGCTTTTCAAGTTTCCCCAAAAATGTTAGTGAAAGATAATTTTAAGGTCTCTATTAAGTTGGCTGGATGTGAAATCCTAGTACTGTTGGACTCTGGTAGCAATATCTTTGTAGTCTGCCGTGATTTTCTCCGGCAAACCCCTTTATAGGACCACAGACTGGGTGAACCTTTGCTGTGTCCATGGAGAGGTTAAAACATATGAGACTATGTTACTCCCTCTGAAATTTAGAGGGAAGAACTTTAAAGTTTGGACTGCCATATCAGACACTTCACCCTGGCCTCTTTTAATAGGCAGAGAGCCTCCTGATATAGTGGATAGAGAGTGGATCACCGCTGACAATGTTAGTCAAGGAGCCGAAATTGAACCTGAGTTGTCCAGTGAGGTGGAAGACAAATCCTCAAGTGAGAACCCGGGACAGCTAGTGGACTTTACCTCCCTATTGCTCACCCTGGCAACCTCCCCAGATCGGACACCCGGTATGGACCCCAACGAAGTAGCAGCAGGGGGTGAGCGCAATGCTGTGTTGGCCACAGAGGAAGAAGAGACTGCCTCTCAGACAGAGTTTGCCCGCCTGCAATTAGCTGACAGCAACTTACATTTTGCATTCAAACAAGCCCACATTGTGAATGACTCTTACTATCTGGAGAGGGAGGACCTGAACTTTAAAACACCACACTTTTTAATTAAGGGTGGTTTCTGGTATTGAGTGATTTCTGATTGCATGGGGGACAGGCGGATCGAGCAGTTGCTGATGCCAAGCGGGCATAGTGAGATGGTTTTAAAAATTGCTCACACCAATGTCTTCAGGGGTCATCTCGGCATGGAGAAGATGAGGGAATGCATTTCAAAATGCTTTTATTGGCTGAATATGGACTGGGATGTGGAGCAGTTTTGCACGATGTGTCCTGACTGCTAGGGCTCCCTTCTCACCGATGCCTATTTTGGATGTGCCCTTTAAGAGGATTGGGCTAGATATTGTGGACCCACTCCCCAAGAGTAAAAGCGGTTTTCAGTATATGCTAGTGTTGGTTGAGTATGCAACAAGATAACCCAAGGTGGCCAATCTATGGAGGGCAAATGCATAAACTGTCACTAAAGCTGTCTGAATAGAAGCACACTTGTTCTGTTATATTTGTACCTTTTGTGAAAGTGTTTATTTGATATTTGGAATTCAGGCTTAACACATTATATACTTCATGTCTACATTTTGTCAATTATTAATAAAACATGAAAAACGTTTCTGTTTTAATGATGTGTTTACTGTACATAGATTGTTGTAGACACGGAACACACATGAAATGCATGTGTTCCAAATAACGATTTAGTATTTATAAAAGGTGTAATTTTGCTTGACTTCTCACTCTATACAACTCCAAGCAACTGACATGCAGGTAAACAGACTTGAGCTGAGAAAACTGCGGCGGTAGGAAGATGTAATAGCAGGCTGCTTGCTGCTTATTGACACATTTACAGGACAAAAGACGCTGATGGAGAGGTGCAAAGCAATTTAAGGTGGGACGGATCTACAAGTTTTTTCGTAGGCTCTGGTAATTCTAATGTTAATAAAACATTGAAAAAGATGATACGGCAGGTAGCCGATGAAGATGTGACCTCCTGGGATACCATGTTGCCTTTTCTCCTGTTTGCTGTTTGGGATTCTCCCAAGCATCCACCATGTTTAGTCTATTCAAATTGCTATTCTGCTGGCCACCATGCAGGGTGTTAGAGATTTTTCAGGAGGGATGGACAGGGGTTTGTGAGGCACCTCGTAGAGGGAGATTTGTCGATCAAGTCTTTTCGCTCCAACACCAAGACTGCAGTGGAACATATGCATCGCAAACAGGAGGTGCAAAAATGTAATTATGACAAAAAAAACAAACTCCGTGACTTTAACAAGGAAGATCATGTTCTGGTGTTGATCCCTTCGGACCCACATAAATTTCAGGCAAAATGGCTCGGCCCAGCAATAGTGAAAGAGCACAATAGTCCAGTGAATTATAAAGTCAGAAGCCTATGCAGGTTTTACATATTAATCTGTTGAAAGAGTGGCACAACCTGCACGAGGTCCTGGTCACATTAGCAGCAGTCGCTCTGACTGATGTCGCTATTGGTGATGACTTGATGGATGCAAAGAAGGCAGAGTTGCTGACACTAATCAGAAGGAACTCTGATGTCTTTTTGGCCTTGCCTGGCCAGAGAGAAATTGTATAGCACAAGATCGTAACTGCACCCAGTGTTAATGTACATGTGTCCTAGTATTGTTTACCAGAGGCAACAAGGTAATGATACATGAGAAGGTGAAACAAATGCTTAAATTGGGGGTTATCCACAAAAGCAAAAGGAAGTGATGAAGTGCAATTGTTATGATCTCAAAACCAGACATCTCAAGATTTCCATGTTGCCACGTACAGATGACTAGTTGGAAAAACTTGGGCAAGCCTTGTATATCTCCACCCTGGATCTCACAAAAGTGGACTGGCAGGTGCCCCTGGAGGAATCCAGTTGCAAGAAAACCACATTTGACAGCCCAGATGGGCTGTTTCAGTTCACCAGGCTACCTTTTGATCTCCATGGGGTGGCATTGACTTTTCAATGAATGATGTACCAAATCCTGCCTCCCCATTCCGAGTACACAGGAACGTATCTTGACAATGTTATCATTTTCAGTAACGACTAGAGATCTCACCTCAACTGCCTGCAGGTGGTACTTGACAGTTTGAGGCTGACTGGGTTGACAGCTAATCCTAAGAAGTAAAGGCTGGGTCCCATTATTTCAGGTATTCCATGGAAAGTGTCTCCTCAAGCCTCAGATGGACAAGGTGGGGGAGGTGCTCACGTATCCATATCCTGAAACACAGAGGCAGGTGTTTCAGGATGGACCTTCCTTGGGCTCGCTGGATACTATAGGCAGTTCATTCCCAATTTTGCTTATCAGGCCACCCCCCCTCACTGACTTGACAAAGGGCAGAAAGAGCCATAGTATTGTCTGGACTGATGCCTGTGATAGAGCCTTCTTAGAATTTAAAGGTGCTTTATCCTTATTCCCGGGTTGGCGAAATCCAGACTTTTCAAACAAATTTGTTCTGCAGACAGATGCAAATGCTTTCAGTTTAGGGGCAGTGCTTTCTCAATGTTTCTCAGTAGGAAACTGCTTCAAAGGGGCGCAATTATTCAACCATAGAGAAGGAATGTTTAGTGATTAAGTGGGCAGTGGAGGCCCTCCAGTCCAACTTGTGGGGAAGGCGGTTAACCCTGGTGACAGACCACGCCCCACTTCAGTGACTTTACAGATTTAAGGATGCAGATGCCTGGCTCACTCAGTGGTTTATTAGTTTGCAGCCATTTGCCTTTGATATTTGCCACCATCCCGGCACTGCGCACATCAACATTGACACCCTCACACACCTGGCCGAGCAGGTGTGGACAAAACTAAAGGGTGGGGATGTGAAAGTTTTGAACTCTTTTGAGATGCTCCCCAATTGACCTGTCTGTGGAGGGATCCATGTTCGTCACTCCCACTGCAATAAATAATTTTGCTGTTCCTGTTTCAGTTTGAATAAAGCTGGTTTTCCTAAAGTCCTTAGACTCAGCCTTGTCTTTTGGGTGCCCGTGTAGTAGTGAAGCAGGACAAACTTTAAAAATCAATAAAAATAATTTAAAAAATGTAATAATTTGAATTTACATTGATGGCTTTCATTTCCGAGGGCCACTTGATATATAACATTTTTGGTTTTGCTTTTAGGGGAGAGAATGTAGCTTTGATCTCTTTGCCAAAAATGTAAAAAGTTGGCAAAGTATCTCTGCCCAAGCAGAAGGTACGTATGCTCCAACATCAAACGTTGCCACTGTATCTGATCCCCCGCATATGGAAAGAGCACTTCGCCGTGATATCTCTACCAATGAGCAGGTACCCTCTAAAACGCATGTAGCTATGATCTCTCTCTCAAAAACGTTACTCTTTAACAAACTCTAGATGATAATGTCTGCCAAACAAACAGGTAGTGCTACCTAAGCAGAGGCAAGGTACAATACGTTCCAACACGTGCTAAGAGACTTAACCACGCCCGGGGCTGGAAATAAAAGACAAAGAGTAGATGACAAAGTAGAACATCGTAAAGAATTCAAAAATGTTGGTACAATACACACGCAGAGCAGGTTAGAGATAATGGAAGTACGAAAATTAGAAAGTTTAAAAAAAATGACAGCAAAGATCGCATTAGCGCAAACAAACAGAAATTATTACTCAGTGAAATAACGGAGCAGCAAAAACAGATTGAATATATTGTTTGGACTTAAACTTTAAGTCGGAGAATTGTAGATCGTCTAATTCGTGTTGCCATCAGTGAAAAGTAGTGTTTCTTCCCAATGAAGAGGCCTATCCACGAGAATTACAAGATTTGCTGTTTGATGAAAGTGAAATACACATACGCTGTCACGCTTGGGTCACAGAGTTGCACAGATACACAGGAGATTTTAGAGACTGAAACGTTATTCAAACACTTCAAACAAACTTAAGTCTCTTTCAGGAGTGAATCAAGCTCTGTGTGTAGTCAGAGGGAACAGTTCCATCTCTCAATTAAAAGAACAGAAAATCTTCCTTTTCATAGGGGCATGCCTCGGGAGCGGGACCCCCAGCAGGAGCAGAGGATGTCTGGGGGAGAAGAGAGACAAGGTACTGAGACAAAAGGACAGCTGCTGTACAGGCTTTTAAATGTTCAAAGTACTGCACGAGATGCAGATCACGCGACACAGCAGCAGCAGCAAGCCAGCAGCTGATCAAGCAGAGAGATGGTAAAAAAAACTATTTGTTTCCCATTATATCACCGTTTAACAGGGGGCTTTGGAGGAACGACCGCGTCTTATTGGGGTGCTTTCAGCTCCCCTCTTAACAACGCGAGCAGCATAGACACAAATTAATGTTACTAGCACAGCACACCACATCATACAAAACCCTGGCCATCACATATCTGTAGAAGATATGACGGATGTTACTTACCACATTAAAGGGCCATAGTCTCCTAAGGAAAAATACCCTGCTTTGCCCTTTCTTATACAGTTCCTCTGTGCTCTGGGACCAGTCCAACCTCTGGACTCCCAAGTACTTGTAGGAGTGGATCATGACTACATACACTCCCTGAACTATGACATAAAGGCTCTTTGTTGCTGTTCCTTGGTGTTGCTGATGTTAAGGTGCAGACAATTCTCTTTGTACCAAGAAACAAAGTTCTCCACCTGACTCCTATGCTCTGTGAGATGCTGTTCCTTGCGGTGCTACAGTATTGCTCACATCTGTATCAGTAACACATACCTTGAGTCTGACAAACTGAGGTCTGCCTAAAACATAGCCCAATATCCAGTACAGAATATGCTCATCCACCTGCATATCTTTGAGTTTACCCTTTAAAAGGGATGGCTGGATGGTATTGAAAGCACTGGAAAAATAAAAACAAAACATAATGCTCACAGTACTTCTAGCTTTGTCTAGGTGTGAATAAGCCTTATAAATAAGCCAGATAAATAATTACTGTATATCCTTTACTCCAATCTTTGTCTGATAGCCAAACTGCCATGGGTCCAGGTGGCCTACCAAAAGGGGACTCATTTAGTTCAGGGCCAGCCACTTAAAGGTCTTCCTGATGTGTAAATGCCACTGGTCTGTAGTTATTAGAAGAGGTGCTTGCCCTCTTTGCAACAGGAACAATGCAGGATGTTTTCCATAGCAGCATCACTTTCTGAAGCCTTAGGGAAAGTCTGAACAGGTGACAGAGGACAGACAAAGTTGGTCATCACTTGCCTTAAGAACTTGAGGACTGATTCCATCTAGTCCCACAGCTTTTCCTGTGTGTAACTTCCTCAGTTGTTTCCTTACTTGGTCTTCAGTTATGGACAGCCCATACTTTTGTTCTGAGGTGGTGTTATGCCTAACCATTCCAGTTGACATGGTAGAAGTTGCTAATGCATTAGGGATGGAGGGGGGAAACAGGTCATTAGAAGAAGGTGGCAGTGGGTGGGAAAATCTATTTAAAAATTGGTTCAGGGCATTAGCTTTGTCCACATTAACCACATCACTTTATATATTCTATCATTGACTTTATATATTCAGGAGTGACTTTATATACTCTGACTTTATATTTTCAGGAATGACTTTGACTTTATATATTCAGACTTTGACTTTATATATGCAGTTGCTGACTATATATTTTTAGATCTTGACTTTATATATTTGGATAATTACTTTATATATTCAATGTATTCAATGTATTTTTGTGTTTGGCACCCCATTATATACAGTGGTGTGAAAAACTATTTGCCCCCTTCCTGATTTCTTATTCTTTTGCATGTTTGTCACACAAAATGTTTCTGATCATCAAACACATTTAACCATTAGTCAAATATAACACAAGTAAACACAAAATGCAGTTTTTAAATGATGGTTTTTATTATTTAGGGAGAAAAAAAATCCAAACCTACATGGCCCTGTGTGAAACAGTAATTGCCCCCTTGTTAAAAAATAACCTAACTGTGGTGTATCATACCTGAGTTCAATTTCCGTAGCCACCCCCAGGCCTGATTACTGCCACACCTGTTTCAATCAAGAAATCACTTAAATAGGAGCTGCCTGACACAGAGAAGTAGACCAAAAGCACCTCAAAAGCTAGACATCATGCCAAGATCCAAAGAAATTCAGGAACAAATGAGAACAGAAGTAATTGAGATCTATCAGTCTGGTAAAGGTTATAAAGCCATTTCTAAAGCTTTGGGACTCCAGCGAACCACAGTGAGAGCCATTATCCACAAATGGCAAAAACATGGAACAGTGGTGAACCTTCCCAGGAGTGGCCGGCCGACCAAAATTACCCCAAGAGCGCAGAGACGACTCATCCGAGAAGTCACAAAAGACCCCAGGACAACGTCTAAAGAACTGCAGGCCTCACTTGCCTCAATTAAGGTCAGTGTTCATGACTTCACCATAAGAAAGAGACTGGGCAAAAACGGCCTGCATGGCAGATTTCCAAGACGCAAACCACTGTTAAGCAAAAAGAACATTAGGGCTCGTCTCAATTTTGCTAAGAAACATCTCAATGATTGCCAAGACTTTTGGGAAAATACCTTGTGGACTGATGAGACAAAAGTTGAACTTTTTGGAAGGCAAATGTCCCGTTACATCTGGCGTGAAAGGAACACAGCATTTCAGAAAAAGAACATCATACCAACAGTAAAATATGGTGGTGGTAGTGTGATGGTCTGGGGTTGTTTTGCTGCTTCAGGACCTGGAAGGCTTGCTGTGATAGATGGAACCATGAATTCTACTATCTACCAAAAAATCCTGAAGGAGAATGTCCGGCTATCTGTTCGTCAACTCAAGCTGAAGCGATCTTGGGTGCTGCAACAGGACAATGACCCAAAACACGCCAGCAAATCCACCTCTGAATGGCTGAAGAAAAACAAAATGAAGACTTTGGAGTGGCCTAGTCAAAGTCCTGACCTGAATCCAATTGAGATGCTATGGCATGACCTTAAAAAGGCGGTTCATGCTAGAAAACTCTCAAATAAAGCTGAATTACAACAATTTTGCAAAGATGAGTGGGCCAAAATTCCTCCAGAGCGCTGTAACAGACTCATTGCAAGTTATCGCAAACGCTTGATTGCAGTTATTGCTGCTAAGGGTGGCCCAACCAGTTATTAGGTTCAGGGGGCAATTACTTTTTCACACAGGGCCATGTAGGTTTGGATTTTTTTTTCTCCCTAAATAATAAAAACCACCATTTACAAACTGCATTTTGTGTTTACTTGTGTTATATTTGACTAATGGTTAAATGTGTTTGATGATCAGAAACATTTTGTGTGACAAACATGCAAAAGAATAAGAAATCAGGAAGGGGGCAAATAGTTTTTCACACCACTGTATATAGGGGAATAGACAAAGTAAACAAAAAAATGTTGGTGTGACAACCCAGCCCTCCCATTTAATAACAAATCAAATAAAAATGGCTCTTGGCGCAAAATAAACAGGCTTTCAATGTTGTGGCACAAAAAATTGACACACACAAAATGTAGCCTCTGGTGGCTCTCTGCTAAGGGTCTATTTGTGGAGCTCCATCCTGCAGTAGGTTAGGCTCAAGATTGAGATGAGAACGGCTTCCTTTATATGGTTCAGACTGGAAGGGGTAGGGTGTCTCAGAATGATTGGGGGGGGGGGGCACTTGACCTCAAGGTGTCTTCTTGGAGCTGCGGCGCAAAAAGACAAGACGAATAGCGGCAGCATCTCTTCTTGTCCCAGAGTGGTGTCACATACCTGATCTAAGTCGAAAGAGTGGTCCACAAATGCACTATGTATTAGCTAACCATGTTACTTGGCTTTATCCAGGAAATTTCATAAGACAATTAATCAAAAGCATCAGAAGTACTAAATACTTTTCTGTATACAGTGGGGTTTTTTATACCAAAAGCAAATATATGTGGCAGGCAGTATGATGTAGAGTTTAAAACTTTGGATCTAGGACTTCAAACCCTGATGTTGTGAGTTCAAATCCTGTGTGAACACCAGGGGGCGCACCAACTCACCAACACATGACTCAACAGACACAAGCTCAAGACCAGCACTCACAAAGCTTTTATTAAAGCATGGAAAATGCTTTCCTTTTTGTTTTTCACCTGCAGTGAAGTACAAAGCACAAGTACAGTTAATAAGCACATAAACTTTGTCTCTTCTCTCTCTTCAGACTCTTCTGTCTCCACTCCTCTTCCAGGTAGTTTTGTCCTCCACCTCCCATAACTCTGGCACCCCATGCAGAGTGAGGTAGCTACTTCTGTGGAGCACCTGAAAGTGCTACACGATCTCCTTCTGGGCGTACTTCTGGGTGTGGCTGCAGTTCTGCAGAGAAGGGTTCCGTTGTTCCGCATATGTCCCCTGGCAGTGGCCATGGGCCAAAACAGGGTTGAGCTTCCATGCTCCAAATGAGTGGAACCGTAGCAACTGCCCTCTGTTGTTCCAGGGGAGGTAATACCCTGTGAAAGCTCTTTCCCCCAGTCCTTACTGGCCAGGAAGAAGTCTCGGCTATCTGTTACACCTGCTATTGACACCATGTTATCATGAGCATGTCACTTCACTTGTTCTCTAATAGGAAAAACAAACAAAATGTACCTAATTGTATCTCAAATGTTGTAAGTCACCGTGGGAAAAGGTCACTGCCAAATAATAAGTAAAAATATTATTAGGTCACTGTAGCTGCTTACTCTTGAACATGCTATATACAATTGCATATGAGTAAAACATTCCTATATTGAATCAATTTCTGCTTTTCCTAGTGACTTGGATTTTGTTGATAGTCATTACAAAACACAATTTTACTGTAAAGTGTATTCTTTCGAATTAAAATGGGTAATCAATAAGAATAATATGAACTGTAGGAATAATATGAACTTTAAGTATGCCTGTATATTACTATCATTATTATATGTTTATAATTTTCACTTGTTTATGTCATTCGCTCAAGTATTTCTTTACATGTTTTTCACCAGTTGTATGTTCAAGCTTGTATTTTTTTTTTTACCATAGCCATAGATGGACAATACATTTCTAACACTGAAACAAATTTTACTTTATCTTATAAACAACACTGATGTGTACATGCTGCACATTTAGGCAGTCCATGCAATTAATTGAATATTTTTACTTTTGGGGTTGTTTTCTCTAGTGCTTGAATTGGAAGAAAATAACTTGACAGTATTATGTGTTAGAGGCTTCCCTTCCTTTATACTTCTGGAAAAGCAACACCAATACTCACAGCTGCAGCACCGTGCACCCTCATGGGAGCTTACGGCATGCTTGCTAACCATTGAGCTTTGCATCTTCATTGAGCTTTGGTGAACTTTCTATTCCCATTTCACATTTTATTGTACATGGCAAATGTGATTATGTCAGTTTTTACCTGTCCTCTAGTCATCCACCCAGCCTATTGGTTAGTGCTGCTGTCAGTTGCTTCTGCTGCATCCTTGATTTTCATTAAGCCACCTTAAAGTGTAGCGCAGACCATGTCAGTTAAATATAGACAAAAAAATTATGTGTTGGCTAATTTTCTTTTTTCTATAACATCACCAAATTTCAGTCAAACCAGTCAAAGCATTTTTTTAGATTTTTGGAGTATTTATTTTTTCTACTGTTGGGTTTTTTTTTTATCCCTAATTACTGATATATATTGAAATGTCCTTTCTAAACGGATACCAACAGCCTTAGGTGGACAGTCTTGCCAATTTTCAGCTTTATATCAAAACCAAAAATAGAGCTTTTGTTGATGAGTGTGTGAATGAGTCACTCAACTTTATATATATATAGGTTTCTAAACTCTTCTAAACTGGCGGTCCAACACATCCCAAAAGAGTTGAATAGGCCAGGGCTTTGTGCAGGCCATTCAAGCTTGTACACAGTAAACTCATCAAACTATTTCTTTATGGACCTGGTTTTGTTCTCGGGGTATAGTCATACTGGAACACAAAAGGGCTTTCCTCAAAATGTTACTGCAAAGTTGGAAACACACAATTGTCTAAAATATCTTTGTATGCTGTAGCATTAACAGTACCCTTCACTACAACCAAGGGGCCTAACCCAAACCTTGATAAACAGCTCATACCTTTATCCCTCCTCCACCAAACTTTACAGTGGACATATTGCAGTCTGTAAGGCAACATTCACTTGGGATCCACCAAATCCAGATTTGTCCATCAAATTGCCAGATAGTGTAGTGTTATCATCATTCTGGGGAATATGTTTCCAGTCAAATGGCAGTATGTTTTGTTGCCACCCCACGGTTGTCATTGTGCATAATAACTTTAGACTTTTATGCAGTCATTTGGCCATGGGAACCCATATTATGAAGTTCCCAACACACACTTCTTGTGCTTTGTGCTTTGTTGCTTCCAGAGACAATTTGGAACTCTGTTGTGGGTGATGCAACAGAGAATAGGCAATTTGTATGCACTATGCAATCAGCTGCCCAGCTCTATGAGTGACTGAGCTATTGTTCCTCCTGGATACTTCCACTTCACAATAAAGGCCCTTACAGTTGACTGGGGCAGATCTATAGGAGCAGAAGCTTCACATATTGACTTATGGCAAATGACAGCATCCTATGATTGATAGATAGATAGATAGATAGATAGATAGATAGATAGATAGATAGATAGATAGATAGATAGATACTTTATTAATCCCAGGGGGAAATTCACATATTCCAGCAGCAAAAATATTAAATTAAAGAGTAATAAAAATGCAGGTAAAAAAAAAAAAACAGACAATAACTTGAATAATGTTCAACATTTACCCCCGCTGGTGGAATTGAAGAGTCGCATAGTTTGGGGGAGGAATGATCTTCTCAGTCTGTCAGTGGAGTAGGACAGTGACAGCAGTCTGTCGCTGAAACTGCTTCTCTGTCTGGAGATGATACTGTTTAATGGATGTAGTGGATTCTCCATAATTGATATTCTCTCATAATTGATAGTACAGAAATTAAAGTCACTGAGCTCTTCAGTACAACCCATTCTACTGCTAATGTTTCTTAATTGAGATTGCATGGCTATGCGCTTGATTTTATGCACCTAACAATGGGTGTGGCTGAAACACCTACTTTTGGCCATAGAGTGTGCGTGTATATGTATCCACTACCATTCAAAAGTTTTGAACACCTCAGTTTTTTCAGATGTTATGGAAATGTGTATAGTATAATGTCTTGATGTTACATAAAATCAAAGTAAAGAACAAATAAACAGCAGCAAATAACAAAATAAGTTAAGGAATCATTTTATTCAAATTTTTGATTCATCAAAGTAGCCACCTTTTGCTAATGTAATAGCCAAACTGTGGTAACCCTTTTGATTCAGAATGCCAGTCACTCTGTGCAAGTCACAAATTGCTTGCTTCAACTTGCAAGGCTTAATTTACTTTAATTGCTGCAGAACATTTCTCTCTCTCTCTCTCTCTCTCTGTATATATATATATATATATATATATATATATATATATATATATATATATATATATATATATATATATATATATATATATATATATATATATATATATATATATATATATAGTCTTGTGAAAAAGTTTGGGAACCCCTCTCAGCCTGCTGGGGTGTTTTCCGAATAAAGATTTTTAGTGAAGCAGTATTTAGTTGTATGTAATTAAGTCAAATGTGAAAAACTGGCTTTGCAAAAATTTGGGTCCCCTTGTAATTTTGCTGATTTGAATGCATGTAACTGCTCAATACTGATTACTTGCAACACCAAATTGGTTGGATTAGCTTATAAAGCCTTGAACTTCATAGACTGGTGTGTCCAATCATGAGAAAAGGTATTTAAGGTGGTCAATTGCAAGTTGTGCTTCCCTTTGACTCTCCTCTGAAAAGTGACAGTATGGGATCCTCAAAGCAACTCTCAAAAGATCTGAAAACAAAGATTGTTCAGTATCATGGTTTAGGGGAAGGCTACAGAAAGCTATCTCAGAGGTTTAAACTGTCAGTTTCAACTGTAAGGAATGTAATCAGGAAATGGAAGGCCACAGGCACAGTTGCTGTTAAACCCAGGTCTGGCAGGCCAAGAAAAATACAGGAGCGGCATATGCGCAGGATTGTGAGAATGGTTACAGACAACCCACAGATTACCTCCAAAGACCTGCAAGAACATCTTGCTGCAGATGGTGTATCTGTACATCGTTCTACAATTCAGTGCAATTTGCACAAAGAACATCTGTATGGCAGGGTGATGAGAAAGAAGCCCTTTCTGCACTCACACCACAAACAGAGTTGCTTGTTGTATGCAAATGCTCATTTAGACAAGCCAGATTCATTTTGGAACAAAGTGCTTTGGACTGATGAGACAAAAATTAAGTTATTTGGTCATAACAAAAAGCGCTTTGCATGGCGGAAGAAGAACACCGCATTCCAAGAAAAACACCTGCTAACTATTGTCAAATTTGGTAGAGGTTCCATCATACTGTGGGCTGTGGGGCTAGTTCAGGGACTGGGGCCCTTGTTAAAGTTGAGGGTCGAATGAATTCAACCCAATATCAACAAATTCTTCAAGATAATGTTCAAGCTTCAGTCGCAAAGTTGAAGTTACGCAAGGGTTTGATATTCCAACAAGACAATGACCCAAAACACAGTTCGAAGTCTACAAAGGCATTTATGCAGAGGGAGAAGTACAATGTTCTGGAATGGCCGTCACAGTCCCCTGACTTGAATATCATCGAAAATCTATGATGATGATGGGATGATTTGAAGCAGGATATCCATGCTCGGCAGCCGTCAAATTTAACTGAACTGGAGAGATTTTGTATGGAAGAATGGTCAAAAATACCTCCATCCAGAATCCAGACAGTCATCAAAGGCTATAGGAGGCATCTAGATGCTGTTATATTTGCAAAAGGAGGCTCAACTAAGTATTGATGTAATATCTCTATTGGGGTGCTCAAATTTATGCACCTGTCTAATTTTGTTATGAAGCATATTGCATATTTTCTGTTAATCCAATAAACTTAATGTCACTGCTGAAATACTACTGTTTCCATAAGGCATGTCATATATTAAAATGAAGTTGCTACTTTGAAAGCTCAGCCAATGATAAACAAAAATCCAAAGAATTAAGAGGGGATCCCAAACTTTTTCATATGACTGTATCTTAATACATAATTCGCCTGCCTCCTCACTCACTCACTCACTCACTCACTCATGTCCGTCCGAAGCCGAATGCGCAGTCGCCTTCTGCGCACGTCCGAAGCTGAATGCGCAGTCGCCTTCTGCGCAGCTGCCCGAAAAACCTTACGAGACCAACATCCAACCCCAACATCGTGGCAGGTGGAGAATTTTCGGCCGCAAAAATTCAAAGAGAAAGGCGACTTCGATTAAAGCTCTAGAGGCCCGAAAGGCGATTTCGACTACAATGCGAGGCCTAATTACGCATTCTGATTCAATTAGACATTCATTCAATACACCTATATCAGGTTTGTGGTGCTTATACTTATTACTATTCCATATTGTACTAGAACATTCATCAATCAAAGTTATACTGTAGGCCTGGAAAATTAATCAACTAACAGTACAAGCTTGTACAGTAATGATTAAAGTGGACTATAATCATTACAAAACAATTTCTTCGTCACATATAATTTGTTCTTCACACACTGCTGACACAAGCTCGTGCCCGTGTCAACTTATGTTGTCGAAACGGGCTCTTTGTCTAGTATATATATATATAGTAAATTAGTGGATGCTTGGTGGCACTGTTGCTAACCTATTCCCCAACAGACAAACACACTGGACACAGGTTAAAATCACCAAGAAGTAATTTAATTTCTTCTTTCCTGTGTTGTTCCCCAAAGCATCTCCACTAGCATCAACAGCAATAAATACACACAGTAAGTCACTAAATTCTCCTCCACACCTCCCAGCAAGCTCTGTCACACTCCCTTCCAACTCCGGCTCGCCTGCTGGGTTCCCATCAGTCCTTTAAATAGTCTTTGAACAGGAAGTGCATCTGTCCTTCCGACCACATGACTGACTGGCACTTCCAGGTCTAACAGGTCTAATAAAGAACAGGGATTTTCTTCAGCCCGGAAGTGCTTTGGGGCTTCCGTCCTCGTGACTACCTTGTACTTCCGGGCCACAAAGAAAGAATATGTCCCCAGGTCCTTTGACAGCTCCTGCTGGCGGTACCCACGGCACCCAGCATGGCTGTGTGTCCGAACTCCATGTCCCATAGTGCCCTGCGGGAATCCACTGCAGTGTTTTGGGGGAAGCAGTATTGGCAAATAGCTGCCTTCCTGAATCCTTCTATTCCAGGGGCGTCCTGGCTGGGTTGAGCTTCCAGCCGTCCATCACAATACTGTATATATATATATTGTCACAAAACTCACAATGAGACATAGCAAGGTTTAGGGCAGCCACCTGTATAATATGGTATCCTGGCTGCAAATCGTTTTTTAAGTTGATAGCATTGCTGCGCACAAAACTGAGTCGAATACAGAACTGAGGGAATAGGGAAAAGGTGGAGGCTTTTAAAGTGGAAGACAGGAAGCGAAGTCAAAGGGGTCGGGCTCATGTAGGTCTTCTGTCATTGGTGCAAGCCCGGACGTGACATCACAGGGTCCGGAGCCAGCAAGTTCTCCTTCCATTAGCTCAGTCCCGGAAGTGACATCAAGAGGACCAGGTGGAATCTCCTGTGAATGGTCTGCAGGCAAGGGAGAAAAAGAGTCAGTGCACTCTGCCACATCCCGGTATATCTCGGAACTGTCCTTACTCAAGCCCTTTAGCTGCCTCCCATGCGCACGTGTGTGACAATATATATATATATATTATACAAAAAATCTTGGGTCGAGACGTGATCATCTCAGAGAGACACTTTGAAGTCCCGCAAGACTACTTGCACGTCACGCCCTACTTACAAACAATTTCTCGGAGACACTTTTACATCCCACAAGACAAGGAAGTGAGACAAAAGGACAGCTGCTGTATCGGCTTTTAAATGATTGACATGCAGCATGACCTGCAGATCATGCACCATGGCACAAGCAGCAACTGACTTAAAGGACAGTTGCTGTACAGGCTTTTAAATGATTGTCATGCAGTATGACATGCAGATCATGCAGCACAGCAGCAGCAGCTTCTGTACAGGCTTTTAAATGATCGATGCACCATGCGACATGCAGAACATGCAGCTCGATAGCAGCAGCTACAAGCCAGGAGCTGATTCATCCGCATTGTTGTGTCTTACACATTCTACCTTATATAAAATTGAGAAATGCTGTATCATAACCGCTTTTCATGTTTTTCTTTTTATTTACTTGTTGTATAACTAAGAAAACATATCAATGTGCATACGCACACATAATGGTTAACAGTATACATACACCACAAAAAAGTAGATCCACTAACACAACGTACATAACAACTCCTCCCACGCAGCACTGAAACTATATAAAAAAAAAAATATATATATATATTCTCACAAATATTTTCAGCTATAACAGCATATAAAATTTAACATTCAAATCTTTTAGGAGGTTTCCTAACTCTGTCAGGGTAATGTCTAGTGCATGTTGAGCTAGAACTACCAACTGAGTCCTGACTCTCAGGCTGCGGTGTTTCCTGGTTGTCTGTGGTGATGGTGGACTCCTGACCATCACACTCTAGTACAGCCATGCCGTGCGATGCAGTTGGCTGTGCAATTTCTTCCTGTTGGTGGTTGTCAGAAGGAGTAGTGTCTAACAATTGATTTGTATATCGACGCCAGACAACATCATCCCCAATGTCTACGGTATAAGTAAGTGCTCCTGTCTGTGAGGCAATGACACTTTGCTGCCATGACCGGCCATTGTTACGATAATCGCGAGCCAAAACTCTCTGACCCACACAAAAGGTACGCAGGGTTTGTGACTTTTGACTCTGATTCCAGGCGGCCTGCTTCTGTTGGACATGCCTACGTAGGTCAGGATTCATCAAGTCCAGGCGGGATCTCAGGGGACGGCCTAGAAAAAGCTTTGCAGGTGTTTGTCCGGTAGTCGAATGGGTGCTGTTAAGATAAGCCAGTAAAAACTTGGACACTTTGTGCTGTAGTGATATTCCTTCAGAGGACATTGCCTTAATGGGCTGTTTGAAGGACTGCACAAAACGCTCAGCAAGACCATTTGTTACAGGGTGGTATGGTGCTGTGGTAATGTGTTGTATTCCATTTTTCCTGAGGAAGGTTTTAAACTCCTCAGTCAAGAACTGGCTACCATTATCACTTACTATTTGTTCTGGTACTCCTGTACGCAAGAACAAGTTACGTAGGAGTTCCACTGTCTTTATGGCAGTTGCTTTAGTGGTACAAAAAACCTCTGGCCACTTAGAGTGGGCATCTACAACAATAAGAAACATCTTATCAAAGAATGGGCCTGCATAGTCAATGTGTATGCGCTGCCAAGGGGTGGTGGGCCATTCCCAGGGGTGCAGCGGTGCAGACGTTGGTGAATTTTGAGTCTGCTGGCACCCATTACCCATCTTTGTGAGGTCTTCCAGCTGGTGATCAATGCCAGGCCACCAGACATAGCTGCGAGCCAGGTTCTTCATCTTTACTACCCCTAAGTGCCCTTCATGTAGCACCTCAAGGACCTTGGTGCGAAGTTTTGGCAGAATTATAACACGTGTGCCCCACAAAATGCAACCTTGACTTACAGACAGTTGGTCACGTCGTGATGAGTAGGCTGATAAAGTTGCATTACCCTTGGATGGCCAGCCTTTAACTGTCAGTTCATAAACTTTAGAAAGTGTTGGGTCGCAGCGCGTCTCTCGCTGGATGTCAGAGCACATGACTGGCAATGAGTCTACCTGAGCCATTTGGAACATGTCTACTGGTTCCGCTAAATTCCTGGGGTGTGATAACTCCAATGGAAGCCGTGACAGTCCATCAGCATTACCATGATGCTCTGTACCTTTGAATGCAATAGTGTAAGTGTGGGCCCCAAGAAATAATGCCCATCATTGAAGTCGTGCAGCAGCCATACCTGGGACACCTTTACATGGATTAAAGATGGACAACAGTGGTCGATGATCAGTCAGCAAGGTAAAATGTCTCCGATATAAATATTGGTTAAACTTCTTAACTCCCCAAACCAAACTAAGGGCTTCTCTATCAATTTGGGCATAACTACGCTCTGCTGGAGTTAAGGATCTTGAGGCAAAGGCAATTGGCCGTTCCGTCCCATCAGTGAACTTGTGTGACAATACGGCACCAATACCATAAGGAGAGGCATCGCATGCAAGCTGGACTGGCAAGTTGGGGTCATAATGAGTTAGCACATTGTCAGATGTTACAAGAGATTTTGCCTCTTTGTACGCACGCTCACAGTCTTTAGTCCAGCACCATGCTGTTTCACTGCGCAGCAAACTGTTTAAAGGATGCAAAACAGTCGAAAGATTTGGAAGGAACTTGTGATAATAATTAACCAGTCCCAAAAATGACCACAATTGAGATGCATTTTGGGGTTTCGGTGGTTTCAGGACAGCTTCAATTTTGTTTTTACATTTATGTAAGCCTTCTTTATCAATTTGATGTCCACAATACTCAATGGAATTTTTGAAAAATTCACACTTATTTTTGTTTACTCTCAAGCCAAAGTCTGCTAATCTGTTCAGGACTTTTCCTAGATTCTCTAGATGCTCCCTGTCATCAGCCCCTGTAACAAGAATGTCATCAAGGTAGCACTGAGTGCCTGGAATGCCCTGTAAGACTTGTTCTATGTCCTTCTGCCATATGGCTGGTGCTGAAGCAACTCCAAAAACCAAACGGTTATACTGGTAAAGGCCTTTAGTAGTGTTAATAGTGAAATACTTTTTGGAGGAATCATCCACTTCCATTTGTAGGTATGTTTGTGCAAGGTCAATTTTTGAAAACTTTTCTCCTCTGCCCAGAGATGCAAATATATCATCTATACGGGGTAAGGGATATTGTTCAGTTTTTAACACTGGGTTCACTGTCGCCTTAAAGTCACCACATATGCGCACAGTGCCATCACCCTTTACGACTGGCACAATTGGTGTCGCCCATTCAGACCATTCCCCTTTTGTCAGTATGCCTTCCCTTTCTAGTCTTTGCAATTCTGCTTCGACTTTGGGACGTAGGGCATATGGCACTGGCCTTGCCTTGTGAAACCTTGGCACTGCGTTATCTTCTAATACAAACTGGGCTTTCATATGTTTTAGTGTGCCAATGCCATCCCAAAAAAACTGTGCATACTGTGAGAGTAGCTCTTTAAAACTGTTATTTATGGACTAGTTGTTTGATTTTTTTATTGTTTGCATGGCTTTGATTGACTGCAAATCCAACTGTATTTTCTTCAGCCACTCACGTCTCAACAGTGGTACACCCCCTTTTTTAATTACATAAAGTGGCAATGTATGTGTTTTCCCTGTATATTTCACATTTACATTAACTATTCCCAAGGGTGCTATTTTCTCACCAGTATATGTTTTCAACATTACAGGGACTGTCTCCAGGATGCAATGTGCAAAATGTTCCTTATAATCCTTATAGCAGATCACTGACAGGGCTGATCCTGTGTCCAGCTCCATCTTAAAAGGCACGCCTTCCACTTCAAGGTACACCCACAAGATTCCTCTGTCTGCCTCTTTAAGTGCATAGATGTCAAAGCAAGCTAGCTCGTTCGTGTTCAGAAGAGTCTGATGTGGCAGTATTCATTTCGTGCACGTTTTTATGTTTCTGTTTATTCATTGCGAACTTTTTGTCACGTGGCCGGGTATTGCACATTTTCTGAATATACCCTGGTTTCTGACATTGACGACACACTTTGTCTTTAAACCAGTACTCCGAAGCGTTGTGTGACTTTTTCCCATATCTGTAGCAGGGTTCATTTCTCACGTGTGTCGCTTCCAATTTATGTGTGTTACACTCTGTCGCGATCTTCTGCTGCAGCTCCATTGACACTGCAATTTCTACGGCACGAGGCAGGGTTAATGTACACTCAGTCAAGAGTCGTTTTTGTATATTTTCATTGTGCAATCCACACACAAGCCTGTCTCTTAAAGAATCTGACAAGTTTTCTCCAAATTCACAGTGCTCTGCGAGCCTTCTCAGTTCTGCTATGTACTCCGTTACAGTCTCCGTCTTTGTTTGGTTACGTTTATGAAAGCGAAAACGCTCTGCAATTACAAGCGGTTTAGGGTTCAAATGATTTTGCAGGACTTCCACTATTTGGTTGAATGTTTTCTCGGCTGGTTTTGCTGGTGCCACTAAACTGCGAAGCAAGTTGTAGGTTCTAGCTCCCATTAAGCTAAGTAACACGGCAACTTTCTTTCCGTCATTAATCTTGTTCGCCAGGCAGTACTGTTCTAGTCTTTCAACATACATGGCCCAGTCCTCCACCGAACTATCAAAACTGTCCATTTTCCCCACACAACCAGACGTTTTCTTCTCTACTCTGTTCACTTTTTTTTTCGCTTATTTAATTTGTTTTACTCACAGCTCCTTTTTGTGCAGCGTATCCTGGGTAAAGAGACTCCAGCGAATGCACTTGCTTTTCGATGCTCGTTCTTCCTCGTTGCTTTCTTGAAAATAGCTCTGAAATAGCTCCATACAAATTCAGTTTTTGGTTCAATAGTATGGTGAAAACAAAGGTGCATGTAAACCTCGTCACCAGTTGTTGCGTCTTACACATTCTACCTTATATAAAATTGAGAAACGCTGTATCATAACCGCTTTCCATGTTTTTCTTTTTATTTACTTGTTGTATAACTAAGAAAACATATCAATGCGCATACGCACACATAATGGTTAACAGTATACATACACCACAAAAAAGTAGATCCACTAACACAATGTACATAACATGCATCTCCTTAGTGTGCATTCAGCCCCCCCCTTCACAACGTAAGTCCCCTAGTATATATATATATATACAGTAATCCCTTGCTATATCGCGCTTCGCCTTTCGCGGCTTCACTCTATCACGGATTTTATATGTAAGCATATTTAAATATATATCGCAGATTTTTTGCTGGTTCGCGGATTTCTGCGGACAATGGGTCTTTTAATTTCTGGTACATGCTTCCTTAGTTTGTTTGCCCGGTTGATTTCATACAAGGGATGCTATTGGCAGATGGCTGAGAAGCTACCCAACTTACTTTTCTCTCTCTCTCTCTTGCGCTGACATTCTCTGATCCTGACGTAGGGGGATTGAGCAGGGGGGCTGTTCGCACACCTAGATGATACGGACGCTCGTTTAAAAATGCTGAAAGATTATCTTCACTTTGCTCCCTTCTGTGCAGCTGCTTCGTGAAGCGACATGCTGCACGGTGCTTCGCATACTTAAAAGCACGAAGGGCACGTATTGATTTTTGATTGTTTGTTTTTATCTGTCTCTCTCTCTCTTTCTCTGCTCCTGACGGAGGAGGTGTGAGCTGCCGCCTTCAACAGCTTTGTGCCACCTTCAACAGCTTTGTGCCGCGGTGCTTCGCAAACTTAAAAGCCAAACAGCCCTATTGATTTGTTTGCTTTTCTCTATCTCTCTGACATTATCTGCTCCTGACGCGCACTCCTTTGAAGAGGAAGATATGTTTGCATTCTTTTAATTGTGAGACGGAACTGTCATCTCTGTCTTGTCATGGAGCACAGTTTAAACTTTTGAAAAAGAGACAAATGTTTGTCTGCAGTGTTTGAATAAAGTTCCTGTCTCTCTACAACTTCCTGTGTTTCTGTGCAAATCTGTGACCCAAGCATGACAATATAAAAATAACCATATAAGCATATGGTTTCTACTTCGCGGATTTTCACCTTTCGCGGGGGGGGGTCAGGAATGCAACCCCCGCGATGGAGGAGGGATTACTGTATATATATATATATATATATATGGTTGAAATAGTTTACTGTCAAATAAATGCAAAGAGTACACAACACGTGTTTCGCCCTCATTCTGGGCTCATCAGGTGTACACACTCCACTGCACTCCCTCTCGGGAATCGAACTTCGGACGTCAGCGGCGATGCCCCTAACGTTGCGCCACGGCGTGTGGTTCGTTTATTTGACAGCATGTAGATCGGGGTAATTGCATTCACGGCATTCGTAGTCTGTGTCACAATCTGATTGTATGGGTGGCGTGGCGGATGTTAGCAGATTGCTGGCCAACCACAATGGTAATGTTGCTGCCGGAATCGAACAAGGCTGTGGTCTTGTACCCGTTTACGATCACCACGCCAGTGTGTTGGACCACCAACGGGTTAGTCAGAGCACACCAACCCCTCCTCCCCCTCCACCTGCATTCCTCCTCGCTCCCAAGCGGTTTGCGCGCCCGCAACTCCAGGGATGTACGGGGGGGGGAGGGGGGGGGGGGCGTTGGGTAGGTTTAGGGACGTACAGCGGCTGAGCTCGACTAAGGGACGGTTCTGCTCTCCCAGGTTGTGAGGCCGTCCCCTGCATGTCAATGAGGTTGATTAATTCTTTCATATTTTGAAAGTCTTTACCCCAGACAGGCTGGGCGAAACCGCAGGGTAGTGCCTTTAGGAGCAGATAGCAAGCCACCTGCTCTATTATTTGGTAGGGCTTGTTTTCACTTGGCCATAACCAGTGCCCTACCATAGCCCACAATGACCAGGCTTGCTTGTGGGTTGGCCACTCTGGGTCCAACCTTCACTTTCTTATTTCATTCACCTGCCAGTCTGGGGTACCCCTATGTGAAACTCGGGGTTCTGCCTTCACAGGGAGACGGGCACTCTCCCCCAGGAGAGCATAATAAGCCCCCTTCGCCTCCCTCCTCCGGGGCAGCCCAAGTCTGTGAGCCTCTCTCGCACACCCCCTGGCCAGCCTGGGTTGTCCAGAAAGTGGGCCAGGAGCGGAGCCTGCACCGGGTCTTTCCAAATCGCGGGACACCCTCCCCACCTGAAAACTCGGCCCCGGTATGCTCCCACCTGGGTATGGTGCAAGTCCTGTCCCCTTCTCTTCTGGGACCTTTCCATCCTGCCGACTACGCCAGTGTTACAAACTCCTCACAGAGCCATAGCAAGGTTTGGGGCAGCCACCTGTATAACTGGTATCCTGGCTACAATGTCGAACAAGTGAATACAGCAGTGATGTGCACAAAACCGGGTCCAAACCAGAACTGAGGGATTAGGGAAATGGTGGAGGCCTTTAATGGGGAAGACAGGAAGTGAGGTCAAAAGGGTCGAGCTCATGAGGGTCTTCAACCATAGGCTTAAGCCCGGACGTGACATCACAGGGGCCGGAGCTGGCAAGGTCTTCTTCCATAGTCTCGGACCCGGAAGTGACGTCAAGAGGACCAGGTGGAATCTCTCGTGCAGGAAAGGGAGAAAAAGAGTCAGTGTACTCTGTCACATCCTGGTCTGAATTGGAATTGCCCTTACTCAAGCCCTTTAGCTGCCTCCCATGCGCATGTATGTGACAATATATATATATATATATATATATATATATATATATACTATCCATGTGCGCCCAACTACGTTGCGCGTGTTAAAGTTGTCTGTGAAGGGCTCCCTGTTTAAACGCGGCTGCCAGGCGTGAACTGGGCCCTTCGTCGCACATCATTATGACTTTTTATAAGGGAAACAAAATTACAAAATAAAACCCTTGGACATTGATTCATTAGGAACAGCCTACTCGGCATCACTGTCCGAATAGTAATTATGTGGTGGTGTAGGAGCATTTCTGCTTCTCTCCATTCACAATCTCGTTTTCACGACGCTGTTGTTTCCTCTCACGATCTCTTCTCAACCTTTCTCCAATCTCGCAGGTTGCTTTGTGGCAATCCAAAGATTAAGGCAATATACAGGGAGCAATGGTTATAAAAGGGGGACACATAGGTATCCAGGCTCTTTAAAGCATAAATAGGGATCACTTCACTGACATGTGAGCAAGCCAGGGTAAAACTGTGAGACACGCAGCACTCGCCGGCTACAACGTAACAATGATAATTTCCAGAACGTGCTGTTACGTTGTCATTCATTTTACCCACCGTCTTTCTTTCATTCATATGTTACGTAGGCACGTACCTTTTATCGTCGGCAATCTGAATTGTGAATTTCCCCCTGGGATTAATAAAGTATCTATCTATCTATCTATCTATCTATCTATCTATCTATCTATCTATCTATCTATCTATCTATCTATCTATCTATCTATCTATCTATCTATCTATCTATCTATCTATCTATCTATCTATCTATCTATCTCATTCTCTAACCAGGCCTCAGGAGCTAACCAGCGTAACACTGTCCACCACCCCTTTCATTATTCCTGGCACATTGTTGACATCCGTGAGTAACAACAATGTACTAAAATGGAAGGTGGTCTACGCATGCGTGGAATTTGCGGACAAACAAAGATCAAGATCCAAATGAAGATTATATATAAAGATTAGTTAATTTAAAGTACAATTTGTTTAGTTAGTCTGTGTTTTGAGGTGTGACTGGAGTACTACAGTCTTCAGTAGTATAAGCCTGGAGGAGATTCTTAATGCAATGCCTATGTTTTAGCTGTCTCTCTACTGCCATCTAGTGCTTCTTCTTCTAATTCATTCGCGGACAAACAAAGATCAAGATCCAAATGAAGATTATATATAGAGATATACAGAGAAAGAGAGAGACCCTGGCACCCCCCTCAGCTGTACTCAACAACCCCCCCCCCCCCCCCCACCCCCCCCCCCCCCCGCAATGCTGTGTGCTGAGACTCTGCCAGTTCAACTGAATGTTCATCGTGTAATGTATTTGTAGAACAAAGGCTGATGCTGCAAACATTTAAAACCGGCCACTGACCTGCCTTTTACTCACTTTCTGTCTTCTTTCTTTTAATCTGAAGAAGGGAGCTAATGCAGGAGAATTGCCAGAATCACTGCTTGCTGTGTGCTTTAGTACTGAAGTGACAAATCCTGTTTCAGAAAATGCTTTGTGATTGTTCCTGCAATTACAACAATAAAGCTGATATTCTTGGAAACCTGGACTCACCTCCTTCTGGATGGAAGTACCGGGAGAGACAGCATCCACCAGGCATTACCCTCCCAGGAATGCTAGAGGGCAGTCCTTCTGGTTGGCTGTGGCACCTTGGATTCCCACAGAGCATGCTGGGAGTTGGAGTTTAGAACTGCCCTGTTGGGTTCCATTGGGGCTGCCAGGGGGAGCTGTAGAACCCTACTTAGGGCTTCCATCACACTTGGGAGTAGTTCCAGTTAATCCTGATGAGCCAGCTTGAGCACTCCCAGGTGTAACATAAAAGGAGCTGCCTTACTCCATTTGAGGAGTGAGAGTCGGGAGGAAATGGGACAAAACTTACTGAAGGAGTGGTGGTGAAGAAGAGAAAGATTGTGTTAAAGACTGTGCTGCTGGGTGCTTTGTACTGTACTGTTGTGGGATGTGAGGAAGAAGAGCTTCCCCACTATAAATCAACTTGTATGTTGCTGAACTTGTGGACTCTGTGGTTGTTGTGTGTTGGGTTTGGGGAGCTGGTTTCCACTATATATACATATATATGTCAAATAATACAAAGAGTACACGACAATGAGGAAAATGAGCCTGGACTTAGCCAGACTCCAAGACCAGGCTGTTTCTAATGAGTCTGCACGCAGTTTGTGTGAGGAACTTTCAGATTTGGGTACAACTGCCGATCCTAATGTGATGTGGGAGACCTTCCGTGACAAGACCCTGAAGGTTGCTGAGGGTTGTGTTGGTGTTACCGGTATTCCCAGAACGAGGTGTTTCATCTCGCAGGGCACCCTGGATATCATCAAGAGGAGTCGCAGCGTATGGCTCAATGGCAATTCTGGTCTGTACTGGGAACTAAGAAGGATGGCTGTGAGGGCTCTGAGGGCAGATAAAGAGGCGTTTGTTAGAAGAATCTGTGAGCAAGTGACACACCATCTGTGGTCTGTGACACACCATCTGTGTGACCCACGTCCTGCTTACAGAGGAATCGAATCATTATGCACATCTGAATCTGTTCCTCGGAGAGTCACAGTCAGGGCAGCTGATGGAATGGTCCTTACGGATGACACTGCAGTTGTAACCCGCTGGGCTGGCTACTTTGAGCAGTTGTTCAAAGTTGATCCTCCGGCTAGGACGTTGGATATCTCTGGGTCCACGGTTCTTGAGGCTGATCCTCCAATTTGCTGTGAACCACCCAATCTCACTGAGATTGCATAGGTAGTGAACCAGCTGAGGAGGGGGAAAGGCTGCAGGGATCTGTGGTATCCGGGGTGAACTTCTCCAGGCTGGTGGTAAGGCTGTCCTCCTGGCATTACAAGCAATCTTTGCTTCCATTTGGGAGACTGGCATCATCCCAACTGACTGGAAAATGAGACTTGTTGTCCCTATCTGGAAAGGGAAGGGGGATCGCCTGGATTGCAGCAACTACAGGGGGATAACACTGCTCTCGGTGCCGGGTAAGGCCCTTGCTAGGGTCGTCCTCAATAGGATCCGTGATCACTTGCTCACCTACCAGCGACCGGAACAGTTTGGTTTTAAGCCTAAGACGTCTGCCATTGACCGCATCCTGGCACTGAGGGTTCTCATAGAGCGCAAACGCGAATATCAGCAGAGTTTCTTTGCAGTCTTTGTCAATTTTCGCAAGGCATTCGACTCAGTTGATTGAGCTGCCTTGTGGGACATCCTGAGGGTTCGCGGGATCCCCTCGAGGTTGCTGGATATCATGGCTGGCCTATACACTGGTACTGTGAGTGCTGTGCAGAGTGGAGGCAGGACCTCTGCGTTTTTCTCAGTTGATTCTGGGGTTCGTCAGGGGTGTGTTCTTGCTCCTACTCTGTTCAATGCTTGTATGGACTGGATGTTGGGCAAGGTCGTGGGGTCCAACGGCTGTGGGGCATCTGTTGGTGAAGAAAGATTTACAGATCTTGACTTTGCTGACAATGCTGTGATCTTCGCGGAGTCAATGGACACTCTGATCGGGGCACTTGAGAGACTGAGTGAGGAGTCTGAGTGTCTGGGCTTGTGAGTGTCCTGGATAAAAACCAAGATCCAGGCCTTTAATGACCTCTTGGGCACAGCCATCAGCAGTGTGTCCATTTGCAGAGAGAGTGTTGACCATGTTGAGAGGTTTACTTACCTTGGCAGTGACATTCATGTCTCTGGTGACTCTTCCTGTGAAGTCAGTAGACGGATTGGGAGAGCATTGGGGGTCATGAGGTCGCTGTAAAGGGGTGTGTGGCGCTCCCGATATCTATGCAAAAGGACGAAGGTCCAAGTCTTTAGAGTCCTGGTGCTTCCTGTCTTACTATATGGTTGTGAGACATGGACGTTATCCAGTGACCTGAGACAAAGACTGGACTCCTTTGGTACTGTGTCTCTCCGGAAAATCCTTGGGTACCGTTGGTTTGACTTTGTGTCGAATTAGCGGTTACTCATGGAGTCCCGAATGAGGCACATTACCTGCATTGTGAGGGAGCGTCAGTTACTGCACTATGGCCATGTGGCGCGTTTCCCCGAGGGTGATCCGGCTCATAGGATCCTCATTGTTGGGGACCTGAGTGGCTGGACCAGGCCAAGGTGTCGCCCACGTAACACCTGGCTGTGGCAGATAGAGGGTCATTTCTGGAGGGTAGGACTGGACCGTGTGTCTGCCTGGGGGGTTCCCAACAGGGATCCCGAGCTGTTTCGAAGTGTAGTGGGTGCGGCAACGCACTGTACCAGTGCATGCTCCCCAACTTGACTTGACTTGATTCATCCAAGCATTACTTTTCATATTGTTTGTCAGTTGTATGTTCAGCCTTCTATTTCTTTTTTGTTTGTCCCAGTCATAGCCAGACAATAAAGTTGTAACACTTAATCATGTGCAATTTAACTTAACACAAACAGCAATGTAATTTAGAGGCTATATAATTAAGTAATGCAATGAAATGAACATTTTAATTTTGCATTTGTTATCTGTAGTAGTTAAAGTAGAAACAAATAACAGCTAGTATCAAATTGTGGAAGCTTCATAAACAATTGCTGGGGGGGTATGTGCAGGCTCACTTCTAGCACTGGTTTTTAAACCATAAATGTATTGTAGTGATGTCTTAGTTGGCAGAAAAAAAGACACGGCAGTCTGAAATGTAAACAACAACGGGAAGAAGTTTTATGAAGGAATGAGGGTCAAAACAGTAAGGATCCATCTTATTAACCGAAGGTTGTAAACCGGATATGAACGCAGGGCGCTGGGCACATTGAGGCACACGCGCACTGCCGCCTGCCACAGAGCAAAAAAAGAAATGAGAGGATTCGAAGGTTGTATTACAGTACGGACGGAATCCCCACAGGTCCATGCTGTGACAACGTGTGCACCTACAACGCGCTTGCGAAAGGAGTCACGGCTCAAACCAACTGTGACAACGCGCAATGTCTTCACGCAGCGGCTTCCCACCGAGGCGCATATTGCGCTGTGGTGCTCGCCCCACAGTCAGACGCAGCGGCTTCCCAGAGTCAGTAGGTGGCCCCCAAACAACACAACCTGTTCAAATGTAGATCATATAACGGTCATTCAGTTTGACGCACGCCCCAGAGTCCAGAGTCAAACACAGCAGCATCCCAAAACGCTGTGGTGCCCGCCCCAGAGTCAAATGCAGCGACTTCCCAAACCGCGGCAGCTTCCCAGAGTCAGTAGGTGGCACCCAAATAGCACAACGTAATGCATCGTGGCGCCTGCCCCAGAATCAAACACAGCGCCTTCCCAAAACGCAGTGTCTTCCCAGACTCAGTACGTGGCGCCCAAACAACACAACCTGTGAGCCACACTTGCTCTAATCCACTGTGCCAGTAATACAGATCACATAACGGTCACAGACTCTAACCCAGCGGCTTCCCACACTCAGTGGCTGGCACACGAACACCACAACCTGTAAACTGAACTTGCTGTGCAAAACTCTGCCGGCAGTCTGTGTCAGCAAAGGCAATGGAATCACGTCTCCACAAAACGAGACCACTTTACTACAGATATGCTTATGTAGTTAGATGACATGTCCCCAGACACACCCACCCTCCATGATATGTCATCCATCCAGATATCGGACAGAACAGAAACTGATTGCCATTCTTGGATTTCAGATTCGCTAGCGAATCGCGGGCTTACTAGTTGCATAGAAGAGAACAGGTAAAAATAATCTTGTGCACAACAGTATATGTATATATCCACCTCTCTCTAATTTTGGTAGTGTGGGACATGTTAAGTCAGTTGCGCTGAACTGATGAAGTCTCTACCTGCTTATGTTAGACACTAGGAAATCACTTCTCCTGTATATCTTCCTCCTTCCTTGGCAGACCTACTCAAGCTTTATTGCTAAGCACGTCTTACCTGATCTTAGCTGGACCTTCTCCTTTTCTCTTCACAACACCTGCTACATATCATCCTGCCCAATGATTGAAGTAAAACCATACAGGATGTACCTGTGTTGTCAATGTCTTGTTCTCCTTTGTGATGCATTATAAATTTTACACAACTTTTTTTACAGAGTGTGTTTTTTTCAGTATATGATATTAAGGAGTGGGGAGTCTAAGTACAGGGGATGTGTCACCATTGGAGATCAAAGTGTGTGTATTTTATGATGATACTGAGGCACTAGTATATGAAATCGAGGAGCCTTTCAAGCCTTGATCACCTCTCTATTTCTTGAGCAGAACACTTTGTCTTTTTCACTTACTCCACCCTAATGCTAATGTAGCTGTTCTGCTGCTTTAACTGAGTGCATAATACCAAATTAATATCACAGTCTACCCTTTTTCAAATGGATGCCTCCAGTAGGATAATGGGGTGCATCACAAAGCGCACATATAAAGCAGATTAATATCTGATGGGAGAGAAAATAAACATGAGATATATATGCTCAAGTCAAAACCAGTAAATTAACCCAATCTTTTGTCAAAAAAAAAAACAAAAAACATAGTCAGAAACAAAGTTACTAATTTGTTTGCCTTAAACTATCAACCTAAAACACAGTTATTTTTTGTCTTTATTGATATTAATTAGTAACAAATAACATTCCATACAATCAAGTCAAATTTAACAAACCAAAATTCCATCCCCACCAAGAGAAAGAGAAGATACCCAACAACCAGAGCAAATCTTTAAAACCATCAAGGAAGGAAGAGTATCCTTTTCCAAGATATAGAAACTTATTCCAAAATGCTATTGATTAGATCCTGCCATACAAAGTTTTGAACAGATCCTCTAAGTCGGAATTTGTTTTTTTCCAGTTTCAAATAGTATAGAACATCAGTTACCCCTTGACTTAAAAGTTGGCGTGGGATTCTTTCAATTGAGCAAGGTAAGTCTATGTGTTAGTAGTGAGGTAAAGGCAATTACAATCAATTTGTCCTTCTCCCCTTTAAATCCATCTCAGAGTACACCAAACACAGCTGTTAATAGATTAGGAGTGATTGTGACACCAAAGCTGTCTGATAGGCATTCAAAGTGTTTTGTCCAAAATTATGTTAGTTTGGTGCACCCCTATACCATGTGGTCCAGTGAGGCTGGAGCTAGATTGCAATTTTCACAGGTTGAGTCTTGCCTTGGATATATTGTGGACAATTTTAAATGAGGTAAATGTGCTCAATAAAACATTATAAGTTGAATGACTGAGTGCTTTGTGTATATGGAGCCACAGTGTATTGTGTGCATAGCTGCCTTACTTCCACTACTTTTCAAAAATATTAAGTGAAAGATCCTTTCCCAAGGTAGAGACTTTAAAATGTTTTTATATGTTTTGTATATTGTAGAGATTCAACAGTGAAAATTAAAATTTAAATTGTTAGATATAAATTTAACCAATTGCATTATTATAATTCCATCCATCCATCCATCCTCTTCCGCTTATCAGAGATCGGGTTGCGGGGGCAGCAGCTTGAGCAGAGATGCCCAGACTTTCCTCTCCCTGGCCACTTCTACCAGCTCTTCCGGGGAAATCCTGAGGCGTTCCCAGGCTAGCTGAAAGACATAGTCCCTCCAGCATGTCCTGTGTCTTCCCCGGGGCCTCCTCCCAGTTAGATGTGCCTGGAATATCTCACCAGGGAGGCGTCCAGGAGGCATCCTGATCAGATGCCCGAGCCACCTCATCTGACTCCTCTTGAGGCGGAGGAGCAGTGGCTCTACTCTGAGCTCCTCCCAGATGACTGAGCTTCTCACCCATTCTTTAAGGGAAAGCCTAGACACCCTGTGGAGGAAATTAATTTCAGCTGCTTGTATTCGTGATCTCGTTCTTTCGGTCACTACCCACAGTTCATGACCATAGGTGAGGGTAGGAATGTAGATCAACCAGTAAATTGAGAGCCTTGCCTTACAGCTCAGCTCCTTTTCTCCACGACAGACCGATGCAGAGTCCGCATCACTGTGGACACCACACAGATCCGCCTGTCGATCTCCCGCTCCATTCTTCCATCACTCGTGAACAAGACCCCGAGATACTTGAACTCCTCCACTTGGGGCAGGATCTCGCTCCCAACCCTAAGAGGGCACTCCACCCTTTTCTGGCTGAGGACCATGGTCTTGGATTTGGACAAAATGCAAATCGCTTCTAAAAATGTAGGCGACTTCACATCCGTTGAAGCACTCATTTTAAATAATAAAACAGATTCCAGCACAATTGTATTGCTAGTCTACAGACCACCAGGATCATATTCATTGTTCTTGACTGAATTTGGCTACCTTTTATCTGATTTGGTTATAAATTATGATCTAGTAGTGCTGATGGGGGATTTTAATGTACACATTGACGTGGAAACTGACACTTTTAGAAAATGTTTTACTTATTTGTTAAATTCAATAGGATTTTGTCAGATTATCAAATGGTCCCACTCATAATAATAACCACACATTAGATTTCCTTATAAGTCACACAATCGAAATTCAAATTTTAAATATTACCCTGTTAAATTATTTGTGATCGCTGTTTAACACTAGAATTACCAGAGCCTACGAAAAAACTCGTAAATCCGTCCCACCTTAAATCGCGTCTTAAATCCGTTTGCACATCTCCGCCAGAGTCTTTTGTCATCTAAATGTGCTGATAAACAAAAGCTACTAGCAGCCAGCTATTTCATCCCCCCACCGACTTAGAATGAACTTCTCCTAGCTCTTGCCTTGATTTGCTTATCTGGGATTGAAGTGGAGTTTTAGAGTGGAAATAATTCTAGCGTTATTTGGAATACACGCATTTCATGTGTGTTCCATTTCTAGAGTAGTCTGTGCAAACACATTTTTAAAACAGAAACGTTTTTCATATTCTAATAGTAAATGACAAAATGTAGGCATAAACTATATAACGTATGAAGCCTGAAGTCCATATATCAAAGAAACACTTTCACAAAAGGTACAAATAAGAGCAAATAAGAGAACACGTGCGCTTTTAAAAAAAGCCGCGTTAGCATGCCACATTGACACTCTTATTATAACTGCCGCGGTGGCGTAATAGTATCAGTTCCTGATTGGGAATCAGAGGGTGGCGAGTTCAATCCCGCACGGCTCCACTTTGAGAAATGAACTGCTCTTATTCTTACAATTTTAGAATAACAACATAAATTTGATTTCAGTCTGTAACAGCCGGTGTAACTTATGATACTGGTAAAGGTTAGCTTTTTTTTTTTTTTTTTTTAATTCACTTTTCATTTTCGCAGTCGCATTCAGAATCAATCCATACAACCCCATCTGACATAAAGACGCGCTATAGGTCTGCAGTGTACCACGATGCATACTACCGCCCCCCCCCCCCCCCCCCCCCAAAAGGGTTCTGACACACAAACGCTGGCGAAGCTGCCTTCTTCGTATCTCACCATCACTTGAAATCAGCAGTTCTTAGCATTGCACCACGCAAGCTGTCGTATCAACCACCAACTGTAACTTGCTTTCTTTATTCTTCAGTTATAGTCTTGAATAAAAGTGCACTTTTATTTATATGAAACCAGCTGTGTCAGATGGGGTTGTATGGATTGATTCTGAATGCGACTGCGAGAATGAAAAGTGAATTAAAAAAAAAAAAAAAAAAAAAAGCTAACCTTTACCAGTATCATAAGTTACACATGCTGTTACAGACTGAAATCAAATTTATGTTGTTATTCTAAAATTGTAAGAATAAGAGCAATTCATTTCTCGAAGTGGAGCCGTGTGGGATCGAACTCGCCACCCTCTGATTCCCAATCAGGAACTGATACCATTACACCACCACAGCAGTTGTAATAAGAGTGTCAATGTGGCATGCTAACGCGGCTTTTTTTAAAAGCGCACGTGTTCTCTTATTTGTACCTTTTGTGAAAGTGTTTCTTTGATATATGGACTTCAGGCTTCATACGTTATATAGTTTATGCCTACATTTTGTCATTTACTATTAGAATATGAAAAACGTTTCTGTTTTAAAAATGTGTTTGCACAGACTACTCTAGAAACGGAACACACATGAAATGCGTGTATTCCAAATAACGCTAGAATTATTTCCACTCTAAAACTCCACTTCAATCCCAGATAATCAAATCAAGGCAAGAGCTAGGAGAAGTTCATTCTAAGTCGGTGGGGGGATGGAATGGCTGGCTGCTAGTAGCTTTTGTTTATCAGCACATTTAGATGACAAAAGACTCTGGCGGAGATGTGCAAACGGCTTTAAGACGCGATTTAAGGTGGGACGGATTTACGAGTTTTTTCGTAGGCTCTGGTAATTCTAGTGTTAATTACGTTTGATTTGGTTCTGCCCTTACCAATACACTCACAGATTAAAACAAAGACAGTATGACATCTAGATTGTAATTCTGCTTCAAAATATATAGATACTTTGACTAAGTCAAGTGTAATTGTGGAAAACTATTTAGATCAGTTAACATTAAATGTAAACATGAAAAACAATTTAGATCAGCTAACATCACATTATAATATGACCTTGAGAGATGCTCTGGATGCAGTGGCTCCCTTTAAAACATAAGTGATCAAAGCACATAGAATCTCACAGTGGTTTAATGAGAACACTTGAGCTCTTAAATCAGAGTGTTGAAAACTGGAGCGCAGATGGAGAACAACAAAGCTGCAGTTCTCTCATATTGCATGGTCATAGAGTGTTAAAAATATCAAAAAGCTCTCTCAGATTATTATTCTAAAATAATAGATAACAATAATAATAATTTTTGTGTACTGTTTAGAACAGTGGCTGCTTTAACAAATGGGAAATCATTGGGATCTACAGTGTAAAATATCAACAGACATTAGCACTACAGACTTTATGAACTTTTTTAATGAGAAAATTAAAAATATAAGGTCCCAGATCTCAGCATCAGAGCAAACTGCATACTAGCTTGGCAGGGCCTGTCTGACGTTGCATTCAACACTTTACAAATTTTAATCCTGTAACAGAGCAGGAAGTCTTAACTTTAATTCCTATAATGAAACCCAATACTTGTTCAATAGATCCAGTACCAACAAACTAGTAAAAAGTGCAATTGATGTTCTTGCAGCGCCTATTCTTAACATTATTAATAGTTCATTATTGCATGGCACAGTACTTGATGCACTACAAGTGTCAGTCATCAAACCATTACTTAAAAAGTCAGACCTACACCCACACACACTTAATAACTCTAGACTCATTTCAATTTACCCTTTCTCTGTAAAATACTTGAAAAAGTATTCGCCAATCAGCTTTAGTCACACCTTATGCATCACAATTTATTTGAGAAATTCCAGTCTGGATTCCACACTGGTTATAGTACAGACACTGCACTAACGCGAGTTGTAAATGACATTCTGATATTCTCTGATGAAGGAAACTCCACTGTAAATATGTTAAGACTTAAGTGCAGCGTTTGACACCATTGACCATTTAATTTTACCAAACCAATTCCAGTACGTACAGAAATGTGCTGACAGTACTCCATCATTATACACAGAAGTGAGATATGTTGTCCCGCAGGGCTGAGTACTGGGACCTTTACTGCTTTCACTTTACATGCTCCCACTGGAATCTATCATTAGAAAACATAATGTTAAGTTTCACTTGTACCCAGTTGTACATTTCTTTTAGATCACATGAAGTTTATCCAATGTTGTCTTTAATTAGATATGTGAGTGAATTAAAGGAGTGGATGGATGAGAACTACTTGTCTTTAAACATAGATTAAACAGAGATGTTAATTATTGAAGGGAATAATGCTGATCACAACTATATTTTGTTATCATTTAACTCTGGAGGAATCACCATTAATTTCATTGAATCAGCCCACAATCTTGGTGTAATCTTTAACTCTAGCATGTCATTTAAAGCACACATTACAAAATTGTCCAAAACGTATTTCTTCCATCTTAAACATGTTGGACAATTAAGGCATTTTCTATATATTCAGGATATTGAGAAATTAATTCATGCATTTATTTCTAGTAGGATTGTCTCCTGCAAATCACTGGATGTTCAAATTGTTCTTTATATGGCTTTCACTTAATCCAAAATGCTGATGCAAGAATCATTACAAAAACAAGAAAATACCAACACATAAATCCAGTTCTTAAATCTTTTCACTGGCTCCCAGTTAAGTTTAGGGCAGATTTCAAAATCGTACTTTTAACATATAAAGCCTTAAATGGCCAAGGTCCAGCTTACTTATTTGGACTTATCATTACTTACGAACCAGAACTCACATTAAGATCTTAAGATGCCAGTCTGATTATGATTTCAAGGATTAATAACAGTGGGAGGTCAAGCTTTTATTTATGGGGCCCCTAAACTGTAGAATGGTCAGCCTGCTACTATAAGAGATACCTCCTTCAAATCCCAGCTGAAGATTCACTACTTCAGTTTAGCATACCCAGACTAGACCTGCTGATTAACTATGCAAACTGCATCTATGTTAATAATAATTCATTACATTTATATAGCGCTTTTCTCAGTACTCAAAGCGCTATCCACACAGGGAGGAACTGGGAAGCAAACCCACAATCTTCCACAGTCTCCTTACTGCAAAGCAGCAGCACTACGACTGCGCCACCTGTGAGGACTATGTTGTTAGTCATTAGCACTCAAACATAACTAAAATGATAGTTATAATTTGTTATCAACCCTAACCTATAATGTTTCTCTTCTCGGTACTCAAGTGTGGCACTTGGTGCCACTGCCCTACCACCAAGTTGTTTGCCTGCCTAAGGAAAAGTCATCTCTGATGGAGGAGCGCTGGAATCGTCGCGTAGATGGGTCGTTTCATCAGATTGGCTGGCCCAGCACTTACTCCGCTGTGGAATGGCCACTGGGGGGAGGCAGCTTGATGGCCAAGGTCTCCAGGGATCTACTGCAGAATTTTGCTCTGTACTTGTAAGATTACTATTGTACTATTGTATTGTATAGAGGATTACATGTGTTCTGCATATTGTATTGTATTTACCCCCTGTTCTTACACCCACTGCACTTCCAGCCTACCTGGAAAGGGGTCTCTCTTTGAATTGCTTTTCCCAAGGTTTCTTCCTCTTTTTTCCCTTCAAGGGTTTTTTTCTGAGTGTTTTTTCTTGTCTTCTTGCGCTCATGTGTGTCATTTATGATAATCTACTAGCTTTCTTTGCACTCATTGTCTATAATAACTCAAAAGCTTGATGCTGAAAACCACTGATCAAAAAAGGCTGTATTTGAAATGCCTTATAGAGCAGCTTGGGGTGTTGATCATGAGTGAAAAACATCTCATCTTACTTTTCAGGTGTTTGCATTTTATTGACAACAACTTACTTGTCACTTTGCAAAGTAGTGGGAAATTCATTTTCAAAAGAAAATCTCTGTATGTTACATACCTGAACAAATTGTTGTTGTTGACACATCACATAGTTATCATATACAAACTGTACTTCATACAATTCCTCAGTTGGCTCTCTCTACTGAACAACAGTACAGTTTATTGGTGGCTGGACAAAAGTGCCTAGAATTTGCAAACTGGTGAAAAACTAAATCTGCTGATGCATTTTTATTTTATTTTTTAAATGTGTTTTATCTAATTTTATTTTTCCTTTTATTTTTTAGTTTTACCTTAACATCTGAAAAAACATAATACCATGAAAATTACTAGGATACAGAATAATTTTAAAGTATTTTTCCTTTGCTTCCTCTCTCCTTCTCTTTCACTCTCAAAAGAAACAGTTGAAGGATCAGACTCTCTGTTTTTAATATTTGACATGGTATACCATACTTAGATTGCTATCAAGTATAATTGTAAGCTTTGGCATTACATGCTCTGACAATGTCTGTTTTGATCGATCATAATCTCAGATACTCTTTCTGTGTTTTTGCTGTTATCTATTCATATATTGCATAGTTTTTATTGTACTACTTACTGTTCAGGTTTAGGCAACTCTTAAGCTTTGACACTGCATTATATGTTTTTTTTTGTTTCCCTCAGAATACTTAAGTGGGATCAAAATAACAGTTCAAGCCCAGGGGCCCCCCACCTTCCTAAGTCCATCACTGATTACTATTTTGTACTAGATAGGTGAGCTTAACAATATAGACAATGCATAAGAATCCATTCATGTTTTCCTAAATTGACTCTGGAAACTGTAGTTTTTTTTTTTTTTTTTTTTGGTGCTGTACATTTAAAGGCAAGCAAATGAAAACCTGGAATATTTAGTCACTCAGCACACCACTATAAATATGTTTATATGGATGTGCAAAAATCAAACTCCTCTTAGGTAATAGACTATGAAAACATCCTTCAAAGAAGGTGGCTGAATGCCTAATATAAAAATCAAAGCTGAGCATGCCAGCCAAATGCTTTATTTAGTTTTATACCTGAAACCTAACTTCTCCAAATCTGTTAAGGCTACTATCATATAACCTTAATTAAACTGATTTCTGCATGATGGGTTATTAAAGCATCATTGTATTCTTATAGTCAGCCAGCATCAGTCTTAAATTAAGTCTTAAATAAAGTCATATCTGGATCATTTTGTTGAAAGCTTATCAAAAGTTTATCAAAAAACATAGTGTATGCAATTTGAGTGAGTGTAGTTTTATAAAAACAATTACATAATAAACTAAAATGGTCAATAAAATAAGGCTTATTTTAAACATTTGGTTATGTTTGAGGTCAGTCTAACCTTTCCCAAACTTGACATCAAAAAAAGTCTAATGCTACTCTCTTTGCAAAAAAATGCTTTTTTTTTAAGAGTGGCAATAACAAGCTAACATCCACTAAGTATACTGTAACTAAAGTAAGGATATGGCCATTTCAATTTACTTTATTTTGATATAGTGATCTTCATTGAATGCATGCTCAGGGCACTGTAACAGTTTCCTGTGAGCACTTTCTTGGACAATGACTGACTTACTGACTTTGTATGAAAGTGATGCTTTGGTTATTTTGACCCCAGAAACTCTGCATATATGCAAAATCACAATGACATATTTGCTGGTGTTTTTGATCTTAATACACATTTCCATTTCTTTCAATTTCAAAGATAACTGGACAAAGACCTTAACAAGAAAATATTGAGAAGCACCCTTATTGTATTTTTTCCATGAAAATGTGTCCCATGATAAAGATGCCTCCTTTTGTATCTCAGCTGCTAGGAGAAGTCATAGTTATGTACAAAAATAGTAAATACTAATCTCCCTATCCCTACATTGAAGATGGACTGCAACAGACAGTCACATAAGCAAAATGGGCAAAGGATTTTCATAGAGCAGCTGGATCTTAACCTGTTCAAATCATACATTGAAAGAAGACAATGAGTTCTAAGCACATTAGCAATTTGTGAAAGATATTCAGTATACATAACCACTCTGATTGCAGTTCCTGAAAAAAAAGTTTATAGAGACAGATCTATTCCTGAAAGAGCCAAAAATTACAAATAAAATGCTAGCTATACACAAGCAGGGAATGAATTTTCACTCTGTGTACATCATATGCTCATTAATTTGTGTTTGAGCTTAATCATGTTTTATTCATTGTCCTTTTTGTTCATTATTTTCTGTATATATTTAAAACATATATAAATCTTTTACAATAATGCAAAATATTGCATGTATTTTTCTCAACACCAAAAACCCATATTTGCACTTTTGGCAAAAATAGCATATTATAACATGCTGTAGATAAGAATGGTCACAATCAGTATGTGACATTCAAGTAGAAATCAAGTGAAGAAGGGAAAACATTAAGTACATTATACATTTGCATTTACAAATACAAACATTCCAAATACTGAGCTCTCTTTGTCCCCTAATATTAAAAATATTATTTATATTAATATAAGGGAGGGCTGGGGTATGGTTGCACATCTGTTAATGCTGCTCAGTCATGACTCCAGAAGACTGAGATTGAGTGATGGACTAAGTGGCATTAGTCTATTGTCTCTGAGACTGTGTAAGTTTGGTACAACTTAAAATTGGCTTAGCATGAGTAAGTGTGAGTATGTGAAGGTGTATTCCTTGTGATGCACTGGCACCTCACTATGCTGTGCACTTATGCTGTCCACTTGAGGGTTCCAGGGCAAGTTCTAGCTGCTGGAATTCCAAATACTATTAAGCATTCAGAAAATGAATAGGTAAATGAATAATAGGCAGAATAAAGCATCTATCCAGTCTCTGATCCATTTCATAAGCTCAGGGATGTGGAGAGCTGGTAACTATCCCAGCAATATTAGTTATTCACGCCCACCATGGACTACTTTAAAAATGTCAGTTAAACTAGCCTGATGTTTTTGGAATGTGGAAGGGAACTCAAAGTACTCAGAAGAAAATCCATGCAGACAAAGACAGAATCAAACTGTAAACTGTAAACTGTAAAGGCAGCAGCGCTAAATACTTCATCAGTATGACACCTTTATGAGTAAAACCATTGTACTTAACATACCGTCTTTATCTAAGCCTGACGCTTCTTGTGCTAGGATCATTTAGCCAGTTAACGACAGTATATGCTCTTGAACAGTGTAAATAAATGTACTTTCATACTTGTAGTTAATGTAGTTGCTCATTCTTTCTGAAGCTAAGGTGGACCACATTCAGAAGTGTTTACAGTTTTACATTTCAGAAGTCATTTGTACCAAAAACTGTATGGATGAAAGTAAAATTACAAAACCTATGAAATCTTTAAATAAGATATGATTTCAAGCAAATGCTAAAGTAAGAATATTATATTAAGAAGCAAATTTCACTATAAGGGTAATTAAAAATTATTTTTATGACATGTGATTCTGCAGTAAAGTGTATGATGTGTACCTGAGTTTATTTCATCAAGTTTCCACATCAGCAGCTGTAGGAATATACACATACACAGAATTAATGACTGCTCAAATTTACTCCAAATGCTGTTTAAAAAATAATATTTCTGCACCACTGAACATAAGCATATTAGTCTGGTTAACTTTTCATAATGGTATCTTATTACATAGAGATTAAGTTTATTTTTTTAATGCAGCAGGTATAGAAAAGGTACAAAATTCAACATATTCATCTTAGTCTCATAGGAATTAGTTCCAGCCTCTCTGTGGCCCTGTATTAGAATAAGAGTCTTGTCAAATAAATGAACGGATGACTGTATTTTTCGAAAATCACAGATCTCACAAGTGAAAAGATCATAATGTTGCAGAGGCAGATTTCCTGTTGATACACCTGTAAATAAATAATAAACAATTTGGTTTAAATGATTAAATACATGTATTTCTTTATGCACAAAATATTTTCATCTGCAAAAAATCTGATTTTACCTGTGCTTTTATGAAACTACAATATTACTACAAATGCTGAATTGAACTAGTACAGTAAATGTATCTAATTTATGTATCTGTAATGACTCTTTTTAATAACATTTGCCTCTATATACATTTTGTTCATACAGATTTAATCAAATTAAAATATTTGTTTCAATTAGGTAGAACAATAATGACCATATTTCTTACAATGCAAAAAAGCAAGCAATTCTATCCTGAAAGCATACTTTTGCATAATGCAGTACTGTATATGATCTTCACCTGTACAGTAAGATACAGTAATCTTGATAATGCAAAATGAACAAAATATATTGCTTTCATGCTTTTGTTAGGAAGGCAAGCATAACAAAAATGTTTTAAGAAATAGAAACAAAAAATCTGCTTAGTTTTCATATGGATAGTATTGACTTACTTTCTGTCACCCAATCCCACCTTTCACCCCTTTCACCAACCAGAACTACAAAAAGCTTCTCCAATTCCTTCTGATACCTTGAAGAGTCAGTCATTAGAAGGTAGCAGAGCCTGTGCTGAGTCCTTGCAGGAAATAAATTTCTTCACACCCGTATATAAAACCCTCCTTCTCTCCCTTCACTTCTCTTCTCAGGTACAGATCAATTAACAGTCTCCTAGGGAAGTGTGAGACTTGTCCCTGCACTTTATGATTGGCCCACACGTGACATTGCTTCTCACTTCAAAACCAATACATCAGAGTAGTTGCTTTCACTTTTCACCTTTGGGCTACATCAATGTAGTACAGACAACAAATGTGGAGAGTATCTGAGAAATGGAATCACACTAATCCTCCGATTTTTCACACAACTCTAATTCCATTAGCACACCTGAAATAATATCTTCAGTGACAAATTGTCCCTTGTTTCACTTGATTTTTTTAAGCTCAGAAGTAAGGATGATAACAGCTACAACTGATTTCCACACTTGTCAAGAGAACTTATACATTTAAATACTGTCACTAATATACTATACTCATGAACAATTTCAACTCTGGATATTAAAGTAAAATAAAGTGGAATTAAATCTGTATACAGTATGCAAGGTTGAGATTTATGCAGCATTGTACTATATACCTTTTGATTTTATCATATATGCCAAAAATTGTCTTATCAATTGTGGAACCCATCCTTTGAATTGTATAAGCAAAATATGCACACCCAATATACAATGGAAAATTATCTAAAACAATTGCTTTTATAAAGATGATAAAAGTAAGGGTTTCATAACAGTCATATATTGTGCATTATTATCACAGCAATAAAACTAAACACAAGCACATGCCAGGCTCATATTTTTGACTGAATAAAATTTTAATTTCAAAAAAATCTAAATTAATTACGCATTATTCTAAGAAAATAGTATGAAATAAAGGCTTGGGTAAAAAAGATGTTCCTATTTTTTTATGATGAGGTACTGATTTTTTTTTTTTTTTTTATTTCTTGAAAGACAAGTCTATGTATAGCAAATATACTGAAAAGATGCGCGGCATGTTAGTCAGACGATCTAGTAAGAATGTCACTGTACATGTAATAAATGTACTACTACTGATACTACTACCGTTATACATCTATCCCTATACAACATTTCGGTGTTAAACGCCTTCATTTTTAACTCTTCAATAATGAATTTATAAGTTATAGTGAGTAAGTTCAGTTATAGTTGGTAAAAGTTAATTCTTTGCTCAATTGTATCTATAGTCCTAATTCTGAAAACGTCAGTGTACATATATACTTGTAACAACTGATTTAAAAAGAGTGAATATTTTCATCATGATGTATTCAGATTCAACTATAGTTTTATGCTGCTTTTAAAAATAAAACAGTGTAAAAGGAACTAAATTCATCATCAAATCAGTCCAAATAAAGAGGACGGTAAAAGATCGTATTACTACTACTACTACCACTACTACTACTACTACTACTACTACTAATAATAATAATAATAATAATAATAATAATAACTCTATATACACATTTCAACATCGCGACTTAGTAAACGCGTATTACATTTTATTCTCCTTACTAATCGGGCAACAAAGAAGTAAGAATGAAATGGAAAAGGAATATTCGTGCATAAAAGTAGGGCAAACATGTTGCTTTGGCGTTAAAGGGTGGCCTCCATGTACCCACTTAATTAATATTTTTGTCGAATTAAAATCATTTTCATATATTCTTCTTTTTATTCCTAAAATACTACATTATTTCCATATTTATATCAAGCAATTAAAAAAACAGGAAAACCAAAATACGTTGTTTTTGATATCAGACAATCGTGAAATTAAATCATAATGGCTTATCTCTATTTCATCAACTCTGATTAAATCGGCATTATAAAATATTCATAAATGTTACGAATAGATTCTGACGTTTTTGGTTAGTAGTTCTGATACAGGATATTTTACTGAAAATGCAATATACATATATATCAATAGGAGACGTGCATCTAAATAGAGGCATTAAAAAAACACTACATATACTATGTAAAAGCAGGTTATCACCTTGTTCACGCTTACACGTGTATAAAATGTTAAAAGTGCCGCTGTTTGGATGAGAGGGAGGAATGCTTGTTAACTTCGTAAAAATGTGTAAAATAACTCTGGCAAGCATTCGCAGTTTGGGAATGTTATGTTAGGAACTGTGTTGTTGTTACCTTCTGATCATCTGAGAAAAAATGGAACATGATTGGGGGGTTAAATCGATTAAAGCAAAAAATTACCGCTTAAAACGTACAAAGTTAAAAAAAAATATATATTGCGCCCGCTGTTTCTTGTGTGGCCAGTAGGCGGCGCAAAATAATAAGTCATGATGCATTTAAATGCTACGGGTTGAAAAATGTACTTTTATCAATTTAGCAGTACGTATTATATTTAGGACTGGATTAGATACTAGTACATTTGCAACTAATTAAATAGTTGACTCACATATCAATTCTCCCTAAAATCTTTACAAAAAAAGTTCTTAGCCATTGGCATAATAATTTTGTAGAGTGCTCTTAAGCTTATTACAAATGACAAAAATGTGTTAATCATTCAAGTGAACAATACTAAATATTATAAAGAACGTATCCCGCTCATTATACATTTTGGCGTCGTTTTTTTTTAGCTGAAGTTAATCCTTATCATGATCAATCAAAAAAGTAAAGAATAGAAAAACAACAACAAAAAACCCCCACTTTTTTCATAATTCCTTGTTTCTTATTCAACTATTTTTTACTAAAAAGACATGTCTATAACACATATAAGCATATGCGTATATCCTGGATTGCTAAGAATGCGTGTATGTTATTGACACGCGACTATTATTTTATAATTACAGGTAAATATCCTGACAAAGTAATGTATTATTGTTTGCCGAAAAAATATGTAATCATCTTATACAAATGATTTGTGAATTAGGAGTCAAATAGTGTTTTGTTAATTTTGAAACCACATCCCTGTGCATCCAAAGAAAACAGGTATTGCACTGTAATTTATAATCTAAACTATTTAAAGCACTGGACGGACAACATTACAAAGCACTGAACTGTGTCTAAACTGAAAGACGCATTAAAATTGATACTGTGAGATCAAAAACATGACTGTGTACAGATTACTTTCACTTCGTATATAGACTGGTAGCTGATGGTGCGTGTTATCTTAATTGCTTAAGACGTTAACAGTTTCGTCGTATAGCAAAAGACTGCTTACAATACAGATTTTAATTGGGATTTCTTAATTACTTTATTACGTTAGTTTAGCTGACGGATATGACTTTCTCCTATCAGGCTCCAATAAGTATGACAGGTTTGTTTGTAAACCGTAAAATCCTTATCAATACGCAGATTACAGCACCTTATAACAGATAATACTTTCAAATCTCAATGTAAACTTATTGGGAATGCAACACTGTGCAATTCTAAAGGTTTCTGCTAAAAATAAATATTAAGCTTGGTTTGATTACATTGGTTATACTTCGTGAAGAACTGGTAACACTAGCAAAACTAAACGTGTTACTAGTTTGCCGGTCATGTGATTTCTGATGAGAAACAATAGTGTGAACAACTATCGACAATTTTAAACCATTATTATCAAGACTATGTAACTGTTACTTTTGCGAATACAAAGATATTTAGATTAACCTATTTTAAAATATATTGCCAAATTTGAGCATTTACACTGTATTGCCTTTTTGAAAACGTTTCCAAACCAATTTTCAGTGAAGAAATATCTCTTTACTACAGTCACTCTGTACATAAAGTCACTGAGCTATAAGAAGCCATCAATTAAGTGCTAACAATCAAGGACGCACTGACTTTAAGCCGAGAAGATACTTCCAACTCTGTGAGCGCTCTCTCTCTCTCTTTCCCTCACAACATAACGTTGCATTTATATACATAGTTTTCAGAAACATTTTTCTTTCGGCAAAAATACGGATTCCTTCGACTCCCTCTATCATGTGGCAAAAGTATCATAGTTTTAATTGAATTTAAAAATTAAAATTCCAGGCAATGAAGAACACCATGTATTCAAAGTGATGTATTATCGCTATGCAATGACTGATACTGAAAGAAACAGACATATGAAGTAACTGCATTAAAATTACATACTTTTACTAGTATAAAACTACATACATTAAAGCATTAATAAAGCCATAAAAGTAACTTATAATGACTACATTTATTTATGTGACCGTCTTGTTTTGAGGATGCCAGTGTTTAAATAATCAGTTATTGAAATCTGTATTTCAAATTTTTTTTATTTCACGTACTGAAATGAGTTAATCAGTATTAGTACATAAAAATACGTTTTACTGTTAAATTTATGCTGTATTATGACATAAAGCCATATCCATTAAATTGCTATTTTTCATATATATTAACACGCTATCGACACCATTTTTCTTTGCAGCGTGCCTTGAAGAAAACATTTCCTCACTCAGGCATATTGGTAATAATAAAACTAGTAATTTACTAATTTCCTGGGAACTTATTTTTTGACTCCTCCCCACAGATTACAACTTTGGTTGATCGATCATTTGACAATTGATAATTTCGGTAACCAATGAGGGTGGTATATCCTACAGTATTTTTCCATTGGACACGACCAGCAAACTCTGAGAGCCTTCTGCGACTTTGGATCAGCTCATTTTCTTTCTGCAGGAGGGGTGACAGTTATGATGGCAGGAATGAAACTGCCAATGCAGGTACATTTCAGGTTACTGTAATAGTAACGATTTGATTATTAATTAAAAACTTAAGGCAAAGCATCATTGATATAAAGGTCAGAATAAGAAGTGTAAAAAGTGCACACTAAGTTCAGAATTATCCAAGTGAATGTATCAACGTTAAAGCTTGAAACAGTTATAGGAAATTCCAAAATTTAAAATACACTCCAGAACAGCAAGAAAACATAAATAGTTGATTTAGGTTTGAAAAATTGTAAATGTAAAATGTACACCTCAATTAGATTACATTAACAACATATGAGTAATATCATTGTATTATAATAATGATATCTAGGATGCTGAACTTTTAGACTTACGTATTGGCCCATGTTCTTTCAAGCGAGTGGAGAAATGGATAACTACTCACCAAAATATGAATCACAGGCTGTCAGCATACAGTATTCTTAACGCATCTTCGCACAGCTAAATGAGTATATTATAACACGCATTATACGCCGTCTGTAAGTACTGTCAATTCTCGTACTGTAGACCAGCTGTCCCTCCTTTCTCTGCGAATAATACACCGAAGTCAATGAAATAAGGCATAATCGTGTGTATTTATTAAATGCAGATGATATTTTGGTTTGCAGGAGAGCGCGCGCATACTCATACTCGGTAAAATCACTGAACACTACTTCTCTCTCTCTCTCTCCCTAGCTCTCTCTCTCTCTCTCTACATCGTCCAGGCTCACGCTCGTCCCTCCCTCCTCCTGTCCCCCCCTTTCTGCATGAGCCAGTTGATACAGCCCAGTTTCATTGTGTACGACGCGACCTGTTATGGCCACCACTACTTCCGGGTTCCCGCATTCTGGTCCAAATCCACATCTCTGCGTCAGTTCAACACACACACATTGTACACACACTGGAGCTAGCAGCTAGCAGCATCGATCGTGGCTCCTTTAAGACAAACTCAGCCACAAATAACACCCCACCTCCTCTTGATTACATTTAGAGTCTATTGCATAGAAAAATCTGCTCAAGATCCGAGGCTGATGAAAGGAAAATTGAAAGCTAGATTTTTTCTTTGTGCATTTTGACTATTAACAGTTTAAGGTATCCAGACCTGTGGAAACATTCGGTGGATCATCATTCATTCACTACCTTGACAAGCTCGCCTTTGATTGACAGCTGGAGTGGCAAAAAGCCATGAGACTTGCTAGTTTTGTTTGAGGGGCACTTTTACTGATTTGGGGAAGAAGATTTGTTCTTTCCCTGTTGCTGTTCTGGGAAAAGGAGAAGACGGAGCAATTTAATAATTTGTATGAGTTCTTACCTTAACCTGAATCTGACTTAAAAATCTGGACCGGTCGTCCGATTAAAAGGGATCGTACAGGATTAAAAATAGTATTTGGAGTTTGCGAGTTTATTTCTCTTCACGCTGGCCTCCTAGGAGATACATTAGAAGTTGTAGGAAGAAGAAGGAGTGAGGCAGGCCGATGGCGCAAAGGGTACGTATATTAAACTATCTAAAACAGGATAAATTCTTGAAGTAGTTAAAGTCACAGTTTATTGACATTCCAGCACATGACAACAGTGCCATTTTACAGAAAGTTATTTAAGAGTTTTATAACACAGTTCGACTCTCAATGGACCGAAAAGGTCATAACAAATGTACTATATTTGAATATATATTTTTTTAGAAGTTTAGAGGCCCTGTACACGTCATGTGACCATTTAATATAGTCGTTTGTTTAGATTTATTTAAATACCTGAACATCACAGTTTCCACCAGATTTACATGTCTAGTGGAGATTTATATCTAAACTTAAACTTCGAGTCCATGTTAACGTACACATATCAATAAATAAGACGAGATCACGTTTAAAATGTAACTATATTTAATGTTTTAAAATTGATGACATGTTAATTCTAGTGATTGCAGACCTTAACATACAAACACGCACCTAAGAAGCTACTAGGGCACATTCGGGATTTTGGATAGACACATTACTATATCCTAATTGTACTGAATAATGAACTTAATCCTGCAGTTCTCATTACCTAACAAATACCAAGATTTCAAAACTATGTATTATTACAAAATAAATTTCGGCTTGATTAAGAAAGTACATTTAGTACATGCATACCTAACATTGTAAAAAAATATTTGTCATTATTGCTTAAACACTTAAGAATTAGAATTGTTTTTTAAAGATTGTGTTAAGTTTGGTAGATTGACATATTCAGTACAATCCCAGGCCAGTTTTATATAATAAAGATATATAAAGGGTAATGTAACTTTTCCAATTAAATAGGTGATCAAGTCTATATTACCTGTTTAATTTTAAACAATTTTGCAAAAACTAACAGTACACTCTCATATGGTGTGCAAAAATGACACCGTGTTTTTCATTAACGGCCAAGGGAAGATTCACTTGACTGGGGTCAGCTAATTAAAACATTTCCATAGGCTACCACTTAACAAAACATCATACATTACAGAATATTGTTCAAATCCAGTTTAATTTAATTAACATGCTTTAAACAAAAATAACTACTGATTTTTTTCCATTTTTATTTTGTAATTGTTGGCCTGTTTAGTCTGTGTATAGATAAAGAACTATTACAGAGATCAAACTGCACTGTAGCATTTTGTAAATATAACTAGTTAACAAAATGATGAAATACAAAATTTACTGCAACAAATTCCCATTGCTTGCAACTTCCTGACGTGGCTTTAATGTAAGTTTGTTATGTACCTTCATTTGTAGTCTGCTGCTGAGCCTTCGATTCAAAATGTTCATGAAGAGATTTTTCTTTATCTTCCCAAACATTCTAATTGATTGCGTTTTTTGTTATACAGTACGACGATTTAGCTCATTATGGTGGGATGGACGGAGTAGGAATCCCGACCACCATGTATGGGGACCCCCATGCCAGGACTATGCAGCCTGTCCACCACCTGAATCACGCTCCTCAGCTCCATGCTCACCAGTACCCGCACACAGCCCACACCAACGCTATGCCTCCCAGTATGGGATCCTCTGTCAACGACGCTTTAAAAAGAGATAAAGATGCCATATACGGGTAGGTGTAGCTGTCATCTGTTTTAACATTTTATTAGTAAGGATGTACAATGCTTGTGTTATTTATTATATTTTCATGCAACTGCCGTAAAACGGTTTGGTAAGGGACAAAAAAGTGTACCATAACTTTGCAGAAACATTTTAGAGTTAAAAGAAGCTGCCGACAGAATCTTATACTTACAATAAGAACGAGACCGTGCTTTTATGATTCTAGGCTGTATTGCTATTGAACAAAACAGTTTTGAAGTGGAGAAACAAGTTCTGATATCTTGAAATTTCGACTAAAGTTTTTTTCACTCATGTGATTTAGAAGTTCGATCTTATTAGTATGAAATCTACGACAAAAGATGAAAAAAATGACAATACTTTTTTATCTATTTTACATTTGTATTATTACCACGACGACTACTACTCAAGTTATTCACATCAGCCACTACTTTTCAATGGTGTGTCCTTTCTGTTTGCAAGACTCCTGTCCAAGGAGTGAATCGTCTTGCTTTTAGATAGTTTAAACACAGGAATTTTATTTTTGTTTTCCATGCTGAATACAGTTTGGAAGTAGCTTGTTCATCATTATATTTTAAAATAGCTCGTGTTTTAATGCACAGTTAATAGTTAAAGACAGCGGGTAATAAATCCTACGTTCTAAATTAGTTACTGCATGATTGTGTTGATAAGGACAACTACGATATTGATAGGAATACCAGTGGAGGCATCAAACCCAAACGTTACATAGATACAGTATAGCAAATTGGTCTTAAATGTAACAAAAGAGTCAGAAAGAACAAATTATGGCTATTTTGATGCATTTGCTTTGAGTATGCTTGTTTTTGTGCATTCCTTTTGCTACTAACATATAGTTTGCTTTAAAAAATTAAATATATTCTTGATCATTTTATATTATGACAAGATTATTCAATAGGTTTTTATTTGTTATTGGTTTATAGTATTTCTATGAGAAAAATTCTTAAATGTTTCTGTTCATGAATAGATCAAAATGTTATCTTTCGGTTCTCTCGTACACGCTTTCAAGCACAAGTGAAAGATTTCTGTTACTGATTAGAGGTTTCTCATAAACATTTTATTTTACATATTCAGCCATCCCACGATACCACTTTGTCTATTGTTGTATTGTGAGAGTGACCTTAAATGTAAATGGGCTCGCAGAATATGACTTTAAAATGGGCTATGAGAAGAGTAGAAGCAGACAGAGGGCTACAGATTGAGTAAACTTTTTCTGCTTTATGTCCCCATTATGCAAGGACTTCTAACAAATGAAAACTTGGACTATGAATGCGGACTGCAATTGTTTTACCTCTGAGCCTTTTTATAGAATGCAGTTCTATACATACTTTTTCACTTTTAAATGTTTGTATTCATTTAAACATCTCAGTAAAATTGAGCGATGTAAAGTTTTGTTACTTTGCTCATTTTTATATCTAAATTTGCCATTTAGAATGGTTGATAGCCGCTGTATTTTTTTTTCCCTAGGCATCCATTATTTCCCCTTTTAGCACTGATTTTTGAGAAATGTGAATTAGCGACTTGCACTCCCAGGGAACCCGGGGTAGCAGGCGGTGATGTCTGCTCCTCAGAGTCATTCAATGAAGACATAGCCGTATTCGCAAAACAGGTTAGGAAAGTTATTTTTTCTTTGGAATTTATTGGCCTACCTAAACAACAAATTATCTGATATATCTGATATTAAATGTAAGTTTTTTTTTTTTTTAAGCTTGTTTAATTCTCGATGATCTAATGTGAAATCATTTCCTTACTTTAGATCCGGGCAGAAAAACCTTTGTTTTCTTCAAACCCAGAGCTGGATAACTTGGTAAGAAGACAGTTGTTATTTGAGTTGTGCTGTTGTAATCCAAAGGAGAGCCGTATGCAGCGTGTTCGTAATAGTAGCCTTTTACCTAATTTGTGTATAATTTTGAGATATGCCTATTTAAGACTATATTTGTGACTTTAACCGTTAGTATGTTGATTTCCAGTGCTAATCGTTACTGGGTAGCTTTATTAAAGTTCTTGTGCAAATTCATTCACAAGCATGATCAAATCCTTTAAATTAGAAAGCGTTGTACATGACTCAGTGAAATGTACTTCTTTCTGTACAATTTAGCAACTTTGAAAAATCTTACGTCTATACTTCAATTCACTTTACAAACTGCTCCCTGAAAGTGCTGCCACCTTACCTATAACTTATAACCAAATGACCCTGTTCATGAACTACTAGCCTACTGATCATTATTAACTTTCTTTATAGATGATCCAGGCGATTCAAGTATTAAGATTTCATCTTCTGGAACTAGAAAAGGTATTTAAGCCACTCTCTTGTCTTACAGCTTGATGATACAGTTCAAGCCTATGGGCTACATTAGCATAAATGTCTTTCTTTCTGGTCCTTTGTAATTAGTGTCAAAACCAATCTTGGCTTCCATTTCTCTTCGCAGTTTAATTACAATTTTAGTCTAGTAAAAAACAGAATCAGAGACGCCCCTGTAATGTGTACATTTAATCCATTTTATTCTTTTTTTTCCATTCTCATGCAAAAAAAAGTTGGAATGATTACTGTAACACCTTTAAACGACGTAAGGTTAATATCAACTAAAAAGCAAAAAAAAAAAGATTACTATATTCCGAACTATATCCATCCATCCATTATACGTATAGTATAGTAGTGCATGGTAGAACTTGGTTTCCATCTACAGATCAGTTTAAATATTTATTCAATGCAATTCCTATACGCTATTTTTATGTGAAGGTATATTCAAACAGAATTTAAAAACATTGTTTTTTATTATTTTGTGGCATTGCTATAACAGATTGTTTCTTTTTGTGAGTACCACATTTGAGGTTTGAATCGCCTGTCTTTTATTTTGGAGGTGGGTAATTTGGCATGGGAACAGAAAATCGAGTCACAGCGTTGTTACGGTGTAGATAAATTGTTTCACTCTTTCATTGAATGCTTCAAGCTGCTTTGATTGTTAGTCTGAATCTCATGTATATATATAATAAGTGTGTGTGCGTGGGGGGGGGGGGGGGGGGGGGGGGGGGGGGGGTGGTGGTGCAAAAGTAGGTTTACAATTGTGAGTACATGAAACACATAGTTTATTATTGTATTATTATTTATTTGTATTATTTGTATTCTTGTTTGTCTTCTTCTTCTTCTTAGTATTATTGATATTAGCAAGCAGTCTACAAGAATGTGTAAATAATGAAGGCCGGCGATTTGGGCACTTAAGAGATTGTTCCAAAGTGCACTGTGCCATTGTGCCATTCTTTTGAGTTAATACAGTTGATAAAGCTATTGAGTTAATGAAACTATTGTAATAATCATAAACTGCATGTTTTTTTTCATATGAACACCTGTAAATCTACATTTGCCCACCCCGTATATATATATATATATATATATATATATATATATATATATATATATATATATATATATATATATATGTACATATACATTCTCTCAAAAGGGCATTGTAATGAAATAACTAGACGAAATTAGACAGTTTACCTTAAATGTCACTCATGCAGGTCATCTCTCTAATGGCCACAGCCCCGGGAGCAGATGAATTTAACACGGGTGTTGAATATGTTGTAGCCTGTGAATCGTCTTGTCACTGTCAATTTTCTGCGATATCTCTATTTTGAAAAAAAAAAAAAAAAAGAATGTTACTCTAAATTCTTGATGCGTCCACTAGTCTCAGGAAGAAATTGTGAAGTGCGTCCACTATACAGGAATTTTCGTGCTGAAAGAAGTCCTGCCTATAGTTAATCAATTTTATTTAAGACTTGTGTTTTTATTTTATTAGGTACATGAACTGTGTGACAATTTCTGCCATCGATATATTAGCTGCTTAAAAGGAAAAATGCCAATTGATTTGGTAATAGATGACAGAGAAGGTGGATCGAAATCAGACACGGAAGAGATCACAAGATCTTCAGGAAATCTTGATCAGGTATATACCATTTTTTGTTTCATAGGTATCTTTTATATATGCTATAGGTTGTTTTTAAATATTGAAATGATGCATGGCTGCATACAATTAAGAATAATTTAAAGATCGAAAGAAAAATCAAATATTTCTGACACTGTTTAACGTGCCAACCGTCCTAAATGTTTTTGTCTTTTTAATTACCTATTTATATTTTATATTTATATATACATATATTTATATTTTATACTAAAGTGAGTTTGTTATTAAAGATCTAATTGTGGGTGTAATGAGCGTGATCGATTTGTCCCCGCGTTGCCGCGGTTGGTTCCGATACCCAGTTAATTTGTTATATCCAACTCTGTTAAGTCGGTTCGAAAAATAATGGACAGATATTTTTGTTTCATGAAGTGTGGAAGTTTAATGGTTGTACTCTTATTATGCAAACGTGCTGCATTTATACCCAAAGTTAGTTATAGAACGAGCTGAATGTTTAAAGACAAGCGAAACCAATTTCATTATTATTAAATCTCTTTCAGTTTATTCTACTACTTTATTATCATGTCGGTCGCTTAGCCTTGTGCACACATTTCTCACGGTGGTCGTGGTTTCCCCTGAAATGTGCTATTTTGCCATTTTCAAATATACAATTAAAATCCTTAAAGTGGTAAAATTATATTTAAACCTAAAGAATATAAATATTTTTCTGCTGTGATCTAGTAAGTCAGTGTAGCAATTGAAGAGCTCAGTTCCAAAATCAGCTAAGTACAAAAGATATATTTTGGAGATAAATAGGAAAATCTGGGTCCATAAGCAGATTTTGAAACTAAATCCCTAAAACTATAGCGCTACACTGTTGCAATTAGCAGGTTTTGAAGCTCAAACATATTTTCGGCACATGACCAACTGCATGAAAAGTCATAATCACTTGTTCACTAAATCTTACCAAAAGGTGTAATTAGCAGATTTTGGAACTCACATCTTCAATTGTAAAAGCAAGGTTCATGTATCAAATGTATACATTCAATCTAACGTTCAACCTAACGTTTAACACTAGACAGACAGACAGACAGACAGACAGACAGACAGACAGACAGATAGATAGATAGATAGATAGATAGATAGATAGATAAGATAGCCAATTTGCTGCTGCCATTTCTTTTGTAATTAACATTACTTAGATAGGCTTTAATCATATTAGCCAAGTATGTATTTGAAATTAGTTATAAAAGTAGTTACCCACTTGTTTAGAAAATAATGATGTGATTTGTTTTTATAGAATCACTGGGGTACTTTCAATTACAGCAGTATACATACTTGTGAACAGCTTATAAAAATCACAGAAAGAAATAAATTAAGAACTGGATGCTGAAGGTATACAACTGACTAAACTGGAAATGATTAGCAGACATTTTGATCACTTTGCAGCAGTTATGTACACATAGCTAACTATCTAAACAAATGACAAGGCTGGAGGGCATGGTTGTAATAATATTTTAATTGACTTTAAAATGAGGATACATTTGTTAATTTACTAAAACAGGGCACATCTGTATGATTAAACTTCCAAGGGACATTGAATATTTACGTAAGCATTGCTCATATTTTCATTATTGTAAAAGGATCAGTATATAACACAGAGCAAGAAAAAACATTGCTGTTTGTCATTTGATAATATGATGTAGCACCCTAGGTGCAAAAGAGTGATAAAGTCCAAGGGAAATTATATAAATATCATTTAATAATTATGAATAGTCATGAATTCCCAAAATGCTAATAAAGGCTCTCACAAACATACATTATATATATATATATATATGTGTGTGTGTGTGTGGTAATTGTTAACATTCTGCATGGAAGCAGATATAAACAAAATATTTATGATACTACTTATTTGTTTACTTAATCATTCTAGTAATTAAAAAATAAATAAGAATTATGGATAATGTGTATGCTTTTTATTTCCCTATTTATTTTTAATATTTGCCTTTGGGGCTAAAGATGAACTGGACTGAAAATATTTTTTGTGTCTTGTGTTTAACAATATCAAAAATGAGGCTGATTTATCTAGATTGCAGTTGCTTTCCTAATCTGTGAGTAAAATTATTTGTGTACATGCCTATGCATCCAAATGTACATAGTTTTTGCATTAAAAATTGATTTACATATTTGTTTCTTGTTTAAACTTTGATATAAAGGATCAGCAGTTTCAACTTTGTACAGTTACAGTAAATTAATAAAAGAGGGAGAGCACAGATTTATGGTGAAAGGGTCAGTTCTTTAACATTTGTTTGTGAATGTGGCCCAGCTTGTTTGAAATAATGCTATGTACCGCAGGCTGTGCTGATACAGTAAGTACAGATCCCCTGCAGGTATTGTGGGGGCCATAGTGATTGGATATCTTTTTAACCATTTTTTCAAAGAACAGTGACTATTAGATCCAGATGATTTTTAGTGGGTAATGTGACAGATTACTTGTGCATCTGTTGACTTAATGAAAATGTAATTATTACACTTTTGATATGTGCAACATCAGAAATAATGGAGAGTGGCTTTCAAGTTAAAAAAAGCAGAATATAATTTTTCAGTTAGGCATTTTAATTAGGATGAACATGAAAGTTTTTTTTACAATTTTTATATTGTTTATTTTGGCAAACATGTCTTAGTCTCTCATTTATTAAGCAGTATGTTGCTGAAATAAACAATAGACATGTTTTTCTCTGTACAAGCAAAATAAAAATGTATCTTAAATGTGGTCTTTAAACATACTTTAAACATATTGTAACATTCTCAAACCCATTTTATCCAAATCAGGGGTAGATTGAAGTGAAGCCTATCTTAGCTGTAAGGTTGGAAGCAACTCTGGATATGGCACTGGTCTATTGCAGGGTCTCCTCATACCCTCCCATGCTCAAACAGTGGGAAACTGAAAAGGACAATGAACTAATAGTTGCAAAATTTTAATTGACATTTCAAGCAAAATGTGGCCTTCAGAACAAACTGCTGTTTTCCATCTTTAGTATCCTAGTTTTAAGTCCTGGACTAAACACTGTCTATATTAAGTCTTCATGCTTTTATAAAAAACATGCAGATTATGTTAACTTGTCACTCTAAATTGACTTAAGACTGGGGAAGTGTTTGTTACTTGGTGAATAGCTTTCTGGGTTGGTTCCTGCCATGTGTCCTGCTGGAATAGTCTGTGCATCATCACTCCTTCAGCATGTGTTGCACAAAGTGCATTCACAAAGTAGAGAAATGTTTAAATGGAAATTGAATCAAAGAATGCAAAATTAGTAAAGTGAGCACATATATTTCAGTCTACTCATAAGACACACTTCCACTTATAAACCTGTGAGCTATACCCAAGTTAATAATGCAGTTCATATAAACTATAACACAGAAAGACATAATGAGTAATAACCGTGAAATGGAATAAGCGTTCAAAAAATGGAAGGGTAGATGGATGGAAAATTAATAAATGCTTGCAAAATTAATAAAGAGAGAACTTAGAATGAATAACAACTTCAATAAATAATTAGCCACTAATTTCTGCCTACGCAGAGATATTTTGGATTTCAATCATTAATAAGCTTGCATAGAACAAGTCTTTTATCTTTTAACATAATTAAGCATAATGAAAACACAAAGCTTGTATCCTAATGACTATTCAGATAATTGTTGTAAACGATTCTTTCAGAATATGACCTCATTTAGTTACTCTTTTTCTGATCTTTGACCTTGATTGGGCTTACATATGACTTGAATGTAGATGACAAATACTGAATATATTTTCTATCAAATAATCTACTCAGTTCAGGACATAAGAATAATGACTTGGACCAATACCAAACTATTTCAAATTTTAATTATACTGTGTTATAACAAGTAATCGAAGAGACTGTAGTGCATAGTCCTGCGTGAATTTATAATACATTCATGTCATAGAGACTGTGTAGGTATGATTGTTTTGCATAGTATAGTTTGCAAGGTCACACATCTACCAGAATTTCAGCAATATTGTTTCAGGTTGCTTCCATAAAATTTAAAGGTGATAAATGTAAAATTTTGAACTTTAAAACACAGCTGAATGTAGAAACAACCATACTGTGCCTTCTTTGCTCTAGGTATGTTCCTTTCTTCCTCACAGCATTAAACCTAAAATGTAAACATATCTCTAGATGCATAACTTCTAGGCTGAAAACAAATGTAAATGTATTAAAAATGTATTTTTATTAAGTGTATTGCTTGCTCTTTGTCATGGCTTGTTATTATATTATGCTGAAAATATTATAAATAAAGTCACTTTGGGGTAGTGGTTAATGCTGCTGCTTCAGAGTTCCAAGAGACTTGATTTAAATCCTGGCACCATCACAGTTTGCATAGAGTTTGTATAGTATCCCTATGTCTGCTTGGCTTTTCCATCAGGCTATAAACTGCCATATTATTCCAGAATATGGGTTGTTAATGTGAATATGACTGTGCTCTGCATTGGGTGTGACAGCTTGTTCAAAACAGATTTCTGTCCTGCGCCTACTCTCTTGTGACCTTATAATTGACTAAGCAGACTTGAAAATATGTGGATAAATGCATAATCAATTCATTGATTGAAAATTATAAATGCATGTTTATCTCTGAAGATTATTTATATGATATTCTGCATAGACTCAATGTAAACATGTCAGAGTTAATTTTTTTTTGCATTTCCTGAAAGCTTCCTGATAACTTTCTTTTTAATCTAATGCAAAAATCAGAAACTATTCAGATTTCATAATGCAGTTTGTTCATTTTTTTTTTTGGTGACAAATTCTGTGTTTAGACTTAATGCATACTGCATTTGACTATTAAGTTCCCATTCTCTAAAGCCCTAAATTCATGTTGAGTTGAAAGAATGTGAGAATCTGGATTTGTGTATCTATTTGCAAGATTTGTTGTTTCTTATAAGAAGAGATTTGAATGTTTTTTCAATATGAACAAAATTTAATTTTGGTAAGAGATTGAAATAGTATGCATACACAACTCTGAAACAACATCTTTTTCAATGTTCTTGCTAAAATTAGTCAGGAGCGTATGTACACATATTTTTTTCTGAAAACCAAAAAAAGTATTTTTCTGGAGTTAAAAATATTCAGTAACTGACTAAACTAGTGTTTCTTTAATCATTATAAAAGACACATATCACATACACTCTGATGTTATTCCTCTCAGTTAGCATATGTTGCTTTGTTTGTGAAAATATACTAACATATTGTTAAAATTTTGCCAGCTTGGTTTATAGATCAGGTGGCATATTGTCATAAGACAGCACCAGAGCTCTTGATTCATATCCATATTTCTGCATGAAACCTTTCCAGATACTGCTACTTATTTAAACATTCCAAAGAAAATGCCAGACAGGTTTATTAGATGACTCCTAGTTGGTACAGTGTATTTTTTTATTATTTATTTAGCAGATGGAATCAAAGAAAACCAAAGTTGTTTGAGAGTTGATAGAATCAGTACTGCTAAAGACATTCAGAAGGAGAGCAATTGGGCTAAGCAGTCCCAAGATACTATATAAAAAAGTGTGTCTTCAAGAGGTGCTGAATATTAGTAGACTAAGAGCAGTTGGGGTAGTCCTAGGGAATATTTGGTGAATGGAGAGGCAGTAAACAGAGACTAGTGCAAAATGATGACCTCTTTTTGGGATATACAGATGAGTAGTTAACTGCAAATATTTTTTTGTGTAGTGCTCTTCACTGTGTACAGACTCAGAGCAGTTGCATTCAAATAATTTTAGAAACATAGTAAAATAAAGCAAATTACAATATGATTAACATAAAGTTATGAAAATATAAGTCCATTATCAATATTATTAAGACATAGTCAGTTGGCAATGGAGGAGAGGTAAACAACAACTTCTGTCAACAGATTTTCTGAGAAAAATACACCTTTGGGGTGTTCATAGTTGGATGTAAAACAATAAAATGACAGTTAAAGTCAGGCAAATATACAGTTTGGTGACCTATAGGCCAACTGGCTGCCCACACTTTACTAGACATTCTGAAATAAAGTACTGTTTTGTAGTCTAATAAGAAGAATACATCCTTGCATTCTTGGATTCCCATGGTCCCACTATCTCTGGTGTCACTTCCCCTGATTAGGAGTAGTAAGTTAGATTGGGGAGTGAATGTTTTTGTATGATTGACTGGTGTCAAGGGTTGGTTCCCACCTTAAAAAATATGATCCAAATGAATAAATATTTATCTACATTGGATTTGATGCAGCAGTAAATTAATTTCTGAAAATGCACTCAATAAAATCAATAATAATAGAGCAACACAAGATAGGCGATATTTTTAAATATTAAGTATAAGAGTCTTTGCTAACGGTTATCATTTAGTAATATGGAATTATGGATTTTGTTTTATGTGTAAAAACCTGACTTGTATTGATTCTCTTCTTTAAAAGCCAAAAAAATTGAATCTATTTAAAATGATAGTACCATGACATATCTATCTATCTATCTATCTATCTATCTATCTATCTATCTATCTATCTATCTATCTATCTATCTATCTATCTGTCTGTCTGTCTGTCTGTCTGTCTGTCTGTCTGTCTGTCTGTCTGTCTGTCTGTTTGAAATTAAAAGAAATATACTCCTATAAAGGAATAACTAGTTGCCTTCTTACATCCTTTTAGATTTACCTAGGTCCAATTGCTGCAAAATTTTACCTGTATTTCTTGACAAATGTCAATGTCATGCCTCATGATGAAATTATATGATAAAAATATGACCAATTGATATGTGCTAGATTTGAATATATTGAGCATTAATATGATATTGAACAATCTAATTATATACCAATATAAACAAGTACCACAATTTATAGTTCTCTGGGTCGATTTTTGTTTTTAATTTTCCCTGACCTCTCAAAAATTCTAAATTGCTCAACATAATTGAATTGAGAAAAGATTAACCACTTTTAACAACAGGCAGCATTAAACATTTGTGAATGGCAGCAAATTTATACTACCAAATAAAAATATAAACATACAGTAAAGGCAAGATTATTTTATTTTATTAGCCCAGATAACATGAGGTGAATGGATGAAAATTGTACTTTTGGTAAATTGGGTGGTAAGTTCATGAAATACAGTATTGTAAAAGTCCACTTTTTTGTGCATTGCATTGGAATGTAAATATTGTGACACATAAGCATTTGTCTTTCTGGTTTTGAATGGCATTGTGCTGCTAGTATGATTAGATTTAGTTTCTTTTTTCTGGTTGGAGCTAAATATATCTTAACTTAGCATCTGAACCAATTCCTACTTCTGATGTAAAACTAGGCATATAATATAGTCTTTTAAAATCTATACTTGAGCAGAGAGTAATTATAATACAATAAGATGCTTAATGTTTCAAAAGCTCCCTACACAAAGTGTCAAAGTGAACTCTTTCCTGATATAAAACAGAAATACAGCACACTTTAGAGGCATATGTTTAAATTTAGAAATCACTTAGGACTGGGGACATGCACAATTTTTTTTTTCATTTAGACATGTTATAGCAGGCTTTCTGGTTTTATGAATTCTTGCAAAATATGTTTAAGTTTTTCTCTTTAAGACACTTTTAAGTATCACTTGCACATTGTTTTCTTACATTTTTAATATGTAGTATATAGTGTAGAAAAATGTTGTCTTTCTGTTTCTCACAGAATGATAACTGATGGACAGGGCAACCCTACCAATAAATCTTGATTGTTGTCTGTGAGAGATCTGGTACATTTTTGCTAACAGATGAAGCTGATCAACACATATTTATTGGCATAATGTAAAGTTAAAAAAAATAACATTGCACAATATCAGATTACTTTTATTTTATATAATTAACTCAAGAACCCAACATTTTTTGCATGAGTGGCTGTATAATATGGGGATAGCTGTGAGAAAAAGAAAACTCAGCATCTAAGACCCAGGACAATGAAAATGCAATGAATTGGAATGCCTCACAGATCATAGTGGAATCAGAATTTCCAGCAAGGAAAATCTTTTCATGGTGAATTAAGTGGTGGAGGAAGAAAATGGTGTTCATAAAAAAGGTAGACGCAGATCACAAATGCTAGGCTCAGAGCTCAGCACTGAAGATTTAAGTCTCTTAGATAAAGCAATGCAGAATAGAATGTGGAAAATTGAATTTACTAAACAATTAGGCACTGAATTAATCTACATCCTGCACTGTTGAATAAAGGGAATAGGGGGTTGAGTATATGATAAAGCCAAACGAATCAGAGTTACCACATTTTATGTAAGTAACATATACTGACATATGCTGTGGTAAAGAACACTATTTTATTTATATTTTATTAAAATAACTATTATTAGTATTATTATTATCAGAAGTAGTGGAGGTAATATTAGTATAATTATTTATTCTATTAGCATTTTAAAAGCAGTCAGCAGCTATGCAGCATTCACAGTACTGTTACAGAGTCTGTTGTTCCTTTTGAAATAATATTATCTGTATGTTTTCTATTAATTACAAATTAGATCACCGATCATCAAGAGCAATGATGAGCATTATAAATAGAGTGAGTATGCCCTGGAGATGTCACTCCAAGGGTCTGATGTATCCTGGAACTCCCAAGGGCTCCGGCATCCTCCCACATGCTTTGCTGGTCTTTTGTTCAATTACAGTTAATGCAATAGTTTGCCATTTTCTCCTTCTAATTATATTTTCAAGTGGGATTTGTAGCACATAGAAAAACATCCTTTTACATGTTGAGGCACCAGGGCTTTGTGCCTGGTATTGTATATCCCTTGGGTGCTTTTCCATTCTTTTTTGCAGTGCTCTGAATAAACAAGTTCCCCCATTTTTAAAGCTGCAGTTGTAGAAACGGGCTATTAAGACTTAAACTGTAGCATTCTAAGCATGTGTTGCAGATTACCTTTACAACAGTCTTTGTTTGTTCATTTATTTATTATCGAAGAATGGTTTTGCAAAGTTTTCCATTTAATAAGAATATATGTATATAGCGTAAGACATATATAATATAGTATATTAGTACAAAAAGAGTAAGTTATTTTGCCATGTCATGTATATTAAAGAAAAAAAAAATCCTCTAGTGACATTATTGAAAAAAACATGTTGCTCTGCAATTCTGTGAACATTAGGGGTGTATGATTTATTTTTAACATCATTGCTTTTTGAAAGATGAAAATAGCCCTAAAGAAGCAATGCTATCAAAAAGATTTTTTTAATGTAAAATGTTGATGAGTCTAAAATGTCTGAAGCTTTACCAGGAAAAAAGAAACAAAAAATTTTTTTGTTCAATCATTTTTTTTTTGTTTTTAATTTTAAGACTAATTAAACACTATTGTAATAAAACTGCACAGTTACAAGAGGGCAGTTCATAGAATTGCTCTTTCTATATTTTAATTTCCAGCCATTTTCTTCCCCTTCACATGTTACTTTCCAATGCACCCAGTGATAAGAAGCAACATCTGTTTTCTGTTCAATAGTACAAGGAGGCTCTGCATGAGGCTGAGTGTACACAACCCTATGTGAGCTCATTGTTATTCTCACTTCTTTTTATTCCAATGTCTGGTCCATTTGCCACATACCATCCGGCAAACAGCTGACACATACTGGCCATTATGAGCCTAAGCTTAATTGTGAAAGAGGGTGTTTTTTTAAACCTCATTCTTAGTTGCTTTCCATTATGATTTGAGGCCTATATAAACTAGAGGCCTGGAAGACTGCTTCTTGCATAATGCTCCCATGGAGCGGTTCTGTAAACTGGAAGGTTTTCTGATACTAAACACATACATGGATTCAAACATCTATCAGTTTTTATTTGGAAGCTTTTAGTTTTTTCTACTTGCTGAAAATGTCTTCTTATTTTCTGGTAATATTGCACTTTTTCCTCTCCAAGTGTCTCTTTCAAATTCTATTGGTATATGAACCTAAGTAGAATGAAAGTCTTCTACTACAAACTTGGAACCTAGCATGGAAGGCGCTACTTATTTCTTTTTTCTTATCTTCTCACTTCTTTCTTTTTACTACATGTAGCTAATTATTTTCAGTAATCCTTTTAAGCAAGTTCATACTTAAAGATCTTTTTTTTTTCCCCAAAAAAAACATAATGCTTTTTCACCTTCTAATCATGACAGTATACAATTAATGGAAGGAAAAAAATAAATAAAGGTATTGTGTTGTTGAAAAAACAAATTATATCTCAAGATAATTATTCTGTTGAAACATGATGCCATTAAAAATTAAACATATTAACAATATTATATAGCTTTAGCAAAGTAAAAGTATATTTTTGTTAAACACACAATTTAATCACTTTTCCTAATCACACATTAAAAGATGTATGTTAATTGAACAATTTCATTATATCCCTACAGACTTCATGGAACAGAGATCATGATGACACAGCATCAACACATTCAGGTGGGACGCCAGGACCCTCCAGTGGGGGACACACATCACACAGTGGGGACAACAGTAGCGATCAAGGTAAGGAAATCTGTTTCTATTTGCATTCAGATGAAGAAAGAGACAGTATGTGTGTTTCTGTCTTTGTAGGAGCATGTCTTCATAATTACTGAATATTTGTATTTAAAGCCAAATAAAACATTTTTTGCATTTTATAAAGTTAATTTGTAGAAATAAAAAGATTTAAGGGAATAAGATAATTCAGGGATGTTGGGATAAGAAAAACAGAGTTATTAAATTATTAATACATAGTTTTATCTTCGCAGTCTTATAGACTGTATCTTGTATGGTATTGCTATTGTATGTGTTGTCTTATAAACAGAGAAATTATTTTTTAAAAGTTTTGTCTGAAATAGTATTTATGAAAATATATGAGTGGCTTTAAGTCTTACTTTTGTAGGTCCAAAAAAATGTTAAATTTTGTTCTTGTTTCATGGTTTTATGTTTTTGAAAGTGCGTTTACTGTAGTGTTTACTGCACTGTAGTTTTTATGGTAGATGGAGTTGCTCTGTGCCTGCACTTTTTATGTGTGGTGTTGTTTGATGTTAAAAAGGTGTCCTAAGGTTGCCCGTCCCAACTATGACATATTATTTACCTTTTTCACTTTGTAAGTGTATAAATTAACAAATACACATTTCTCATTTACTTGAATTAAGAGATACAAAATCTATTTATTACAAAATATTTACAAAACAATAAGTAAGATTTTTTTAGAAATCTTCAAGTAATCAGAGATAATATAAATTTAAATTACTGATGCTAAATTTAGGATAATATTCAATTATTCAGCCTGTAGTCAAAATATGTAACGTAAAAAAAATACATGTGACTTCATAATAGCACTGATTTTTCATAGAATTTTATCCACAGTAACAACTGTTTTCTAGCTTATATTAGATCAAGCAAACTGCAGGCGAAAAGCAACTTCATTTATTATTGAAGGGAATCTCAAGGCGGTTGTTTCAGACCTCCACAGCCAGCAGGCAGAGCGGATGAAGAGAAAAAGGACCACATTATTTTACAGATGACTGAGCAACGATTTATATACCAGCACTCCTTTTTACATGAAGGAAAAAGTAATAACAGCAGAGACCCAGGCATTTTGAAACAGTCAGATGACTAATGGGATAGGCAGGGAGAGAACCTCCTGATTGGATGTTTTAATGAGCACAGTTTGAGTAGAGTTTAGGCTTCAGTTCCCTTTGACCTTTGCTCTTTATTGACCAAACTGACACTTCATTTTTCAAAAGCTTGCAATTATATTCGGCTTTTATGTTTACTGTCTGTGCACAATAAACTTATTTCTTCCTATGTGTAACTTATTGGTGGTCTGTTATGGATGAATATATTTATATACTTTATATGTTAATTCTGGCAATTAATATTAGTTAAAAAACAAAACTGATATGTTTTTAATATAACAGATGATGAATAAATTATATTTTAAATGTACCTAAGGAAATGAGGTGATAAAAATACACATTTTATATAGTCTTTCCAAAGTTACCTTCGAATTGATTGCAGTTGTCCGGAAGCATAAAAAATTTAGTCAGATACTCCAGCATTTACTTAACTTGTCATTTTCATAAACAAGACAGCACATTGGTGCAGCAATACACACTTACAGGCCGAGAGAATAAGGTTTGATTCTCAGTCCTGCCATAGTTTGTGTATGCAGTTTGATGTTTAACTATCTCTGCATAGGTTTTCTTCAGAGATTATGCATTTCTTTCATATAATAAAAATATGAATTTGAGGTGCATTGCCATCTGTAAGAATGTGTGTGTGTGTGTGTGTGTTTACATTCCTGAATGTGTCCTGCGATAAACTAGCATTGCATTTATGATTGATTCTTGCTTTGCTGTTTATTGACTCTGTAATGGACTAAACGATTGAAAAAAAATGTTAGCTGATTGGGTGGATTTTCTTGAATGGATTTATTATCTGAGATCTTAACCTATTTTTCCTGTTGTTTTTGTATACTTTTCTTATTACATTCACTGGCTATGTGCTATCCTCCACTGCTATGTGCTATCATCTGTAGAGCAACCTGTACACATGTTCTTTGCTAAAAAAATAACATTGTTTAAAATGATTTTTTAAATTGTGAATGTTTTTATTATAGTAAGAGCATAAAGTAATGTAATCTACAATGAAACCGAAATGAAACCAAAAATTTTCTTCCAAAACATATCTCGGATATTTATAATGAATTTTCCAAATACCCCTCACTATAACCCTGCTAAAAGAACTTGTTTCTTTATCAGCTAAATTTATATTCTTCTTTGCATTGCTTCAAAAATATAATTATACATGCGAGATTGTTTAAGATCTTTAATACAGCTTGATGCTGTCATGGTTAGGTCATTCTTCCTTCCTTGCTTTGTTTATTGTTTCTGCATGAAAAATTAACATCTCTGTGTTTAAACCTCAAGTATTATAGTTTCAGACTGTTCTTTTTTCTGTGTTTTCTATTGATGTATTAATTATTAAGACGGTGATGAATACTTTACTTCAGAAACCTTTCTGGTATGTGTACAACAGTGTATATGAAAGTTTTCCTGACAAGTATCAGATAAAAAGCTACAATCAGAACCAAACCTATTATTGTAAAGTTCACCCTAACCACCCCCCACCTCGAAAGTACCCATGGCTTTTGATGTACACTTTTCTTTCATGCTTCAACTAGGGTAGCATGTCTTGCTCATGTGATACAAAAGTAGCAATAGAAAGAAGTTACTTCTGAATTCCCTGACACTGTCACCACAGAGCTGTCCAGTTAAACTGAAAGAACTACATTTAATTAGCTGAAGTTTCTGCAACCCTGACCATTTTGAATGGTTCATATATGCATGCCCTTGTTTAACCAGCCTATTCTCAAGAGTCTCCTTGTGGTATTATGTCTTGAAGCAAACTTTTTGTGAGTAAAGCACTTTACGGGCCAAAAGAAAACAAATCATTATTATGACCATGGTTCTCAAGCCCTCAGCCATTGTAGGACTGTTCAATCTTTTCTTACGCACCGGCTGTGGAAGTGCAGATTAAAGGTAGCTCTTTGTGGAGTGCTGCAAGCAATGTGCAAAAATGATTTCCTATAGGAAAAAGACAGACATAAAAATGGATGTGAAAATTCTCATAGTCCTTTGTTCTTCAGATTAAAAGGTGTGATTATAAAAATTAGCACGACCTATTGATAACTTTGGTATTAGAACCAAATATAGCAAATGCATCAGGTTTTGATTTTTTTTCCCTAATTTACATCCATTTAAAATTCTGTGATATACTGTGTTTGTGATGTGAGAGTCAGAAAAAGCATTAGATATGCATTATGGGATAACTGCAGTTTAACTCATCAGAGGTGACTGTCATGAGTTGCGCACATTATGTAAGTGTATTAATTGACACAGAAAGGAAAATATTTATTATTTGATATTAAATATGTGTTTGCTTTTTATTTTACTAAAATGACACACAATCTATTATTGCATATGAAAATGGTTTTGTTTCTAAAACAGAGTCAGTGGTCAAACATCTTACAAAGAAACTACAGTTTCAAACAAGCAGGATAAAAATGACTGACCTGCATCTAACATGCTGATGATGTTTTAACCAATTGATCAGTTAGAGTGCTTTTGTCATTAGCCAATATTGACTGATAGCAGTTTGTCACAAGCTGCGAAGGTCAGGCAGACAGCAGAAGCTTCACTATGTCTTCGATTGACCTTTACTGTTGTCATTATCATGTGATTGTTTTCAGTCCAGCATGACCCTCAGCTGAGTTTAAAGAGAGCAGTAATCAACATGAACATGTACTTTTGTATGATGGGGAGCAAACAACTAAAAAAGAGCACCAATGTGTAACCAGTATTACTTTTAGCAAGATTTATTTAACTGGCAATTTATTTTTGTTTTTTTCTAAAATTATTAAAATTTTACTTATATTTCTGAACTGGTTACTGTTTGCTTTTAAAATATTTTATGTGTTGATTCATATCTCTGTGCCTGTAATATAATATGAAGTACTACACATGTAATATGTAGTTTAACTTTTGATGAATCTGTAAACTTAAGAGTTCAACTTTTTGTTTGTTGTAGGATTGTTTTTGCCATGCATATAAAATAAGTAATGATATTTGCCTTACTTTTGCACGGTCACATATTATTTATTTTTTATTATATATTTATTATTTATTTTTAAGCTGTCTTAATCATAAGAAAGGGACAGATAAAACGTTTGTAGTTTAATTACTATCTTGATATGAAATGGAAGGCAGGATTAAAAATGCCACATATTTCATTTTGAAGCAAAGCTAACACTTAGAAGATGGGGAGAGATACGGTTACCTGCTATTTTATTATTAGCTTATTTTGTTTGGGTAAAAATAGATAATATTAATGTAAAATAACTGCTTGAAGTTAAGACAGTATAAAAAGTTGCTGCTGTATTTGTTGTAGCTTTTTTCTGTTGGTGTGAAATAACAATAATAACAAAAATCCTTTTTTTTTGTTTAATTTAATTTAGTTTAATTTTCATAGGATCATAAAAGTTTGTAAATGGCTTCTGTGTCTAACTAACACTAGTTTATTAAATTGGCTTTCCTATTTGAATGACAAATCAATGATACCATTGTTAAATGTCTACAAATATCTTATTGACATGTAATCTGGATTTAGCACATTTAAAGATATTGTCTTGAAATAATAGTGTTATTTTTTCAAATATCAACATTACCTATTATTTTAAAATACATTTCTTTCAAATTGTATTGTGGCCTCTTGTGCTTTTTTCTATTCAGTCTTCAAAGGAAAGTCAAAGACACACACTATAGTTTATAAAGAAAACCTAAAAAAAAATCTTGAAAACACATGAAGGTTGCATCAAGGACGCTTAAGGATCATGTGAAAATGGCCTGTTAAATGGCCTGCTTTAAAGTTTCAGTGTGCACAAGTTGATGGAAAATAGGTTAGCTTCCATATCTTGCAATGTTGCTTACTATGTAAATAAGTGTGAGATATACAGACATGGACACATTTGTTGGTACCCGTTGAAAAAGTGCTGTGTGCCTCCTGAAAAGTGATTTGCAATTAGCAAAAGCAATTGCCCCATGTACTGTATACATGCATGCATTTGATACAATGTGCCATTGAGTAAAGCAGAGCAAGTGTGAAAAGATAAAATGTTGCTTATTCTATAAAAAGTTTGTAAATAGGGCTGGACACATTTGTTGATTCTCTTAAAAAAGATCATAAATAATTGTATTAGAGTGATTTTTCAAACCAGCTCTTTTCTTTAATTAGTATCACACGTATCTCCAATCGTGCAATCAGTCACTCAGCCTGTTTAAATAGAGAAAACATGGACCTGAGAAAGTAAAGGAGAGAGTTGCCTGAGGAGATCAGAAAGAAAATTGTACACAAGCATATCAAAGGCAAAGGCTGTAAGATCACCTCCAAGCAGCTTGATGTCGCAGTGACAACAGTTGCAAATATTATTAAGAAGTTTAAGATCCATGGGACTGTAGCCAACCTCCCTGGACATTGCCACAAGAGGAAAAACAACCCTAGAATGGACATAAGGATACTGAGAATGTCAGACAAAAAGCCAAGGACAACTTACAAAAACATTCAAGCTGAACTCCAAGGTCAAGGATTACCAGTGTTTGTTTGCAGCATTGATCACTTTTTGAGTGACAGTGGGCTCAATGGAAGAACTCCACTGTTGAAAGAAAAAAAATTAAAAAGCCAGACTGGAATTTGCTAATATGCATTTTGAAAAGCCACAATGCTTCTGTGAGAATGTCCTTTGGACAGATGAGACAAAATTGGGGCTTTTTGGCAAGTCACATCAGCTCTATATATACTCACCATGAAACATGTAGGAAGTTTGGTTATATTTTGGGGCTACTTTGCTGTGTCTGGCATGGGGTGTCTTGAGTTTGTACAGAGAACAATGAAATCTCAAGACATTTTTGAGCAAAACACACTACCAAGTGTCAGAAAGCTCTGTCTCAGTCACAGGTCATGAATCCTGCAACAGGATAAAGACCCAAAACCACTAAAATCACCCAATAATGGCTGAGAACAAAACATTGGACCATTCTAAAGTGGCCTTCTATGACCCTCGATTTAAATCCTATAGAACATCTATGGAAGGAACTGAAACATGCAGTCTGGAGAAGGCACCCTTCAAATCTTTGACAGCTAGAGTAATTTACTCATGAAGAGTGGACCAAACTACCTTTTGACAGGTGCAGAAGTCTCATTGAGAGCAACAGGAATTGTTTGGTTACAATGATTGCCTCTATAGGTTGTGCAGCAAAATATTTGATTCTGTGTCCCATTTGTCAATTTTTGTCCATGCCATTTTCATTTTTGTTACTATTTTTAATATTCTGTTGAATTAGAACTCAAAAGCAAAGTGTGATTTTTGTTGAATAAGTACTAATCAATGATGTGTGCCAATTATATTTGTCAATTTCAAATTATTTCAAAGGCAGTCATGGAGGGGTACAACAAATTTGTCCATGTCTGCCAATCTAATTTTAAAAATGCTAAAATTAAATGTCTATAGTTATTTTTTTTCTCTGTTTCCTGTTTATGAAAAGGATTTTTAAAATCTGAGCTCATAATATATATATCTATTAGCCCGATCTCAAATAGAAACTGTACATAGATAATACCAGAAAATGTGTCATTACAAATACAATATGTGTATGTGTATACAAATACAATATGTTGTGTACTGAAATTTATACTTGACATCTTTCTTTGCATTTTATTAACTTCCAGAGTTATGTGTTTAAAACATTTGCTTTATTTATCTAAATGATTAAAAATATTGACTCATAGTTAGACAAACAAAGGTACTCGTTCTTGCTTGTTGACCTTGAATTTTTTAGCCACTGTTTGTTTAGAGTTAATGACTATATTACTATGTCACTGATAAGGTTTATGAGTATATACATTGCTGAAAAGGGGAAATGTGTTTGGTTCCCAGAGGTCTTGGCATGTGTACTCTTTGAGAAATGGCTTCTAAATAATACATTTTCCCTCTATTGCTTGGGTCACTTGCATGATGGTTGTGTGGGAAAAGTGAATTTATCAATAAAGCAAGCAATCTGATCTTTTTTTTTCAAAAGGATTTTATCAATATAAATGTCAGTATTTTATTGTTTTTTGTTTTCAAGAATTAACTATGACAAGGTTCCCCTTTTTATTTTGAAGAAATTATAAAGAGTTGTTCATTATCAACATATAGCTAAGCCACTATTGCAGTTAAAGGATACATTTAGTATTTTAGTATTATGTTATTATGTTTATCCATTACAACCTTTTTACAAACCAGGTGTTGTTCTTGCCTTGTGCCCTATAATTGCTAGGATAGACTCCAGCTGCCCCACTTCCCTGCCCTGGGTTTACGAAGATGGATGGATAGATGGATACATTTTTAGTATGATTAATTATTATTATTGTTACTGTTATTGTGCCAATAGTAGAGAAAAATAATCTGAATAGATTCATAAATGGAAGATACTCATTACAGCAATTATTATTATTATTATATTATAATTGTTATTATCATTATTATTGTGCAACACAATGGTGCATTGGTATCACTGCTATACTGCAGTGAAGGAGACTGGGTTTTGCATCCCAGATGTTTCCCGTGTGGAGCTTGCATGATCTTCCTGGGTACTCTGGTTATCCCACCAAATTCAAACACATGTAGGTTCGGTGGATTGGTGATGCTAAAGTAGCTGGTGTGTGTGTGTGTGTGTGTGTTTGCCCTGCAATGGAGCTGCCCTGTCCAAGGATCTGCCCTGCATGCTATGCATGCTGGGACCGACTCCAGCTGCCTGGTGACCCTACCTTAGATCAGCAGGTTAGGAAGATGGATGAATGGATGCCTATAAGGTTTCTTCAGTTCCTATTAGTTGATTGCTTGCTACATTTATGCTCAATATTCTCTATCACCAGAACATGCGCATGCAATGTTAATCTAGTGGCAAGAGGCAATAGCTTTGGGAAATAATGACAAAAGCTTCCATGATATGTATAATATTAAAACACAAATCAATATTTGATAACATTTTTGGCTTGTAAAATGGGCATATTCAGTAGGTTTTAATGGTTTTCTTCATGATGGTACCCTGGTACTCAATAGCTTCATTATAAGAATGCAAGAGAGCTAGTTATTTTTTTTTAAATGTATAAGCAATACTTTATTTTAGAATGCAGTTTCATATGTCAAACTAAATATATCCCATAACTGTGAAGAAATAACTCTGACTTGAAAAAATACCAAACTTTCCTTTTAACTATGTATTAGGTGATATTTTATTAAATGTAACATTCTACTTTTACGCATTTAGTAGCAGCAGTAAAAGTAGTGTAAAATGTACAGAGTATAGTGAAATTCTTACCAAACATACAAAGCATTGTTTTTTTCAGTGGCATGATAAATAAGAATGTATTTAAATTCATAATTTCAGTGTATTTAATAGCAGATACAAATCAGCTTACCTGATTCTCTCCTTATCACTTTTTTATGCTGTTGTGTCCTAAACCCTTGTGGAAAATACAAAGAGGAAAAGCTCAGTATAGCTGATAAAATATACAAAAACTATTTGATTTTACTTTGTCTTATTAATTTAACAAAAATGCAACACACAGAAGGCTTCAGTTTAAAACATTCTGAACACTCTGTAATTCAGTACCTTGTAGAAACATCTTTAGGAAGAAGAAGCTGATGAATTTGTTTTCTGTTTCATTTAATTGGAAGGAATTTTGGCCCTTTGCTTGTTACAACTCTGTTTCACTTCATTAATGTTTGAAGGCACTTAACTTATGCCAAGCTCTTCTAAGGTCCTACTGGACCATCTAAATAGGAGGAGAATGACTTTGATTAGGTCATTCCAAAAGCTCCATTCTTTCCTTATTCATCCATTCAGATATAGATATTTTGATATATATATTTTGTGTTCAAGACCACTCTTCTGTTTCATAAACAGGAGCTTTAGATGCTGAACAGATACCCCCCGATTTGCCTCTATAATATGTAGGCATAAAGACGAGTTCATGGTGGGCTGTGAAGCATCCAGTCCTATGGTTGGAAGCCAACCCAAAATCACCACTCCATTGCAACCTTGCTTGGTGGTTGGTATGAGGTTCTTGTGTAATATATTGTCTTTGGTTATTACCAAGGATGGCCTTGTGAATAATGACCAAACAATTCAACTTCAATCTTGCCTGACAAGAAGGAAATTGCCACACTATGGCTCATTAAAATGCAACTTTTCAATCTAAGCCACACTGCCATGTTGATGGTGGAGAGAAGGGCTTTCTCCTAATCGATTTACCATGTTTACAGTCCTGTAGATCTCTTGTGAAATCTGCAATTACTTTAAGCATTATAACATTTAATTTTATTATGAATATTCTTTTTATATGATAGTGGATTTCAGTTGTTTATATGGCCTTTCCCAGATAGACGAGCATCATTGGTTATTTTCCTGAAGTCACTTCTGATGTCTTTAGTACTTAGTGTTGTGATATGACAATAAAAACTTAATGCTTCATACAACAAATGCATCCATTTTATATAGAGATGGCAATCAGGTGTGCTTGATTAACAAGATATGACCCTAATTAGTTTCTTAGCTGATTTAGATGCATTAACTATGTGCTTACTTTTTTGCGCATGGCTTCTGCTCATTTTTTTGTTTTTATTCTGCTGATATTAAAAAAATGTACTAGAGTGTGCTATGTATTGTTTAATACCTGCGGTTTCATTATTTTGATATTTGAACTTGATATTGACTAGAAATTTGCTAGTTACTATACAGTATGTAAGTATGAACTGAAGCACACTCGTCTGCGTATATGGAAAGTCTGGAGAAAGTTGCTGGGGACGGAGAGGCATGGCCAGCCTGGTTCAGCTTTTTGCCATAAGTGTTCCACCAGGAATATATTATATACTAGGGGGCTTTGCCCCCTGCTCGCTTTGCTTGCCAAGCCCGGCCTGCGCTATGCACCAGCCACTTTGTGTCTCTGCCGCTTGTGTATGTGGATTTCACTTTCACCAAACAATAAATCTTTTAATTCTCGCAGATACGCCTCTTCATTGGGAAGAAACACTACTTTTCCCTGATGGCAACACGAATTAGATGAACTACAAGTCTCCCACTTAAAGTTTAAATCTGAACAATATAGTCAATCTCTTTTCGCTGTTCTATTATTTCACCGAGTAATAATTTCCATTTGCTTGCGCTAATGTGATCTTTACTGTAATTTTTTTGAGACTTTTCATTTTAGTATTTTCATTATCTCTAACCTGCTCTGCATGTGTATCGTGCCAATGTTTTTGAATTCTTTACGACGTTCTACTTTGTTTTCTACTCTTTGTCTTTTATTTCCGGCCCTGGGCGTGGTTAAATCTCTTGGCACAAAGTCTCGTCTTGCAGGACGTGAAAATATCTCTCTGAAAAAGTCACATCTTGTCCCAGGCTAAAAAGTCTCGTCCCAGGATTTTTTTATTATAATAGAGAGATATATAAACATGTACCTTTTTTTTTGTTTGCCTTTTGTTGTCATTGTATTATTTTATTATTTTTCTCTTCTGAGTAAACATGCAAATAAGAGTTTCATTGTAGTGTGTACATGTTGTACTCTGTAGACATTTAGAAAATGATGATTAAATGTTTGCTGTGTTCATAAAGGAATAACTGCAATGCTGTGATTGGTGGAAAGAAAAAAGAGTGGCCATAATATAGTATTTTATTTTTACGTGTGTTGTGTGTTTTCTTGTATTTCTGTAAACTAAACAATAGTACAGTTTATTGTGTATTGCTTTGTGGTATTTATTATGAATTAAGATCCTTACAAGTTCAGTTTTACACTGTCACTTTGAGACTTTTATAAAAAAAATTTGTAGATTGTATGATTTACAGATCAGGTTGATTATACTATTCAGAAGGGACATAAACAAGTAAAACAAGTGTGTTTAGTTTACCAAATAAATACACACATAAGAATATAGGCATGTAATGGAATTAAAGAGTAGGAATTTCTTTTGTTATGTGATATAATTTAAAAACTGAGATACTGGGTAAGTAGTTAATAATCATTACATCCCTAAAATAATATTTCTCTTGATTTTTTTGAAGATATAGATGTCAAGTTGAATTAAATATTTTTTCATGTGGAATAGAGGTTCATACAGAAAATGTAACATTCAACAGCTACTTGAAAGAGTTGTAGTATGATAAATCAATTTTCATGCAGCTTTATAGATAATTGCTCTTAACTACCATAGATCAAATCTCAACCATTGTAATTCTTTTCTTAAGGTGCATTTTGAAGGATCTGCTGACAAAAACAGATTACTTAAGAAAGGATTTGATCAGCATTAGGGAGCATCCTGATTAAATTAATGTAGCTCTGGTTGCCAATGGAGTGTTGTGTTAATAAATTCCTGTAGTTTCACTTGACTGTTGTGTTCCAAGCACAATGATGACTGCCAAGTATTTTGAAAAATACAGCATACTTGGATGTAGGTCAAGTTTTCAGCTGCAAGTTGCATTTTCATTGTGAGATGCATGCAGGTAGATGGAAGAAACATAGGCATAATAGCTCACAGAATTATTAAAGTTTAAGAAATAAGAGTCACTGCATTTAATTTAGCTTAAGTTACTTCCTTTCAGTTGTAGATATTATATGCTAACACTGCAGAAGAACTGATACCATTACACAGAATTAAAATTATTTGTTACAATATAATACTATTTTTATTAATCTATTATAATCTCCAAAAGAAACTACAATAGCTCAAGTTGATTTTAATGATGAAATAAAATTGTGAAATCTAATAATAATAACAATAGTAATAATTCTTTACATTTATATAGCACTTTTCTCACTACTCAATCTGCTTTTAGCGAATGTGGAGCCACTTCAACCACCACTAATGTGCAGCATCTACCTGGATGATGCGACAGCAGCCTTTTTTGCGACAGTACGCTCATCACACATGAGCTATAACTTTTATAACTTTTATGTAACTATAACTTTCTATATAACTTTTGGTATAAATATTAAGGACAAAGTATAACAATTTGTACTACATTAAAAAAAGAACCCAAACACCATGCTAGCTTATAGGTAGACCGTAAAAAGACTCAATATCATTCCTTGCGCACTTTAATGTTTGTTGAAGTGAAGTTGTTTCCTACCCATGGTTATTTTTTATCCTGTGCACAAAGCTGCTAAAGAAAACCACAAGCTCCCTTACGCTTTGTCTATGCTCTTTAATTAGTAAAGCTTCTGTTAGTACCTGCTGTTATTTGTCAGATATATTTCCAATCTTCACCTATTGACTCATCATGGTTTTTAAATGTTTCTTGATATTAAAATATCAATATTTAATTATTTTATTGCGTTGATTAGTGAACTATATATTCTATCATTTTTTTGTACAGAGTGATTTGTGAAAACATTCAGAGAACACTTCAAAAGCTATCTATCCATTAATTTTTCTTTTCTTAAACCTATTTCTATTACACTCTCCCATACTTTTATACAGTACACATTCCAGTCACGTTAGGTTAGAAAACCAACTCTGGACAGAATACTAGTAACACTACTTTGTAAATGTTCAGTTTGGTGTCATAAATTAATATGCATGTGTTTTGGATGGAACAAGGGTACAAAGAAAAAACCTCACACAAATGCACTATATGGATGAAAGTATTGGGATGCCTGACCATTACACCAAAATAGACTTTAATGACATTACATTACATTCAAAAACCGTATATACTTGTGTTTAAATTCACCTGCAGATAAGTCAGGACTTGATTTTACCATATAATTTCCAGTATTTTATAATATTGGTCGTATAAGTTGAATGTAGGAAACTCAAGCTACAGGTCCAAGAGATTACAGTATGATATGCTAATATCCACCTGAGAGAGTAACCACGGAGCACACTGCCTTTTTTTTTAAGTATTGTGCCAACATGACCACACGGTAAACCCGAACTATTCCTAAGCGACGTTTGCACTGTTTTGTGTTTTTTGTATCTCACACCCTCATACACCTTTATCGTAAGAGCAGCCCTTATCTACGATGGAGTGTTCGATCAGAAGAATATATGAAGCTGGTTTTAAATTAAAAGTCGTTGAAGTGGCAAAAGAAATTGGTAACTGCACTGGCTGCAACAAAATTCCATGTGTCTGAGAAACTGGTGCGAGATTGGGGGAAGTGAGAAGATGTAAACAAAAAAAATTAAGTGTCATATTTTTGAACGGGCATATAAGTTGGGGTCTGATTTTATGATTGATTTTTCAGGATTTTAGGATTGATTTGGATTTTATGATCGATTTTTCGGGTCTGAAGACCTGACTTATACATGAGTATATACAGTACATAGACTTTAATATGGAGTTGGTTCCCCCCCTTGCAGCTATAACAGCTTCCACTCTTCTTGAAAAGCTTTCTGCAAGATTTTGGAGTGTTTCTGTGGGAATTTGAGCCCATTCATTCTGTAGAGCATTTATGAGGTCAGGCATTGATGTTGGACGAGAAGGCTTGGCTTGCAGTCTCCGTTCCAGTTCATCCCAAAGGTGTTTGATGGGGTTGAGGTCAGAATTGCTCTGTGCAGGCCGGTCAAGTTCTTCCACACCAAGCTCATCCAACCATGTATTTATGGACCTTGCTTTGTGCACTGGGCCACAGTCATGCTGGAATAGAAAAGGGCCTTCCCCAAACTGTTTCCACATAGTTGGAAGCATAGCGTTGTCTAAAATGTCTTGGTATGCTGAAGCATTAAGATTGCCCTTCACTGGAAGATACAGTGAATATCAAAGGTCTGCATAGTCATATTCATTTTTCAGCTTTGATGATTCAAATACGAAATCAAGACATATAATGTCCAGCATTGCTTGCCATTAATAAGATCTATGACTAAGATTATTAAGTGATATCTAATAGATCACTTTTTGAAAAGCAAAAGTCAAAAATAAAAGTTGGCAATGCTTTGGGCTGCATAAGTAAAAGTCCTTTACTTAGTGCTTTATAGAAACACTTTTTGCTTTAATTACTGCAGTAATGTTTGATTGGATAAATTTCCACCAATTCTATCTCACTGTTCTTTGCAGACAAGTATTAACCAGTCAACTGAGAAGGGATGTCCTGTGCAAAATGCTTTTTAGATGAGTCCACAAGTTTACTGTGGGATTGAGTTCTGGGCTCTGACTGGGCCACTCCCGGTTCTTGATTGACTTGACTGGATACTATGCATCATTGTCATGTTGAAAGGTATATTTTTAACTTCATCTTTCTTACAGAAGGTAAACTGTTCTGTAGAAATATATCTTGATATTTCATAGTATTCTTTCCTCTATCCCTACTGAAAAGAAACAGATTCCACATAACATAATGATGTCACCAACATACATTGGGTACTATGTTTTTAGGAGATAATTTATGTTAACTTTGTGCAAAAGTTATTTTTTTAAATTAACATTAAAAGTGTCATATCATACCATGACACTTTTTCCCACATAGGTTTAGGAGGCTAAATGTGTCTGACATGTAATTGTGGTGATAACACAAAATGATTATCATAGGCAGGAATAAGCCCCAACCTTTTGAGTGGTGATAGTGACTTCATGGCCTTTCTGAAAGTTTACTCCTTGCTTAGTTATCATTTCTGGAAAGGGGTTATGATATTTGCAATATCTTGATTTTGCAATGGTTTCTTCACTTTGTAATGATGGTCTTCACAGTGTTCCATGCAATACGATTTGGTATGTAAACCAAGAAACCTTCAGGGAAAATCTACAGGAATAATTGATTATGGTTAGGACTAATCAGAATAATTTTAATTGATATTAGGTAAAGGCAAACTACCATTAAAAAAATCTGACCACAATTACAAACCTGTTATAGTAAGAGCACACACTTATAAAACCAAGTCCCTGAAGTTTTTTTTTACTTTTTTATTATTTTCTATTTGTTTATCACTTAAATATTATTGATTGCAGATTTTATTAAATGTGAAAAAGTGTAACATGATTTGTCTTAATTCTACCCTCAGCCTTTATATTAATAAATGACAAATTTTCAAAAAGGGTACATGGATGTTGGATATGTGAATGTGCAGTATCATTGTACAGTTATGTGAACTTACACTGGGATGAATATCAGACCTTGGTCAAAATGCCTATACTAGTGCTTGCTTTGTCTCAGAGTAATTACCAGGAATGTTAATTCTGAGGTAACTGAGTGTCTCAGCTTCATGAAATTGATTACTCTTATTTCCTAAGATTATACCGCTCTTTTCAATGAGAAGACCAGGGTTCTCAGGGTTAAAGGTACTGATTAATTTTGATCCCAACAGCATTAACTCATCTGTAAAACATTCCAGTGCAAAACAAAGATCACAATCTGATGAGGCCAAAAAGAACAATATCGCATGTAAACAGAAGAGATGTAATCCTTAGTTTTGCAAAACTGAATAACCTCTACACCACAGTAATGACTTGAAATCTTGTACAAGACAATCAAGAACAGGAGAAGTAACAAGATATACCCTTGGCAGAATTCAATGCCCACATTCATTGGTCTCAGTCTCAACTATGAAAGCACAAGCTTTCATTCTTTAAATACAGGAACCAAACTTCACATAGCAGTGGCCCCAGAACACTGCTCCTGAAGCACATTCCACAAGACACTTTTGGGTACTTGGTTATAAGCTTTTTCTAAGCCCACAAAACACATGTGGACAGGATTAGAAAATCCATATGACATCTCGGATATCAGTGCAAGGGTATCGAACTATTCAAGGTCCAAATGAAATTTGCCTTATTCTTCTAGAGACATGAGGTTCAACTAATGGAATAAGTATCAATTCCAGTATCCTGGCACAGGCTTTCACAGAGAGGTGTGTGATCCCTCGGTAATTGGAGCACACCCTCTTGTCACCCTTTAAAAAATAGGGAGAAATACCTGTCTACCAGCCCTGTGACACAGTACCTTTCCTCTATGTAACATTAAAGAAGTGTATTAGCCAAAATCCTATCCCAATACCCAGTATTTTCAGTATTTATAGACAGATCTCATCCATCCCTGCAACCTTGTATCTGCAGAGTTTGTGTCCTTAATATTTAAGCTAAGTGTTTGTGATATAAATAACACTATTACAAGTAATATTGTCCAGAAGTTTTTTCCAACCACCCAAACACTTTATGTAGCTAAACAGCAAAACACATTTTGCTGTGTCTTTTACTCAGGTCTGATTTGAATCTATCATGCTTAAAACCACAAACCGCATTGTGCTAATTTTAGCTTCCAAATAGGATGAAGATAAATAGCTTGCTAATGCTTTGCCATATGCTGTCCCACCGATAATTTTCAGACTGAAGAAACTGTTTGGTTGTAATTGTTTTAGTGTCAGTTTATATATGAAATACAGAAAGGGATATGATCAATTAATTACACTGAAAACAATGCAATGTGTACATCATAAAATTGTTTTTTGGGAGTTAGTATTTCTCAAATATGTGTGATCTATATAGCCACAATTAAATCCATGATTTCAGGTTCTAAGTGTCATTTGGATCTCTGATAGGGATAAAACTGAAATTCCTACTAAATTCCTTATCATAAAATAGTAGTTACTGTGGCTACAAATATGTTTCACAGTGATCTGGAAAAAACATTACTGATAATCAGACACTTAAATTTACTAGCATTAATCAGGTCTTCAGTAATTACATTACAAATATACAGCAAATAAAAATAACTATAGTATAAAATAAAATATAAAAGGTACTTGGAATCCTTACCTATTTAATCCCATTAATTATTGTTTTGTTTTCTTTATAAGTACGGTAAATTGCAAAACTTGAAACATGAATAAATCTTTCTCTTTTTAAATGCAATAATAAAATACTGTATAGTATGTTAAATTCTTTTGCGAAGATTATCATGCACAAGAGCTAACACATGGCAGAAAATTCTACAATCCCTTCTGAAAATAACATTCCTTTGAGGCTGTTTTATACAACCCAATACAATTTAATTGTTCTCTTTTTAAACATACCTAGTACTTTGTTTTTAACACCAAGAATTTAACCTGTTAATTCAGTATTAATACTTATTTACTGAGCAAATGTGCTATTTATTTAATCTCAATAAGAACAAATATTTTATGGACACTGTGTTTGTAAATGAAGGTGTAGAACGGGTGGAAGCTTTTTGTTAACAACTGCAATAGAGCTTGACCTATGTGTGACCCAGGATAAACAAATCCCCCACTGAAAGAGTTCCTTTTGACATGGATACCTGTCGAGGGAGTTTTTGTAAAGAAAGATAAAGAGATAAAGAGATCCTGTGTGACCTATCCAAGATAGGTTTACAAAACCAATGTAAGAATAAACATTTATACAAACAAACATGGTCTGTATTACTTCCAACTATTATTTGCTGTGTTTGATTGTTTATAACTGAATGTTAACCAGATATTAACTCTGTCTGATAATTTAAATTGTAACTGTGTTAATATGACACTTTGAAATGGAAACTAATCTAAAACCTATTGTGAATAGATAAACATATGACATCAGTTATTTAGCCCAAACTTAATAAACACTGATGTTTGAAGAATCTGTAATAGTTTTTCTTAACCAATGCAAAATATACTTTGCATGTGTATCTTTATATAAACCAAATTCTTGTGTATATACAATTATAATTGGTAATAATGTTCATTGCATGGTTTTGACATATGGAAGGAATTTGCAGATTAAGTTATGTGTAAAATACAAAACACTTTTAAAGGATAAAAATGAAGAATTGGATAATTATCATGTATCAGAATATTTTCAAAACATAATTTCTTTCCTCATTTTAAATGTCTTGTAAGTGCAGCGTTACTTTAAGTGGTAACTTGAACTTAAGCATCGCATAGTTGGGCAGGGTTCTACTGATTAAAACACATGATAAGTGAAGAGGTTTTGCAGTCAGAGATGCCATATCTCTTTCTTAGCTGTCACTAGCTTTTGTTTTTTTTTTCCTTTTTTTTTTTTACAAGAACATTTACAAGTGAAAAAATAAACATAAGACAACGGCATAGCTCCATATCACATATCATACTAGTGCATATGTCTTGCAAGTCATTTTTGGCAGGAAGTCATGAATGATCCGCTGTATATTATTTCCATTGCATCTTTATAATTTTCTTTAGAATTATTTGATACTACAAACCTTTCACTGCCTATTCTAAATAAAAGTTACCTTTTCAATTAAGAAGTACAAAGATCAACTGATTTGTTCTAAATTACACGAAAATGAATTCAGTTTAACTTATTCTTGCAAAGTACACTTGCACATATAAGCTCAGTGCTAGATATGCTACTATATATGTAAAGCAACAAAATTAGAATTAAAACATAATATTTAATAAAACAAAAACACAGAAAGTACTATGCATTAATTGGCACTCCATGTAATAAGGATTGCTGGAAACTGGAGCCTGCCCTGACATAACTGGGTGCAAGTCTATCACTAAGCTCACTCTTGGACACATGCGGAGTGCAGTAGAATTACCAGTATACAATTATATATATAAAATAAATTGTATGTAAATAAAGTTTAACTCGGACCATATTCAAAGACAGAGCAAGAAAGAACAAGATTGGTTTCAGATCTTTACTAAACGTCTGTAATAATGAGAATATAAATAATGTTACAAGCAGTTCTAATTTAGGGAGGTAAATCTGTCATCACAGCTGTTCAAACAGGCACCATATATATTAAATAAAATAGTTTCTTTAACTGGTTAAAGCCTGGAGAGTGTTAAATTCACAACATGCTAGGGTAGTACTATATGGATGATCCCACATCAAGTCTGATTTTTCATCTACTTCCTGTATTAGATGTAAACTTAATATAATGCTTCATTATATTCCTAATGTGTCAGTCTCGAATGTATAAAATTTCAGAAATTAAGAGAACTATTATTTGCAACTTAAATGCTGTTGTACAAACAATTGTACTTTAACAGAACTATACAAATATACAGCTAAAGGGAAAATCCTTGAATATTATGCTTACTTATCTATTGCATGTGCCATTTAGATAACCATTGTCTGGAATATTATCAGCCAAAAGCTAATAATAAGAGCTGGTTTTGTAGGCTCAAATCTGTGTGAACAAGGCTCTCACCATTTATCGTTTCTCAATTATATTCATTTTAACATTTATTTGAAAAACAGTGGTGCTAGTTCAAGTCTGTTTGTGGCACTGTTGCTCTTTTTTGTTTATACTAGAAGTAGTGACTGTTCTTTTCAAATATAAAAAAAGGTTTTACTATGACTGTATTATATTTATCTGGCCAACACTTTTATCTATAGGCAACATTTGAGATAAAATTGGTTACGTTTCATTTATGTTACCACTTGGAGCACAGGCAGATGAAGTGACTTGCTCAGGATCCTACAATGTCAATGAGGGGATTTGATCCCACAAACTCATGGTTTGAAGGCCAAAGCTTTAAATACTGCACCACACTACCTGCCTTACATGTAATGTTATAGTACAGTATATAATTAAATAAACATTGCAAATGTATAAACAACTACTAGCTATAGGTGCGATCCTCTTAAACAATTACATTTTTAAAACAAGACAGATCTCAGTGGTATTGTTTTAATTAGTGTTATATGTATTAATTCATCCATATCATTGGTCAAAGAAATATCTAGGGTTAGGGTTTTGAAAGGAAGTGTTTGAACTACATGCACTCATAAAAAGTAAAGAAAAAATAAATGGCAAAAGAGCGATCTGGCTGTAGATGCAAGAGGATGAGTTAAGGGGTCATACTCTGTCGTCTAACAATTACCCTCCTGCTCTGTTGCAGCTGACAAGAAAAGAAAAGAACAAAAACCTAGAAAGTACTATGATTCTTTTCATCTTGCAGTTACCAATGCCTTGAATTGGGAACCGTATATTAAATGCTTCCTACCAGCCTTCAGTACTACCAAACAACTCTGTATACAATTTAATAACAATACTTTCGTTTTAGACCAATGACACTATAAATTAGTAAATGTCCTTCTGAGTTATTTTCAATAACTTATTTTAAAATGTGTTGCATTACAGAGTGACTAAACTGATTCTAGTTTCTGAAATGACGTACATAGCTAAACCACAAGAAAAAGATGTTAATAAAATGGCCTTGATAAATTATGGTGAACAGTTACTTTTCTTTTAAATTGTTCTGATAGATTTAATAGTTTGTTTGTGTCTGGAATCAGTTAAAATAAAGTCTTTAGTTAGAAGTTTATTTTAACATTTTCCATCTACAGCTATTAATATTAATACAGATTAAACAACTGACACAGATGGAAGATTGTCTAGACTTGGAGAATGAAGAAACAGACAAAGAAGTGGGGGATGGGGTATTTATTTTGCTTTCTAAGTGGTAGCAACTAGTCATGATAATAGCCACAAACAAGCATGATTTCTTCCAGTGGAGAAAGGTATTTTTAAGAGCTCTTCAGCAAGAGAACTTTTAACATGTTCTGAAATTTTGAAGGGGGCAGGGCACTTGTGACCTCTGTTAGGAACCCCTACTGATACAGCTATTCTGACTCATTGAATGGTTTGAATGTGATAAATACTGCTTTATCTTTTTTCCTTTTGTGAAAGGAACAAGATAGTAAGGCCCTAAATGCCTGCGTGTGCTTAAATGGTCAACTGTGGGATATTTGAGTTGAGTGTGTTTGAAATCTAAGAGGGCTGACAGCCTGGGAGCTAGGATCCCTTCACTCTATAGGCATAAGCCTCAAACCCAAAAAAATGCTAAAAGTTTTTATTAATTTCCTTTTCCTAACCGAGTAAGCTAATGCACTTGTACAAGCTTAAATGCCTCTACAAAAGTATGTGAAAGAATAGATAGCAAAAAATAGCCAAAATGCTGTATGCTTTTATGGTCAGACTAGTTGTGTGTGCTGAAATCTACCTAAGTTTACATTTAATGTAGTTAATTTTGAACAGGCAAAAGTAAACATTTCTTATTGTGACTAAAGGGCAGTCAATTGTTTTGCATAAGTGATTTTAAAAAAGACCAATTTTATTTTGTATCTGAGAGAAAATTGGCTGTCAAGCATTCACTTGATTTTACAAGCAAATAGAAAAGTGGGAATAACAAAATAAAGTAGCAGTCTCTAGCAATAAGGTCATGCTACCAAATGCCAGTGAATGTCTTGAGTGAGAAATGCAGTATTTTGGTTTTGCACAAAGTCAAAGGCCAGCCAGAAAAGACCTATCCTTATGGTCAATGAAAAAAGGACTTGGAAATGTTAAACCTTATTTTTGCATTAGGGGCATTGCATCCAGTGTGAGAGAGTAATAAAAAATCCTTGCGTATACTCTCTAAAAATAGCCACAGGGCATTTTATAAGCCTCTGGCTACCTCAAGTCACTGGCCTGCTCTTTAATTGCCACACAGACTCCTTGACACATGGGTAGATAATATGACATTTTCAGTTCTTGTCACTAGTGAACACCACAACATCTCTTGTACTAGTTGCTAAGAAGCTGTCACAAACCATTAGCAGTTGGCCAAAGCTGCCCTATGGCATTTCCTCATGGCATCAGCAAAACAAGCATAAATCAGCTAGTGTAGCCTGCTGCTGTACTAATGAGGCTGTAAGCTTGTTTATGGACTAGCATCATTTTTATGATTATTTCCACCTTTTCAGCCTGCCTTCATAATTTGCCTTTATTTGGCGGCAGGAGAAGTCAACTCAAGAAACACAGTTGCTGCTGACATTTTACAAATGTGGCTTATAGCTGTTGCCATATGCCTATGCTGACGCTTTTCAAGTTAGCTCATTGATGTTAAAAAAAGAAAGAAATTAGCCCCAGACCTCACAGAGGTGATCGGTATCAGATTGCAGTGAAAATGGAAATGCCAATAAAATTGACGGCTTAGCCTTTTCCTCCATGGTTTAGGCATGCAGAGGTCAACCATTTAGCGAAATTATTGAGAATCCAAGGTTAAAGATTTTTATAATAAAAAGGATGAGATTAAAACATGAGTAAATAATGTAATGTAATTTGCCAAGGATATTAAACCTTATCAGTCTTCTTACTTTCTGTTTCTTTTATTCTCACATGGGATAAGGCTGATGTTTATTGTTTTAGGCTTTTCAGAACATGCACTGGACTATACTTGGGATTGAAAGCATTTGCTTTCAATGAAAATCTTGTCTTAGATTACAAACCAGTTGTGTAATTTCCCTCCCTGATGGGAGCCAAGTAGCTTTATTTGCCTGAAAACAGTAGGAAGAACAAACTGTGCATTAAGCCAAAGCTGCTTTTGGCTTCAGCTAATGATGTAACAGAAACTTATTATTTGGGGGATGAGGGGACATAGGAGGTAGGTCACTTCCATAGTGAGAGAGAGCACAGGGAAGCTAGCCTTTGCTTAAAAGCTTTCTCTATTGTATCTACATAAGTCTCCACTTAACAAAAATCTGTTTCTTGAGCTGCTTCTTTTCTTACAGCAGAAAAAACAGGAAAAGCTCTGGTGAGTATTTCATATGGAATGTAGAAAGCCTTTCCTCTCCTAATGGTGTATATAATTCAGGTGCCCTAAAGGCATGCTTTCAGGAATTCTTTTGCCTGCGGTAATGGGAAGCAAAGGCTGTTTTAAGGCCTTGATTATTCTGCTGATGCAAAAAGCTGGAAAAAGTAATCTTCACTGAATTATTGTAGGTATTTCCATAACTTATGAATTCTCTTCAGACAGGTGGCAGGTGTTGCTTACTAAAAATGAAAAGGGGAGTGGGACTCACAAAGGTTAAGAACAGGTTAAAATTCTGACCTCAAGTCCAGAGAGGAAAGCAGCATTAGCCTTGGAAGTGCTTTGTATTTAATCAATAAATAACTGTATCCTGTTCTTCGCTTCATTTGCTTTCCTGTTCAGGATTGAAAAGTGGGTTAGCCCACTAAAATTTAAATGATGTTGAGACATTTCCTTTGCTCATATTTCTTTCATGACTTATTATTTTATTGTAAATTGCTTATATCCTTTATAAAAAGCCTTATTTGTATGGAGTTTTCAGGTTATTTCTCTGAAAATAAACCAACTGTGTTAACATTATCCTGCTTTTGTTTAATTGCCCTTAATTATACTTTATTGAGCCCTGACAAATGCTATTATAACCTAATCTTATACTGTAGTTTATATTACACCCCCTATGTATAGTGTGGAACTCCTCAGTGACTTATCTTAAATGGGACAAAAAGGGGAATGCCAAATTAAAGTCTGATCATTTTATATAAGGGATTTGATTTTTAGGTATCTTAACAAGTTAATTATTGTCCCTGCAGTTCACATTTATTACATTAGAGTGCATAAACTGCACTGCAGAATGTTGTTGAAACTGGAACATTACAAAGACATTTAATAATATTTATTTAGTGAAATAAGATCATAATACAGATGTTTGTTTTGATTTACCATATCTGAAAAAAAATTAATGCTGAATTATACATGAAAGTATTTTTTTTTTGCATCCTAATTTACTGTTTATAAATTATAGGTATTATCATCAGTATTTCTAAATGTTTTAACAGGTGATGTTTTAGACAACAGTGTGGCTTCACCCAGCACAGGAGATGATGATGACCCTGACAAGGAGAAGAAACACAATAAAAAACGAGGAATATTTCCCAAAGTAGCCACAAATATTATGAGGGCATGGCTGTTCCAACACCTCACAGTAAGTCAACATTACTTTTCATTGCTCCCAAATGACCGTCACCTGATAATCTGTGCTGAGTGCTTTAAATGTCTGTGTTCCTACAGCTGAAGCCATGAGTTCTTTAAAAGCAAAATGCAAAGGCATGGCCTAATTTTAGCACAATTAGCACTGATGTCTTTGTAAGCATTATCAGCTATAATCCACAACTGATTCATCCACACTTTAATCAAGTCATGTTAATTTTAGCTTTGAACTGGAATGTTTGAAGCTAAACAGCTTAGCTGCTGGGTAAAGAACTAAAAAGATAGACAAGATAATTAAATAGAGTTTTTTGAGAGGAAAATATAATTTTCTTATTTTTTAATTAAAAAATAATGTTTTTTTTCTCTTTATTCTGAAGAATAACACACATATATATATAGAAGCGAAGGTCTGTGATACAGATTGTATATTTATAGTTAGAAATCCATAAATGGAGAAAATGAATCACATAAAACCCGCAAAGTGGATAAACTTAGCTTTATCCGGGTAAGTCTTGCATTATCTAAAAGACCTGGGTAAAGCTGGAAGAAAATACGACTTTCTAACTTTAATGCTAGGTTTGTCCAGGTCTTTTGGGTTATGCAAGCTCTTCTGCACTCTGAGAAAATTGACAAGATACTAAGATACTTTTGATGATGTGTGTTTACTTTACTCATCTTCCTGAACAAGCATCAGGCTTTGCTGCCTTTTATAAATTCTCCAGTGGCCAAGTCTGAGAATTTTTTCTGTGATCTTTGTGGCTACAGGGCAGCTGTCCAAGAGCTTTTTTCAGTAGCCCAGTGTACCTACAACCCCGAGTAACCTTTAAAGGGCCAGGTGTCTTCTGAGCTGTCACTCTATTAAATAGCCAGCAAAGTCCAGTTTTACTTGAACTATAACTATTTGCTTCCAGTTACTAGCTTAGAAGGATCATACTGGTTTGCTGTCCCCATTCTCTGGCCTCATCCTTCAATGGGCTACCCATTTCCTTATGTCCCAGCCATGGAATATGTAATACCACTTAATTATGGTTTAATTTCATCTGGCCATGGCACTGTGATCTTAGTTTTTGTAAAGTGGGAAACGTTTTAGTGAACTTTTGTTTACCTATCCTTCAGTGTCCATGGGAAATATTGCAAGTTTTCTTCCCAGGAACCATAACACTTTCAGTCCCTTTCCAGGTAACCACAACATTTCACTCTTGAGGCTATTCTTACAAGATTATCGTTCAGGGCACACCAACTCATATAAGGTCTTGAAACACCTTGCAGCCCCTGTCTTTCCAGAATGATGTGCCTTGGTGCTTGTAGTTAAGAGGTCTCTTGTCAAGTTTTCTTTCAGAACTTTCCTTGCCCTGTAAAATCTTAGTGTGCTTTCACCTCTGGCAAACCTGTTCCTGCTGGGCACTTTCACAAAAGTCCTTACAATTAGTAAAATAATACTTTCTATTAGCCAACGACAAAAAGGTTGCAATGAACAAAAGTAAGTATTAACTAAGTAAAACAAAGGTATGGTGTTTCAATTCAGCAACATATATTTTTGAATAATGGTGTCCACGGGCGGCATGGTGGCGCAGTGGTAGTGCTGCTGCCTCGCAGTAAGGAGACCTGGATTCGCTTCCCTGCGTGGAGTTTGCATGTTCTCCCCGTGTCTGTGTGGGTTTCCTCTGGGTGCTCCGGTTTCCACCCACAGTTCAAAGACATGTAGGTTAGGTGCTTTGGCCATCCTAAAGTTGTCCCTAGTGTGTGCTTGGTGTGTGGGTGAGTGTGTGTGTGCCCTGCTGTGGGCTGGCGCACTGCCTGGGGTTTGTTCCTGTCTTGTGCCCTGTATTGGCTGGGATTGGCTCCAGCAGACCCCCGTGACCCTGTGTTAGGATATAGCGGGTTGGGTAATGGATGGATGGTGTCCACTGAATACAGGCTCAGTGATTTTGCACAAATTTCAAAGTAATTAAACATGCATCATTTGCCTATAAGTATATAGAATTTAAGTTGAACTCACAATAAAAAGACAACTTTTCATCATAAAACTATGATTAATAAAGTCTGTTTTCATTATACTAGAGACATAACCAGTTGAGAACAAGGAAATGGAAAACAAAAACTCCAGTTACAACCATAACTAGAGGAAATAAAAGTTGTGGGGTACATTCTCCTTTTTAGCAGACACGATTACAGCTCTAGAGACATAGGTCAACTGGCTGCCCACCTCCTGGGCATTCTGCTATATATGCATTCTTGGCAGTGTAATATGATTACATTTTTGCACTGTCTTCTCTCTGTTCCCTCCCATGGCCAGGAGTAACAGGTTGGCAATGCAACAGTGCCAGCCAGTGTCACAGTAGTATGCCAAGAAAAGAAACATAATAGAGGATCATCCTACTTGTTTTTTATTTATATGAGAAACAAACAGAGATGAAATATGAACATCTAGTCAGCAGCTGTAATCAGGACATGCTAGAATGGAAATGTAATGGGTTTGTGGCCTGAATTTAAATGCTGAGTCTGAACATTCTTAAAACTAGCAGGCAGATCATTCTACAGTTTTGGGGTAATGTAGCTAGCTTGACCTCCCACTTTTGTTTTTGTAATCCTTGAATCTTCATTAGGCTGGCATCTTGAGATCATAGTGTATGCTCTGCTATGCATGTATTTATATTTAGATTAAATAGGGCTTATCTGAACTAGGATTTCAAAGGTCCTAGGTCCTCAAGATGTAGACTTATAAGGAAGCCTGTGTAAAGACTTAGGAAATAGATAGATAGATAGATAGATAGATAGATAGATAGATAGATAGATAGATAGATAGATAGATAGATAGATAGATAGATAGATAGATAGATAGATAGATAGATAGATAGATAGATAGATAGATAGATAGATAGATAGATAGATAGATAGATAGATAGATAGATAGATAGATAGATAGACACAAGCTTTTAACTCATTGGCACAATTTATGAAGGATATAATAGAAGAAATGTTGTTTGGTCTGAAGGAAAGACATATCTGAGAATTAAAATCATACAAGTGAAAGCCGGTAATATATTTTCTTATATCTCTTCAGAATGTAATAATAGAACACTCTTTTTACATTTATGTATATAATGAAATCAATTTGATAGCTATGAACAGCGTATGAGTGCCCAATGAAGTTCACAAGCCAGTTTAGAGGTGCTGAATGATGTCAAAGACTGAACTTAAATTTAACAGTATCAGTAAATCTAGCATTTCCCTCATCAGAAGACATTCAGATATCATTTACAACACAAGTTTAACGTCCGTTTCTAATACTGTAACTGGTGCAAAAGCCAGTCTAAAACTTAACCAATACATAAGTTCATCTAAATAATTGACTGAAACTGCAAAGCAGGTACTCTTTCCAATACTTCAGACAGAAATGGCAATTTTGATATAGGTGTATAATTATTATGAATATGTTGTCTAACTTGATTTTGTTCATTAATGCTCTGAAAACTGACAGTTTTAGTGCATTAGGAACTGTGCCAGTCAATAAAGATTTATTTGTAATGTTAAGAATGGGTGCTGCCAGACCCATAATTGCATTTTTCAGTATGTTTATTTCTATTTATTTATTATTATTCTATATACTATTTTATTCTATTTATTTCTAAGGAATATGTAGTCAGTTTCATTTTAGGAATTAAAGTTAAAATTACCTTCTCCATTATAAAATGAAAAGTAATAAAGTGGGAGATATGGTGTGACACTGCAATACTAGGTTTGTAGGACAACTGTAAAAACTTAGATTTTATGCTATCAATTTTATCATTAAAAAGTTAATAAAATCAGTACTGTTAATATTTGTAGGGATTTTGCATGGTAAGTCATATTACTTTTCTGTCAGAATTAGCAGCTTTAATAAATAGTCCACATAAATTATTTCTGTTTTTAGTTATTGGTCTAAAATAGTATTTATACCTTTTAATACCAAATTTGTATTACTTTTAATAATTTTAAAATACTTTTTACTAGTGAAATTTTAATTCTGTAGTTTGAAAGATCTTTAACTTTATTGCTGTCCATCTCAACTCTAAGTTTTGATATTCTAATTTAATAATGCAAGTGCTTTTATCAAACCAGTGGTTGCTGCTGCACCATTCTTGATTCAGATCCTCCCTAACCCTGTTTCTGCAGAGTTTTCGTATTGTTCTAGTCTCTGCATATGCTTTTTCAGAAAGTGTGAGTGAGTGTGGCATGTGATGGACTGGTAAACATTAATTAATTCATTGATTATAATCAATCAATCAATCAATCAATCAATTAATTAATTAATTAATTAATTGTGTGCTTGATACTACCAACGTAGTTTGTATTGGAGTAAATAGGTTTAGCAAAACTGAAGAATGACTCGAATCATGTCACAGGTATATAATATTTTGTCTCTGTCAAAGGTGGCCACTTCTTACCCACAAGTGGTTTAACTTCTCCTCTGCCCCTTAGATTGTACATATTCCAACAAAGCAGTTGGTTAACCAATGCACAGCTCCCCTATTTTTAGAGAGGCATATTAGCACCTGGTGTTCCTCTCTAATATGTATTTGAAATGACCATGTAGAGATGTTTTTCAGCAAGTTTACTCTGAGGAACTCTGCAAACCCTTTGTCTCCCAGTAGCATTCTGATGATTGCCAAACAGGCAACACTTAAAACCCTTTCCACCCCAGAAGATAAAACTTACTAAATGTTTTTACTTCTCTCTTGTCAATTTCGTCTTGTCTTATTCCTCCAGCTGTGCATAATGTAGACATCAGTCCCTAGTGAATACTTGATTATAAGGAAACCTTCTCACTGATTTGAAACTCACCAGCTTGGAGAATGCCCTTTGGTAGTAATATTTTATGCAGGCCAGTAATTGGAGAGCACACTTCACTATTCTGGCATCCATTTCTTCCAATTTATTATAGCTGTTACCTTCTTCAAGTAAGTTGCCCACTTTTTGAATTGACGTCACTTTAATCAACAGTGGAACATTTGAGAGACTGGGAAATTAATTGTCTTTATGAATGAAATGAACACTTAAAACAGAATTAAATTCAAAAAAGCAATGCCAAAACTTGAGCATTTCAAAACCAACTTTGATATTTTCTGTATATTTTAAATTAGTTTGTGTTATTTTATACAAATTAAATTTAATGAATGAAACGGATTTGCTAACACAGTATATGAAATAAAATGAACAAAAAGCTGAACAACCCCAGGAATGAAGGGTTTATAGTAGTGCTAACTGTTTAAACCAGCTTTACCTGGGAAATTTCATAAGACAATGGGCTTCACATATAGTGCCATCAGTTAATCAGATGTATCATAAGTATTATGAACTAAGTACTATTCATTCTATATACAATATATGCAGGGTTTTTACCAAAGGCTAATATTATTGGCAGGCTGTGTGGCTTAGTGATTAAGACTTTGAAACTAGGACTTCAAGCCATGAGACTGTGAGTTCTAATCCAGCTACTGATACTGCATGACCATGAACAATTCACTTCACTTGTTTGTGCTCAAATTGGAAGAGCAAATGAAACGTAATTAATTGTATCTCAAATGTCGTAAGTCACCTTGGATAAAAGTGTTAGTCAAATAGTAAATGATGCTGCAGGTCACTGGAGCTGCTTACTCTTGAACATGTTATATACAACTGCTAGAAAGTAAAACATTCCTGCATTAGATCAATTTCTGCCTTTCCTAGTGACTTGTTTTTTGTTGATGGTCATTGTAAAACAGAATTTTACAGTAAAGTGTTTTCATTTGAACAGAAATGGGTAATCAATAGGAATAATGATATATTTAATTATATATTATTATCATTATTATAAGTTTATGATTTTCAGCTGTTTATGTTGTTCACTCAAGTATTTCTTTTTGTGTTTCTCATCAGTTGTATGTTCAAGCTTTTTTTTACCATAGGCAAACACATCCAATTTTACTTTGACTAATTGCAAACTGGGCGGAGTGGTGGCTCTGAGTGGTTGCTGGTTTGAATACTGTAAACACCAGAAGTGACTCTACTCTGTTGGGCCCTTGAGCAAGGCCTTTAATTGCTTGGGTATGATGTCAATCTGCATCCAAGCCCTGTAAGCAGGTCCTCAAACTTACAGGGAAAAAAATTGGGGGTTAGTGGCAGGATTGGCACTCCAGCACCATAAAAACCCTCACACTGTTCCAGTGTGGTGCTGAGGTGCCCCCTGCTGCACTTGGGTCCCAATCTAGGTGGTTTGTCATGTATTGGGTGTGGCAATGCACTATTAGTGCATGCTCCCAACGTCTCTAATGACAATGACATTTACAGACTGCATATTTAGGCAGTCCATGTAATTAATGTTTTTAATTTTAAAGTTGTTTTCTTTAGTGCATGAAGTGGAAGAAAATAACTGCAGGTACTATATTTTAGAGTCTTCCTAAACCATTGGGGTCCCCACTTAAATGCAGCAGATGCAAGTGTATATATAAAGAATTTTAGATAGCGGTGGAGGGGGGTTGGTAGGACAACTTATCTTCTGTCTCTATTTCTTTCTCCTGGGCCTTTTCTTCTGGTGAAGGAACATTAATGCCCACAGACAGTTTCTGGCTCTGGCACTCGAGCTTTATGGTATTTATTAACCATTGTGCTTTGCATCTCCCTTGAGCTTCACCAAACGTTCTCTTTTCCATTTCGCACCTCTCTGTACATGGCAAACGCGATTATGTGTGTTTTTTCCTGTCCAGGACACCACCTCTTCTTTAGTCGTGCATCCATCCTATTGGCTAGTGCTGCTTTCAGTTGCTTCTGCTGCATCCTTCGTTTGCATAAAGCCCCCCGTCAGCACCATGCAGAGCATGTAAGTTAACATAATATTATTAAACATCAACAAACAAAAAATGTATCAACAAGTAAAAAAACATGTGTCGTCTAATTTTCTTTTTTCTATAATGTCACCAAATTTCAATCAAATCAGTGTATTTTTGAGATTTTGTGGTGTATATTTTTTCTGTTGTGGGGTGTTTTTACCCCTTATTATTGATATATTGAAATGTCCATTCTTAGATACCTAGTATCTTAGATGTACCATCCTGCCAAATTTTAGCTTTTAATCAAAAATGGTATTTGTGTTGATGTGTGAGTGAGTGAGTGAGTGAGTGAGTGAGTGAGTGAGTGAGTGAGTGAGTGAGTGAGTGAGTGAGTGAGTGAGTGAGTGAGTCAATCAGCTTTGCATCATATACTTGTGAATGAGGGCAAATCAAGTAAAGGCAATTTGAAACTTATACAGTAATTGCAATGGACAGAAGCTGATGCAATACAACACATTTGCGATGGCTTATGGGTAGTTCAAACACGCACAGCACAGTTCTCTGCTGTTAGTCTAGTTGAAGCCAAGGTCAAATGAACATGGATGCTCTGCTGCAGGATTGCACCATTGTTCAACAATGTGCCCTGTTGAAATTTCTGTGTGCAGAGGAAGTGAAATCTGCTGAAATTCACTGAAGCACATTCACTGAATATGCCTTTACCTTTTGATTTACCCTCATGTATATAGATAGGGAAACCTCAAAGGTTGTAACATGCACAAATTGGAGATTTAAATGACAAAATAATATCAAACTGTGGAGTACTAGTAAAAATCTAATTGATTAAATGATCTTAGAGTTAAATATTTTACATCTCTCTATTATAAAAAAAATCCTGGGAGAGAAAGACTAGGGAGACAAGACACTTAAAAGACCCGCGAGACGAAAGAGATTGGCCACGGAGCATCTCGCGGGGACCTTAAACATGAGGCTTTATGCCAAGAGATTGACTCTGGACCATCTCGTGGGGACGTAGAACATGAGATTCTTGCCAGACACGCCCTACTTACAACCAATATCAAATAAGACCACGGGCAGCAAAACACTCAGTCATGTAAAGGATTTGAGCACACACAGATCCAAGGTCTCAGCACATATAAAGCGTATAAGGACAATACGTTATAGATGAAATGTTGACGACTAAGTGAAGAAGAAAGCAGCGTGGAGAAAAGAGACTCAAAAGTGTTGGAGAGAAAAAAATGCAAGAAAGAATAATCCATCCATTCATTATCCAACCCGCTACATCCTAACTACTGGGTTACGGGGGTCTGCTGGAGCCAATCCCAGCCAACACAGGACGCAAGGCAAGAAAGAATAATCTAGGTGCAAATTCAGAAAATAAGGAAAGTAATAATCAGCCCGGAACAAGTGGAATTGAAAAAAGCACATCCAATCGGGCTCAGAATTAAAAGACAAAGAGTAAAAGACAAAGTAGAACTTCATAAAGACGTTCAAAAACTTTGGCGCTATATACATGCAGAGCAGGTTAGAGATTATGAAAGCAGTGGAATTCGAAAGGCTCAAAAAAACGGTGCAATACAAATGCAGAGAAAGTTAAAGAATATGAAAGCAGGAAAATTAGAAAGTATCAAAAAAAGAAAGTAAAGATCGCAGTAGCGCAAACAAATGGACATTATTACTCAAAAAATGGGAAAACAATCACCACGGACCAGGTGTCATTGAAAAAAAGCAGGACAAAGTGAGGGCAGAAATAAAAGACAAAGAGTAGAAAACAAAGTTAAACGTCATAAAGAGGTTAAAGAACAAGGGGGCCAAACACATGCAGAGCAGATTATAGATAATGAAAACAGTGGAATTCAAAAGAAAAAAAAAAAAAAAAACGTACGGTGCAAAACTAATGCAGTGCAACATACAGAATAAGAAAGCAGAAAAAAATGAAAATGTCAAAACAAAGAAAATAAACATCACATTAGCGCAAACAGAGAGAAATTATTACTCGGAGAAATAACGAAAAGGCGAATGGAGATCGAATATATGGACATAGGTGATATGTCAGAAGTATGTAAATATTGTAAGGCTTTGAAGTTTAAGTCAAGAGTATTTCAAAAACGTGGTTTACCTCACATGCATTTATTGGTTACTTTGCAAAAAAAATTATTAACTGCTGATGATGTAGATCATTTTGTCTGTGCTGAAATTCCAAACAGAGAAACCTATCCTGAATTATGGTACAAAGTCATTAAACACGTCTCACGGACCTCATTTAAAAGATTCAGCATGTTGGGACTCGAAAGATTCCAAATATTGTTTTTAACAAAGTTCTGAAATAAAAGTGAAACTAATGAAATAGCAACAATTCAAAGAACAAAAAAATCTTAAAAGTGTGTATCCGGAAAACCAAACATGGGGGTTGATGAGCGAAGCGAGCAGGGGTAGTTTTTAATATAAATAAGATTTGATCAATTTTATTCATACACAAATCCATGCTGTTATATTATGTGCATGCTTACAAGTGCACACATTTATGTTATTTCTTAAAACATTACATTTATTATATAAGAATAAGATAGCTAATAAACAAACACACATAGCTGATAAGTTATGTAATGGTACTTTTTACATGATGTGCAGTACAGGTGAAAAAACTTTGTAAGGAAAAATTAAAATTATTTGGTTATAGTAGAACTAAGCATACTTTTTGTACTTTTGTTAAACACATTGGGTAAGTTAAAAACAGGTGTTCATCTGCTAAATGGGTTCCACTGTACTGCTGTCAGATTGGAATAAAGTTTTATAAAATCAATAAAACAGTATATAGCTTATCATTGGATGTGAGCAATAAGGAATCACTGCAAATATAAGAGATATTTTTTAGTACACAATCCTGCTTTATAAATTCTACTTTATGAGTTTGGCACAGTGGTCATATGATATGCAGGTCAAGCAGATAGCATAGTAGCAATAAAGTGTAGTGTTTACATTACACATTTCTAAGTTAAATATACATCATTACACTGTAACAGTTATTTATAACCATTGTTAAGTTCAAGATATATTATTACACCATAACACTATAACATTGAAAAATTCCACTGTTATATTTGTTTGTAATCAGTGCATGTGGAGAGGTTGGTCAGCATTGTTTGTAATAGCCTCTACTTTTGCAGTCATCTTCTTTTTCGCCACTGTCAATGGTGAGTCCTAGTTCAGCTCTGTAATGCAGCTGGCCTTTCTCAACAATTTTCCTCAGGCATTTGACATCTTCTGAACTTGTGTTACTCCCTCACCAGAAAACAACATAGATCAGTATAGTAGTAACTATGGATAGACAGAACATCCCAAGAAACATTGCCTCTCACTTTAAAGAACATGAGTCTCCTCAAAAGGATAAGAGTGCACTGGCCCTCTTTTCTCCACCTCATGCACTGCACTGTTAAGACTAGTAAGTTTGCACCATCTTCACCTCCAGCCCCAGATATCCCACACCAACTCCTTTTGACTTTGCAATGTTCAGTTGCATGGGGTTATTCATGTATTGCTTACAATTTTCTTAGCCACGTTCTTGTATTCTCCCTCATTTCCATCGTGAACACAGCCTAAAATGGAAGAGTTGTTTGAGAACTGAGTTATAATTACATAAAATCTGTTGTGTTGTGGGTGAAGAAATGACCATTCCCCAGGGTATCCTAATGTTTATTTATTTTATATTTTATTTTATATGTATTGTTGCTTTCTGCTGTATATACACCGTTTTCACCAGCAAAATTAAAATTACAAACAGCTTATTTAGTTAAGAAATCAAACAACATACAGCTTTGACAATGACACTGAAGGTGTTTGTGATTTAGCTCAATTGCTAAATATATATTTTTGCAGTAATATATGCATGCCTTTTAGATACTGTCTTACATTGCCCAGATGTGATAAGTAATTCATACTGTTTATATGCATTAATTATACAGCTTTTTAAAATTTACAGTTAGTAATTATTACCTGCTTCAGACAAAGAATAACAATTTTGATAATAAAGTGAAACTACTATATTGTGACCTACTCTTTCTGCAGAATTCACATAATGTGATTTTTTTTTACAACTGGGTTATGCAAATATTTCTTGCCTGTATAAGAATAATGAATAATGTAAATCTAATGTCCATGCTTTGGGTATAAATATTAGGGTTTTTTTTATAGAGGCAGTATATTTTTCCTGATGAAGACACTGTGGAAAGTATTCTTATAGCCAGATCTTAACAGTCAATTTGTGTTGTGTAAGCTAAAATTATAGTCAATTCAAATAGGTTAAAATATTTAGGACATACTTTGTGTACAGATCCCAAAATGAACACCTAATTTTAAATTAGCAATTTAAATGGAAAGCCAAATTATATCAAAAATGGAATCTTAAATTTTGTTAATCTGTTACTCTTAAAAATATTTAAAATTATTGTGCATAATTGTAATGCAAACAAGCATAAAGTGCCTAATATTCAGGAATTATAATCACTCTCAACTTTTGTTAATTTATTCTGTGCCTGGTGACATATTTAGTAAAAGGGTGAAAAATAAAAATGACATCTTATTTACATTGTATCAATTCCTGATCTAACTGTTCAATTTTGTAAGTATGTGTCATTTTAATATTAAATTGTATTGCACAATAAATCTGTCCAAGCTATAGCTATCTGATCTAGTTCCATTCTATTGTATGGTGAAAGGATGTATTTAGTTGTTATGTATCATTATGGTCACTGTTAATATTGTAGTAAAATCTAGTCACTTGTTTTAATGATTTTTTAGAAAAAAAGATTTCCTCAGCCTAAAGTGGTGAAGCTATATACAGAAAATACAAGGAATGCAAATTGGTCATCTATGATAACAGATTATGGTGTTTTTTTCAGAAACTATTGCACCATAGTACAATTCAATTAAGTTGCCCTTATTGTTTTGCTTTTGTTTAATCTTTCATAGTTAAATGTACAACTGTGCCAGAACATCCTGAAGAGGCAAAAGAATTCTTTTTTGCCAGTTTATAATTAGAGTTCTTTTTTTCGCTGCCTTTTTCCCCTTTGCAAATGGTATTTTCTTGTTTAATTTAACAAGAAATGAGTAGTAAATGAAAGCCATTGCCTGAAATCCCACTGTGACTCTGTTTTGCACTTGGCTCCCCAATGAAAAGGCAATTTGCGAAATTATGTGATAGAGTAATTAGATGAAACCAAGGCTTCAGATTGTTGCCATGCAGACATCATGAGGGCTTGCAGGAACAACAGATTATTACCCTGGCAAGCTGGCTCATTGCTTCTCCCATTATTTGTAAACAGAATATTTAGCATCTGAATGTGAAAAAGCCTTTATGACTCCAACTCGTAAAATGTAAACCACAGCAGAGGTTGGTGAATTTTTTAACAAAGTGTTCATGTAAAAATTGATCTGGAAGGCAAAATCCCTGTTAATGCAATTAGGAGCTAATTTACCAGCCTTTGCACACAGATGTAATAATGTCTGGATAGTTATTTTCCCTGGAAGCACATAAGACAAATCTCAGTGCAGCAGTTCTTGAGCAAAAACAGGTGTGATAATCTCTGTCATTTGCCTCTGTGCTATAAACAGACCAATTTAAGGGAAGTGCATTATTTATCAAAAATTCATAGTCTTGCCACTAGAATTGGCAACAAACAGTTACCCTTCAGGTACTAGTACATTTTTAATGCTAAAGTGATTTAGTCCAGAACTTTGGGAAATCAATGTGGTTTATGAAGCCCTTTTTGTGCCCTATAGGTTTTGGAAAACAATAGCATATGTTAAGCACATGACTCTGCCCTGTGCTACTGCTGTTAAGCCTAAGAGTTCGGTATTTTTTCTTTTTGGTATTCTACAAAGCCTTTGTTACATTGTTAGATTAGGTAGACCATCAAGGAATGCTAGTTCAAACTCATAATCAGAAAACAGCCCTATAAATAGCATAATACAATTTTTGACATAGGGAATTTCATTAGCTGTTTGTATCATTGTTTTACTGGATTAAAGTTGAGAGCCTTTGATTTTAACGTTAGAGCAAAATCACTACTCAAAACAATATGTAATTCTGAGTATTTGCTTCTGGCTCAGCAAAGAGATGCATCACTCGTCATCAGTTGTTTTTTGAAAATGAAACAAATACTTTGTTCCTTGGTTTAGCTTTTTCATATTGGCTAATGTCAAAGTGACATGAAAAAGCAGAATTTGTAAAGTATATCATGATCTTCTACTTTCAAGTGTAGAAAGGCTATTTTTATACATGGTGCAGACATTGTAGGTGTCAGAGCACAATGGCGTTTTAGACTACCTTGTCAAGCTGTCTTTGCTGTTAAAGGTCAAAGGTCATGAAAGATTTAGATGCCATTAGTCATTGGGGGTTTATTGCGGGAGCCCCAGGATGTCAGCCCACTGGTTGCCCCTGGCAACCTGAATAAAGCATGCAGTTGCTGTCTTGGCAGGGCGCCTGCCTTGTAGATGTTCACTTCACATGTGTAACTGTTCAAGTCCTACTTCATTTTCAAAGGTGAACAAAAAGCAAGTAAAAATTGCTTTTTATAAAGACAAAAATAAGGGCTTGAGAAGGCGAAAAACAAAAGGAAATAAGTTCTATATTGAATAAGTTCTATATATCTACTGTCTGGATTTCCTTAAGAATTAAAATATCATTGATTAGCTTGAGTGTGAATGTCATCTGTATATATTTTTGAGAACAGCATTGATATATTTGCCTTTAATCAACACTCATGGTCTTCTTCATAGAACTATTTACTTGCAAATACACAGGTATCTCTCAAAAGTGGCTTTCACATTTTTAAACTGACTAGAATTTTTTTTTACTTTTTATTTTGAATATTGAGATACATCTTGTGGTGCTTTGTTTGAGTAGGTATGAAACATATGAAAGTAATGGGTTTATTCTTGTTAGAGAAGCTTATGTAAGGAGCAGCTGAGTCAGACTAAACCTTTCATTCCCTTAGAGCTCTAGTGCATCAAAGACCCACACCTTTGAGTGAAAACATCATCAATTACAAGACTGACAGGCCCCTGGGATTTAAAGTAAGGAACTCTTTAGGGGAAGTCTTTGTGGTCCAGGAAAACTACTGGCATTCAACATCATTTTTCAAAAGAATGCTTACAGGCTGGCTGAATAAATGGCAGTTCATACTATCAGAAATGTACTTAAAGAAAGCATTTGCACCAACCAGTTTCATGTTATTTTGATAGATGTGCTTGATGGGAAATCTTGTGAATGATGGAGCTTGGCATATTAAGTATATATGCTGGTCTACTATGAAATAACTGATTATTGTACGAAGTAGTCTATTACCATAAAAATATGATTTATATAAAACTTAAAAGTCAATTAAAATTACACTCTTAATCTGAGACATTGAGCAAAGCATACTTTTCATTATTTAGGAAAGCGTCCACCATGTACTGTTTTAATATTTAATTGCTGAAAAGTTAATTATCTCTGAAAGTGTTAATTTCATGTTTTGATGCATAATTTGTGTTCTACCCCTAGAGATAGGTAATGCTTTACAGTAAATGTTATCATGTCTATGCTTCTTTATATAATCAAAAGCATTTAGATTCTATTAATGTGCCTCAGTGAGTTGTCCAAATAAACCTAATCTGTTCTCGTATTTATCTTAGAGTTAGCACTACCTATAATACTGTTGTGTCATTTTTTATTAACAGCTGTATGTGAAAAGTTAGCACAAGTTAGTGTCAGCTGATAATCTCTGTAGGCCAGTGCAGTTAACTATAGTATTATTGACAACAGTAGTCTTACAAGGCATACAAGGAGCTGAATAGCAATGAAGCTTACCAGAGGAAAACAGCAGCTTTATATTTCAATAAAATCATTCTTACCATTTCAAATTTTGGATGTGCTGTGAGTATTATTGTCTTGTCATTTTTCAGTTTTGGGACATATTTTGTGTAAAGTACAAGTTTTGAGGACTAGCCGGTATAATTTATGTTGTAAGGCAAATGATATGATAGCATGACAGCTATTAGCTATTTGACCATTGTCGCAGATATTAGTTCTTATGAAGTTTAACTGTGTATAAAGGAATGTTTTAGTTCTAGGACATATATAGTTAATAGCAACATTAATAGTTAACATTAATAGCAATTGACACTGTTGTTTGAATTATGTGACAACTTAATGAGGCTGATGTTCTTAAGGCTATGTCTAGAATAACTACATTATAATTTTAAATACGTGGACATTTTCACCTTTCATCTACACTACCCCTGCATTTTTAACCTCTAAAAATAGAGACTTTTGAAAATGCAGGGGTAGTTCTGAAAACACTGGCCTGGTGATGATATGTGGACGGGTCGGAACGTATACTTTGAAAAACACAGACTGCAAACTCCAAAGGAAAACAATTTACCAGTTGGTGTAGTTTGGCAGAATAACTCTGTCTTATACAGTTCTGGTTATGTTAGTGGGGGTGGAGATTCTTTTGTAAATGATGTGAAAACTCTAGTATGAACAAAGATCATTTTCATTTAAAAAAAAATTGTTTGGCTTATTGTCTTGCTCTTTGTCATTTCAAGGCTGAGTTCAAAACAAAATCAACAAAATTTATGCACTGATTCATTTAGAAAGGCCACTTTAGGCATTTCTCTTGGATGTTTGCATTATAATCCATAATAATATTAAGTGCTTTTAATAGGATGTAATTTTTGATTTAAATATTGATTATGTGTAACACACATCAGACAAACAAGAAAAAAAGTTAATTGATTTTTTACCTTTATCAGTACATCTTTGAATTGTTAAATGGATACCATATCACATCCATATTGAATCATAGACCCTTTTAAGATTTCTTTATTTTTTACTATCATTGATTGCTGAACAACATAGCAATAGACTGCATCTTATGGGAATATTAACTCACAATCTCATTCTAAATAGCATCTGAAGTAAGAATGTATTGAATTATTTACAATGACTTACACATATGGCTGAAGTAATGTACATTGCTTTCTTGTATTTTTATTTAAAATGTTCCTAGTAGAAAAACAAAGGGAGCAGGTGGTTTTATAGTGACTTAACCATTTTATATCATCAGATTGATTCAGCCAGCAGCCTTGATTTGCATTTCATTATAAACTGTAACTGGTAAAAGAAATAAAATATTTTGTATATATTTTAATGTGGGAAGTTTTGTTTTTAACTATTAATATATTTTAATAGAATCAAAAAGACAGCTTACTATGTTTGTTAAAGTAGATTTTTAATCATTGATTTTAGAATAAAGAGCTAAGAGAAACTATTTTAGTGAAATGTTTGTGCTTAAGTTTTCATTCTCCATGTTAGAATAAAAAGATGTCTTCATTTAGGTAAATGTGTTATTTTTTTTAAAATGTACTCTAACAGAACTTGCAGCAGCATAAGGGAACAATTCCAAAAATACCTTTACCTTTCTTTAATCCTTTGCCCTCTCCATGATATGTTTCCTTTCCCAATGGACCCCTCAAATGAGTATTAATTAAAATAGTGAGGGCAAAAGGGTAATTATGATAATAACATAATAATATCAGCTGGTTATTACAAGTTTTTGTGGCCTGAAATTACTTCCTTTGTGTATCATATTTCTGTGACATTAACAAACATTTGTTTTCTGGCAATGTGCAGAATTGTAATTTATATTCTATGTCTAAAGGATTTGTGTATTGTGTTACACTTTGTGCTTTGTGTCAACATTTTGATGAGTGTGTTTTGTTTAATTTAGTACATTTTCTCTTAAGAAAAACTGTTAACTTTATTTCCTGTGTAGAACATTAAGATTCCTGTTAAGATAATATTTATGAGTTTTAAGAAACTCTAAAACTAATATATTAGCTTGTACATGTTTCTAAGAATGCCCTGGTAATTTGTTTACTACTGGGAAGATGCGTGCCTATATGTGGGGGTGTGCAAGTTTGCCAGCATAGTTGTAGCTGCTACTTTTACCTGTTAGCTATGTTCGAATCTCTATCTTTCTCTTGATATTAATGTACCCTGCAGATCGCTGGCAGCTTGCTTCCAGCTGTGGCAGGCATGGTGCAGTGAATTGCTTTTGAATGTTCTTTACTCAAATAGGCAGTAATTACAAGCTTAAAGAGGTTTAGTGGTCCAGTAAACTACATAATCACCCCTGAATTAGCCCAGGCTCATCAGTTGCAGTCCAGCAAGCTCAAGCCTCTGTTTGCATGCCGGGCCTTATTACAGAACAACCTAAGCAGCAGGTGTGGAACAGCAAGCTTCCCCCTTAAATACGGCTTTCTGCTGGGGACAATGATCCTTAATGAGATACGGTTATACTCCCAAAGTGCTTTAACTGGGAAAATTAACACTCAGACGAGCAAGCAATAGCCCATAAGTTCCCTGTTTACATGCAGCTTTAATATTGCTAACTGCTGTTTGAAATGAGAAATTCCTGCAGGCATTTTTAATGGAAAGTTTTGTCTGTTCTTATTTCAACCATTTTAAAAATCTATTGGAAAACCTGTCTCTATTAATTTCTGTCAATGCTATTTCAAAGTTGGCTTGTTTGTCAAACAGTTATGGCAAGACTGTTATGCTAATTAAAAGTGTATGCTTATTTATAGCTCTTAACATCATGGCACAGAAAAGAACAAGACATGTTCTATTCATGTAGATTTTTTTGTTTTTATTTATTCTCTCATCAGACTTGCCACGTAATTGAATAATCATTATAGATGTTTACTGATAATGTAGATTAGCTCTCATAAAGTGGACTTTATCTGCATATTTTTATACAGCAATAGGAAAGAAGTTAAAAATGACTGGTAGCATTTTTGCCTCAGTGATACAAGTAATGAAGCATTCTGACCTAATAAAAATGCCAGAATATTAATATTGTCAGTGTGGTGAAAAGGGAGCTAGACACTGATTAGTTCATAAATTCTGCATTTGTCCCAGTAGTGAAATAAAGTTAAGAACTATCAAAATCATAATATATGAGACATTATTGCCAAATTATTCTTCTGTAAAGAAGAAGAAGAGTTAAACATACAATACAGTACAATACAGTTTATTTTTGTATAGCACAGAATCACACAAGAAATGCCTCAATGGGCTTTAACAGGCCCTGCCTCTTGACAGCCCCCCAGCCTTGACTCTCTAAGAAGACAAGGAAAAACTCCCAAAAAAAAAACCTTGTAGGGAAAAAAATGGAAGAAACCTTGGGAAAGGCAGTTCAAAGAGAGACCCCTTTCCAGGTAGGTTGGGCGTGCAGTGGGTGTCAAAAGAAGGGGGTCAATACAATACAATACAATACAATACACAGAACAGAACAAATCCTCAATACAGTATAAAAATAAACATTTTAGAAGTACGGAGCAGAATTTAACAATAGATGATATCACATAATAAGATTTGGATTGGTTTAGAGTCCTGGAGACCTCATCCATCAAGCTGCCTCCCCCATTTGGCCATTCTACGGCTGAAACAGCGCTAGGCCAGCCAATTCGATGAAAGGACCCCTCTTTCCCACGATTCCTGTGACTCTCCATCAGGGATGACTTTACCTTAGGCAGGCAAAACACCTTGGCAGGTGGGCCGTGGCACCAAGTGCCACATTTGAGTACCGAGAAGAGAAACAGAATAGGTGAGGGTTAGTATCCAATTCTAACTATCATGTTACTTATGTTTTAGTGCTAATGACTAACAACAGAGAGGCAGTATGTACAGTTAATCATCAGCTCTAGTCAGGATATGCTAAACTGAAGTAGTGAGTCTTCATCCGGGATTTAAAAGCTGAGACCAAAGGGGCATCTCTTATAGTAGCAGGCAGACCATTCCACAGTTTAGGGGCATACAGACTTCATTATGTCTGTATTATTTGGCAAATGTACTACAGTGTCATCCTTTATTCAGCAGTTATATAATGTGTTTCTATCAAAAGTGGACTTCATTTAAATTATATATATTTTGAGCTAACTAGAAGTTATCTAAACAGCTGCACCAATGGAGAGCAGATCCACACCTTGCTTCCTTGCCTGGCAATTGCCCAAACATTAAAACAGAATCTTTCCACGTTTAAAAAATTTTATAGCTTCATTAAAATCTATACATTTTGTTTGGTTTGAATTGGATAATTTATTTTTTCTAAACTAGTTTTTTAGAATTAAATACAGTATTTGAAGTATCACATATGACAAAAATAGGCCTTCTTGTTATCCCATCTATTCAGCACCCCATTTCTGTTCAGCTTTTTTCATTATTGCCAAGTCATCACACAACCTTGGGGTTCTGATTGATGACTGGCTGTCCTTCAGGGACTATACTGCCTCAATCTCTCAGCCTTGCAGATTTACTTTGTACAGTTTTTGCAAGATCAGAATGTATCTGACAGAATGTACAGCACAACTCCTGGGCCAGGCTATGGTCTTGTCACATCAGGAGTACTGCAACTCTTTGCTGGCAGGAGAAACAGCAGGTGTCACCAAGCCACCTATATACATGGAGATACTGCTGAAGTCCTATACTCCTTCTGAACCACTCTGGTCTGCTATTGAACAGCATCTGGTGATACCAGTTCTGCATGGTATCAAATTTCAGGCTAGATTCTACTGACCACTTCCATCCAAACTGCTGACTCCCTCAATGTGTTTAGAATCGTTTGAGGAGACTTTTTTTGTGACAATTAAATGCTTAAATATTTACTAGATTATATTGACCTCCTTTGTAAGTTGCTTTGGATAAAAGTGCCTGCTAAGCAAATAAATGTAAATGGACATTTGGCCGATATCAGTGCACAGGGACATCCTGACACCAGAAAATTCAAGAATGTCCAGATAAAAGTGAAAAAGAGTGATTTATTGATAAATAATAAGTATTGTGGCACGCGGCTGGGGGTGGTACCCATCCGGGATGCCCAGGAAGACAGGAGGAGGGCTCATGCCTCCTCCAGACCACGAGGGGGCGACCGCCCTTGTTGCTTTGGGGGCCACGGGTACAGAGCTTGGAAGCTCAGCCCTGTAGGGACCTGTGGTCACCGCCAGGGGGCGCCCCCATGCCTGAAGGTTCCTGGACCCCAGTACTTCCGCCACACCCGGAAGTGCTGGGGGGAAGATGTGTGGGGACACCCAGAGTGTTTCTGGGGATACAGCCGGCACTTCCTCCACACTGGGGCGTGTCGGTGGGAGATTGCCGGTGCACACCTGGAGCACATCCGGGTGCAGATAAAAGGGGCCGCCTCCCTTCACAAGGAGGCTGGAGTCGGGAGAGAAGTTGGACAAGGTCTCAGGAGTAGACACGGAGGCGGCCTGAAGAGTGAGGCATAGTGGTTTGGCCTGGACTTTGGGGAGTCTGTGGGTTGTGGAGCAATGAACTTTGTAAATAGACTTGTAAATAAACGTGTGTTGGGTGACGAAATGATGTCTGCCTGTCTGTGTCCAGGCTGTTCCCCACAGTATGCAGGGGTCAGTAACACAGAAAGAGTAAAATAATAACAGAAATAACAAACCCTAAAACCTCTTTATACCTACCTTAGTATAGTAAAGAATCCCCACTAATATTTGGCATGACTTTTACACAAGAGCTAATCTTGTCTTTTTTCCTCCTGGAAGGTGATCTCTTGCCATTCACTCCGCTGTTGACTCTAAGTAACAATGACAAAGTGACTGTAAACAGCTTTTAAGTTTCCTCTAGGAAGTACATTTGGTTCAAGTTGTAGACTAATATTGTGTGCAGAAGTGGATATGAGTGATCAAAAATGTATTAATGCATTAACTCTTTCAGGGCTGATGTTGACTTTTGTCGAAATTCACGGGTAGAGGATGAAAATGGACTGTAAACTGCGACAAAACTCGCCCTTACTTTGTAGTTTGACTCTCTTTGCTTGAAGGAAAGTTATATAGCTTTGTCGATTTGACCTCGATTTCCTGCATGTGCATGAGTAGTGAAGAGCAAACAGCCTCTAAAATGGCATCAACATCTCCCGAGACTAAAGCAAACGTGCAAAGCAAAATACCCCATGGATGTTTTAAGTATTATTGCTGAATTGGACTCTGAGTTTGATGCAAGTGATCTGGAGATGGATATTGAAAACGAAAGTGAAGTACCAGCATCAGCCTATCGGTCCCCAGCTGATCGTGGTGCTGAACACGTTCGTGTAGCTGATACGCTTACAGCAGCGTTTACCTTGGAGGACCACCACTTATGACAACAAGAGGTACAAACCATATTGCGTCACACTGTGACTGCCACCGTCGCCCACCTACTGTGCGAAGACGGAGAGGTAGCCGGCCCGCCGTGCATTCCTGCTTGCCATCATGCCACCCCTGCGCAGCCACTGTTACCAGAGATGCCAAATAAGCACCAACAGCAGCCACAGCAAATCGCAACAGATATTTTATGTTAATCTATGTGTGACACCAGTGCATTGTGTGCTTTTCAATAAACTGAGTTTTTTGGAAAAAATATTCAGCCCTCAAAGAGTTAATCACGAAACATTTTGATTCCCAGTGAACAAATCTATTTTAAGAATGGCAGAGATGTCAAAGATCTTTCATATGGGAGTAGGCACAAAATATTCCAGAGCATCCACAAAGTCGGTACAATGAAATTGTTATATTAAATTATATAATTCTGTTCTTTTGTAATTCTGAACCAAACCGTGGTAAACTTTCCAGACTTTGATAACTTTCTACCATGGGTCTACCTTTATATTGCCCTTCAGAGAAATTCTAAGTGATTATGCACAATTTTGTGCCTTAAAATAGTTTCAGTGCCCTTTTGCAATTCATTTTGTGAGTGCAATAGTAAGGGGTAGCTATTGTGTTCTGAAAATAATTAATTTGTTCCAAATAAAATCATTTATGCTTTGAAAATTTATAATATGCTTTAAAATTTAAATGTGGAGAAGTTTGTGTTTCCAGATTTGGGTAGAATGGCACAGGCAGCTAGGTGAGTGTTAAACTAGACAGCGGAGTTTTCATAATGTGATCATTGTATTTTATGAATATTGTGCTTCATTGTATAAATTTTCTTTAGTATTGTGACAGCAAACAAGTGGTTTTATATATATAGTATGGCTTGGAACTCCTCTCAAGGTTATATCTGCTCTGTACATATACAATCCTAAGCCTAAAACTGCAATGATTTTGTGCAACGATTTTATTTGACGTTTTTATGTGACGTTTTGTGTCATTCTTTAAATCGGTCTTATTTTTAAACCTACATATATATGTTTGATATCATTCTTTTCAGAATTTGTCGAACTTTAATGTGATGTTGTTAGATTTTCAGATTCTTATTCCGTTTTTAAATTATAATCTAAAATATCAAGAAAGTCGTGGTTTTTAATATCAAGAAAGTCATGGTTTTAATTTCAATAAATCATTATTAATTCAATAATTTATTTTAATAATGTAATTCAATAAATCACATTATTTTTGAATGAGTAAACGTTCTTTCACAGGAACAAACTATTAAAAAAAAGTATCTATTCATAACACCAATGTTTGTATTTAGGTGATTTAGCTGAAGGTCGAGTTACGACCCATTGGAGCTATGATGACCCATTGCATACCACTTTAGTTTTTCACGTGATTTTTCCTGTTATTTAAATGAGTAATTTTTTTTAAAAAGTTTTTTTATCTATAAGAATGTCAGTTAAAATGAATGGATCATTTATTTAGTCCCTTATAAATACTCACTGAGCATAGTGGACCTCAGTTTGATGGGAATACTCCAATCGGTAAGAGAGTAAATATTTTATTCTCATTTCATGATTTTTACTCTGTTAAATAATAATAAATTTTTATTTTACATATTTATAGAATTTCATGATTTTAGCTGCAAGTGGGGCAGCCTACTAGGCCGTAACTGGGGGTTGGGCGCCAAAGGCGCCAGGGGAGCTTGGTCCCCCAAGTTCTTCCATAATCACAACTGCTCATGTTAAATTGCTCTCTGATTCCGTCCATGGTGCACTTTTTTCATGTATTTTACCAAAATTCTCTAGCTTTCGTAATAGCAATTTGTATTTATTCTCCATAATGCTTGTTTTTTGTGCCTATTTGCTAATTGACTATCTAAATAAAAAAGCTTCAAAGACTGATCTTATATTGAAATGTTGGCAATTTAATGGGCAAGAAAAAGAGAGTTTAATGTTTTTCTGATTAATTTCCATTAGATGTCATATTTTGAGGAAGCATTGTAGCTTATTGATTAATGTTGCTAATTCACAGCTCCAGTATCTTGGTCTTGGACTTGAATTCCATGCAGGTTTTTTGTCTGTGTGGAGTGTGCATGTTCTTCTGTTGTTGAAGTTTTCCTGTGGGTACTCCAATTTTTGTCCAACATTCCCAAAATGTACAGGTTACATTTAAATTCGTGTAGATGTGTGCACGAATAGGCCCTGCTTTAGACTCGCAACCTGTTCAAGGTTGTTTCCTGCCTCACTTGCCCCACATAGGACTGTTTCGAGAATTTTATGTTATCACATTTTGATTGGTTTGTATAATAGGATGCCTGCCAGTAAATTCCTAATTTTTTGTTAGCATTGATTCATGGTTGGGTGGCGTGATGACACACTGATTGGCACTTATGCCTTATATCTCCACATTATGGGCTGAAATCTCTGCTTACGCACGATCTTTTTGTGGCTTATACCATTTACACTTGGGCCTTCTACTAATGTTCCTCCCGTATAGGTGGAAACATGCCAAGAAAAGATTCAATTTTTTGAGGTCAGATTGAGATTGATTTAACAATTCTAACTATTCATTGGTTGCAAGTTGCTATTTTTTTTATGAAAATGTGTTGTTAAAGCATATTTTATTGACATTTTCCAGTTTGGATTATATTCTGTTTGGAACATCACAATTTAAAATGTGCCTGTTCATTTTAACAAGAATATTTATCTTTTTACCTTTGAAAAACATAATAGACATGAGTATTCTGGTTTTTATTACCAAATTTTCCTCATTAAGTAAAAAAACAGGCCAACGATCAAAGGTAATATAGCAGATCCTTGTAATTTTTGATACATAATTTACTTGGTTTCCATAAATACTAGAAGGTCACTGCATAGCATCCATGTCTCACAAGCCATATATCAAAACAGGAAGCACCAGGACTCCAAGGACTTGGACCTTCGTCCTTTTGCACAGATATCGTGAGCACCACACACCCCTTTCCAGCAACCTCATTTCCCCCCTTTCTGCTCTCCCAATCTGTCTACTAACTTCATAGTAAAAGTCACCCGGGACATGAACATTGTTGCAGTGGTAAGTAAACCTCTCGATAAGGTTGACACTCTCTCCGCAGACAGACACATTGCTGATGGTTGTGCCCAAGAGGTCATTAAAGGCCTAGATCTTGGTTTTTATCCAGGACATTAGCAAAAGCCCAGGCATTCACTCTGCCTCCCCAGAGATTCGATCAGAGCCTCCATTGACTCTGTAAAGATCACAGCCTTGTCGGCAAAGTCAAGATCAGTAAATCTTTCTTCACCAACAGATGTCCCACAGCCGATGGACTCCATGACTTTGCCCAACACCCAGTCCATGCAAACACTGAAGAGAGTAGGAGCAAGATGAACCCCAGTATCAACTGGGAAAAACGGAGAGGTTCTGCCTCCATTCTGTGCAGCATTCACAGTACCAGTGTACAGACTGGCCATGATTTCCAGCAACTTTGGGAGGATCCAGGAAAGTCTCAGGATGTCCCACAGGGCAGCTCGATCAACTGAGTTGAACGCTTTATGAAAATCGACAAAGGCTGCAAAGAAACTCTGGCAATATTTGTGTGCGTACTCAATGAGAACCCTCAGTGCCAGTATGTGGTCAATATTAGGTGTAAAACCGGACCGACCCAGTTGCTGGTAGTTGAGCAAGTGATTACAGAGCCTATTGAGGATGACCCTAGCAAGGACCTTACCTGGCACTGAGAGCAGCATTATCCCCCTGTAGTTGCTACAATCCAGGCAATCACTCTTCCCTTTCCAGATAGGGACAACAAGTCCCATTTTCAAGTCAGTTGAGATGATGTCCGTCTCCCCAATGGAAGAAAAGATTGCTTGCAATGCCAGGAGGACAGCCTTACCACCAGCCTGGAGAAGTTCACCTCAGATACCACTGATCCCTGTAGCCTTCCCTACTCTCAGCTGGTTCACCACCTGTGTAATCTCAATGAGATTGGGTGGCTCACAGCTAATGTGACGATCAGCCGCAAGAATCATGGACACACAGATGCCCAACATCCAAGCTGGAGGATCAGCTTTAAACAGCTGGTCAAAGTAGCCAGCCCAGTGGTTTAAAACTTCAGTTGCATCTGTAAGGGCCGTTTCATCACCTGCCCTGACTACAACTCTCCGAGAATCAAATTCAGATGTGTGTAATGCTTAGATACCTGTGTGTGCAGGACGTGGGTCATAGACTGTAGATGGTGTGTCACTTGCTCACAGATTCATATAACAAATGCCTCCTTATCTGCCCTCAGAGACCTTCTCAGTTCCCGATACAGACTGGAGATGCCATCAAACCGTGCACTGTGACTCTTCTCTGTGAAATCCAGGGTGTCCTGCGAGATGAAACACCTCCTCCTTCTGAGAACACTGGCAACACCAACACAACCCTCGGCAACTTTCAGGTTCTTGTTACGGACAGTCTCCCACATCACATTAGGATAGGAAGTGACACCCGGTCTGCAAGTTCCTCACACAAATGGCATGCAAACTCATTAGAAACAGCTTGATCTTGGGAGTCTGGCCAGGTCCAGCCTCATTCTCCTAGTAGGTGGAAGCCTACTGGACCTAGGCTGGATCTTCAGAGTAACAACAACAAGTCTGTGGTCGGAAATCACAAACTGGGCTCTTCTGTAGACCCTGCAGTTCTGCAGGAGCCTCCAGCGTCTGCCCATGAGGATGTGATCGATCTCTTTCATGGCACCGCCAGTATATCCATATTACTAAACGAGAATGGTAAACTGGATATGGACGCAGGGACCTGCCCGTGGGCACAAAAGACATAGTGCGCAAGTGCCACACAAAGCCCCCCCCCCCCCAGAGTGAAACGGGAGAGACTACGCACGTGCGCAGGCGCCACACAAACCCCACCCCACCCCCGCACCACAGCAAAACAGGAGAGACTACGAACCGTCAGAGTAGGAAACAAAGTAAAACGTCATAAAGAGGTTAAAGAACAGGGACAAACACATGGAGAGCAGGTTACAGAACAAAGCCCCCCTCCCCAGAGTAAAACGAGAGAGACTACGAACCGTCTGACATGCCGCAAGCAGGATAAAGCGAGGTCAGAAATAAAACACAGAGTAGGAAACAAAGTAAAACTTTATAAAGGGATTAAAGAACGGGGACGAACACATGGAGAGCGGGTGACAGATGATGAAAACTGGAATGCAACAGCTTCAAAAAAACCTAGGCACGAAACACATGCACACCGAGATACAGAATATAAAGGCAGAAACAACGACAGTTAAACGCGTGGACAGATCTAATGAATGTGGACACCTACAACGCGCGTCTCAAACTGCGTAGGCAAAGCAGGCACGGATTCAACACAACACAGCTCGAGTGACCGAGATACAAACATGCGCCTGCCTGGATATAATTAATGAACGCAGGCGCCTACAACGTGCGTCTGAAATGCCGCAGACCAGGCAGGCACTGCTCCAAAAAAAAAGAGCTCGACTAAACGAGATACGAAGTGAAACGGGAAACACTACAGAGTCCGCAGTGCTCCACAATGCACCGCATAATAGTTCGGAAAGAGCTTCGTAGTAACAGTGGGGAGACCCAGAGTGACACGGTCGAACGCTCTGTATTAAACATACGTCATCCTCACACGTCCAAACTATACACCATAGGTGAATCACATTACAGTGATGCATTATTAACAGTACGATAAACATCACAGTATCGCAAACAAATTAAAATTATTACTCGAAAAAGGGAAAATATATTCACCACGGACCAGGTGTCATTGAAACAAAAGCAGAATAAAGCGAGATCACAAATGAAAGACAGAGTACAAAGCAAAGTAAAACGTCATAAACAGATTAAACTAGGGGGCCAAACACATGGACAGCAGGTTACAGATAATGAAGACCGGAATTCAAACGCTTCAAAAACAAAACCTCGACTGACCGAGATACAAACTGAAACGGGAAACACTACGGGGTCCGCAGTAGTCCACAATGCACCGCATAATAGTACGGACGGAGCTCCGTATTAACAGTGGGGAGCCCCAGAGTGACACGGGCGAATGCTCCGTATTAAACGTGCGTCATCCACACACGTGGCTGCCCAGCGGGCACAGGTTCAAAACGCCGGGGGTAGGCGAGCGAAGCGAGCAGGGGGCAGAGCCCCCTTGTTATATTATATTTAAAAAATCCTCAGCATGGCAGAAGAAACATCAGTGTGAGAGCCAGAGAGTAGTGAAGCAAAAATCATAGATATTGTAAGTTAATGAATTGAATTTCTTTTTGCCTGGTCTTCTCTCTAATCTCTTGGAAAAAAATCTGGTGCCTTTTCCAGCAATAGTATATTATTAATATTAATATTATTATTATTAATTAATATTATTAAAGCATTAGACTCCATGATAGGGTGCCTGCTGATTTTTCATAACAGCATTTCTAAACAATTAAGAGTTTAGTTCCTTTGGGCAACACTGTTATAAAGTGCCTTAGAATTACAATAAGAGTGAACTTAACAGTTATTTTGATTTATCACCACATAACAACAAGTATAACTTAAATATCTGCATATTTTTGGTAACTTAATTTACTTTCTTTGACCTACTGTATACAACGGAAAGTACACTTATACAATGATGCTCAAGGGAATACATCAACAAAAATATTCTTATCATTATGAAATATAACCATGACACTTTGTGTTTGTTAAAATATCATGTATATCTGTCCACTTTCCATTATTCTGTGACTGAAATCAAAGACTAGTATTATTGTAAAAAACTAATTTAAATTTGTGCAAAACACTATCCCTGAGGCATTTTACAACACATCTCTCTATTATACAAAAAACTTGAGACGAGATGTGATCTTTTGGAGTGAGATCTTTTGAAGTGAGACAGAGAGACAGAGACACTTTCACATCCCGCAAGACAGACAAGTCACGTCATACTTACAACCTTTGGAAGCAAGTCCCGTGATACATACTGTATGCAGAACAGATTAGAGATAATGAGAGTAGGAAAATTCGAAAGTCTCAAAAAAAAATGAGAATAAAGATCATATTACAATACACTACAATACAATTTATTTTTGTATAGCCCAAAATCACACAAGAAATGCCGCAATGGGCTTTATCAGAAGTTGCCTTTTAACTGCCCAAATCCTTGACTCTCTAAGAAGACAAGGAAAAACTCCCAAAAAAAAACCTTTTAGGGAAAAAATGGAAGAAACCTTGGTAAAGGCAGTTCAAAGAGAGACCCCTTTCCAGGTAGGTTGGGCGTGCACTGTGTGTCAAAAGAAGGGGGTCAATACAATTGAATACATTACAATACACAGAACAGAACAAATCCTCAATACAGTATAAAAATAAAAATTTTAGAAGTACGGAGCAGAATTTAACAGTAGATGATATCACATAATAAGATTTGGATATGTTTAGAGTTCTGGCCATTTGGCCATTCCAAGGCTGAAACAGCGTTGGGCCAGCCAATCCGATGAAAGGACACATCTTTCCCACGATTTCTGCGATTCTCCATCAGAGATGACTTTACCTTAGATAGGCAAAACAACTTGGCAGGTGGGCCATGGCACCAAGTGGCACCACATTAATGCAAACAAAGGGAAAATATTACTCAGTGAATTAACGGAACAGCAAAACGAGATTGAATAGTGTTTGAGGATGGCTGGGGAGAAAAGCGCCAAGGCAGTGACTTTATAAAGGTATTTTCGGTATTTTTAATTATTTTGGTACACTATATGGAATTGTACACTGATTTAAAATTATATGAAAATGTAAAGCTCTGTATATTAAACTTGTTTGATTATTCATAACCTAATTTAAAAAATATACAATTTAGATATTTGTTTAATCTGAAGCAAAATCTTTTGATCTTTTGCTTGAAAAATGTAAATCTAAAAGTATGTGCAAATATATATTATTCTAATCTCTACAAAAGAAACACTGTGCACATAGAATCTGATTATTTTTCTAAGGTGAAGTGCAAAATTTTCTTAACTTTTTTATTTAAGGCATAATTATAAGCCAGCTGAGTATCCAAAACATTTACATTTAATTATGTTATTTCATACACACTTTTACAGTGCTAAATTGATAAAATAACAGTATACAGTAATGAAATACAGTTTTGTTATTTGGCTAAAAAATGCTATGAAGAGAGTGCCCTCTAGAAGTTTGGGAAATATACAGCTTACATTTAGGGTTACTAAATGAGACCAATATATGATGAAAATATAATATTACCTGATACCATCAGCATACTTCATTTTCATCATTCTCAAATTCTTCAGTACAGATTTCCCACAACCTTGGAATGGTGGAGATTTTTAACCTTAGTTATGTTTATAATTATATTGTGATGTTTTTTTTACTTGAGGAACAGTGACCCCTGTTAGAGGGAATGCTACGAAAACTTGAATATAAAAAAAAGACTCCTAGGATTGTTCTTTGTAAATCTAAATAAAGTTTATCTGGAATTTGCAGACTGCAAGTTTGTATCTGTGTCCTTGTATTTCTTATTAAAGAATTAAGTTTAAAGTAATAGATGATATCTACTCCACCATTTCCCTTCACAACTTTAAAAAAAAAATCATATCATCTCTTAATCTGAGTTTGCTTTAAAATAAAAAAGTTCAGCTCCTACTCTGTACTTTATCTAGTGCTGCTGTCTGTTTTCTAACATGGATGCCAAAATTGTACACAGTACTTCGGATGAGGCCTTAAGCATGCATTACATAACCTAATTGTAACCTCCCTTGACCTGTACTCCAAAGACTGGATATAGCCTTATATACTATTAGCCTTCTTAATTTCTTCTGTAGAATGTCTGGATGTAAAAAGTGATTTTCAGGTTTTGAACCTCCAGTTGTGTATTTAGATCTAAGGTTTTTAATCCCTACATGTAATATTTTACATTTATTTACCATCCATCCATCCATCCATCCATTGTCTCCCACTTATTCGAGGTCGGGTCGTGGGGGCAGCAGCTTGAGCAGAGATGCCCAGACTTTCCTCTCCCCAGCCACTTCTTCTAGCTCTTCCGGGAGAATCCCAAGGCGTTCCCAGGCCAGTCGAGAGACATAGTCCCTCCAGCGTGTCCTGGGTCTTCCCCGGGGTCTCCTCCCAGTTAGACGTGCCCGGAACACCTCACCAGGGAGGCGTCCAGGAGGCATCCTGGTCAGATGCCCGAGCCACCTCATCTGACTCCTCTCGATGCGGAGGAGCAGTGGCTCTACTTTGAGCCCCTCCCGGATGACTGAGCTTCTCACCCTATCTTTAAGGGAAAGCCCAGACACCCTGCGGAGGAAACTCATTTCAGCCGCTTGTATTCGCGATCTCGTTCTTTCGGTCACTACCCATAGCTCATGACCATAGGTGAGGGTAGGAACATAGATCGACTGGTAAATTGAGAGCTTCGCCTTGCGGCTCAGCTCCTTTTTCACCACGACAGACCGATGCAGAGCCCGCATTACTGCGGATGCCGCACCGATCCGCCTGTCGATCTCACGTTCCATTCTTCCCTCACTCGTGAACAAGACCCCGAGATACTTGAACTCCTCCACTTGGGGCAGGATCTCGCTACCAACCCTGAGAGGGCACTCCACCCTTTTCCGGCTGAGCACCATGGTCTTGGATTTGGAGGTGCTGATTCTCATCCCAGCCGCTTCACACTCGGCTGCGAACCGATCCAAAGAGAGCTGAAGATCACGGCCTGATGAAGCAAACAGGACAACATCATCTGCAAAAAGCAGTGACCCAATCCTGAGCCCACCAAACCGGACCCCCTCAACGCCCTGGCTGCGCCTAGAAATTCTGTCCATAAAAGTTATGAACAGAATCGGTGACAAAGGGCAGCCCTGGCGGAGTCCAACTCTCACTGGAAATGGGTTTGACTTACTGCCGGCAATGCGGACCAAGCTCTGGCACCGATCGTACAGGGACCGAACAGCTCTTATCAGGGGGGCCGGTACCCCATACTCTCGGAGTACCCCCCACAGGATTCCCCGAGGGACACGGTCGAATGCCTTTTCCAAGTCCACAAAACACATGTAGACTGGTTGGGCAAACTCCCATGCACCCTCCCGGACCCTGCTAAGGGTATAGAGCTGGTCCACTGTTCCGCGACCAGGACGAAAACCACACTGTTCCTCCTGAATCCGAGGCTCGACTATCCGACGGACCCTCCTCTCCAGGACCCCTGAATAGACTTTTCCAGGGAGGCTGAGGAGTGTGATCCCTCTGTAGTTGGAACACACCCTCCGATCCCCCTTCTTAAAGAGGGGGACCACCACCCCGGTCTGCCAATCCAGAGGCACTGTCCCTGATGTCCATGCGATGTTGCAGTGGCGTGTCAGCCAAGACAGTCCTACAACATCCAGAGCCTTGAGGAACTCCGGGCGTATCTCATCCACCCCCGGGGCCCTGCCACCAAGGAGTTTTTTGACCACCTCGGTGACCTCAGTCCCAGAGATGGGGGAGCCCACCTCTGAGTCCCCAGGCTCTGCTTCCTCATTGGAAGGCATGTTAATGGGATTGAGGAGGTCTTCGAAGTACTCCCCCCACCGACCCACAACGTCCCGAGTCGAGGTCAGCAGTGCACCATCCCCACCATATACAGTGTTGACACTGCACTGCTTCCCCTTCCTGAGACGCCGGATGGTGGACCAGAATCTCCTCAAAGCCATCCGAAAGTCGTTCTCCATGGCCTCCCCAAACTCCTCCCACGCCCGAGTTTTTGCTCTTAGCAACCACCAAAGCCGCATTCCGCTTGGCCTGCCGGTATCCACCAACGGGTTCGGGGATTGCCGCCACGACAGGCACCGACCAGCTTACGGCCACAGCTCCGGTCAGCTGCCTCAACAATAGAGGCACGGAACATGGCCCATTTGGACTCAATGTCCCCCACCTCCCTCGGGATGTGGTCGAAGTTCTGCCGGAGGTGGGAGTTGAAGCTACTTCTGACAGGGGGCTCTGCCAGACGTTCCCAGCAGACCCTCACAACACGTTTGGGCCTACCACGCCTGACCGGCATCCTCCCCCACCATCGAAGCCAACTCACCACCAGATGGTGATCAGTTGACAGCTCCGCCCCTCTCTTCACCCGAGTGTCCAAGACATATGGCCGCAAGTCCGACGACACGACCACAAAGTTGATCATCGAACTGAGGCCTAGGGTGTCCTGGTGCCAAGTGCACATATGAACACCACTATGCTTGAACATGGTGTTCGTTATGGACAATCCGTGACGAGCACAGAAGTCCAATAACAAAACACCGCTCGGGTTCAGATCGGGGGGGCCATTCCTCCCAATCACGCCCTTCCAGGTCTCACTGTCATTGCCCACGTGAGCATTGAAGTCTCCCAGCAGAACGAGGGAGTCCCCAGAAGGTATGCCCTCTAGCACACCCTCCAGGGACTCCAAAAAGGGTGGGTACTCCGAACTGCTGTTCGGTGCATACGCACATACAACAGTTAGGACCCGTCCCCCCACCCGAAGGCGAAGGGAGGCTACCCTCTCGTCCACTGGGGTAAACCCCAATGTACAGGCTCCAAGTTGGGGGGCAATAAGTATACCCACACCTGCTCGGCGCCTGTCACCGGGGGCAACTCCAGAGTGGTACAGAGTCCAGCCCCTCTCAAGGAGATTGGTTCCAGAGTCCAAGCTGTGCGTCGAGGTGAGTCCGACTATATCTAGCCGGAACCTCTCAACTTCGCGCACTAGCTCAGGCTCCTTCCCCTTCAGAGAGGTGACATTCCACGTCCCAAGAGTCAGCTTCTGTAGCCGAGGATCGGACCGCCAAGGTCCCCGCCTTCGGCCACCACCCAACTCACACTGCACCCGACCTCCTTGGCCCCTCCCATAGGTGGTGAGCCCATGGGAAGGGGGACCCACGTTGCCTCTTCGGGCTGTGCCCGGCCGAGCCCCATGGGTGCAGGCCCAGCCACCAGGCGCTCGCCATCGAGCCCCACCTCCAGGCCTGGCTCCAGAGTGTCCACGTCCGGGCAAGGGAAAACGCCGTCCAAAATTGTTTTTCTTTATAGGAGGTTTGTTTAACCGCTCTTTGTCTCATCCCTCACCTAGGACCAGTTTGCCTTGGGTGGCCCTACCAGGGGCATAAAGCCCCGGACAACAGAGCTCCTAGGATCATTGGGACACGCAAACCCCTCCACCACGATAAGGTGGCGGTTAAATTTACATTAAATTTAATGCAATAATGTAATTTTAATTTGCAACAAATCTGATCAAGACTGTATTGTGTCCAAGTCCACTTGACTGATTCAGATGTTTGTACATTAACTGGAATTCCATGTAGTTTGATATAATCTGCAGACTTATCCAACTTGTTATTTATATTCTTTCAGTATCATTTATGTATATTTAAGAACAGTACCCGAGTACTGATTCCTAAGGGACACCACACATGACAACTTAAGAAAAATGTAAATTTATTTTCTATTTTGCTGACACTATATTTTAGTTCACCCTTACTGTTCTTAATACTCTTCACTTAAACTTTAACTGTTGTTTTATTTCTAAAATATTGAAACTATCTCTTTAGGTCATCTTTTGCCTTTTCTGCAATATTTATTTCTAATTGTTTTTTAGCTTCTCATATTATAATACTTAACTATTGTTCTTGTGCATTCATAAATCCTACAATTAGTTCTGGATTTAGTTGATCTGAATGACTTTTACACCGGTTTTTTCACCTTCTTCTTTGTCTCCTTACTTATCCACTATGGACTCCCCTTACTGCTCCTAAATTTTGGAAGAAACCCATCCTGAAATGTACATAAAATACTTTTTATCCTGCACAACTGCTCCTCAATTGATTTCACACTTAAAAACATATACTAGTTTACCTTATTTAGGTTTTGCTACATCTGTTCAAAATGTGCCCTATTTATGTAAACTTTAATAATTTTAGTTTTTTGTAACTAAATCCTTATGCTTCAATTGACATCATTCTCTGAATACTGTCCTGATCATTATAAAATATAATACACACAATATCACACAATATCTGGTCGTCTTCCCTTATTCTTTCTAGTTGTATCTAAATACCTTCAATAAGATGTGGCCCATCACCAGTTTGAAGCAGATATGCATTGGGATTCTCTTTTACATTAATAGCATTTCTACCACCCTTTCAATTTGCCTGCTTTTCCTAAATAATGTGTACCAATTTATAATACATTTATCCCTATATCTTCTATGATTCAGCCAGTTTCCTGTTATTCCTACAACATCATAATTATATGTTGCTACATGTAACACTAACTCACTAGTTTTATTCTTGATACTACTAGCATGAACACAATAATTTGTAATATAATATTCATTTAACTTTGGTATTTTAATTGTATTCTTCAAAATGTTTATTAATACTTACCTATCCTTTATGTGAAGTTATAAACCTGGTATCTCCTAACCTCCCAGACTAAATTTCCGAATCTTCCCCCAGGGCGCCTCAATCTAAACTAGACTGATGCCTGGTACAGGCAGAACTTCTGATAAGACTACCTTCTCAATTCTACTGTTCTGCTTAGCACCTAACACTTCAAATCTGGATCATAGAACTGACAGCCTACTTTTACTTATGTAATTTGTTAAATCATTAATAACGACAATTGGATTTACCCCCTTCTCTGGTCAGAAGTCTATCCACCTGTCCAGGTAGGGCATCCTCCTGTGAAAAAGGAAGGCAACACACTATGAGATGAACTGACCTCCCCTACTAATTGAGTGATCTTCACTCCCCCTAATAATTGAGTCTATCAGTATGTCTTTCTTTCTGGGACTGGTTTTAAGATGAGCTATTAAGGCTGTTCAACCCTGCCTTCCATGTTAGAATTATTAGAGTCACTATCAAATCCAGCAAGATCCTGAAAATGGTTTGCCACCTCCAGTTTGGGTCTTTGTCTCTGGACAGTGTGCACTTCTAAAGGCCATGTCATATTACATGTTTTTTTCTCAGTGACTTTCAGCTGTAGCATTTATTAACATAATTTTAGCGAGATGGGGCAGTCAGTTGTGCAGTCCCATTAAACAATTTACATCATGTGACCAGTGACTCACTCCAACTAGTCTGTGACTTGCTCCAGTAAAACCAGACAGGTTTGATTAGCTCACCTGGAAGTATAATTCATATAATTCAGCGACAAGGAATAAGTAATGTGGGCATTTTGGATCTTACAAACAGAAGAGAAGCACATCTGTCTGATGTCTTGTATTTTATGTACCACAAAAGAATGGAAAAAAGAATAAAATTGGACAGGCACTACATCTGAAGTCACCGTACCAGTTAACGTTTTGTACAGCAATGGCTCCATCAAGCAGAACGTTATTGGCTGTCACAAAAAGGGGTTAGCACATCTACGATGGAAGGCTGGCACTAAGTCGCTAAATGTAACATGCCCAACAATTTTCAGTTGTTTAAACTGACATAATCCAGCAGTGAAATCAGCACCTGAAGTTGTCAAGTTTGACATATCCCCACGACTGGAAGTTACACAATGTGACATCGGCTTTACTTTGTGCTTACGTCTGACCGTGACTCCACTATTCATCTAACAGGAGCTGATTGCCGTGCCATTCTATTCTGGAGAGCAATTGTAAAAAAAAATAATACCAGTATTCTGAACTCTATATTATATTGTTATTTTTTATATTGCACGATTATACTAAGATTATTTTTTATTTTAATTATTATAATATTTAATATTATATAATTATACTTATATAATAATAATAATAGTAAATATTAGATTATTATAAGATTATTATTTGTCTAAGATCTAACATGGTAAACATAGCAACACAGAAATATTTACAGAATATGATCTCTCAGGGTAGTGTAGTAGTGAATCCTGTAAATAATAAATGTCTGATGGGATGGGCTGTGCTTTCCCATAGTCAAGTAATGGAAATGGCAATGGTTCAAAAAACAGATGTGTAGAATTATTTAAAACTGAAAGCAAGTTTTCTGCATTACATTCTGTATGGACTTCCAGAGACTTCACCATTTATACTTTCAGTAATAATGCATTCATGTATAGTATACTATCATCACACTCACAAAAATCCATGTCAAATGTAATCTTTCCTCAAAAATGTGTTTAGAAATGCTTTTTTCTAAATGCATAGTTAACTGCCTTGTTTTGAGGCTCAATCAGTCATTTCTATCAAAATCAATCTCTGCATTAATGTGGAATGTGCACTATTTATTGATATCTGCATTTCTCCTTTGACATTTTGTCTTTCATCATTATTTAAACCTTTGTTTTGTCCATTACTAGGTAATCAAAAACGTAGTTTTTGTTCTGACAGTTCTCACTTCCCAAAAAAGTATTTTGTTTTACTTTTGTTTGTGTTACCAATGTTTCCAATATTGTAATGCAGATAGGTCAGATATTGCTAGTATGAAAGAGGAGAAAAAAATAATTTATTTTAATTATTTATGGAGTGGCCCAAATATTTGTGGCCTAACAACTGAGTAAAATTAATGTGTACAAATAAATTGCATTGTTTATAAATAAATTCTTGTAATCCACATACATGGTATTTAGAACAGCCCTCAGCATTAAACGACCAATTTTCTTTTATGTTTAAATAATTTTTGATGAACATTTTGTTGTGCTGCAATAGGAGATTAAATTCCATCCATCCATCCATTTTCCAACCCGCTGAATCCGAACACAGGGTCACGGGGGTCTAGCTGGAGCCAAACCCAGCCAACACAGAGCAGGAACCAATCCTGGGCAGGGTGCCAACCCACCGCAGGACACACACAAACACACCCACTAGGGCCAATTTAGAATCGCCAGTCCACCTAACCTGCATGTCTTTGGACTGTGGGAGGAAACCGGAGTGCCTGAAGGAAACCCACGCAGACACGGGGAGAACATGCAAACTCCACGCAGGGAGGACCCAGGAAGCGAACCCAGGTCCCCAGATCTCCCAACTGCGAGGCAGCAGCGCTACCCAGTGCGCCACTGCGCCACCGTGCTGCCTGGAGATTAAATTAATAAAGTGAAAGATTTTCTACAATACCTCATGCTGTATTCTTTAATTAAGTAACAGAAAACACCTGATACTTTCTCTGGTCCTTCTTGGTCAATTGTGAAGTGTAAATTGCATGCCACTTTATCAATATGGAAAAACTGAGTCATTGTTTTTTTCATTATGATTTCCAATATATAAATATATATTAATGCTCTTGACCACATACATGGAAAAAAAGAAAAAAATGATGGGATGATCCATTTCTGACATAATTTGTGCTTAATTAAATAACAAAAATGCATCATCTCAAGCAAGAGAAATATACTTAATATTAAACTAGGGGGCTTCGCCCCCTGCTCTCTTCGCTCGCCAACCCCCATGTTTGGTTTTCTGGATACACACTTTAAGGATTATTTTTTTGAATTGTTGCTATTTCATTAGTTTCACTTTTATTTCAGAACTTTGGTAAAAACAATTTGGAATCTTTCGAGTCCAAACATGCTGAATCTTTTAAATGAGGTCAGTGAGACATGTGTTTAATGACTTTGTACCATAACTCAGGATAGGTTTCTCTGTTTGGAATTTCAGCACAGACAAAACCATCTACATCATCAGCAGTTATTAATTTTTTTTGCAAGTAACCAATAAATGCATGTGAGTTAAACCCCGTTGTTGAAATTCTCTGACTTAAACTTCAAAGCCTTACAATATTTACATACTTCTGACATATCAACTATGTCCATATATTCGATCTCTATTCGCCTTTTCTTTATTTCTCAGAGTAATAATTTCTCTTTGTTTGCGCTAATGCGATATTTACTTTCTTTGTTTTGACACTTTTGTTTTTTTCTGCTTTCATATTCTGTATCTTACTCTGCATGTTTCGTGCCTATGTTTTTTTTTAGTCTTTTGAATTCCACTGTTTTCATTATCTATAACCTGCTCTGCATGTGTTTTTCATCCTTGTTTTTTAACCTCTTTATGACGTTTAACTTTGTTTTCTACACTTTGTCATTTATTTCTGACCTCACTTTGTCCTGCTTTTTTTTCAATGACACTTGGTCTGTGGTGATTATTTTCCCTTTTTTCGAGTAATAATTTCCGTTTGTTTGCACTACTGCGATCTTTACTTTCTTTTTTTGGATACTTTCTAATTTTCCTGCTTTCATATTCTTTAACTTTCTCTACATGTGTATCGTGCCAAAGTTTTTTTGAGCCTTTCAAATTCCACTGCTTTCATAATCTCTAACCTGCTCTGCATGTGTATAGCGCCAACGTTTTTGAACGTCTTTATGAAGTTCTACTTTGTCTTTTACTCTTTGTCTTTTAATTCTGAGCCCGATTGGATGTGCTTTTTTTCAATTCCACTTGTTCCGGACTGATTATTACTTTCCTTATTTTCTGAATTTGCACCTAGATTATTCTATTTCTTTTTTTAATTTTTTTCTCTCCAACGCTTTTGAGTCTCTTTTCTCCACGGTGATCTTCACGTCTCATCTCCCTAGTCTTTCTCTCCCAGGATTTTTTTTTATAATAGAAAGATAAGCATTTAAATACTAGTCACGCATTATAATTTACAACTGTTTGGTTATGTTGCAGAGCTCCAAAAAATTATAGGGCTATTGATTGCATAAACATGTACATCACAGCACTTTCCCATAAAAATGACACAGTTAAATTGGCTTTCACACAACCATCATAAGCCTGATTATCAATAATAATGGGATGGAGATGGCTTACACAAAAGAGATTTGTTTTCTGAAACAATGGTGCCATGGCAACAATCTCTCCCATAAAATCTATAAAACCAAAGAACTGGCCACTTGGTTCAAGCACAGCGGTAGAAATGCTGTGTAAAAGGTGAGGAGCTTCACCCTTATCAGAGTCACCATCAATAATGATCTAATATAGGTGCAACAAATCTTGGCTGTTGTCACGAACATTCACCACCAATCCTCCAACATCTAAGGAGAGTACAGCCCTTACTGACTGGATTAAATTATGGCATTAAACCTTTCAAGCTCAGGCTCACAAAATACTTCAGACAGTGGAGAAGTGAGATCAGTAGTGCTATTAATGCTGATGCATGTGCATGTACCTTTCAGTTAACAAAGAAATAATATCAATTTGGCAAACAATGAAATTAAGAAGGTAATTTCTTGTTTCGTCAACTGCAAAATGTATGGAGGTCAATGGTGGAATATGTAACACCAGAATAAAATCTCTCAAAATGCAGACGAAAAAGTTAATTGAGGATAATTTTTTAATCTGTTTTTTTTTTATTCACAATTTCAAATTGGAATTACTGTGGTGGTAAAAACAACAAGGTTAGTATATAAAGCAGTCCACAGTTTTAAGTCATCTGTTTTTTTGTTTTCTTCTCACTCCTTGAAATACCCCCAACATAAACAGGTATAGAAAACACGACCCTGCACTGGGCACAGAAGTGCAAGTACTACTGTATATAAAACTTTAATTACATACACAGTTTAATTTCAGAATATTCTGTTTGAGAATGTGTTCAGAACTGCACTTCTTAAACTGTGTATAAAGCTGCTAAATGAACAAAATACTAATTTTGTATTCAGTATTGTGCTTCTTTGTATAACTGTACACACTTGTTTCATGGCACACATTGCAAAGCACTTTTTAAAAAAGTAGGAATTACAAAAAGTAAAAGAAAAACTTGAGAAGTGAACTGCACATAAAATTTCTCCATGACCTGATATTGTCCAGTATTAAACTGTTGTTATCATTTTTCTCCCAAGTTATGTCTAGGTAAGCCTTACATTCTTCTGAACTAACATAAGTAACAAAGGGGTAACATATAAGCGAAGTAATTACTTATCGACTGACAACAAATGTATGTTCCCTTGTTAAACTGTTGTTCTGCTCTTCTTACTTACATTGTGAATAAATCAATTTATTTGAATAATCTATTGAATTGTCTAAATAATTGTGCCCTAAAAAACTGTTAAATTAATGTATACAAATAATCATGTATTTTTTTTATGTTTCAACTTATGTTGTATTTTCTAACAATGTTAGTTCCAATACTCTTATTAGGGAATGGTTTCTTCAAATTGTCAACTGCTATAGCAACCCAATCATGTCCTGCATACATATGTTGTTCTTTTCAGTTGTCTGTAAATCTTTGTCACTATGTAAATGTTTTAGGATGTCAACCGCTAAAATTCAAGATATATTTGCTTGATTTGTAATGTATTATATCTCTATTTATTCCATTGCTGCTTCCATTTAATGACCTATATCAAAATTAATGTTAGTGGATCTTTGTGTGATTTTGTGTGTTATATTTACTTTTATCTACTGTATAATTTTTTTTTTACTCTTTTAGTGTTTGTACCTAAATGCTCATTATTTAATTAAGTCTTTTGCACTCTCTCAAAAGGCCCTGTATTCTTCACTTCTTTGGTATTCCAAGCCTTTTAAATGGGACATTTTTGAGGGAGGGAGATTTCACTAGGCTGGATTGAGTTTTTAGCTGGTTGAAGCTCTTCCTGCATGTTTTTGGAAAAACAATGAAAAATGTGTTGAAAGGAATGTTTGGGAAGGACTTGTTTATCTCTCACATAGTGCAGTGAATTTTAGATTTAAACAGAACAAGAGACATTCATTTTAGAATTAATATTTCACTTTAAGTTTGATTATGCTTGGAAAGTGTGATCTTTATATTTACTGAAAGATAACAATCAACTTCTAATAACTAAACATTACTGTTCAGAGTTAGAAAAAGCTAAATACACCTGTTCATTTTAAACACAATTCTTTTTTAAGATACTAGGGGGCTGTGCCCCCTGCTCACTTCGCTCGCCCACCCCCGGGTTTGGTTTACCAGATATACAATTTAAAGAGATTGTTATTTTCATGGGAATTGTTACATATGCATTATTTTCACTTTTACTTTAAAACTTTTGTTAAAAACAATACTTGTCCTTCATTTCACGGCCCCGAACGTGGTTAAATCTTTCTCGCAGGACGTATAACGCTGCTCGTGTTGTGAAGGGGGGGCGGCTGAACGCACGCTAAGGAGATGCCGTTGGATCATCTGCTGTTTTTCTCCTGCTGCTGCTGGCGAGCTGTGTGTTCTTTTTGTCGCGCTGCACGTCGATCATTTAAAAGCCTGTACAGCAGCTGTCCTTTTGCCACTTTGTGTCTCTGCCGCTCGCGTTGTGAAGGGGTGGCTGAACGCATGCTAAGGAGCTGCCGTCGGATCATTTGCTGGCTTGTTGCTGCTGGCAAGCTGCGTTTTCTGCTTGTCGCGCTTTGCATCAATCATTTCAAAGCCTGTACAGCAGCTGTCCTTTTGCCACTTTGTGTCTCTGCCGCTCGCGTTGTGAAGGGGTGGCTGAACGCACGCTAAGGAGCTGCAGTCGGATCATTTACTGGCTTGTTGCTGCTGGCGAGCTGCGTTTTCTGCTTGTCGCGCTTTGCATCGATCATTTCAAAGCCTGTACAGCAGCTGTCCTTTTGCCACTTCGCATCTCTGCCACTTGCATTGTAAAAGGGGCGGTTGGATCATCTGCTGGCTTCCTGCTGCTGCTGCTGCCAAGCTGCGTGTTTTGCTTGTCGCTTGTCATTGTTTTAAAAGCTGGGAGCACATGATGCCTGTCTGCCAAAAGCATTCCAACAACTGCTTGGTTAGATGTCTGTGAATTTGTTTTAAATGTTGTCTCACTGCCTTGTCTTGTGGGACATCAAATTGTCTTTGCGTGACGTTAAAGTGTCTCTCGTGGGACGTCAAACTGTCTTCCGAGAAGATCACGTCTCATCTCCCTAGTCTACCTCCCAGGATTTTTTTTTATAATAGAGAGATATAATATATGCTTACAGGCTACATATATATTCTGTCAATAAAATACATTTTTAATCATTCTAACCATGACCTACCATATATGTTTTGAAAAGATAATACAGGGAACATTCTGTTATGCTCCAGCAGTACAGGATTAGAGATGAATGCAGATTTTTAACATTATTCCTTTATTGAGGTAGGCCAGGTGTCTGATGTAGGAAGTCAAGGTTTTTTGTGGATTTCAGTGACTTTGTACAATGAAAGGATTTGGTATTTAACTCCTCAGAAGCTTCAAATGATATGAAATGGCATATTCTTCTCATACTAGCTTTTAAAATATGTTGGGTATTTTCTTCAATCAGTTTAATAAATATACTGTATATATATATATGTATATATATATATATATATATATATATATATATATTATATATATATATATATATATATATATATATATATATATAAATATATACAGCATCACACAAAAGTGAGTACACCCCTCACATTTTTGTAAATATTTTATTATATCTTTTCATGGGACAACACTGAAGATATGACACTTTGATACAATGTAAAGTAGTCAGTATACAGCTTGTATAACAGTGTAAATTTGCTGTCCCCTCAAAATAACTCAACACACAGCCATTAATGTCTACACCGCTGGCAACAAAACTGAAAAAATGTCCAAATTGTGCCCAAAGTGTCAATATTTTGTGTGGCCACCATTATTTTCCAGCACTGCCTTAACTCTCTTGGGCATGGAGTTCACTAGAGCTTCACAGGTTGCCACTGGAATCCTCTTCCACTCCTCCATGACGACATCACAGAGCTGGTGGATGTTAGAGACCTTGCACTCGTCCACCTTCCGTTTGAGGATGCCTCACAGATGCTCAATACAGTTTTGGTCTGGAGACATGCTTGGCCAGTCCAGTACCTTTAACCTCAGTTTCTTTAACAAGGCAGTGGTCATCTTGGAGGTGTGTTTGGGGTTGTTATCATGTTGGAATACTGCACTGCGTCCCAGTTTCCGAAGGGAGGGGATAATGCTCTGCTTCAGTATGTCATAGTGCATGTTGGCATTCATGGTTCCCTCAATGAACTGTAGCTCCCAAGTGCCAGCAGCACTCATGCAGCCCCAAACCATGACACTCCCACCACCATGCTTGACTGTAGGCAAAGACACACTTGTCTTTGTACTCCTCACCAGGTTGCAGCCACATACACTTGACACCATCCGAACCAAATAAGTTTATCTTGGTTTTATCAGACCACAGGATATGGTTCCAGTAATACATGTCCTTAGTCTATTTGTCCTCAGCAAACTGTTTACGGGCTTTCTTCTGCATCATCTTTAAAAAAGGCTTCCTTCTGGGACAACAGCCATGCAGACCAATTTGATGCAGTGTGCGGCATATGGTCTGAGCACTGACAGGCTGACCCCCCCCACCCCTTCAACCTCTGCAGCAATGCTGGCAGCACTCATACGTGTATTTTCAAAAGACAACCTCTGGATATGATGCTGAGTACATGCACTCAACGTCTTTGGTCGACCATGGCAAGGTCTGTTCTGAGTGGAATCTGTCCTGTTAAACCACTGTATGGTCTTGGCCACCGTGCTGCAGCTCAGTTTCATGGTGTTGGCAATCTTCTTATAGCCTAGGCCATCTTTGTGTAGAGCAACAATTATTTTTTTCAGATCCTCAGAGAGTTTTTTGCCATGAGGTGCCATGTTGAACTTCCAGTGACCAGTATGAGAGAGTGTGAGAGCGATAACACCAAATTTAACACACCTGCTCCCCATTCACACCTGAGACCTTGTAACACTAATGAGTCATATGAAACCGGGGAGCGAAAATGGCTAATTGGGCACAATTTGGACATTTTTCATTTAGGGGTGTACTCACTTTTGTTGCCAGCGGTTTAGACATTAATGGCTATGTGTTGAGTTATTTTGAGGGGACAGTAAATTTACACTGTTATACAAACTGCACACTGACTACTTTACATTGTATCAAAGTGTCATATCTTCAGTGTTGTGCCATGAAAAGGTATAATCAAATATTTACAAAAATGTGAGGGGTGTACTCAGTTTTGTGAGATACTGTATATTTACATTCCTGAATCATTAATATGTATTTACTTCACTAACAAATGCACTGTGATTTACATAACATACACTGAGTGAACAAAATATAAAAAATAACATTTGTCTGTGGAAAGTAATAGTTCTAAATGCTGTAAAATTAACACAGTTGGCATTTAGTTAGTTAAGTATTAAAAATATCCTCAAGGCATTTGCTTTGGGGAGGATCTTTTCACCACATACCAGAGTTTAGCTCAAGGTCAGCTTATATTAATACATTCAACTTAGCAGTGGAGGAGGAGAGATGGAGAAAGGGGATAAAACAACTTCCTAAATTGTTCTCCCAATATATTCCGCCAAGTAGCTGAATGTAGCCTTGATAAGGGCCTTATTGGAGGATTGCCAAGGCACCTCTTGCTAGTTCTCATGCTCTGACTGTTCCCAAAATCTTTTAAAAAGTATATTGATATTTATGCATATGTATTAATAGTATTATGTATTAATGACATTTATTTTCTAAATGACGTCGATTGGTTGTTATATTAAATGCTGTACTTTGGTTTTGCTTGTGCGTTAAAAATTAAGTAAAAATAAGTATTTTTGTGTGGGCAAAGAAATAGTAGTCATCCATTATCTTGGTAGCAAGCTTTGCAGGATTCCAGAATGAAAATTACTATGCTGAGGATGCCGTGTATTCTCAGAGACAGGATATGACACTATGGGAGGGAATGTTATTGATACTTGGTTACAAGAAAAGATAAGATAGAGAAAATGTGTAACCATTCTGGCATTCACAATTACACACCACATTGGAAATTTTGATAAAAAGGAATACGTTGGACCAAGATATCATTAAGGTAGGGTCTGGATTTTTTCCATTTACGCTGTAGACACCTTATATTTTAAATCTGTGCAGCTTAAAAAAGAACTGCCTCAGCATTAGATCCAAGCTGAACTGTTTTAGCAAAATAAGGGGGTAATAAGTATTCCTATGAATGAAACATATAAACTGTTTTAAGCACTCAAAACACATTTGAACATTGCTCGTCCAATATAGTGGTAGTCAAAAATAGTCTAAAATTGCTGTAGTTGAAATCCTTTATGTATACTGCACCTGTAAGTGTCCATTTAAGAAAAAGTCTAGAGAATTGTAATAAAAACATGTAGCATCCGAAATAAATAATACATGTGCTTTCACATTGTCTCCTTTATACTGTACTTACTTCATCCCAGGGACATATGGAAAGTGTTCCAACAGTCATAAAGCTGCAACTCACTGTGAAGGAGATGTCAGTTACTTGCACACTATGTAAAAAATACCACCCAACCCATATACTAATTCCATGAAAAATTTACTTTAGCAGTCTGTCTGTGTCAGAATGTCTGTGGACAGTGGGAAGATGACATGGTTACCTTATGAAACCCATACAAGAACACTACAACAATTCCATACATAAATTCTCTTTCTGGCAGGTCATGTCTGCTGCACTATGCTATTCCATTAAAAAAAATTACAAATCTAATTAAAAATAAAAATAACAATCAGTAGAACTTGTCCAGCATTAAACCCATAATTTAATACAATAATACCAGTGCAACCTCCTCATTCATTCAGCAGTTTTTGTTTTGATTGACCTTTATATTCCTTTATCTTCAAAGATCTCTGTCCATCTTAAATTATGTTTACTTTAAAGTCTTACATTTTAGAGGTCTGAGTGCAGTTCTACATATTGTCATGATTTATGTTTTATTGTGTTTTTACTTCTATTTTATATAATGTTGTGATTCTGTCATTTATTGTATTTTTTACTGCCAGTTGTGTTTTTGTATTTTGTGTATCTTTTTCTGTAAGCTTAGCAACTGTGTGAATGAATTATGAATTTGAGTTAGGACCTCTGACTTTCAGAGAAATGTATGCCGGACAGTGAAGCTAGGCATTCAGAGTCCCTGATGCTTAGTAGTAGGTCACCTTAGAAGTGTGTTCTGTCTTATTTCACGTCTTTCTGTATATCAATGACTGAGTAGATTCCTCTGTAACAAAAAATGTGGATAAGAGCTCTTACTTATTGGATGGATATGGATTACCTGGCCAGTTGTTTTGCCCTTACTAGTCTGAATCTGAGTACTCTAATAATAGTGGACATTGGATTCAAAGTTTTCAAAAAATGTCTCTCCTACAATGCTCCTTCTATGAATTTTGTTACCATCGATTTGGCGGAAACATTTAAATTCTTGCAACTACTATTGCTCACATTCTGACCTAGGATGAAATCATAACTTTCCTTAACAAATAAGTTCCAATCAATGCTGGTCCAGTTTTATGCAGAAATAATTAATGGTATCCTCACTCTCTCCATAATAGGTCTGTTCCACCAAATGCGTGTTCTTTCAAAACAAACTGCAGTGTGTTGTGCGTACAATAGAAAGGATTGTAGGCTTGAACCTGAACTCTATCTAGTGTGGCACCCCGGCCGGGGTTCATGCCCGGCCGTGATGCCCAGGAAGACAGGAGGAGGGTTCATTCCTCCTCCAGACCGCGAGGGGGGCGTCCGCCCTGGTTGTGTTGGGGACCATGGGTACAGGGCTTGGAAGCCAAACCCTGTAGGGGCCCGTGGTCACTGCCAGGGGGCGTCCCCCTGCCTGAAGGACCCTGGACCCCAGTACTTCTGCCACACCAGGAAGTACTGGGGGGAAGAAGAGAGGGAACACCCGGAGTACTTCCGGGAGGACAGCTGGCACTTCCGCCACACTGGGGCGTATCCGTGGGATGGCCGTGCACACCTGGAGCACATCCGGGAAGGAATAAAAGGGGCCGCCTCCCTTCATTCGAGGCTGGAGTTGGGTGGAAGAGGACAAGGTTTAAGAAAGAGAGAAGGAGGCGGTCCAAAGAGGCAGAGTGGTTGGCCTGGACATTGGGGAAGATTGGGGTTTGTTGCACATTTGTGTGGACTTGTAAATAATAGTTTAGTGTAAATAAACCTGTGGTGGTGCAAATTAACATGTCTGCCTGTCTGTGTCCGGGGCTAGTTCCACACTAGGCGTGAAACATACCTTTGGAAATGAGCAGGCAATATAATCAAAGACTACACTGACCTTAATAACCACCTCTCCTTCAATTATTACTTTCGCGGAAGTGTTACTGGTCACTCAAATTGAGAACCACTCAGCATGTAACTAGTTTCATTTGTATTGAACTTACTCTTTCAATCATTTTGGTTGATTCAACTCTGAAGCTTCCAGATGTTCAAACAATTACATTTTTACTTTTATTGACTTACATTCTATGCATAATACTATTGTTATATTTGCATCTAACACCAAGCATAATTCCTAAACAGTAATTTAAACTGCATTCACAGAATTAAATAGATAGATAGATAGATAGATAGATAAATTGAAAAACTATTGGTTTATTGAGTAATTGTAAATAGGAAAATTTAGTAATAATATGGCTTTTCCAATCTGTATGTTTTTTTATATACTGGCAGTGTATTTGCATTTTATACATTTGTTAAGAAAGAGAAAAAAGATTCTATTTTTTTTTTTAATGTAATATTTTCATTAATGTGATTGATAAATATAAAGGAATGGGAACTTGTTTTCTAAATGTATCGGATCAAAGAAGTAATTCCATGAAGTCATGACATTCATGTGATTTGAATAATTGCAGTATATTTAATTCAAGAACTGTGGCACTCTGTGGCAGTAAATTATTAAATGATCAGATGACCAGGTCTTGAGAATGTAGTTTACTGGCAGTTTTGAAAAGTTATCCTTACAGTGACTTTGTTATTGAAATTGCTAAATTTATCCCAGTCATTAAAAAGCTAACCCTGAACATTGAAAATTGCAAAATACAGGCAAGAACTCTTTATATGGACAGCTGCAGGCAAAATTTCAGTTATAGTTTATTGTAAAAAATTAGGCACAGTTTGTTCCAATTATGTAAAATTGGATCACATGAAAATGACAGAGAAAATAAATTATTAGAATTCAGACATATTTCTATGATATTTGTTAAAAAACCAAGAAAAATTAAAGAAGAAATGCAAATCTATTTACAACATTTATTTTTTTCCCTAAAATATTTTGGATTTTAGTAGTAACACACTTTCTTTTCCAGGAATTGTTTTTTATGCTTGTGCATCTCTTATAGTAAGCTGTAAATAGAGAACAATAATATGGTTAATTTCAATAAACATGATGAAAAAATGAGTGATTTATGTAGGTGCACACTGTAGCAGGAGTGTGTTATTATTGTGGAGGCAACGACTAACCAATAAGTAATTCTTGACTATTTGAACACAATAAAAAAAAACAGTTCTCACTAATGATTGTGCTGAGACAAAAAAAAAATCTAAAAGTTAATGTGATCATGAAAAAAAATTTAAAAATCACAATGATGTTTCACATTTAATAGCTAGAAAAGGCCATCTTAGTTCTGGTCTATTGTAGCTGTAGAATAGTGTATATAGTAGTATATCTGATTTCAAGTCAATGGCATCATTTTGGGTTTTGATCTTATTTATGTTTCACATACAAAAAAAAAAGTCTTCCCTCATTCTTTCTGGTTTTGCTTACTTGTAGATTAGCAAAAAATTTAAATAAATAATCTTTCTCAGCACCCCACTTGCTCTCTGCCTGCATGCATTTTTCATTTAGTAGCACTCTGCATCTTGGGGTGGTTTTTCCTGCTTTATACAGTAAATCTTAATATTTAAGGCATTTTTAAGATACTGTACAAAACATACTGAAAAGTAATATATACTGTATCTGTATAATACTAGTCAATTTTTAATTGCATTGTGGCGACTCTTTGGCACCATGATAGCCATGAATTACTTAAAATAAATAACTGATATACTCCTTACCCCTGTGGTCAGTTATGTTGCTGGTTACTTAAATCTTGTGGGTGTTTTAATAATGAATTATCAACAATTTTTTAGATAAATAAGACTCAAAAAGAGATTTATTTATTCATTCTTTTTTGCTTGGCTTTTTGTCAAATGCTACTTTGTTTCTCTGCCATTTTGCATTATTGGTCAGTCATTATGGATTTTTCAAAATATTAAAACATTTTCAATTTGGCACTAGTCTTTATTTAATAGTACACATCAGTTACTTGTGATGTTGACTGAAATGTTTTAGTAGAATGACAGGTAATAGAAAGGAATTTCACAGCTATCCTCAACAGTTCTTGTCCCTATAATGATGTAATAATGTATTATATTTAAATTTTATACAAGATATTAAAAAATGAAGTTTAAGGATTGTGACCATTGCAGATGAAAAATCAGATATGACATTATTGTACTACCCCATGAACCCATTTTCCCCCATCTTCTTTATGGGGCTCAAAAAACAAACTGTCAGTCGATCTGAAATAATGTTCCTTCAGGTGGCTTGTTCGCTTTTGATTGCTTGTAATGATATAATTTGTAATGGATGCAACACTTGAACCCTGTTAGTGTGTTTCACGACTAAACTTTGCTGATCTATTAAAGCTATATCATGACACTAATATGAACTGGCACATTCTCTCTGCAAGGTGAACATGAATCAAAGTGGTTGCTTTGCCTGCCAAAGAGTGCACAAAAAGTTGTCTTCCAATTGAACTTAAGTGGCTTATTAGAACTTGGTCTGTAACAAGCAATGTCACCTTCAATGGTGTCAGCACTTATAACCTTCTAGACATACAATCAGGCGTTCCAAAAAAGGTACGTACATCTGCATTTCTCATGTTTCATATATTAACTAGAAAAGACTGAAACAAGAAGTAACCCCTGCGGTGGGTTGGCACCCTCCCCGGGATTGGTTCCTGCCTTGTGCCCTGTGTTGGCTGGGATTGCTCCAGCAGACCCCCGTGACCCTGTGTTCGGATTCAGCAGGTTGGAAAATGGCTGGATGGATGGATAGAAGTAACCCCACTAGAATGATGATTGTTTTATTTGGGGAAAAATCACAATAAAATAAACAATACCCTTTGTAAATAAATAAATAAGAACAATGGATCTTCTACTTAACAGTATTGGATATTTTTCTGCCATTATGTTTCATATTCCTACTTTCCGATATTAGGAGCAAGACAGTTGGAAGTGCATTTCTTTATTCACCTTCCTTTTTAACCACATAGCCTCTGGTTTTTGCCTTTTGCTGGTGACTACTTTGGTCACTCAGCCTCTATTTGGTATTTATAAGTTCTTTTCTACTATTTTGTTCAGTTACATTTGATTTTATGGTCTGATGACACACTCCTATTGCATATTTCAATTAAAACTGGGAAGAATCACAGTACGCTCCTTCTGGAGGAGAAATATTACTTGTTGCTCTGATACTGTATGACCTTTTTCTTGAAAATCTTAACAGTAGGTTTGTCTAAAATGACTGTCAATGAGGGTTTTGACAGCAGCCTTTCTGTAGGTGCCAGAATAATGTCTTCAAAAATTGTTGTTTATTTTCAAATTATGCCTGCTTTCTGTTTATGCGTTTTACTGATGTTTTAGATTTAATAGAAATAACTATGCTATTTGAATCAAAAGCTTATTAAAATCTATAAATAAATAAAGTCATTATTTATTTTATTATTTTTGAGAAAGCTGCTGTTTACTTCTCACCCAGCTGTATTACTACTTGACATACAGGTATATAAATTTCCCACATATTTTGTAACTTTTGTTATGTATGAATTTAGGTAAAATGTATATTTACTGGTGCTGAACATAATGAATATTCTGGACTAAATTTGCTCACTATTTTCATATTTGTAATATTTTTACCTTGGCTGTAGCCCTTAGGTTAATTTCTGTTTTGTGTTGCTAAAATTTTATTCTAGGTAACACTGATATCAGTAGTCTGCATCATGAGTACATACTTAAATCATCTCTAGAGTGCTGGGTCAATTGTTTTTTTTTATGCTTTCCATTTATAGTGTGTATTTTGCACATTTTTTGACTGTCTATGTAGGTTTTTGTCTTATAGGTACTCCAGTACTCCTCCCACATTCAGAAAGATGTATGTTTTGGATTAATTAGTGATTCCAAATTGCCATTTTGTACATTACTGAGCCCTCTAATTCACCCATGCAAAAGGTTTTGTTCCTGCTGCCCATTGCTGTTTAGAAAGGCTCTTACTGCTGCCACTTTTTTAACTCTGTAGTAAAGAGTACTTTTTATAGTGTACATGATAAAAATCAAAATTTCAAGTATTTGAAATTCTAATGTGTGTTTATGTAAAGAAACATTGAACAGTGGTTTAGAAATAATCTTCCAGTACAGTTTCCTTTTTATGATGCAGTTTTCTGTCTTGGTGAATATTTGGTCTGGTTCTTTTTGCTTGGTGCCCTTTCAGAGTGCACTTTCCTGTTTACCCTCCATGATTTTTAGAAGAATTCTTTGTTCAACAGGGTGGATTTCTTTATATTTACATGTTTTCTGTTAGGCAGTTTCCTTTTTCTTTGCCTATCCTGTATTCCACTGCTGGTAAGCTCTGCATCCAGTTTATGTTACTTTACACTACTTTTTTAAGCCAACCACGGCAGGATGAACTGAGGAGATGTCAACTAAGACCTTAATTATCTGTGTAGATCTAGACACCAGTTATTGTTGTTTGTTTTTTGTATCTGTTACTGATTATTATTTCATCTTATATTTATGGTAATCATGTAAAATTGCCCTATATTTGGCACATTTATTCAACCCAAGAAAACCAAAAAAATGACCAAGGGTGCTTATTCTTGCAACACCTTGCATCTTTTATTAACAGAAACATTTTGTTCTGCAGTGTGTTTGCAATTATGGAATGTTTCTTAGCTTATTCAGCCATTGGTTCATCCATTTTCTAAACACACACATTGCAATCATAGGTTGTTATATTTAAATATACCAGTATCTACTAATAAATCAGTAGTAATTTTGGTACATTTTAGTTTTTTTTTGCATTTTTGCTTAAATAATTTGCTGTAATTTGTGATTTTTCCAATACTTCTCCCAGTTCCTCATTTCATAATCTAACTTTGTGAGATATTGTATATACAGTATAATTAATGATTTTTCTGTTACTGCTAGCTTGGGATATTTACTTTTGCTTTCCCATTAGGATAGCTATGCAAACTTTCTACTGTACTACTTGTTCAAAAGGAGCAGTAATATCAAGTGATATTGTGACTTAACAATCGTCATTGAAAATACTACAAATTAATTTTGCCACAGCTATACATTGTTTTAGGATTTTAGTATAATACTTACAGTATTTAGAGTAGGTGTTAAATTCTACATTTTTATAACTTGAACCTCACCAAATTACAGTTCTTTTTTGAAATGTTCATTACTGCTAAGCAAGAACAAGCAGTTTTGAAATGCTTATTACTGCTAGAACAAGCATTCAGTGGGGGTGGGGTGCTTTTAATGCAAAGTAATAGTTACAAACATACCCAAATACATTAAAAGAGCCATGCTTCTCATGCCAGTGTGAAAGATGAGGGAATTGTGAAAAATATGATAATATCTCCGATACTTAATATTATTCCTGATGCCATCCTTCCACCCATTTACCGAACCCGCCTACCCAATTTCAGGCTCGCGGGGAGCTGGAAGCTATCCCAGCAGCATGAGATGCAAGAAATCGATCATGGATGGGCCTCCATGATTAGGAAAGTTTTAAAAACCTCTTTTCTGTCAGTTTTTCCCTGGCATGTTCTGGTAAAATGTAATGCAGCAACTATTTTGATCTTTGTTGATAAACACTATCTGTTTTGGAGTAGAGCTGCAAATCTCATGGTATCTGCCAGAGTGCAAGTTTATATTCAGAAAGTTGCTGCATGACTGTGTTTGAAGACAGCTCTCTGCCTAAAAGAATACTTGTGTGGTTAGATGTTCTTTGCTAAGCACAACCTAGAGTTGCTCACAAACTACTACAAGTTTCATTACTACAGACAGGCTGTACTGAATCTACAAGTTAGATATCATTGCACACATGGTTCATGTTAGGTCCCATCCAGAGAAGCGGAGGATGAATACAGTTGTGTTTTAATTTACCCTTGGTGAGATCCTAAATGGACTTGGGTGAATACTTCTTAAACGCATAATGCTCATCTTTGAGTTTGTCATTGGGAGAAATAAAGGGTAGCACATAACTATCCACGCAATCTCCCCTGCCTCAATTACACAGCATTGTTTTGTTGTGCAACTTGGTACAATATTCAGGTTAAAAAGCCTAACTACTGCCCACTTCTACCCACTGCTTTATTTAGTTTCAAATTGTTCCTTTAGTGTTGCAGTGATAACAGTTTCTAATATTTTTTGTCATTGTAACTAAACTAAATAAGTTCTAGAGACAAGTTGTTGTATAGTACCAATATTGATTTAGCCAATTTTACATCATACTCAGATTCTTTTATTACTTATTAATTTCAAAATACTTACCTTCAAAAATCACTGAACCTAAGATTTCTGATTGTGGATTACATTATTTTGTGCTTGGTCTCCTTTACCTGTCTTCCTTCTGAAGCACCTTAACTTAACAATCAAGGATACGTTCCTGCCTATCTAAATGCATTCTGTTTTCTTTGTACCCTATTATTACTCACTATAATCTCTTTTACTCTTGATCAGTAATTAACAGTTTATTACCAAGATTCAATGCAAAATCTATGCAAGCACTATGGTAATAAAACTGAGCACAAAGACCTCTTTTAGATTCATACCAGGACGCATGCACTCAGTCTCTTACCTCAATGATGTCAGTGCTTGAAAGTAAGCATACTTTGTAGACTGAATTCCAATAACATAAAACTCATACCTTATCAGCATTGGCCTTGGTCTATGCCTAGATCAGGTCTCTTTTGTGTGATCCTAACCTAATATCTCTGTGAATTGTATATACATTATATTATAATTTATGTGTTTTGCTCTTCCTTGCCTCCATATTAGGATTTAATGTCTAGAAGATTATTCTGTGTACCTTTTACAGTCTTTAAGATCTCCTTGAGATCATTTATGTTTTTGCTATCCACATGTTGCCATCAGGCTTAATCCCTTGCCTTAAGTATTAATAGAATCAGCTTTGGCTCTTTTGTCATTCTTTTTCTTCTTTTTTTGCTTTCGGCTGCTCCCAAAAGGGGTTGACACAGTGGATCATCTGTTTCCATATTTTCCTGTCTTCTGCATCGTGCTCTGTCACACCCACCTCCTACATGTCCTCTCTCACCACATCCATAAAGATCCTCTTAGGCCTTCCTCTTTGTCTCTTGCCAGGCAGCTGTATCCTTAGCATCCTTCTCGCAATATACCCAGCCTCTCTTCTTTGCACTCTCTCCAAACCAACGCCATCTTGCCTTTCAGGCCAACCTGAGCTGACCCTCTAATGTACTAATTCCTAATCCTGTCCATTCTTGTCACACCCAATGAAAATCTTAACATCTTTAACTCTGCCACCTCCAGCTCTGTCCCCTGTCTTTTCATTAGTGCCACCGTCTCCAAACCATACAGCATAGCTGGTCTCACTACCGTCTTATAGATCTTCCCTTTCACTCTTGCTGGTACCCATCTGTTGCAAATCACTCCTGACACTCTTCTCCACCCACTCCACCCTGCCTGCACTCTCTTCTTTACCTCTTTTCCACACTCCCCGTTACTCTGTACTGTTGATCACAAGTATTTAAATACATCCACCTTTACCAGCTCTACTCCCTGCATCCTCACCATTCCTCTAAACTCTCATTCATTCACACACATGTATTCTGTCTTGGTCCTACTGATACTCATTTCTCTCCTCTCTAGGGCGTATCTCCTCCTCTCCAGGAGCTCCTCAACCTGCTCCCTACTCTTATAACAGATCACACTGTCATCCACAAACATCATAGTCCACGGGCGCTCTTGTCTAATCTCGTTTGTTAACCTGACTATCACCATTGTAAATAAAAAAGGGCTGAGAGATGATCCCTGGTGTAGTTCCATCTCCACATTGAATGCATCCATCACTCCTACTGAAGACCTCACCACTGTTAACACTTTCTTTGCCACTCCTGACTTTCTCATACAATACCACAACTCCTTTCTAGGCACCCTGTCATATGCTTTCTTCAAGTCCACAAAGACGCAATACAACTTATTTCTGGTCTTCTCTAAACTTCTCCATGAATACTCTCAGAACAAACATTGCATCTGTAGTTCTCTTTCCCAGCATGAAACCAGACTGCTGCTCACTAATCATCACCTCCCTTCTTAGCCTAGCTTCCACTGCTCTTTCCCATAACTTCATGCTGTGGCTGATCAATTTTATCCCTCTGCAGTTACAACAGCTCTGCACATCACCCTTATTCTTAAAAATTGGTACCAGTACACTTCTTCTATAGTCCTTTCACTTTCCAGGATTGCATTAAACAATCTTTTAAATCTGCTGGATATTTACATTGTTCAAATGTTTTGTTCTTCAAAAGTAGCGATGACACAAGGGCATTTTTAAAAAAATATTATTATGCAATTGTCATGGACTAAATGTTTTATAATTTATTTATATGTTGTTATATTCTTTAAGGCAGTTTTTCATTAAGTGGATTCTTTAATGATTTAAGTCCAGTATTAATCTGGGGAAAACTATATAAAATATATTTTACTGTAAATTAAAGATGTTATGTCTTAAATTTAAGGTGTTATTCTTTGTACATGATACAAGTAGGAGACTGTACATGTGCTTTATTTATTTATTTACAACATTTATTTATATAGCACATTTTCATACAAAAGATATAGCTCAAAGTGCTTTACAGGATAAAGAAAGAGAAAAAAGACAAAATATAAAAATAAAATTAGGCAATACTAATTAACATAGAATAAAAGTAAGGTCCGTTCAAAGCACAGTGCTTTGATCAGGTAGTGATGGCGAGAACAACAGAGAAAGTAGGGGTTAGTACAGATTTCATAACCACCAAGAATGATAATGATAATTAAATGCACATACAGAATATCAGAGTTAAACCAAAAGGCTGGCTCACCACTTCTTTTAAGTTTAGCTCTTGGAATTATAACCAGACAGTCATTTGAAGATCTAAGGTTATGATTTGGAGCATAAGGTGAAAGGCGTTCTGAAATATAGGATGGAGCAAGATTATTTAAGGCTTTGTAAACCATAATCAATATTTTAAAGTCAATTCTAAATTGCACAGGTAACCAATGTAGTGACATCAGAACTGGAGAGATGTGCTTAGATTATCTATTCCTAGTTAAGATTCTGGCAGCTGCATTCTGCACTAGTTGCAATCGATTGATGTATTTTTTGGATAGTCCTGAGAGGAATGCTTTACAGTAATGTAGCTGACTGAAAACAAAAGCGTGAACTAATTTCTCATCATCTTGCAAAGTTATAAGAGATCTAACTTTTGCTATATTTCTTAAGTGAAAAAATGGAAGCATGTAGATCGAAAAGAGCAGTGGACCCAGGATAGATCCTTGTGGAATAACATATACAATATCATGTGTCTTTGAAGTGTAATTACCTAAACTAACGAAGAATTTTCTACCTGCCAGGTAAGACTCAAACCAATTTAAGACACTGCCAGAGAGGCCCACTCATTGACTAAGGCGATTTCTAAGAATATTGTGATCAATGATATCAAATGCGGCACTCAGATCTAAGAGGATGAGAACAGATAAATGGCCTGTCTGCATTTACCCGCAAGTCATTTACTACTTTAATGAGTGCAGTTTCTGTACTGTGATTTGTTCTAAAACCCGACTGAAACTTATCAAGAATAGCATGTTTATTGAGGTGGTCATTTAGCTGCATAATGACTGCCTTTTCTAGGATTTTACTTAAGAAAGGCAGGTTAGAAATAGGTTTAAAATTTTCAAGAACAGAGGAGTCAAGATTATTTTTCTTGAGCAGGGGTTTAACTACAGCAGTCTTAAGACAGTCTGGAAAGACATCCGTATCTAATGATGAATTTACTAAGTTAAAAATACTATCAATTACCACGCCAGACACTTCTTTGAAAAAACTTGTTGGTATTAGATCAAGGATGCAGGTGGAGGATCTCAGTTGAGAAATTATTTTATATAAATCTGGTAAATCTATCCTGTTGAAAAAATTTAATTTGTTTAAAATGGAGTAACGGGGTTTAAGAAGATCAGTATTGGGGAGATGTACTATATTATATCTAATATCATTAATTTTGTGATTAAAAAAATATAGCAAAAGCCTCACAAGTTTCACTGGAAGTTTTTGAAGGCATTCCATTAAGTGACCTGGGTTTAGCAGATGATCAATTGTAGAGAATAAAACTCTGGGATTACTAGCATTGTTATTTATAATTTAAGAGAAATAGCACCGCCTCTCAAGATGGACTATGTTGTTGTATTCTGTTATTATAGCCTTCAATATCTCATGGTTGATAATACGTTTAGTTTTTCTCCATTTATGTTCAGCTCTCCGGCATGTTTTCTTTAGATCAGACACTTTTTGGGTCTTCCATGGTGTAACAATGGTGGATGATTTTTTAACTGTCTTTTCAGGATTGACTATATCAGCAGCTGCTCTCACTTTAGTTTTAAAATTTTCCACCTTACTATTTACATTATCCTCACTATTGTAATAAAGCACTACAAATGGACTGGTCACTTAAAAAGTTTGTAAAATTTGATGCTGCAGATGAATCAAAGAAGTGTTTTTTAACTTTTTTTGCTTCTTCTAAATTTTTTGTATTATTATTCCTATAATAAATAGTAAGAGAAAATGGTCTGATAAACAGATATCAACGACCTGCTTCACATCAACTTTTAGTCCTTTAGTAATTACTAAATCCAACGTATGCCCTGCTTTGTGTGTTGGCTGACTAATGTGCTGGCTCGACTCAAAAGAGTCTAGGAGGTTCATGAATTCTTTTGTTTTCAGGTCACACTGATTAATGATATGAAAATTAAAGTTGCCAACTATTAGAAACGTGTTATAGTTCATAATTATAATTGACACCAATTCTGAGAATTCATCAAAGAAAGACAAATTGTAGTTAGGAGGTCTATACAGGACAATACTATTAAACTCTATTGTAAATATCCCAAATTAAGGCCAGGACATAAGTTTTAATACCTAGCATATTGTAAAGGTTTATTTATAACTGCATGCAACACTGAAGATCTGCATTGTTGTAACTAAGGTTAGGCATACATTGTGTGACATCTCTCTGTACTATTAGAAGCCAAAATGGCAAAACGTATGTACCACAGCAATAATTTAACTGGGCCGTGCTTACATTAATCAATCGTAGTTCTCAGTCTTGTGTTCAATAGAATGTATAGTTTTCAGCTTTCAGTGATCTAGCTTTTAAGATGAGTCCTTTCCTTGGCCTTTTGTTGTTTCATTTTACTTTTCATTCTTTTAATATTTTTAATTATTTGTGGGTATTTTTGATGCTGTAATTATTATTAGAGTTCTTAATATTTATTACGACATGATTCTTTTTGTTTTGATTCATGTATATGGAATAAGCATTTTGAATGAAGTATGCTGAAGATACTCTGAATTAGGCTAAAGTATATGAATTCTAATAAAAAAAGAACAAAAGGAATTCTGATTGTGCTAGTTCACAAAAGTAATATATAATCTGTATTAGTTTTGACATTTTGTAACCATTTTTAGCTTTCATCCCAAGTGCATTATTTCCATTTCAGGATTTTATGGGTTTATTCCACCTCATCTTGGGCACATTGTTTTATGTTTGTAGAATAATTAGTTCATCAAAAAAAAAATCTTGAATTAATTTTGATATAAAAAATGAGAATTTTGAATGGAGAGCTTTAAACTGATATGAATTTAGTAAAAACATGAGTTCAAAAAGTTATAAATGACAAACCAGAATTCAGGGACTTTTAAGGTTCCAGCAGTCTATTAATATATTCAGCTTATATTTCTTTGCAAATTCCATCTCCACATACTCAATGATCTGATGTAAGCACTTATTGCTATACCTGTACAGTAATTCAAAGCTGGCCTTTTCCTTTTTTAGATCAATTTCATGTATGGAACTATTTGACAAGATTTCTATTTTTATTTTTCCAACACTATTAAAGAAAAGCATTCCACTTGTGTTAGATTTATGTTCTTGCGAGTAGCATTACTTCTGCCCCCCAGGCCTGTTTTCTGATAGCTTAATGGAGAATTCAGTTAGTTTCAGCTCAGTCATTTTTTTCTAGTGTTCTGTGTGTGTTTATAGAAGGTGAAGACAACAATCAAACCTAACAACAAATGTTTCTGTGTAAACTGTGCAACTAATTTCCTGTCTGCAGACATAGTAAATTAAGGTTACAACATAATTCACACATGTCCTAACCCCATCCATTGTTGCCTTATTTATAATGGTAGTTAAATATGTTTTGCTTATTTTGATAATGTTAATAGAAAGATATTAAGTTCCAGTTAAGTTACTCACTTTGGAACTTCCTTTTTTTACTATGAGTTTCATACAAACCTGTATCTTTATGTGTATGCAATATATGTAATTGCCCTCACAGAGCTTTCATTCTGTATTCAATGAAGAATGCTATGCAAAAATAAACTGAATTAAGCTGAGTTAAATTTATTTTATTTATGATTTATTTTCTAAACTGGTTGTTCAATTGAAAGTTGCATTGACCTGGTCACTGGACAAAAGGAGGAGCAAATTTTGTACAGAGACTCAAGTCCATTGCAGTGTGCACAATCACACAAATTTTATTTACTCATACTGGGAAAATTTAGTGTTGACAGTTAACCTAACAGGCATTTTTATAACTTTCCTTGTAAAATATATTGTAAAAACAGTTATAAACAAAATTCTTTTTCATTTTCCTGGTAAAAATATATAGGAATAAAGTTAGAGATAGCAAGACACAGTAAACATGTATTAATTCTAATTAACATTATTTTCTAAATGCTTTTCCTGTTTTCACATTTTGTCTTGTGAGCATATATTTTTCAATTTAAATAAAAGAGCAGGAGATAAAAGTAGCTTTGTAAACATATGACTCAAAAATGTTCATAATATTACAATATAATATGCATTAATGTTAAAGTGTATATAGTAATGATAAAAATGCATCTTTTTTAGACAGATCTGATCTGAAAGAGTACTCATGATGCCAATATGAAGTTTTAACTCAACAAAGTTTTGACTTCTCTTCTTCTAAACTTTTTAATTAATACCAACCCAAAGCTCTTTAATATTAAAATAAGTTAATTTAAATATGTGATGAGTTTTTGATAGACCATTACTCCTGTTACACAAATAGTTTAAATGTGCTTTCATCATAGCCTCCTCTGAAGGAATGTCAACATTTATTTAAGTTTGTGTTTTAATATTATTGCAATAACAAAGCATTGAATAATATTTCATTTAATGTATAAATCTGTTATTGCATTTCATGAATTGAGAAGTTACTGTGAAAATATACTCCAGGTTAATGATGTGCTTTTGAGGAAAGTAATAAGAAGTAACAAATAAATATAGTCATAGAATGTAAGTTTATTTTACATAACTAAATCCACATTTAAGAACAGAGAGTGCTGAACATTGTTTTGATTTTAATATTGATGAGATATTTCTGAGCAATCATAAATTTTTACAGGCAGCCAACTTTTGTGGATAAAAGAGTAAATCCGTTATTTATGTTACCATGTAGCACTCAGTATTTATGTTACCATGTAGCACTCAGTAAATCTTCTAATGTGTCTTTATTACAAAAGCAAGAATATATAATATGTCAGCCTTGAGGAAAGCCCGAAATTTTTTTTTTTTAATTTTATTGATTTTATTGTCATCATTCCATACAAATGGATCAATTTTTACAAAACATAGGATTGAAAACAAATCAACCCCCACCCCTGAGAAAGAGAGCATAGCCAATGGAGTAAAACGTAAAGCTAGTAAAAATAAATAAATTGATGAGTTTAATAGGCAGATAAAGATAAATGGAGAAGAAAAAGAAATGGGACGAGAATCTACTTCCTCAGTGCTTTAAGAGCTTATTCTAAAATATTATTAATTAGATCCTGTCAAATTTTGAAAAAGTTCTGCACAGATCCTCTAAGTGCAAATTTGATTTTTTTCCAATTTCAAATAATATAAAACATCAGTTACCCACTGACTTAAAAGAGGAGAGTCAGGATTCTTCCAGTTTAGCAAAATAAGTCTGCGTGCCAATAGTGAAGTGAAGGCAATCACAGTTTGTTTGTCCTTCTCCACTTTAAACCCATCTGGAAGAACACCAAACACACATGGTAATGGGTTAGGAGGGATTGTGACACCAAGGCTGTCTTGAAAGGCATTTAAAAAATTTTGTCCAGAATGATGTTAATTTGGTGCAGGCCCAAAACATGCAACCCAGTGAGGCTAGAACTTGATTGCAGTGTTCGCAGGTTGGATCTTGCCCTGGAAACATTTTGGACAATTTTAAGCAAGACAGATGTGCTCAACATATAATTTTGAGTTGAATAATTGTATGCTTTGCGCATATGGAGCTCGAGTGAATTCTCTGCATTACTCCCTTCCACTCCTTTTCTGATATGTTGAGTGGGAGATCTTTTTCCCATTATCGTCTTGGATCTTTAAAAGAGAGGGACTGTAAAATTATTTTATATATTGCAGAAATGCTGTCTGAGTCCTCAAAACTGAGCAATATTTTTCCAGCGTAGAGGAAGGTGCGAGATGAGGAAAATCGGGCAGGTTCTGTTTAACAAAGTTTCTAATTTGAAGATAGTGAAAGAAATGTGTTGCTGGAAAGTTAAATTTGGAATGTAATTGTTCATAGGATGCAAAGATGTTGTCTATATAAAGATCTCTAAGCAATTTAATCCCAAATGTTTTCCAGATATTAAAAACTGCATATGTTTGCGAGGGTTGAAAAAGGTGGTTCTCCATCTTAAAATGTTTTCTACATTGGTTCCATATTCTGAGTAAGTGAAGCACAATTGGGTTATTAGTGTATTGGAGATAACTTGCATTTATTGGGGCACAAAGCAGGGAATATAAAGAAGTACTGCAGGATTTTATTTCTATTGCGGACCAAGCCTGCGTATATTCATCTATTTGTGTTCAGGTTTTTATAGCTTGTATGTTTGCTGCCCAGTAATAAAACTGAAGTTAGGTAGAGCCATGCCACCTTCTGCCTTAGGTCTTTATAGGGTCACTCTTTGGATACGTGGATGTTTTAAGTTCCAAATAAATTAGGTTATGGTTGAATCTAATTGCTTAAAAAATGATTTACTGATGTACAGTACATTGGAATGTTTTGAAATAAAAAAAGAAGCTTAGGAAGGATATTCATGTTAACAATGTTAATTCTTCCACCTAGAATGAGATGAAGGGTTGATCATCTATACAAGTCTTGTTTAATTTTTTCCATACAGACGGCTGCATTTTGTTGATAAAGAGCTTTATGTTTACTTGTGATATTTACCCCATGGTATTTAAACTGATCTGCAATAATAAAAGGGAAAGTGTCCAATCTAATATTGTATGCTTGAGAATTCACTGGAAAGAGCACACTTTTATTCAAATTAATTCTGAGACCAGAGATCTTTTGAAATTCTGTAAGTGCTGTTAAGACTGCAGGCACAGTATTTTGTGGGTGTGATATATACAGTACCATATCATCTGCATATAGAGAAATTCTCTGTTCAAGTCCTTCTCTGATAATCCCCTTTGTCTGATAAGCATTTTGACAGTGAACTGCCAGTGGCTCAATGGTGATTGCAAATAGCAGTGGTGACAAGGGGCATCCTTGTCGTGTACCACGTTCTAGTTTAAACTAGTCTGAACAAATGTTGTTAATACAAACTGAAGCTTCTGGATTGGTATACAGTAGTTTGATCCATGCATAAATGTCCAGGCCAAACCCAAATTTCTCTAATGTAGGGAAAAGGTAGTTCCACTCAGTCATATCAAATGCTTTTTCTTCATCCAAAGATAGTAATATTTCTGGGGTGTTTGACTTTGCAGGTGAATATATTACATTAAACAGGCGTCGAAGATTGGAAACTAAATGTCGGCCTTTAATAAATCTAGTTTGATCTTGTGATATTACCGAAGGCAGCACTTTCTCCATCCTTCTAGCTAGGACTTTGGAGAGTATCTTAACATCATTATTCAGAAGTGAAATTGGTATGTATGATGCACATTGTAATAAGTCCTTATTTTGTTTAGGAAAGACGGTGATTAATGCTTGGTGAAAAGTTTGAGGTAGAATTTGATTGTCTCTAGCTTCTGTAAATGTTGCTAATAAGAGGGGAGCTAGCTGAGTGGAGAATATCTTATAAAATTCTGCAGGGTAGACATCAGGGCCTGCTGCTTTCCTGGTCTGAAGTGACTTTATAGCATCTAGTAATTCTGAGGTTTATCCAGTTCCTCTGCACTAAAAGTATCTATTTGTGGTATCTGTAATGTATCCAGAAATGCATTAGATTGTGTGTTGTCTTCTTTAAACTCAGTAGAATATAAGGATTTATAGTAGTCTCTAAATGTGTGCATTATATTTTTATGGTCAATGATTTTATCTCTGTTCGTGTTGGTGATTGCTGGGATTGCATTGCGAACTTCTTGCTTGTGGATTTGTTGAGCTAAGAGCATATTAGCTTTCTTTCCATGTTCATAGTAATAATGTCTTGATTTAAAAATGAGTTGTTCAGTTTCTTTGGTTGTTAAGAGGTTGAGCTCTGAATGCAGAGCCTGCCTTTTCCTATGAAGAGCCTCACTTGGACACCTGGCATGTTCTTGATCTATTCTAGTTATTTTGCTAGTTAGCTCTGATACCTTCTTGGTGTCTAATTTATTTCTATGGGAAAGATATGAAATAATCTGTCCTCTTAAGATGGCCTTTAGAGTTTCTCAGAGTATTCCTGCAGAGACCTCTGAGGATGTGTTTGTCTCTAGGAAGAAACTGATTTGTTTTGATGTAAATTCTGTACAGTTCTTGTCTGCTAATAGAAGTGGGTTAAGACACCATCAGCGAAATGAGTATGTGGGGCATAATGATTTTAGCTCCAAGATCAGAGGGGCATGGTCGGAAATAACAATTGCATTGTACTTGCAAGATTTAATAGTAGGCAAGAAATTATTATCTATATAGAAATAATCAATTCTTGAGTTGCAGTGATGCACTGGTGAGTAGAAGGAATATGTTCTTGAGTTTGGGTTTAGAAACCTCCAGGGGTCCGAAATGTTGTGGTCAGTTAAAAACTGTGTAATTATCTTTGCAGTGTTAGATGTCATCCCCCCGTGACAGGAGACCTATCTAAGAGTGGATTTAAAACACAATTAAAGTCCCCAGCCATTATAATTTTATGAGTGTTCACATTGGTAATGGATGCAAATACATTTTGCATGAATTCCCTATCATCGACATTGGGTGCATAAACATTTATCAAAATCACTTTACAGTTAAATAAATTGTCCATGGCAATCACATATCTCCCTTCAGGATCAGATACTACATCTGATACCACAAATGAGACTGTTCTATGTATGGGATTTCCCACACCTCTAGTTTTCTTTGTAAAGCTGGAATGGAACATTTGGCCAGTCCAGTCTATTTGCAGCTGGAAATGATCCTTGCTTAGTAAGTGGGTCTCCTGTAAAAATACTATTTTAGTGTTTAGACCTGTTAGGTGAGAGAATACTTTATTTATCTTTAATTTGTGATTCAGGCGTTTAATATACCAGCTCACAAAGTTAACTGTCCCATCATGGAGACATTGATTCTGAATTTTTGATGTCATTTTGTAGTCTCAACTCGAAGTGAAACAGCTTTAACCTTAATTTCCAATTTTCCCACAAGTTATTGCCATGCATCCTATTGTTACGTTGGTAGTTATAATTATAAGGATTAAAAGGATAGATTAGATATAGCTTACTCTCTTTCTCTCTCCCCCTTACCCCCCCACCCCCCCATTCTGCCTCCCCACGTGAGGCTGGACCCCACTTCACAAAGTCCCAGTCCTCTGACATACCTAGAGACAGAGCATGTCCAAAACAAAACAAGCCCCCCAGCAGCGGTGTTTAAGGATTAAAAAGTAGAGATATCTATTGCAGGTAAAGTCTAAATACTATAAGCATAAAATATAATCTTCAACAGTCTTGAAATATTAAGACAGTAAGCCCAGGGAATGGTGTTAAAAAGTGGCTCTGGATAAGCATAGTAAACCTTAATGCAGTAATAACAATAACAATAAACCAAGGGTGATGTTAAACAGTCTCCTTTAGAATAGTAAAAAAAAAAAAAAACTACTAATCTCTTCCACACATACGCCTATAATTGTAATTAAAATATAAACAAAAAGTGTCAGAGAAGAGAAAAGTATGTATAATTATGGTACCCGTATCGTTGCAAGCAGATCAGACAGCAGGTAATATCTTCTTGCCATGCCATGACAGAATGCGACTCACTATCGTATTTCAAAAAAGTGTCGGGATCAGCTTTCTTAACTCCTTTTCTGTTTCCTCCTTGGATAAGCTGCCGCTATCTCTGTATCTGATTTAAAGTCCTCTCCAATTATTTTTGAGAATAGTTCAGCTACATGTTTCACTGGGTTTGGACTTTCACGATTCTCAGGTAGACCTTCGATTATAATATTATTCCTTCTGCATCCATCTTCCAGAGCTGCAAGTCTGTCTCCGAGTTTTTTGCATTCGGAATTCGCAACTGTAGCTTTTCTATCGGCGGTAAATGCAAAATGTTCGATTCGATTCGTGAATGTCTGCTTAAAGTCTTCCAGCTGATCGGCAAGTTCTCTCAGTTTAGACGCATTTTCCTGAATGTGTTCCTCAATTTTTCCCAGCATACTTTTAAAGGTTGCATCAAAACGATTATATATACAGTACGTTTTTTTAACTCTTTATTATTCTGCCGCTGCTCTTGCATCTCCAGCCGCAGCTTCTCTTTTGTCTTGAGCAAGCCATTTATTTCTTTCTTCATATTTTTCTGAATGTCTTTCTTGAGCTCACTTATGGCCATGGCAGTGGCCGTGGCCAATGTTGCGATCATTTCCTTCAGTTGGGACAAATCATTTCATCTTTCGTGCTTCGTGGTTGAAGTGGCAACCCCAGTTACAGCCGATGCCTCCGGCTCGCGAGGAGTAGATGATGAAAGCGCGGACTGCAAGGTCATTTCTAGTTTCAAGTGAAATCTGGAATTGGCGAGCTATCGTGACCTGCATCACTTGCATCTTCGCTCCCATTTTCGCTCTTGACTGGAGATGATGCAGCGGAGCGGGGTCCTGGGAAGTCTGTGCTTTTGCCTGCCTGTTCCAGGTCAGTCTCAGAAAAGCCACACCTTGCACTTGGGCTTGATGCCTGTCTAGACTTGGGTGTTTCTTTTCCGTTTCTTTCTGACCCCCTTTCTTGTTACTCATGTTTATATACTGTAGTAGAAACTCCTCGGGTTGGGTAAATACAGGATACCTTGGGATAATAAGAAAAAAGAGAAAAAATAAAGCCACTACAACAGAGCTCCGCTTCAGACGTCCATCTCCCGTAACGGACTAGACCAGTTTACCAGTTGATGGATCTATGGCTTAACCTTGATCTAGTTTCTGCTGAACAGATCTGCTTTCCTGTAGACCAAGTTCTTTGATTTTTAGGCTGTAACTTGAAGCATCTAAATTCAATGGCTTCATATTTCAATCTGCAGCTATTTTATGAATATTTATTGTATAACAGTATTTTTATATAGTATGTGCCTTTTAAATCCCTCTATAAACAAACAATCTCAGATTTTACTCAATTTATAACTTTATGATGGTTTTCTGTATTTTTATATTGTTCACTTATGAGGTTGAAATGTACAAAACAAAGTATTAATAGCTAATGAATCTTTCAAATAAATGTTATTAAAGCAATTACAAGAAAAAGTAACCTTTTAGAAGTCAAGAATACTGCTCATAACAAGAAGGACATTAAGAGCTTATAGAGTATGCTGGGAACTTAAAACCACTAAGCTTGGCTTAATAATGTAATTTTACAATTAAAATTGTACATTGTTAGAAAAGTCAAAAATATCCAAACGTATGTATTGTTTAAAGTGTGTTTTTGTTCTGGTCTACATAATATTACCTTCAAATTATGCATTCTTTCTGTTTAAAAAAATTAGCCTGTCTAGAGTAAATTTCAGAGATTGTACAGCTTGCACCCTAATTAATGTAGCCGTTTCTGCACTTCACTTAACGGTATAATTGGCTAGCCTTTTGCTGCCATTAGTTACATGAATTTATATTCCATTAATGATTTTGAGAAAGGGGCATACCTCAACTTTCTCAGTAATTAATTACCGCTTTGAAATGTCTTCTCAGTTGAGAACGTTAAGCAGTGATTTTATGACAAGATTTTTATTGTTTTATTCTATCTTTCAGCATCCATACCCTTCAGAAGAACAAAAAAAGCAATTGGCACAAGATACGGGTCTCACCATACTACAAGTGAATAACTGGTATGTATATTTAAATTTGTATTTATGGTTTCAATGCACCAGGCTTTGGAAGTTAATGATCTGAATTGAGATGGCACACTGCCTATAATATTTCCTTTTAATACTCTATATATATTTTACAAAAAAAGTATAAAATATAAGATAAATATACAATCCAAACAAAAAAAAACAAATATCTCCAATGAAGGTCAAACCTTTGCATATTATATTTTCCTTACTTATAGTAGTCTGTTATTTCTAAATGACTTGTCAGATAAATACATCAAAAGTGAATAATAACTAAAAATGTGATTTTTGGTCAAATTTTGCAGATAAGAGATTTATGCTGAGTGAACCATTCTTAGATAGAAAAAAACACAAAACAGATAGAAAAAGTCAAACTCTCTCTCCATTAAATATGTGTCAAATATTAATATTGCTAAGGCTTTGATTACATATACTGTATAGTTATTTTTGATAAGAAAATCATGCCTTGATGCATACATCACCTGTATTAATTTCAGATATAGTAAACTTCATTACAGAAAATGTAATTTCTGTCAACATAATCCAGTGTATTGTTCGATTCGGTATGTTAATGATGACTAGTCACTTATAAGGTGTTTGCCTTTGAAGGATTAATTTGTAGAGTGCCAGTGCACTGTCTATAGGTCACAGGAAAACTGACCTAAGAGAAGTGTGTAAAGGTTATCAATTTATATGACCTTACGATAACCCATGGGAGATAATTTTGTAGCTCTGCTGGCGGAGTGGTGGCTCTGAGGCTAGGGATCTGTGCCAGCATTCAGAAGGTTGCCGATTTAAATCCCATAAATGCCAGAAGTGACTCTACTTTGTTGGGCCCTTGAGCAGACCCTTAACTTGCAATTGCTTTGTTCTGGGTAAGATGTTAATCTGCATCCAGCCCTGCAAGCAGGTTCTCCAACTTGCAGGGAAAACTTGGGGGTTGGTGGCAGGATTGGCATTCCAGCCACTGTAAACAACTAACGAAACACTTGCTTGAATATGTATATTATGTCTGGCATATGCCTATGTATGGTATGTTCTTTTAACATGTTCCTAAAAACACAAGTAATTACATAAGGGTTCTGGAAATTTTGTTCTCAAGGATGCATTTTTTAGTGCTCGTGTAATACAGAAATATTTGGTACATTCTGTCTGACTAGCAATTATGTTACAAATATGGGTGCATTAGAATAATTTAATATTGGGTTGCCATGTATACTTGCAGAAAGTCATTCACGTATTTAATTTGGATAAAATCACATGGAGCTTTCTGTTGGCCCAATCTTTGCAAGTACAGAATTAAGTTGCTTGATTGCATTATTCATAGTGTTCAAAGACTGGCACTAGAAACTGTAAAACAGAACAATTGCATTTCACTTTAAAATTTCACTGGATTCTGTTCACTAACATTGGACATAGTAAAGCAATGTTTTTTTTACTTGTGCTGGTCAAATTTAACTCCCCATTTTATTGAAAAAATGGAGTGCTGGCAAGAGGTTGTACAATGGCTCACATAAACTTTATGCTATTTTGATATTTGATACAAATCTCTAACAACTATACTAATTGGAACATTTATTTGACAGTTATACCAGTTGTTCTTTTTCTATTTTCTGTAAGTGAAAACTTGGAGTAAGTACCTCTTGCTTACTTTCCAAATACTTTTCCTGGTTAGAGTAATGGTTGTAGTACACTGTGTTAAACAGGACATGCCATATTATCTCTAGTTCATCCTGAGGAATTCCCAGGAATTTCCTTCAAGAAAGATAATCCCTGTAGTATTGTCTGTGTTTTCCCGTCTTCACTCTCTTTGAAACCTCATCTGGAAAACAGCCAAGGGCATCTTTATCATTTACTACTAAATTCCATCATATTCACCTAGAGTAGAATAGTGTTGATCAGCGAAATTCATCAAAATGTTTAGTGCAGTGAATATGCTGTATTCATCAGTGACCTTGTTCACAGAAATTTCCTGGAAATTCACCCTGTGACTAACTTAGATGAATATTTTTTTCCTCAGCACCCAATGATGGTTTGTGAGGCCAGTATAACATCACAGAGCTGTAGCAGCCATGTGCAAAACTTGCATGCATGCATACTGTACGATTGTGGCAGAGATGCTTTAGGCAATCAGTACTTGCAACCTGCATGTTAAAAAAAAAACCAAAAAAAACATTACAGTTACCTGACCATAATGAGAATATTTTGAATACTGCCACTGGACATATAACACTGAACCCTATGCACTGGTCACACAGAGCAGATGGTTACTTTGCATGCATAATTAGCCATGTGCCCACTATGATCTAAAAACAAGCCTTACAGGAGCCCTCCCCCTCCTTCTGCTTAGAAATAAAACATATGCATCCCTGTGAAATATTAATAATAACAAAAGATTTATTACTGTCTAAAAGGCATTTCTATTATCTTCATGGAAGGAAAAAGTACAAAACATCTGCATACAAATACAGATTTTCAAGCAACATCCAGTGCTGGGACTTCAAACAATGTCTCCATTTTGTTGCATGGCTAATGTATTCCCCAAGATTGGAACTCTTTGAGCACAATGATTATATATATATATATCTATCTATTATAAAAAGAAATCCTGTTCCCTGTCCTGATAGTCTACGATACGTGATCTTCCTCGGAAGATAATTTAAAGACCCGCGAGACAAAAGAGACCTGCCACGGTGCGTCTCACGGGAACATAGAACGAGAGTCTTGCAAGATACACCCTACTTACAAGCAATATCAAAAAAAACAAACCAGTAGTGTAAAGGCAGTCACGCAGCACACACAGCTCCAGGGCTCTCAGTGCATATAAAGTGTATAAGGTCAATACGATAGAAATGAAATGAATAGGGTAGAAATGAAACCTCGACGATTAAATGAAGAAGAAAGAAAAGCGCTGAGAAAAGAGACTCAAATGCGCTGGACAGAAAAAAGAGCAAAAAAGAATAATCGAGGTGCAAATTCAGAAAATAAGGAAAGTAATTATCAGCCCGGAACAAGTGGAATTGAAACAAAAGCACGTCCAATCCGGCTCTTAATTAAATGACAGTGAGTAAAAGACAAAGTAGAACGTCATAGAGATGTTTACAAACGTTGGCGCTAAACACATGCAGAGCAGGTTAGAGACTATGAAACCAGTGAAATTAGAAAGGCTCAAAAAAAAAAAAAAAACGTTGGCGCTATACACATGTGGAGAAAGTTAAAGGATATGAAAGTAGGAAAATTAGAAAATATAAAAAAGTAAAGATCGCAGTAGCGCAAACAAACAGACTGCCTCATTTAACTATGCACCAGTCTAACTTTGGTTTTGCACAATAATTACTACACTATTGCACCTTAACACTTAATTCTACTTTATTCACATAATTTTACTTATTTATTATGTTCTACTATACTGTTATCTTTCGATCTATGACTTTTTGTTAATCTAACTGATATTCTTCTAACTTTGCTTTTTTGATAAGCGGATCAGGATGCATTTCACTGCGTGTTGTCCTGTATAACTATGCATGTGACAAATAAAGAATCTTGAGAATTTCAAAAACGGAGTTTACCGCACATGCATTTATTGGTTACTTTGTTAATGTATATATATTTATCTGTCTGCTTATTTAAAAACCTAAATTTACCCCAGGAGTCAAAAACGTTCTGTCTAGCCCTTGTACAAAAACCTAGACAAAAGCTGGGGTATCACCTTGGTAAACCCATGTACTTTTGGAACTGTGAGAGGAAAATAGCACGACTTTACAGACAGGAGTCCAATGTAGAACTCTACTTACTTTGTTACTTTGTAAAAAGAAAATTATTAAATGCTGATGATGTATATCGTTTTGTCTATGCTGAAATTCCAAACAGAGAAACTTATCCTGACCTCATTAAAAAGATTCAGCATATTGGGACGAGAGATTACAAATATTGTTTTTACAGAAGTTCTGAAATAAAAATGAAACTAATGAAATAGCAACAATTCAAAGAAAAAACAATCTTAAAAGTGTGTATACGGAAAACCAAATACAGGGGTTGGCGAGCGAAGCGAACAAGGGGCAAAGCCCCCTAGTATATATATATATATATATATATATATACAGGTGCTGGTCATAAAATTAGAATATCATGACAAAGTTGATTTATTTCAGTAATTCCATTCAAAAAGTGAAACTTGTATATTAGATTCATTCATTACACACAGACTGATGTATTTCAAATGTTTATTTCTTTTAATGTTGATGATTATAACTGACAACTAATGAAAGTCCCAAATTCAGTATCTCGGAAAATTAGAATATCAATTAAGACCAATGCAAAAAAAGGATTTTTAGAAATGTTGGCCAACTGAAAGGTATGAACATGAAAAGTATGAGCATGTACAGCACTCAATATTTAGTTGGGGCTCCTTTGGCCTGGATTACTGCAGCAATGCGGCGTGGCATGGAGTCGATCAGTCTGTGGCACTGCTCAGGTGTTATGAGAGCCCATGTTGCTCTGATATTGGCCTTCAGCTCTTCTGAATTGTTGGGTCTGGCATATTGCATCTTCCTCTTCACAATACCCCATAGATTTTCTATGGGGTTAAGGTCAGGCGAGTTTGCTGGCCAATCAAGAACAGAGCTTTGGCACTGTGTGCAGGTGCCAGGTCCTGTTGGAAAATGAAATCTGCATCTCCATAAAGTTCGTCAGCAGCAGGAAGCATAAAGTGCTCTAAAACTTCCTGGTAGACAGCTGCGTTGACCTTGGGCCTCAGAAAACACAATGGACCAACACCAGCAGATGACATGGCACCCCAAACCATCACTGACTGTGGAAACTTTACACTGGACCTCACGCAACGTGGATTCTGTGCCTCTCCTCTCTTCCTCCAGACTCTGGGACCTTGATTTCCAAAGGAAATGCAAAATTTACTTTCATCAGAGAACATAACTTTGGACCACTCAGCAGCAGTCCAGTCTTTAGCCCAGGCGAGACGCTTCTGATGCTGTCTCTTGTTCAAGAGTGGCTTGACACAAGGAATGCGATAGCTGAAACCCATGTCTTGCATACGTCTGTGCATGGTGGTTCTTGAAGCACTGACTCCAGCTGCAGTCCACTCTTTGTGAATCTCCCCCACATTTTTGAATGGGTTTTGTTTCACAATCCTCTCCAGGGTGCAGTTATCCCTATTGCTTGTACACTTTTTTCTACCACATCTTGTCCTTCCCTTCGCCTCTCTATTAATGTGCTTGGACACAGAGCTCTGTGAACAGCGAGCCTCTTTAGCAATGACCTTTTGTGTCTTGCCCTCCTTGTGCAAGGTGTCAATGGTTGTCTTTTGGACAACTGTCAAGTCAGCAGTCTTCCTCATGATTGTGCAGCCTACAGAACTAGACTGAGAGACCATTTAAAGGCTTTTGCAGGTGTTTTGAGTTAATTAGCTGATTAGAGTGTGGCACCAGGTGTCTTCAATATTGAACCTTTTCACAATATTCTAATTTTCCGAGATAGCGAATTTGGGGCTTTCATTAGTTGTCAGTTATAATCATCAACATTAAAAGAAATAAACATTTGAAATATATCAGTCTGTGTGTAATGAATGAATCTAATATACAAGTTTCACTTTTTGAATGGAATTACTGAAATAAATCAACTTTGTCATGATATTCTAATTTTATGACCAGCACCTGTATATATATATATATAGTCAGAGTATAGAAACAACAAATGGCCACCCTGTATAATATCAGATCTGCAGAGTAATCAATTGCGACTGATACCGGTCTTTCTAAAAAACAGAGACAAATATCCTAATAAGATGGTTTTACTTTGACATTTTGTTTAATATTGCACAAATTCGATAAAGCTTTAGATACATGTTCTAAATCATCCTCACAAAAATCTTATATTCCAACAGTGAAAATGTAATCAAGCGGTATTTCTTATCTATTTGTGACATTTTCTTGGTTCAGCTGTGTTGAGGGAGGTTGCTTTGAATAAAACATCCATAGACTAGATAGTAGTGCTGATTATCGGTAAGACTGGTGGCACAATACTGTTTTTAGTTGAAAAGCATATTTAACTTAGCGACTACAGTTTCTGTCACAATGCGGATGTCATATTATTTGACTATAAATCACAGGGGACAACAAATTACACAGCTGCCTCATGGCATCTAAACACAGCTAGAAATTTCTAAACTGTTGAGAGCCCATTGCATTTTGGAAGTTGATGCACTGCCTGACAGTGCTGGTGGCTATATGAATGTTTTCCAGCTATGGTGAGTTCAGCCACAGTCTTGGTTCATCTTTTACCTGTTTCGATTCAGCCATGGTACAATAAACAGTAGATATTAAACGGACAAGCCTTTCTGTTTTCTCCATTCAAAACACAATTTTTTCTTTATTCCGTGATGCTGCATTGTATGCATTGAACTTCCAGCTCAGCATCCATGGGCACCATGACTTAAATTAAACTTCTTTGATTTTGCCAGGGCAAGTTGCAAACCAGTCTGACTGAGTGACTGGAGATGTCAAACTACTCTGGTAGTCATGGGAGTGTGTCGTGACTACCTCCGATACACTAATATTATGTAAATGAAGGCTATGAGTGAAAATCACTGCAAACATCATGTATTGTGACAGGGGCTGTAGGCTTTAATCTATTGTGGAAAAAGGGTGGCATACTGCAGGTTTTATCACATTATTCAAATTAACTGAACAGTGTTGTTAGTCTGTAGGACCATTTACTTATTTCTTTAAGTGGAGCATTTTTGACCATTCTGCCTAAAAAAATTAGACGAATCTTATACCTTACCTTCTGCTTCATCTATTTTACTAAAGTCACTTTCTTAGTTTTAACTTGAAAAGACCTTGACTTAACTCTTTCAGGGCTGATGTAGACTTATGTCGAAATTCAAGGGTAGAGGACGGTGATCAGCTGTAAACTGCTAGAAAACTTGCCCTTATGTTTTAGTTCGATCTCTCTAAGTGGGCCACCCCTTATGATGACAAGAGGTACAAACCATATTGCATCACACTGCGACTGCCACTGTCGCCCACCTGCTGTGTGAAGACAGAGAGGTAGCCACCCTGCCGTGCATTCCTGCTGGCCATCGAGCTGCCGCTGTGCAGCCACTGCTGCCAGAGATTCCAAACAGGTGCCAACATCAGCCACAGCAGGTAGCAACAGATGTTTTATGTTGATTTATGTGTGAAACCAGTGCATTGTGTGCTTTTCAGAAAAGTGAGCTTTTTGTAAAAAATATTCAGCACTCAAAGAGTTAAAGCATAAGAGTCAGGCCTAAAATCATTTTCACGTAGCATATAATATTAATAAAATGATTTTTCTAGTAGATAGATAGATAGATAGATAGATAGATAGATAGATAGATAGATAGATAGATAGACAAGCTAAATATATTTTTATCTGTATTTCAATGTGTCTTTAACAGTGTAAATAGAGCAAAAAACATCCTACAATATATTTTGGCATAGCCATTTTAAGCACAGATCACAGTGGTTTATTGATTGTTTAATATTTTTACTGCTTACTGTGAATGCTGTGCTGTCTGTCACTTATAAAGCAGAATAACCCCTGTAAAACTGCATGTGTGTCCTACAGCATAACAACATGCAAAGTATGATATGTTTAGTTATGTTACTGCTGTGTGAAACAGGCCAAACAAAGCGGAAAAAGAAAATGAATAAAATTCATATGAAAACAGCATGAAATAACACTCTCCAAATCCTTAAAACAGCAGTTTCTTAGAACCTATTATTAAACCCCTTGCTTAATTATATTCTTCATTTACATCTTCCTAGACCTGTAAATGTTGGCTTCTTAGAGCAGATCACTAATTTTCTAAGACGTTTGACAGTGACCAAGCTTTTACAGATTAGCAAGACTAGTGTTCTGTGCCAGTTTTTTTTTCCCCCAAGTGTATAATAATTAAAATAAAAAGAAATAACTGTTCTGACTTTGTAATCTAGACAGATTTATTAAAGTTGCTGTCAGGAATTTACAAGATTATAATTAATGGTTAATATCAAAGAAGAACTGTCGTGCATGGTGAAAGCTCTTCAGGGATTTTACCAAGGGATTTGCCAAAATATATTGTAATTATTGGCCACTCCCTTTATATTAGCAGCATTTCACTTATTGTCCATGAGTTGGAGCTTTGAAGTAGGATGACAAGTTCAAAGGCAATTCCTAAAAAAAGGACCAGACAGAACCATGTTACAAAAGTACTCATATTCTGAGGAAACAAAGTTCAACTTTTTAGCCTTAATTTCAAAAGATTCATTTGACACAGCGAACACAACCAATGACCTTGAGTGGACCATAACTAAACTATTGTTCTTTTCAGCATTTGCTCATTTGTTTTAGTATATCTTGTACGAATAATGAGAAATAAACATACAGTACTATAATGCAGACTGTGTTTATGCAGGTTATTAATCTCTTAACTAGCCCTATGTAGAATGTACTTTGTCACATGCACAAGCATCAGCTAAATTATTCTGCAGGAGAAAGGAAAATCTACTATTTCACAATAATGCAAACAACTCTTAAGATTTTTCTTCAGTGACTTTACCACATCAATCACAAGAACATCATTTTTTTATAGATTTTGGGGCACATATCTGAAACCAAAACTGTATTGAGTTCTTTCCCAGGTGAAGTGCACACAATTGAATTTACAAAGAAATAAATATTAATTTTACGGAACAGCAAGCAAAAGTATACTGTGGAAAGCAATGTGAAGCAAATATGTACATGTTCACAAGGGTACAGGCAGGTGCATATACATGTCTAGAGACTCACAAAAAATGCAAAACATTTGTAATAATGGTGAAAAATCTTAGGTGCAGCATGAAACCAAATCAGATATCCTTTTGTGTTGTTCCTATTTATTACAGGATAATCAATACAAGTGTGTATTCATAGTGTCATTTGCCCATTGAAACCTTCACCTGAGATATAAATATCAGCAGAAAATGTATTACTCTGTACTCGTTTGTTTGTGACTGAACGTGTAGTGAAACATAAACTGTGATGTTTTAGGAATGATTAACAAATGCTTCATCTTCATGTTTGACAATTAAGTTGGGGCATGTGCGGGTAAGAAAACTGGGGATGGAATACAAAGGAATTTCACTCCTTGAAAAGGCAGTGCTTGTGTCTGTTCTAAACTTAAGTCTAGAATTGTGTTAGCCAATTGTCAAAAAGATATTGGAATTTGTAGAATTCTTGTTTGTACTAACCCTGTTGTAACAGATAATAAAGAACTGAGTAATTACTTACTGTAATCCTGACTAAAAGGCATATATTACTAGTGTACAGTAGATTCAGAAAGTATTCTGACAAAATAAGGTCATACGTATTTAAAGTAAGTAAAGTCAGAACCCCATAAAAAGAACAAAGAGTTGTAAATCATTGAATAACAACTCTGATGGACTGAAGAATCTGCCTATGAGAAGACATTGATTTTGTAACTAGATGTGGCTTTAATCCAATCAGGAGAAGTTGTACATTCCCTTAAAACTTGCTGCACCATCCTAAAGATTCTCTCTGCCTCTTGCATGTGGGTCTCTCAATGAAACTCTGGGGAAACTCTTTAGGGATTCCCTGAGGCACTCTGCCCAGGGTCACTCCTGATAACGCTCTCTACAACTGACTGGAAATCGCTAAAACAACCTCTTTATCTCTCTGCAACCTTTGACAAGCCGCTGCATCTTTAAGGAACTGAAAGCAGGGATCCAATCTGCCAAGCTATGCACTTAGTCCTGTCTGTAAAGTCCTGAGAGGCAGGTATTACTTCAAGAAAAGAATCTTCAGCATTTAAACTCTTGTGCCAGAAAGAGCAATGCTATTCCATATTAAGCTGAAGACAATACCACAAATAGCTTAACTGAAAAAAGTCTCAGCACATCATGCACAAAAGTACCAAACAGCAAAGAGAAAGAGTGCACTCCAACACAAGAAAAATCCTCCATTTGAACCCAGAGCAGCAACATAGCAACAACTCCACACAACATCAAATATCATCGTTAAAGACTTGGTATCGTAAAGCTTTTTTTCTGTGCCAAAATAAATTAGAACTCTAAATAACAAGTTAACGGCCAGCTTCTTTATGCTATATATCTGTCTGTCTTCATCCTTTCTTATAAACAAATATATATGCAATTATATGTCTATAATCCTTGTGTTTACCAATAAATTGAATTATTCTGTTTATTAAAACAAGTGTGCTTCAGTTACCTTGATATATCAGTCTAAAGGCTGGAGACCCTTACCCAAAGAAACGTAAGGTAAATTATTTAATCAATCACCGGCATTGCCGAAAGCAAGACTGATAAGTGATTAACTGAGTTAATCTCTCCTCCTTCCCACATTATTATGACTGTCACTGAGTGGGCAAATTAAAATTTGCTTTTTTTCCTACAACTGCATGACCATGACTGGTAAAAACTGAAACCAGAAGTACAAATGTGCGGTTTTAAAAAAACAACAGATGGTCCTCGTTTTATTACTGGCATTAAACTTTATGCCCATAAGCTGGAAAGTTCAGGTTGAATATACACACAAACTTCCAAGGTAAAGAGAATACTGCAGGGATAACTGGTCCAGCCCCTTAACTGAGAACAGACTTGAGCAAAAACACAATTTCACATACTACAAGTATCACACACTACTACAATAAATAAATAATTACATTGAGCACATGATGGAAAATTGGAACACTTTTTGGAAATTGGAAATTAGAACATTTTTTATTGAATACTTTTCAAAGAAGTGCCTCAGAATGTTGGGGCTCTTTTTAAGTCTTTTTAAGGGATTTTCTCCAGCAGGAAATCTGCCTTCACGGAAGCATCATCAATGCTGATTGGTGTCCAATGTCCAAAATCAGTTCCATTCAGGACCTTGAGCCTCATTTATAAAGCTTGCGTACAAACAAACGGAGGCTCGAAATGTGCATGTGCAACTTCCCATGCTAATAATTGGGATTTCTAAAAGAAAACTTGACAGGAGAATGTGCATATATTCACAGCAACTATGACCCATACATAAACAATATTTTAGAGGAACTGGGAAATGACCAACACCCTTGATCAAATAGGCAAATGCAGGCAAACCAGTTAAATGACGAGTAGCACACATATGAATTGAAGCTGTTTATAATGTAGATTGACTTTACAAACATTAAACCTCAAATCTAATGAATATGATGCATAGACTATTTAATTCACTTTTAAGAGGACTAATGCTGCATGTTTTCACTGAAGAACTTTGTTATTTTTTTCATGAGTTTAGACTACCTGTTGTCACTTCTAAAGAAACTGGCTGACAGGTCAGGAATATCTAAGCCAAGCTTCACTCCATCATGCCATTAATGCACAAATCATCTGAAATATCAATATGAGAATGACATTTGTCAAGACTGCTCTGGCATAATGGCGCAAAAAAAAGGTTTTTCCAGTTGCAGATGCCATTCTCAGATCAAAATCAGCATAGATTTATGTTTTTTCCATGTTCTGTTACTCACAAACTCTGCTGATGACTTAGGATCTGCTTCACTGGCAAAAATCAGATCTGTTTTTTTCTTTTATTTAAGACATTATGCGGCTGGAGGTTACAGCATTTGCAGCAGTAGTAAAATGTTGCCATTCAATGTATTTGCGCTTGTTGCTAACACCCAAACTTAGGCCACCAAATAAAGGTTCTTTGTGTATCTCTAATTTAGAGACAAGAACTTCTATCTCCCACTGGATGCATCATGTAGGAGACTGTTCTACTAGCCAATGAAGGTCTGCATCATTGTGATTGCGTACATATGAGTTTGATTAGCATGGCTCACATATCGTTGTTCAGGGTGGAACCTGGCAGAGTTTGAGGTGCATTCACAAATGCACGTTTCAAGAAGATTGTGATTTATAAAGGGTTAAAATGCGTAGGAATTTGCATACAGCAGGTTTTTTTAATCACATTTTTTTGGCATATACATTTTCCAGTTTTTTTTGGCATGCATGCATTTTCATGCTCGAAATCATGCAAAGTATCATAAACAAGGCTCTGTTTGTTTTCACAATGCGTTTTGGCTCTAATCTGCCACTTTATTTCTGTCTACTCTCCTTTCTTACAAAACAACATTTTTTACTTTACAGAAAAACAACTAATAAATAGTTGGAAGAAAGCATTTTTCAAACTCTAAGTGATCATCATATAATGTGAGGCACTGAAAGAAGTAAAGAAATAATTACACAATATGCAGAATCAAAGATTCATATCTGTTTGTCTTTACTAAAAATGAATTTAAAATAATTGGAAGGATACAGTTTGTTTTCATTCCCATGTATCACACTCTGTCCAGTTTTTTCTTACAAATTGTTCTCCCAGACATAGTCTTTTCTTTTTCCAACTATCTAGTTGGAAACACCAAAAGCTAGGGGTTTGTGGTGGGGACATGGTATCTTTGATGCATGAATTTCCCTAAAGACCTAGATCCCTCTATTATTTCCAGGCTAGTTATCTTTGACTTACACTATTGTTGGCCCATATGTTCAGTTGGGATACCTCATGACCACATTAATATTTAGGTTGCTAGTCATAAAAAAGTCATATGGATCTTTGATGAGCTTGTGGTCAGCTAAAAAAAAGCAAGAATTTGGGAAGAAGGTAAAAGAAAATATGTAAATGTTGCAGTCACTTATAGTGGATTCAGCTATTTAAAATGGAGTATTTGTGAATTTTGTTATTTGTAAAACTTTATGTAGTACAATTTTCTCAATTTTTTAATGCAAATTCAAGAGGAAAATTCAAGAAAGGGCTTCACAAAAGATAATTATTAACCAGTTGTAGCTTTATACAGGTCAAATTCCCTTATAACGTATATCTTTATAACGAAATTTTCATTACAACAAAATATTTTTATGGTCCCGACTGTTTCCCCATATGACGCAAGTATATAGAAATCTTGTTATTACGAAGTATATTCAGCAGATACTTTCATTATAATGAAGTGTCCAAAAGACCTTGAAATGCCTGAATGAATCATCCACAGAGCAGCTAGTTCTGTGGCCGCAGCTCAGTTGTGCACAATGATCCCCAAACAGAAACATAGTTATTTTTTTTCTTTCTTCGAACTTTCCTCGTACTGATTTTTTTTTTTTTGCCCTTTTTGATTCTTGCGGTTTTCAGTGATACCTTTTGCTCGTCAACATTTAAAAAACATCCATTGGAATTTAACTCATTTTCACCCTCCTATAGAAACGGCAGACACGAAAAAGCGATAACAATTCATATTAGAAAAAAAACTTTACATTTTTGCAGCTCTCGATTGTGGTAAAAAAAAGACGTTGCCAATGAATTCGGAATTTAGCCATCGACACTGTCAACATTCTTGAAAGACCGAGCAAAAAAAAGAAAAAAAATCTCGGGTTGCAAATGTATGTGAACTGCTGCATTTGAAGACATTGAAAAAGCAGATTTTATGTGGTTCAGAGATGCTCGTTCAAGAAACATTCCTATTAATGCGGCACTCATTCAAGGTAAATGTGAGGTTTGTAAACTCTATTGGGACCTCCCCTAAAGACATGCCGAAAAGCGTCGCGAAGTCCGATCTCCGCCTCTATGGAAGACTGTTTATCTGTTGCTGGGGCAACAGCTATCTCAAAGATATTCTGCGTCTCTCCGCCAAAGCAAACAGAAAAGATATAGATGGTTGATGCAGCCTGACTGCTGTGTCTGTGTATAGCAGAGTGGCAGATCACGCTATAATAAATAAGTGTGCCATTCCTGTTTCAAGCTGAATAAAGTTGGTTTTCCTAAAGTACTGAGACAAGGCCTCGTGTTTTGGGATGCAAGACAGGGACTTATAGCGTGACCCCGATCTTTTATGATTTGCTTCTGGGTCACTTCACTGCAGTGCTATGAGCCTGTTTTTGCCCTGCCCCGGCAAACAGACAAACAATCTTCCACAGACGCTGCAATTGCGCTTCAGTAAAGTGTATTATCACAAGAAAATGCTGAAAAAAATTTTTGTCAGCATAACTTGTAGGCAGGAGAAGCTTAAAATGAACACAAAAGAAGCTATTGAAATGATTGCAAACGCCTGGGCGCAAGTTAAAGAAAGCACTATAGTAACAAATACAGAATCTCATTACAACGAAATTTTCATTGTAACGAAATATTTTTTAGGTCCCTGGGAGTTTGTTATAATGGATTTTGACCTGGAATAATAAATTATGACTAAGTTTCAAGGTGATGAAAATACTTAGTAGCAAATATGCTACAGATCCACCTGACCACGAAGTGGACAAGTGGGTATTGAAAATTAATGAATAAATGCATGACAGGTCTGTATTTGCAGAAGGATGTGTACTATGCTCAAAGGCATTTTCACACCTAATTCATCTGCTTTGGTGTAAATGGAGGTACAGTTGGGATATTACATTTTGTGTACTAATTAGATTGTTTCACTTTCACATTGCAGATTTTTAAGTTAACTACTTTTGTAAACAAAACCATATGTTTTTGTTATATTACCATAGCATGCTTGTTTTAATGTGAGTTATCAAAGGCAGATGGGAGTCAGAGAAATCCTAAAAGGTTACCAGATGTCACCTTATGGAAAAAAAATAACAACAAAAATCTAAAAAGATTAAACGTACTGTCTGGGCATTATGATATTATTGTAGACGTGTTTTGCTTGATTAAAAAGATATTTACTTATTTTTTTGTAACATTGATCTTGTGATAATAAATTGCTCACTGAAACAGGCTACGACTTTTCTATTGTGAACCACTGAAATCTATTTTATATTCACATTTAGTTACTGTATATAGCTTGCAGTTCCAGGGATCAGGTTGCTCAAATTAAATAACAGAATGAAGAAGACAATGCATGATGCATTTAAACTGTTTATTTAACTTTATGTCTTATAGATAGCTGTTAAGGACTTTATTTTCCTTTAGTTGAACCATTTTGATTTTGCATAGATAGATAGATAGATAGATAGATAGATAGATAGATAGATAGATAGATAGATAGATAGATAGATAGATAGATAGATAGATAGATAGATAGATAGATAGATAGATAGAACTTTATTTGTCTCGAAGGGGAAATGTGACTTTTTACAGAAGCTCTTTAAATAAATAAATACATAAATAAAATAGATAAATAAATATATCCACAAACAATATGGTCTGAGCACACACCTGAATGACTCAAAAGGTAGAAAATTAATTAATAATATGGACCCCCAAGTACTTGTATGAGTGTACCACCCCTACCTCCACTCAATGAATAGTAAAAGGACATAGAGGCCATTTGGTGTGGTGAAAGTCACTAAGCAGTTTCCTGGTTTTGCTGATGTCAAGATACAGACAATTCTCTTTGCATCAAGAAAAAATGTTCTCCACCTGATTCCTATACTCTGTCTCGTCCCCCTTATCAATACACTGTGAGTTTCTGTGTGTGACATGAACTGGTGTTATATATATAGCCTGAGGTGTAGACAGGGAAGTGAAAAGGAGACAGGATTATTCCTTGTGGTGCTCCAGTGTTTCTCACGTCTGTATCAGAAACACAGCCTTTGAGTCTCACAAGCTGCACTCTGCCCAACACATAGTCCTGTATCCAGGGCACCATAGGCTCATCCACCTGCATTATCTCTGAACTTAACCCTTAACAGGGATGGCTGGATGGTATTGATTCTCACAGTGCTGTCAGCTTTGTCCAGGTGAGAATAAGACTTGTAGAGCAAATAAACCTATGCATCCTCCACTCCAATCTTTGTTTGATAGGAAAACTGCTGTGGGTTCCACTGGTCTACCACAAAAAGACTCATATAGTCCAGGATGCCCAATCAAAGGTCTTCATGATGTGAGACACTGGTCTGTAGTCATTATGTGAATATTTTTAAGTCTTAAAAAATGTTTGACATTGAAATGGGGTAGCTAAAGTACTATCATTGTCAGGATATATGTATACTAAGTTATCTTCATGATCACCTACTTGTACACATACTGCATATATCAGAATTCTTGCTGCAGGGTTATTTTCTGTATATGGATAAAGTATTGTATAGCATTTGGTATGCAGCCACAGTCTTCTCTACATACTTATCATGCACAGAGATCTTAGTTTTCAAGAGAAAAAAACTGTTTGTGCCTTTTTATTCATAAGTCTATGCATCTTCAGTTAAAAGTCAGTAAATAAATGTTTGTTTACTTATAAGCAGTATATCTCCATATTCTTAATTTCCAAAGATGCAAAATACACACTTATACCCACAAAACCAAACCAAGTAAGGTGGTTTATTCCTTCTTCCTTTGGTCTTTGTAAAGTAATCTTTTTAATGTGTGGATGTTTTGAATTCCAAATAAACAAAAAATAAGTCTAACTTAAAAGTAAATGTTTATACTGTATATATATATGGATAATCTGAAAAAGATTTAGGAGCTTTGGAAGGATATTCATTTTGGCACTGTTAATTGTCCCAACTAGAGTGAGATGAAGAGATGATCATCTATAAACATATTGGTAAACTTCTATCAAATTGCCTAAATTAAGTTTAATCATTACATTTCATTGTGACAGTTGCTCCTAAATATTTAAACTCGTCTAACACAATCAACAAAAATTCATTGAGTTTGATGTAGTGTGTGAGAGCATTCAATATTTTAGATTTTATTGTTACACTGTTATTCAAGTTGATTTTAAACATTAGCCTACCACATTGAGTATTAATTTCAGTGATGAGATTGGGTGCCAGACACACAAACCCATATCACTTTGATTTTTCTTGTTCAAGCCCACCCTTTTATATTTGATTGCATCTGAACATGATTAGTTAGAGGTTCAATAGCAGCTATAAAAATCATTGGAGATAATGGGCATCCATTTCTGGCTCCACATTATCGCTCTATTATAAAAAAAAATCCTGGGAGGGAGAGGCTAGGGAAACGAGACATGATCTTCACGGAAGACACTTACAAGACCCACAAGACGAAAGAGATTGGCCACGGAGCGTCTCGCGGGGACCTTAAACATGAGACTTTGTTCCAAGAGATTGACCCAGGACCATCTTGCGAGGATGTAGAACATGAGATTCTTGAAAGACACACCCTACTTAAAACCAATATCAAATAAGAACACAGGCAGCAAAACACTCAGTCGTGTAAAGGCTTTTAGCAGACATAGATCCAGGGTCCTCAGCGCATATAAAGCGTATAAGGACAATACGTTACAGATGAAATGTTGATGACTAAGCGAAGAAGAAAGAGCAGCGCGAAGAAAAGAGACCCAAAAGCGTTGGAGAGAAAAAAATGCAAGAAAGAAAAAGAATAATCTATGTGCAAATTCAGAAAATAAGGAAAGTAATAATCAGCCTGGAACAAGTGGAATTGAAAAAAAGCAGGTCCAATCGGGCTCAGAAATAAAAGACAAAGAGTAAAAGACAAAGTAGAACTTCATAAAGATGTTCAAAAATGTTGGTGCAATACACATGCAGAGCAGGTTAGAGATTATGAAAGCAGTGGAATTCGAAAGGCTCAAAAAGACGTTGACGCGATACAAATGCAGAGAAAGTTAAAGAATATGAAAGCAGAAAAACTCAAAAGTATCAAAAAAAAAGATAGCAAAGATCGCAGTAGCACAAACAAATGGAAATTATTACTCGAAAAAAGGGAAAATAATCACCATGGACCAGATGTAATTGAAAAAAAAGCAGGACAAAGCGAGGTCAGAAATAAAAGACAGAGTAGAGTAAAATGTCATAAAGAGGTTAAAAAACAAGGGGGCCAAACACATGCAGAGCAGGTTAGAGATAATGAAAACAGTGGTGTTCAAAAGACTCAAAAAAAACGTAGGGCGCGATACACATGCAGAGTAAGTTACAGAATAAGAAAGCAGACAAAAACGAAAGTTTCAAAAAAAAGAAAGTAAATATCGCATTAGCACAAAGAGAAATTATTACTCGGAGAAATAACGGAAAGGCGAATAGAGATTGAATACATGGACACAGGTAATATGTCAGAAGTATGTAAATATTGTAAGGCTTTGAAGTTTAAGTCAGAGACTTGGAGATTGTCTAATTCGTGTTGCTATCAGGGAAAAGTAGTGTTTATACACAATAAGGAGGCATATCCAAGAGAATTAAAAGATTTGATTATTGGTAAAAGTGAAATCCACAAACACTACAGGCAAAATATCAGAGTCTACAATAATCTTTTCACATTTGCATCATTCAATGCTCAAAACGTAGATTTACACAAGAATGGACCATACGTTATGACAATCTGTGGTCCAGCAACAATTAAAGCAACGACAAGTTTAATTTTGAACAAACCACAATTCGGTCAGGTGTATATTTATGATCACAGAGAAGCGATGCAACATAGAATTGAAATAGTTAAATGATCTGACATATTAGACATTATACAGCCAATAATGTATACAAATCCATACGTCCAAAAGTATTGCACTTTACACAAAATTTATCTGCAAAACACGGACAAAGTTTTCTTGGATTCTATATGAATCAGAAAGACCACGCACACATATATAATAAACCAACATGTGACGAATTATCAGCGATAATAGTTTTGAAAGACGGAAATATTAGAAACAGAGTAGATATTTGTGTTTATCCAAAAGCAAAACATGAATCGACATTTCTGTCTAATATTTCACCACATTCCAATCCATTACTCTTTCCTTTGCTTTTCCTAGATGGAGAAACAGGATGGTCATACAATATGAAATACACGAATTAAAAAAAACGAATAACACCCAGTGTCCTGCGGTGGGTTGGCACCCTGCCCGGGATTGGTTCCTGCCTTGTGCCCTGTGTTGGCTGGGATTGGCTCCAGCAGACCCCCGTGACCCTGTGTTCGGATTCAGCGGGTTAGAAAATGGATGGATGGATGGATGGAATAACACCCACACAATATTTCGGGGCAATATTAGTGATACGTTCCAATGTATTTAACCCACTTCTGTCATCTCAACGTCTAATGCAACATTACATTATTAATGCGTATCTAAAAGTCGAAGCTAATCATCTCTTCTTTATTAAATCGAATCAGGCAAAACTTAGAATGGAATATATGCAAGGTCTCATTGATCACGTTCAAAATTCAAATATCAATAGTTCAGACGAATTCAAAATAGGTAAAGCAGTAATATTGCCATCATCATATCAAGGTAGTCCAAGAGTATTGCAACAATTACTGTATATCATGATGCAATGACAATATCCAGAACTATCGGTCGGCCAGATTTATTTATTACAATGACGTGCAATCCACAATGGCCAGAAATCCAGAGATTCTTGAAAACAATGCCACCGACTACATCGGCTCAGGATATTCCGACTTTCGTAAGTAGATTGTTTTATTAGAAAGTCTTCATTTTATTTAAAGAACTCGAAAAGCGGTGTTCGGTCAAATCTGATCATACATTCACACAATCGAATTTCAAAAACAGGGTTTACCACACATGCATTTATTGGTTATTTTGCAAAAAAAATTATTAACTGCTGATAGAATATCTACAAGCGTTAACACTGTCTGGTCTCCCACCAGCTGAATTACTGTTAAAAGAAGGATGTATCGTAATGTTATTGTGTAATTTATGATTGAGTGATGGACTATGCAATGGGATAAGATTAGTTGTATTAAAAATTGGTCGAACAATTCTATCATGTAAAATTTTAACAGGCAACAAAAAATGTAATGTAGTATATATTCCATGAATAACATTAGACACCAAAGGAGACCTTGATATGCCATTCGTATTAAAACATTTACAGTTTCCTGTTAGAATAGCTTTTGCTATGACAATTAAATCACAAGGGCAGGCATTCAGAAAAGTTGGTTTATTTATAAGAGAAAAAGAAACGATATTCACTCATGGGCAGTTATACGTTGCGTTGTCACAATGTAAGTCCAAAAACGGAATCAAAATTCAATGCAATCTTGAAGAAAACATAATTCCAAATATTGCTTTTACTGAAGTTCTAAAATAAAAGTGAAAATAATGAAAGAGCAACAATTCCAAGAAAAAACTAAATCTTAAAAGTGTGTATCCGTAAAACAAAACACGGGGGTCGGCGAGCGAAGCGAGCAGGGGTCAAACCCCCTAGTAATTAAAAAATATTAAGAAATTATATTACTTATGTAAATCAAAGATTTGGTTATTGTATGGTAAATTAATTCACTGACAGACATTCAGACCAAAAACAAATTTGCACATGACATTAAATAAATAACCTTGTTTTTCTCTGTAAAAAGTTTTTTTGTACATCTAGAAATAGCACAGCATTTCATTCAGCGATCTTACATATTCATGATTCAGACAATGAAAACTTGAAGATCAACTCTTCTAGTTTGTAATTTATTTTTATGTGAGATACATGAAATGATTTGTTCACTTATAAATGCCTTGAGGGTTTCCCGAAGTATTTACACTGTAAATGACTGTATTTATAATTGGGTTCTAATTCTTTATCCACCCGGGAGGCCAATATAACAGAACAATGGAGGGAGGCTTCATTTCAGAACTATATGCCTTCCCAACCCACTAGATGGAAACATCCCTAGGTTTTGCAACCCATTCTGATACCCACAAGGAATTTTGGGACTTATAGTACAGTGAGGCAGCCCTGCTGTTGTCTGTGGATGCCTCCAGAGTGCACTATAGAGATTTATGTTCCCTGATTTAGGGAATTTATAATTGACTAGGAAGTATTTCCATCAGGCTATGCCCTGGCACCGGAAGTATTCCCAGATCCAAGATAAAGGGAGCTGCTCGATCTCACTTGAGTTAAGTCGGAGTCTGGATTTAGAGGGCAACACTTGCAGGAGAAAGAGGAGTTGGAAGAGAAGAAGAAGAGAATGGAGAGAAATCATTATTGATTATGATTGTCTGGTTGTAAAAAAGTATTGTGGAGATATATCCATTATTTGAACCCATGACTCTGTGAGTGCCAGTTATGTCTGGGGTTTGGGGTTCTGTGGTGCCCCCTGTCTTCCACAATACATATATAACTATAGATATACCGTTTTTTACTTAAGAACAGATAACTTTGTGAGGAATTGTTATAAATTCCTCATCTGCTAATAATAATTAATGTAATTGTCACAACTGAATTGTGCTAATGTTTGTGGTCTCATAACATAATTATGTCCTCATGATATAAGCCTGTGAGACAAAAGCACCCTAACAAATGACTACAACAGCAACAAATGTACTTGAGCAGTTAAGTCTCAAGTTCTTTAATAAGCAGACCTTTTTCTTACTCTATTACTAGGGGGCTTCGCCCCCTGCTCGCTTTGCTCGCCAACCCCCTGTGTTTGGTTTTCTGGATACACACTTTTAAGATTTTTTTTTCTTTGAATTGTTGCTATTTCATTAGTTTCACTTTTATTTCAGAACTTCATTAAAACAATATTTGGAATCTTTGGAGTCCCAATATGCTGAATCTTTTAAATAAGGTCAGTGAGACATGTGTTTATTGACTTTGTACCATAATTCAGGATAGGTTTCTCTGTTTGGAATTTTAGCACAGACAAAATGATCTACATCATCAGCAGTTAATAATTTTTTTTGCAAAGTAACCAACAAATGCATGTGAGGTAAACCCCGTCTGACTTAAACTTCAAAGCCTTGCAATATTTACTGTGGAACGAGCCCCGGACACAGACAGGCAGACATGTTATTTTTGCACCACCACACGTTTATTTAAACTATTATTTACACAGTCCTTAAGTGCATCTATCTATCTATCTATCTATCTATCTATCTATCTATCTATCTATCTATCTATCTATCTATCTATCTATCTATCTATCTATCTATCTATCTATCTATCTATCTAATAATTTCCGTTTGTTTTCGCTACTGCAATCTTTCCTTTTTTTATACTTTCTAATTTTCCTACTTTCATATTCTTTAACTTTCTCCACATTGTGTATCACACTGTTTTTTTTTGAGCCTTTCGAATTCCACTGCTTTCATAATCTTTAACCTGCTCTGCATATGTATAGCGCCAACGTTTGTGAACGTCTTTATGAAGTTCTACTTTGTCTTTTACTCTCTGTCTTTTAATTCTGAGCCCGATTGGACGTGCTTTTTTTCAATTCCACTTCTTCCAGGCTGATTATTACTTTCCTTATTTTCTGAATTTGCACCTAGATTATTATTTTTCTTTTTTGCTCTTTTTTCTCTCCAACACTTTTGAGTCTCATTTCTCCGTGCTGCTTTCTTTTTGCTTAGTCATCAATGTTTCATTTATAAGGTATTGTCCTTATACAATTCATATGCGCCGAAACCCTGGATCTGTGTGTGCTCAAATCCTTTAGACGACTGAATGTTTTGCTGCCCGTTGTCTTATTTGATATTAGTTGTAAATAGGACGTGTCTTGCAGGAATCTTATGTTCTACGTCATCATGAGACGGTCCTGGGTCAATCTCTTGGCACAAAGTCTCATGTTTAAGGTCCCCACGAGACGCTCCGTGGCCATTCTCTTTCTTTTCATGGGTCTTTTAAGTGTGAAGATCACATCTCGTCTCCCGTCTTTCTCTCCCAGGATTTTTTTTATAATAGATAGATGTATCTTAATGTGTCTGTGTCTTGCGTAGCTTAATCTTTTTTTATTGTTCTTTCATTGTAAAGAATGACTTCTTGTCTGTGAAATGTGCTCAAAAAACAATCTTTACTTACTTACTTACTTTTCAGTTTTGCAATGGATACCATATTAATCAAAACGCACATGGATATTCCAACTTCAAATGTCACTCAAAAATTAACAGATCACCAGGACCAAATAATATTTATCATTAATTTCTTAAGGAGGTTAGCAAGTACATATATAGACCCTTGACGTATGCATTTAGGAAGTCACTGAACATTGGGGAAATTCTGAAGGACTGGAAAATGAATGGCAAATATTATCCTGTTATATAAAACGGTTGACCAGGCAGATCCAAGCAAATATAGGCTACTAAGCTTAATGTGCATCAGAGCTAAATTAATGGAAGGAATTATTAAGAGTAAGAATGAGCAACTCATGGCAAGAACAGGAGTTTTACTGAACATTCAGCATGGGTTCAGAAGAGGAGATCATCTTTTACCAATATGCTGGAATCCTATGAGGAAGAAACAGAAGGATATAATTATTTATTTTGACTTTCAGAAAGCATTTGATTGGGTGCCACATGAGAGCTTGGGTATAAAACTAAAAGAAGTAGGAGTTCAGGATGTTGTTTGAAGGGGGGTGTAAAATTGGCTCGGACACAGGAATTGATGTTAAAAGAATGGTGTCCCACAAGGGTCAGTGCAAGGCCTGCTGCTATTTGTAATATATATAAATGATCTGCATAGGAATGTAAATAACAAGCTGGTCAAGTTAGGTGGATTGGCAGATAATATAAATTTGTTGAATCATTAAAGAGAGGCAGATTTTTGGCAGATGAAATTTAATGTAAATAAGTGTAAAGTATTATATGTGGGAAGTAAAAATGTTTGGGTTTGAATACACAATGGGGCTGTCTGAAAATCCAAAGTAAATCTTATGAGAAGGATTTAGGAGTTGCAGTGGACTTGACACTACCAACTACCAGACGGTGTTCAGATGCCATTAAGAAGGCTAACAGAATGTTAGGTTTTATAATACAATGTGCATAATACAAGTCCAAGGAGGCTATGTTAAAGTTTTATAACACAATGGCAAGGCCTCATCTGGAGTACTGTGTGCAGTTTTGGTCTCCAGGCTACAAAAAGGAGATAGTAATATTACAAAAGGTCCAGAGAATAGCAACTAGCCTGATGAGGGAAAATTAAAAGATCTGAACATTTTCAGTATAAGCAAAAGAAAATGAAGATAGGACATGATTGAAGTGTTTAAAAATTTGAAGGAAATTAGTTCAATGGATCAAGACTGTTATTTTAAAATTAATTCATCATGAACACGGGGACATAGTTGGTAACGTATTAAGGGTACGTTTCACACAAACATTAGAAAGTTTTTCTTCACACAGAGAACAATAGACACATGAAATAAGCTATCAAGTAGTATGGTAGACAGTAGGACTTTATGGACTTTCAAAACTAGACTTGATGTTATTTAGAAGACTTAAGTGGATAGGACTGGAGAGCTTTGTTGGGCTGAATGGCCTGTTGTTATCAAGATTGTTCTAATGTTCAGATGTAATTCAGTTTAAACTTTGCCCTATACCATGTGATTTAAGCTATGCAGCACAAACTAGTCATGAAGTTATGGAATGAGTGAGGGCCAGTGCACCTTCATGGTTCATGCATGTTATATACAAATTAGATCTGTGTACCAGACTGTTTTTTAATCTGGATCCCACAGATACTAAGACTGTTTCCATCTGCTCAAAGTAATTTAAAATCTGTTAATAGAGGTTAAGCCATTGCAAAACTAAGATTCTTAATGTAGTCATACACTTTTGTTATGAATAAACGTCTTTGTTTCCTTACATTGCTTGTTTGGCTTTAGACACCAAGTTTCACTTTTGTTTATTTTCGGTTAAAATGAAAACCCAGTCCCATTAAGTAAGATCAACTACATGATGAGTGTCAGAAGCTTTCTTTCAACAACTTCATAACCATGCATACGGTATAAATATAATTTTAATTATGATATACAGGAATCTGGTGAATTGTGATTTTACACTGAAAAGATTTCTTTATATTTTGGAAAGAATTTATTTTTTATAAAATTAACTTAAATGAAATCAAGAAAATGTGTCAAAACAAACTATATAATGTCATGACAAACACTATACACAAAAGAAAAGAAACACAAAACAATGTACAGTAAATTCAATTCAGTTCAATTTATTTTATTTTTGTATAGTGATCTTCACTGAGTGCAGGTGTAAACCTCTGTGACAAGTTCTCATGTACAATGCAAGTATAAAATGCAAATATGGTCAACCCTTCATCTCACTCTAGCCGGAAGAATTAACATCGTTAAGATGAATATCCTTCCTAAACTTCTCTTTTTATTTCAAAACATTTCAATATATATCAATAAATCGTTTTTTAAACAATTAGATTCAATAATAACCTCATTCATTTGGAACTCAAAACACCCACGTATCCGAAGAGCGACCCTACAAAGACCTCAGGCAGAAGGTGGCATGGCTTTACCTAATTTTCAGTTTTATTACTGGGCAGCAAACATACAAGCCATAAAAACCTGGACACAAATAAATGCACATACACAGGCTTGGTCTGCAATAGAAGTAAAATCCTGTAGTACTTCTTTATATTCCCTGCTCTGCTCTCCAATAAATGAAAGTTATCGCAAATATACTAATAACCCAATTGTGCTTTACTCACTCAGAATATGGAACCAAATTAGGAAGCATTTTAAGATGGAAAATCTTTTATCAGTGGCACCTCTGCAAGGGAACCACCTCTTTCAACCTTCGCAAGTATATCCAGTTTTTAATACCTGGAAAAGTTTTGGGATTAAAATGCTCAGAGATCTTTATATAGACAACATATTTACATCTTTTGAACAATTACATTCAAAATTTAACCTCCCAGCTACACATTTCTTTTACTATCTTCAAATTAGAAATTTTGTTAAACAGAAATTGCCCGATTTCCCCCACCTTGCACCCTCCACAATGCTGGAAAAAATACTGCTCAATTCCGAGGAAACAAACACTATTTCCGCAATATATAAAATCTTATTAGAGTCCCTACCTTTCAAAGATCCAAGAGGACATTGGGAAGAAGATCTCTTAATCAATATATCAGAAAAGGAGTGGAAGGTAGCAAAGCAGAGAATTCACTCGAGTTCTATATGCGCAAAGCATAGAATTATTCAACTAAAAATTATATATCGAGCTCATCTGTCTCGCTTAAAACTGTCCAAAATGTTTCCAGGCCAGGATCCAACCTGCGAGCGCTGCAACCAAGCTCCTGCCTCACTGGGTCACATGTTCTGGGCCTGCACCAAACTAACATCATTTTGGACAAAAATTTTTAAGTGCCTCTCAGACAGCCTTAGTATCACAATCCCTCCTAACCCACTAACAGCTGTGTTTGGTGTCCTTCCAGATGGACTTGAATTGGAGAAGGACAAACAAACGGTGATTGCATTCACTACACTCTTGGCACGCAGACTTATTTTGTTAAATTGGAAGAATCCTAATTCTCCTCTTATAAGTCAGTGGGAAACTGATGTTTTATATTATTTGAAATTGGAAAAAATCAAATTTTCAGTTAGAGGATCTGTACAAAATTTTTTCAAAACTTGGCAGGATTTAATCAATATTATTTTAGAATAAGAGAATTAACTATTATTGCATTTAACTCCCTTCTCCATCTCTTATTTATATAGATATTTACTTCTCCCCTTCTTTTGTCTAATGTTGCCTTATTAAAAAGCTTAAAGCAATTTTCCTTTAGCTAAGCTCTCCTTCTCAGGGGTGGGGTTTGATTTGTCTTCAAATTTGTTGGGTTATAAATTGATCTGTTTGTATGGAATGATTACAATGAAAATTAATAAAATAAAAATATTAATAAAATACAAATATAAATTTTGCAAATTACTGAATAAAGAATACACATAAAGGCAGAATTTTTTTAAAACACACAGAAAACAAAGTAGAAACTAATTAACACATAAGGAAACCAGCAATAGCTGTTCATTAATTAATTACTGAGTTATTGTGAGTTAATAACAGAGGAGAGGAAAACAAAAACTGTCATCACGCAGCACTAGGATCTGTATAGGGTTTGCATGTTGTCCCCTTGCATTTATGGATCGATTGATATTAGTGTGGAGGATTACCTGTTTTAACAACTGAATATTGGAAATTTGTCCATAACATTTCATAATTAACAAAATGTAACAAAATATGCATTCTCCTTCATGTCCTCTAAAGTAAATGGATTGTACTGCAGAGATCAGTGACTTTAAAAGTGGCAATAACATAGGATGCAACCTTTGCCATAAGTCAGTATGTGAAATTTCTATTCTGCAAGATGTCACCTGGTCACCTGTTAGTGTTATTATTCACCTCAGCAATGAAATCACAGAGTCGTAGAGTGAGTGCTGAAGCACATAACATGTAAAAACCACCTATCACTTTGTGCAACACCAAATGTTGGGGAAAAGTTGTATAAAGCACGCCATCATTGGACTCTGGAGAAGTGGAAATATGTTTTCTGGAGTGATAAATCACACTTTACTCTCTGGCAGTCTGATGTATGAATCTGGTTTTGGCAGATGCTAGGAGAACATCATCTTCCAGAGTGCATAGTTGGGTAATAGCAGGCTGATATTCAGGCTTTGAGCTAGGCCCCTTGGTTCCAATGAAGGATACCTTTAATGCTACAGCATACAAAGATATTTTAGACTGTGCACTTCCAACTTTGTGGCAACAGTTTTGGGAAGGCCATTTTCTGTTCCTGCACAACTATGCCCTGTGCTCAAAGCCAGGCCTGTAAGTGGCTGATTTGATACGTGTGGTGTAAAGGAATTGAAGTAACATGCACAGAGCCCTGACCTTATTGAATGCATTTGGGCTGAATTAGAACAACAATTATGGACTTCTCATCCTGAACATCAGTGTCTGACCTCATAAATGCTCTTTTGGACGAATGGGCATAAATTCCTACAGACACATTTAAAACTTTTGTGGAATGTCTCCCCAGAACTGCGGAGGCTGTTTATAGTTGCACAGGTGGGGACAGCTCCATATTAATGCCCATGGCTGTGAAATGGGATGTCCAAAAATACAATACATTAAAACCTATTGCTTTTATAGTACACTTCACTGAGTGCAGACACAGAGTGTTGTGAAAAATTCTGTTAAAATACAAGTATAGATTATACTAATTCAAAATACAGAACTAGTAGATAGATAGATAGATAGATAGATAGATAGATAGATAGATAGATAGATAGATAGATAGATAGATAGATAGATAGATAGATAGATAGATAGATAGATACTTTATTAATCCCCAAGGGGAAATTCACAAGTCCACATAAAAGAAAGTAGTAGGAGTGATCAGAGAGATAGAGAAAAAGGTAGAAAGATAAAGAAGATAAAGTCCTACATGGAGCTGGTGTAAAGGGCACCTAACTACTACTTTGACACATAGAAATACAGATTTGTTAAAACAGATTAGACAAATGGAGATCAACAATATCTAATTAATTGATGAACTATGGTCAGTTGTCAAAAGAGGAGATTAAAACTGTAAAAGAGACAGTCAAAAACAAAGCTGATGAGAGAATCTTTCCAACTGATGATTCAACAAGGTCATATAGGTGTGATCGTCAGGTGTCCACAAACCTCTGGCCATATAGTGAAGCTTGATAAAATCTAAACTAATACTTTATTTATAGGTTTCTTTTACAGGATTGCACACAGTACACTCTGATTGGCTATGTAATTGTTTCCTGCAAAGGACCAACATGCAGTCTAACAAATTTGACTTTTGCCTTACATCCAGTGCAGTTGCGTAATCAATGGCTGTCTGTGTTTATAAGCTGGGCAGAACATGTAGGATTAAATTTATACCTGTAATGTGTGATCAGTTCTTCTAACTTCATTGCATACTACACGCATACTTAAACTCTTCCTCATTAGCTTAGAAAAGCAATCCAAGTAGGTAAATGTCAGTATGGTGGTAAACTAGATGACAAGTAAATCAGCTGTAATTATACATGAAAACTTTAGCAGGGACTAGAAATGCTTATGCACATCTACTTTTTCACTCCTACTGCACCAGATGATGAATATTTCTTTGTTGCTGTATGTGATATGAGGAGGACATTTAAATTAGTTAATGTCCATAAGACATTTGGTCTTGATGGAATTTTAGGGCATATTCTAAAAAACAATCAGCTAACATCTTCTGTGACATTGTTAATATTACACTTAGAGAATCTGTAATCCCTGCCTGCTTCGAAGTGACAACAATTATTCCTGTGTATAAGAAAATAAAAATGAACTGTCTGAATAAATACAGACTGGTGGTACACACTTCATTCATGAGAATGGGTATTTTTAGAGACTGGTGCTTGAACACATTAAACAGAATATTCCAAATAGTCATGATCACCTATATTTTGAATATCATCCTTTGCACTCCATAGAATCCTTACACATCTGAATAATAAAAACTGCAATTCCTGTTTATAGACTACAGCTTAGCATTTAGCACTGTTGTATCATGAAAGATAATGACCAAATATCTCAGTTTATGACTTTGTGCCATGCTCTGCAATTGGTTTCTGGGCTTTCTAGCCAATAAACCTCAACATGTGCAGAATGATATTACTGTATTACGTCCTCCAAACTTACACTCCACACAGGCACTACACAGAGTAGTGTTCGAAGCCCCCATCTTTATTCCTGGCAAGACACATCTCTGTCATTATATTTGCTGATAACTCCACCATCATAGATAACCAGCAATTAAAGCTTACAGCAAAGAGGTGTACCTGACGACAAAGTGATGATAGGACAACAATCTTACCCTTTAATGTCAACAAAACCAAAGAGTTGTTCATAGACTTCAGGAAGCAGAAGGAAGATCACACTCCCATCTGCATTTGAGGGGGTGCTCTGGAGATGGTGAGCAGTTTTATATTTCTTTGAGTAACCATCTCTGATGATCTGAAGTTGGGACAACACATTTTGGATATACAGTAAGCAAGAAGACTTGCCAACATCTAACATGTCAACAACAAAAACACTAATGTAGAATTTGTTACAACATTTCAGTAATGCATAATATGAAAATATATTCTTTTAGTTGACACTTTTAAAAGTTAAGTGCAACTTGATATAAAGAAAATGTATGTGTATTCAGAGCCCAAGCTAGAACTGATGACATTTGTCATTTGTCACTTTCCACTGAGTATGTCTCATCTCTTCCAATACAGGAGAGTTCTAAAGGCATTTTCTATTCACCCAAAATTGCACTTATTCCAAGCAGTGTTTTAAAATTTAAACCTGAAAATGAACTTTTCGGTAAGGGTGTTCTAAAAGATAACAATAAAAATTCCCAGATAATAGAAGGTAACCAAGGAAATGAGATAAGACATTTAATATATCTGGAGGACATGCAAGATTTGTTTTGTTCATTTCCCAATTTATTTTTAAATGGTGAAATAATGTAACTTATTTTTTTTCTTTGCAAGATTGATTTTAGTTCATTCTAGCCAATATATTTTGAGTCTCTGAACACAGTATGCCTCTCTGGTATTTCATACTTGCATAGACCTGATCTTAACCTATATTGTGTCAACAGCTGCTAAACTCAAGAGCTGTGTTTCTTCACTATTCAGTGCTTCCTTTCCAACAAACAGGGAACTCTGCCCTTTGAGACCTCTGTTCTCGCTTACATCATAATTTGCTCTAGGCAGAGCCTACTTAAAACAACCAATTTTTTTGTGTAGTTTAAAAAAAGTCAAGCTACAGCTTTAGAATGGGTCAAATGCTGCTTCATGTTTGGGCGAAAAATATTAAAAAAAAGTCTATGGAAGAAGTAGTGATAAAGCCAGAGGGACATTTTAAAAAGTGTCATCTGAGAATATTGAGGTATTGCATGTACATTATTTATACAGACTACCATCATGAAAATACAATCTGCCTTTAATTGACATTTCTTATATAGACATGTAAAACTTAGAAAAAATGGAAAAGATATATATAGTGTACACTACATAGTTTACATAAACCTTTTACTTTATCCTTATGTTGCCCATTCTGATTGTTAGTGTCATCATACAGTTATACTAAAAATGCATGCATATGTTTTTAGTTTTAAGATGAGATGTAGCTAAAAAGGACGACACGGTGGCGCAGTGGGTAGCGCTGCTGCCTCGCAGTTGGGAGACCTGGGGACCTGGGTTCGCTTCCCGGGTCCTCCCTGCGTGGAGTTTGCATGTTCTCCCCGTGTCTGCGTGGGTTTCCTCCGGGCACTCTGGTTTCCTCCCACAGTCCAAAGACATGCAGGTTAGGTGGATTGGCAATTCTAAATTGGCCCTAGTGTGTGCTTGGTGTGTTTGTGTGTTTGTGTGTGTCCTGTGGTGGGTTGGCACCCTGCCCAGGATTGGTTCCTGCCTTGTGCGCTGGGATTGGTTCCAGCAGACCCCCATGACCCTGTGTTCAGATTCAGCGGGTTGGAAAATGGATGGATGTAGCTAAAAAGTCCTCATAACTAAACCATTGCAAGTAATACTTTTAAAATTAAATAAAAATAATTCTATTGCTAGCTTCATTGATTTGGTCATTTTTTCATGATTCACAAAATAATGATTAATGACTGAAATGTGATTTCCTGGAAGCTGAGGAATAATCAAGCAAAACAAAAATCAAAATAAACCACTTTTGTTTCAAGTACTTAACACCAGCTAGTTGTCCTTCCTTTTAAATACATTACTATTGAAACATTGGCATTTGTAAGAAATAACTTATATTAATTGCAGTCATAGGTCACTCCTTTGTCTTTAAAATGGACACATAGTGCTTAATTTTTACTTATGAAAGGTATGAATTAAACAAGTAATCATTTTAAAAACTATATTTCATTGGAATAATTTTATACTATTATAGTGAATAATAGCATTTACCTCATGGATAATATCAGGTTTGTTGTCTGTGATTATCTTTTATATAAATGTAGGATTCTGACTTTTTGTAAAGGCTTTTTTTTTTGTAATCTGTGTCTCCTCCTGTCTATAAATGCAACTTATATTTTTGTTCCTACAATATGTTTCCAGTCTAGATAAGGGAAGTCTCCTTTCATATGTAATCAACTTTCATGTAAAATTATACCTACGTAATAAAAATGCTTTTCTAAAATTAATGTAAAAATATAGAAAATAAAAATGGGTTTGACGCTTATCAGGCGCTTTGTCTATGTGACAATGTGGGTTCAATTCCATACTCCCATCTTCTCTCCGGGAGCCCTTGAACCCGTCACCGTCGGTAATGCTACCGATGAGCTAGGCAGGGAGGCAACAACAATGGAACAAGGGGATGGTGTATAAAAGTGCCAAGTGCTTTTATTTAAAACAATCAAAACAATGTTCAAATTAAATAAAGTGTAGTGCTTCAAAGTCTTCATTAAATAAATAATCCATAAAAACAGAGGTGAAATTGTGGAGGTTAAAAATATAGAAAAAAAATCCTCTAAAAACAACGAGGTTAAAACACAATGCAGGAAGCACTCTTTTAAAAACACAACACAAAGCCCGGTGACTTTGTACCTAGTGGCTCCCCTGCTTCTCCCGTCTGGGCTTCTCAACAGGGGAGTCACCCTACTTGCAGCTGTCCTTCACTCTGCCTACTTCAGCTGTTCAGTTCGCCACTCCGATCCCTGGCTCCGGTAGGCTCCTCCTGACAGCGACCTGGGTTCCTCAACGACCAGGGCGCCCACGCTCGGGAATACACACCCCAAGTCCTGACTCCCGCTGCCTTGGGCGGAGAGTCATCTGCCTTCCGGTCACTTCCGCCCTTCAGAATAAACTGTGCGGGAGCGACCAGTACTGCTACTCCTTCAGGTGTCGGCCTAACACCCAAGCTACCTGTACAGCTGCACGCCAGCCTGCACTTGCTCACTCTCCAGCACCGGCTTTCTCTCTCTCTCTCTCCACTGCTTCCTTTCTGCCACCTCCGTTTCTTTCTCGTCTTTTTCTTTTCTTCCCTTTTTAGCCAACTTGCGCTTCTATTTATCAAGAGGGCATGGCAGCTTGGCAAATCAGCAGCCCCAGGAACAATCACGGATGCGGGCGATTTCTCACCTGTGCACTCATGCCCACATCGCGAATCGCCCCAAGAACCGCTTCAGCCACATAACCACCACACCCCCTCACCAAGCCGCCAGCGCGGTGATTATTTATTTCAAAACTGGACCCACTATACTTCAGTCTACTTTTGCTTAACTATTAATAAGTTGATTGTTTGGTCTGATGCTGCTAACTGGTTCAAGTGAGCACTTCATACTTGTGAAAGAATGCTAATAATAAATTATTTTTTCTTTGTTTTTCTTTGTGGAGCTAGTTTTTTTCAAGTTTTCAAGTTATAGCAGGACATAATATTGAATATAATAAAGAACAGTACAAAATTACTGATTCTGGGTGGTGTATGGTCACCATGAAGGGCTTGTTGTTGCTTGTTTTTACAGGTAGCTTTTGGTTTTCTTATTGATAAATTGTTTGATAAAAACACATTTCTGATTAGAATGATTACGATTGCAGACATGTCTGATAATTCATGATGGTGCAATGGGTACCACTACCACTTAAAATATGTGTACTGAATTGTAATTGTAATAAATGATAATAATTTTTCATTTGTGTGAACAAAGTCTTTAAAAATTTACACTGTGTAGAGATACCAAGCTGGATTGCTATTTTCTATGCTAAAATGTACTTGGTGTCCTTCCTGTAATCATCCTTTCCTTTTGTGTTATAATTAATAAATAGGCATTTTTTTGTATGTTATTGGCACCTAGGTTTTAGCAAATGTGCAGAAGGCTACTAGGAAAGTCCTTTCCTATCACAATATATAGTCAAATAAATAAATTTTGCAAGTTTTTTTTTTTTTACTACAATCAACTTTAAGTTCTGATGTGTAATCTCAGAGCATATGGGACACTTGTTTAATGAAAGGTCAAAATGCCTTCTGGTGATCACTTAATGGTAAGCTGGCTCAGATGAATGGAGTTTCAACTGGAGTGCCCCTGCAAAATCCACATTGAACGGTTGCAGGAAAAGACTACAAGACTGAGACATGGAGCTTGAATAGAATTGGGCTCAAACAGCGGCTATTGCTCTTCGCGATAATGTCCATCTAGAGAAGCCATTTTATTTCAAACTCCGTCCTCCTGGAGATGGTTAGGTTGTTTCCTCCAATTAAAAACCCAACATTAGTAACAATATAGTGGCTGATCAGGGGAGTCTGACCAGGGTTGTGGTCTGCTATGGCCCTTGTACTGCTGATGGCTCTATTTAACTCCCTTTTTTGATCCTGAGTCAGGCTCGGCCCAAAGTAGAGTGCCAAATTTTCCCTGTAGATGGTGCTTGATTGGCCAGGAGGGAGCTTTTGTGGCTGTCATTCTTGCCACAGATTAGACATGTTTATATGGTACATTCTCTCCAGGGTCTCTGGTTAGGCTGCTTCACTACATAATCTACAAGCCGTTTTCTTTCCTTCACCTAATAGGGTCCTTGGCTGTGGGCAAAGATGTTAGAATGTGAGGCAGGAATAAGGACCATGAACCAGTCAAAATTTCCTAAGGCCATGCCTCAGTGACATCGGTGGACTTGGGCTTTTTGTGCCATCTCTATAGTTTCCCTCAAAATTGGCTTTACTTTGTTACATCAATTGTTCAGTTGTGCGATATACACCAAGAAACAAGGGTGGGTTTGAAGAGGGAGGATTGGGGCACCATGTAGAAGATGAAGAGGATAAGGGGGAGGAGTTGATCCAAGTCCGTGCTATCCTCTCCGACCACCCTTTTACACATCTTCATCAGTGTTTAGCTAAAACACTTCACCAGCCCATTCATCTGAGTTTGTTACAGTGAAGTTCTCAGATGCCTAATGTGGGGAATTTTGTTGAGTTTAATAAACTTACCTGGCCACTTCAGGGCAATACACAGTGTGGGAGCATCCTTGGATGAATCCCCTTCATCCGCTGCTATACTTTTCTGCATTGGACCCTTTAAGTGCGATACCATCTTTCTGCTTTTATTTTGTGACTAGTTGCGCAAAAGGATCACTTCATATGGGAGCATGTGGAGGACAGCCATCCACATGCTCTATGTTTGGCTTCAAAACTTAATTTGGTGGGTTTGATGAGTTTTCCCATGGACACAGGTAACACTTGTCTCTTTTCCCTCATACTGTTGCAAAGGGACGTATCATATATTAGCGGCCAACGCTGGTAATGTTGCTCCTGGAGTATATCAGAGCTATGATCCATTGCTGATTAATTTGTATCACTCCAATAAAAGAAAAGACAAAAAGGTGTTACAATAAGACACAGGAAACATCAAAGGTTTGGGGCAGCCACCCATATAATATCCCTGGCTGCAAAGTGGGTATTTCTTGTGAGTTGTGAATGGTACAATGCCCAAAACAGAACTGATTTGAGTTTGGTAAAATGGCGGCTTTAAAGGCCATGACCAGAAGTGACGTCATCTGGACCGGGACTGGAAGTGATGTCATCGAGACCGTAAGCAACGTCAGCCGGAGCACCGTCTTCAGGACCAAAAGCGACGTCATCCATGGAGCTGTTGCCAGAAATGACATAATCAATGGCACTGGTACCGGAAGTGACATCATCAATGGTGCCGGTACCTAGTGGGATTCCCCGAGGATGGTCTGCAGAGGATGGAGAGAGAAAGTTATTGCAGCTCGCCACCCCCTGGTCTGGCATGGTACTACTATTATTTAAGCCCTCTAGCTGTCTTTCATGCGCATGTATGTGACAAGGGTTAGATGTGGATGTGGCCCAGTACCTTCTTCCTGGTGTCCACCCACAATACATCGGCTCATTGAGCTTAGGTCAGTTGGCCTCTGATTGTCTGAGTCTTCCGCACTGGTAGCAGTAGAAAAATGGCTGGGAGGTGTCCTTCTGTTGAGCCCTTGAATCTGCATCTCGGCAGGGTTGTTTGCACCATGGAGGATTGAAAGGTTATGGCCTTCTTTGTTCATCCAGCTTTTTGGCCTGTGAGATGCCTCAGTGGCATGCTATGATTTCTGCAAGGCTCTCCATATTTTTCCAGCAATACCGCTTCTCAGGCCAGGCAAGGTATTCCTGAAAAGCATGTATGAGGAAGTTGACAACACAATCTTGACAACCCTCTTAACAGAATTCTCCCCTGGCTTCAGGCTCCAGGCCAATTTCTCCCACAGGTCAAATGAGATTGAACCTCCAGTCCTGGCACTCAGAGGTCAGCTCAGAGGATGTATTAGGCTAGAATTTCCTATTTTACCAGGTTGTAATTCCCTGTCACCCACTTGTCCAGGTCGTCATAGGACCACTGGGGCTTGTTTATAAGGAAGGGTGCAAGAATGTGTGTCCAATCTTGAGTCAGCTACTGGTTTCTGGTTGTGGTTCTCTCAAATATAAGGAGACATGCCTCCACATCATCTATAGTCTGCAAGGGCACTAGTTACCTGTGAGTGGCCGTGTGCTTGCTTGGATTGCAGGGCCTCTTTTTCATTTCTCCTCACTTCAGGCTCTGCAAATCATTCATTTTTAGAGTAAGGTTGCTAGGTCCATCTGCACCATCATCTGCAAGGGAAATCTGCATGAGCACACCATTGTAAAAAGGAGAAGATAAAAGGAAATGAGGAAGGGCTGGACACCAATTGGTAACCTATTTAATGTGGAAAAGTATGAAAGGAAAAAAAAGTCCAGACAGCAAAAGGGAATTGTGGACATTCCTCATCCAGGGCGGCCTGTTCCTAGAAGGGAACTTTGTTAATATCTCAGAGCTCTTTTCTCACTTGAATAAGGTTCACGAATGAATGCAGTGTCTGCTCTTTAAATAGCCTGCGGGAGGAAAAGGTGGAACCTCCAGGGCTAGCCTGGAAGTGGTATCAGCATGCTTCATCATCCAGCTTGTGGGTGAAACGTTAGCAAGCCCTTATACTCGAAATGTCATGTGGATGCTCCTGATTCGTGTGCATGCAAGCAAAAGTAGAAAAACTAAAGTAACTAGGTATGGAATACAAAATACACAAACCAGAATAGGAACCTGTATCTCAAATGTGTACAGGGATTTTGTGATAAGGAATACATGTGAGGTCACTTGCAATATACTGTGCAGAAATAAGTAATAGTATTAGAGAATGCCAGGACTATACTTATTTCATGCTTTAATAGTGTTAGTTATGTTTAAAAATTGAAACTACTGAATTTTAACGTATATAACTTTACAGATATAAAAATCTCTGGTTCAAGAGGACATCTTAATATCACAAAAGGGGACAGTAACCTCACTTTTAAGTTAACTGAACGTCCTGCTATTTCTTGTAAGATGTCACGGCCAGGAGACACTTTTTAAGTAGTAACCTTCTACAGTGTTGAATAAATTAAAATTTGGATTCCATGAATTACAAAATGTTCAGAGGTAGTTTGTAGTTGTGAAGCAGTATGTTATGAAACAGAAACAACAGCGTAGAGTATGGAGTGGTTAATTTTAAATAGGTAATCCTGTGAATGTTATGAATATTTGTTAGTTTATTGTGCATTTATATTTAGTCAGTTTCTCATGTGTTTCTCTTCTTTGCAAAGAAAATACATTTTAGCCACTTTTTGCATGCAGTTGTTTGAGTCTAAGCTTTTGTTAGTTCAATATTGTTCATGAGCTTACCACTAAAAAAATCTTTGCAAAAAAGAACCTGGGCAATGAACCTATGGGTTTTAAGAAGAAATGTTGTCATGTGCCATATTTTGGAATTTTGATTTTCATTTTTGGGCGGCACGGTGGCGCAGTGGTAGCACTGCTGCCTTGCAGTTAGAAGACCCGAGTTCGCTTTCCGGGTCCTCCCTGCGTGGAGTTTGCATGTTCTCCCAATGTATGCGTAGGTGTCCTCCGGGTACTCTGGTTTCCTCCCACAGTCCAAAGACATGCTGGTTAGGTACACTGGCGATTCTAAATTGTCCCTAGTGTGTGCTTGGTGTGTGTGTATGTGTGTGTCGTGTGGTGGGCTAGCTCCCTTCCCAGGATTTGTTCCCTGCCTTGCGCCCTGTGTTGGCTGGGATTGGCTCCAGCAGACCCCTGTGACCCTGTAGTTAGGCTATAGCGGGTTGGATAATGGATGGATGGATTTTCATTTTTTTATCTGTATCAGACTATCCAACTGTATGTGTTTTGAAACTGTTTATTCTAGTTAATCTATCCCAGCAGTATGGGACACTGGGCAGAACCCAACCATGGAAGCAAAAGCAGTTTATTACCAGGGACTCTCATCTACTAATATTAATTGAAAGTTGATAAGTAACATTAACAGAATGTTGTTGGATTATGGCAAACAAGTGTTTTACAAGATAACAAAAGAAAGTTACAAGAACAAAAGACAATTAAGATTAGGCAATATCTATTAAAGAATAAATAATCACAAAGCAAGTACGCTCAGATGGCCAGGAGAACAGAAAAAAAAATCTTCAGTTAGGCTGGAGAAAAAAAAAAAACAATCTGCAGGGGTTCCATGACCAAAAGTCCGCCCAGCCCCCATTGGGTATTGTACCTAACATAAATGCTCCTAAATCAAACCTCTTAGTTTTCATGCTTTACATGACAGGATTTGATGAAGTTGGTCTCGTGAGCAGCTGAGACATTCATCCTTCATTCCAGTATCTCAGATGCCTACATGGTGCCTTGATCAGGTGCTAATGGCGTTGATCGCCCCGACAGAAGAACCGGAAAGAAACAGCAGAGAATAATGGGGATTAGTACAAATAGCAGATCCCAGAAGAATATGAGAACTCTATGCTCATATGGTCTATTAAGAATACATCTGAAAAGTAGCTGCGAAAAAGCCATATTAAAATACAGTGGTGCCTCGTACTTTGAATGATTCTAACTTTGAACTTCCAGAGTTTGAATGGTAAATTTGAAAGGAATTTGCACAGTGAAAAAAATGCAGCAACAGATGGTGCTCACGCAGCGAGTGTAAACGTCATCTGTTGTGCGCCCAAGTTGTCTCTCGCTCTTGCTGTGAAAGCATCTCTTTTGTTACACTTGTTTGTTTTCAGTGCTTTTTTCACTTTATTTTTGGTGGGTTTGATTAAATATATAACCCCTATCTATTAACCTTGGTATCCAAGAAGAGTGTTTAGCAACAAAGCCTAAGAGGAAGGTTGTAGTATCATCGATTGAGGAGAAAAAGGAACTTATCGTGAAGCATATATATGGAAGGTGACTCACCTTCCAAATAGTAACCTTTCTCTTCCTCTCCACCAGCTACATGGGGCATCAGCACTCCTCACTAAGGTACAGTAAATGCAATTTTCATTTTATTATGCAGTACTTACATATTTTATTTATTGTTTTCATGTTTCAATTTATTATTTAGGGCATTTAATTGTGTTACTTTTACTATAAATGATATGTATTTGCTTTGTTTAAGGTCTAGGAAAGGATTAATTCACTTTTCATTATTTCTAAAGGGGAAAATTGATTTGGACTTCGAACAATTCAGCATACAGACAGTCTTCTGAAACAAATTAAGTTTGAAGTACGAGGCACTACTGTAATGAGTTTTTAGCAGTTTTTTAAAAAATGTTCCACAGTATTAGCCTGACGAGTTTCTATAGGTAAAGTATTTCAGATATAGGTGCACTTCTTTTAAGCTTGGCTCTTAGAATTATAAGCAGACCTCCACTCGAAGATCTAAGGTTACAACTTGGAGTGTAGGGGGGCAGACATTCCAAAATATAGGATGGGGTAAGATTATTTAAGGCTTTATAAACCATTAGTAGTATTTTAAAATCAATTCTGAACAACACAGGAAACCAATGTAACAATGATAAAACTGGTGAGATGTGCTTAAATTTTCTTTTTCTAGTTAAGATTCGTGGTGCTGTGCTCTGCACTAATTGCAAACAATTTATGTCTTTCTTTGGCAGTCCTATTATGAGTGCATTATAGTAATCTAGATGACTAAAAAAAGCGTGAATTAGTTTTTAAATGTGTTGTAAAGTTACTGAGGAGTAACTTTTGCTGAATTCCTTAAGTGAAAGAATGCAGCCCTAGTAATCTTGTTAACCTGTGATTTAAAGTTTAAGTCAGAGTCAATTATTACCCCAAAATGTTTTACCTCCTCCTTAGTTTTTAAACCTAAGGGATCGTGTTTATTTCTAATATCCTCACTATATCCATGTTTACCAATCAATAAGATTTCTATTTTTTCCTTATTTAGTTTGAGAAAGTTACTACTCATCCATTCAGAAATACTGCTAAGACATTGGATCAGAGAGCCAAGACCATCAGGGTCATCAGGCACTACAGATACATACAGCTCAGTGTTGTCTGCAGGGCTGTGGTAGCTCACCTTCTGTTTTGAGATAATCTGACCTAATGGAAGCATGTAGATTGAAAAGAGCAGAGGACCCAGAATAGATCCTTGTGGTATGCCATATACAGTATCAAGTATGCCCAAGGTACGATCATCACAACTAACAAAGAATTTTCTACCTATTAAGTAAGACTGAAACCAATTTAAGAAGCTGCCAGAGTGGCCCACCCATTGTCTAATAATACTGTGGTCTGTGGTGTCAAATCCTGTACTCAAGGTTTAAGAGAACAAGAACAAATATATGGCCTCTGTCTGCATTAATTCGCAAATCATTTACTACTTTAGCCAGCACAGTTTCTGTACTGTGATTTGTTTTACAATCTGACTGAAATTTGTCAAGAATAGAAGGTTTAATCAAGTAATCATTTAACTGTTTAATAACTGCCTTTTCTAATATTTTACTTAAGAAAGGCAGGTTAGAAATTGGTCTTAAATTGTCCAAAATGGAGGAGTCAAGATTATTTTACTTGAGTAGGGGTTTAACAACTGCAGCCTTTAAACGGTCAGGGAAGAACTCCATATCTAATGATGAGTTCACTATGTAAAGTACACTATCAATAAGGATATATGAGACTTCTTTAAAAAAGCCTGTTGATACTGGGTCAAGGATGTTGGTGGAAGGTTTCAATTGAGAAATTATTTTACATAGTTCTCATCAGTCTTTTCCACTGAAAGGATTTAACTCACTTAAAAGAGCATGTAGGGATTCAATTAGATGAACTATGGAGGGTTGTACTATGTTATTTCTAATATAATTTATTTTGTGTTTAAAAATATGGCAAAAGCTTCACAACCTGCATATACACTATACCATAAATCAGATTGGAGTTACTTGCTAAAAAGATGCAATGTTATCAACTCTTACTACTGTATCAGCTTTTGCCAAAGCAGATACATGTTGCTGTCAGCAATAAAAATAAATGATACAAGCTCTAGATGTTAATTCTGTATTTACATTTCTAAATAATGTATATGAGACATCCAATGGTACTGTAGTTCACTTTGTATAGTTATGTACGTGTGCATATATTAAGGATATGGAGTGTAGTATAGGGCTGTGTCATTGTGCCTCTGCAAAGGAAAAATTAACTATTTACTTTTCAACATGGAAATAACCTTTAAACTTCTTTTTTAAAATAAAATTATATTTCTGTGCCTAGACAACAATCTTTCTCTGGTATGAGGAATGCTTTTCATGCCTGTCTATGTTTCAGTTTTTTTCACCAAAGTGAAATTCTGCAATTCTATATATATTTTATTTTGTTTTTAAAACCCAATTCATTCAAATTAAGTGAAATAAACTCATTTAATAATTATCTATACATAAAAATTAATGGGCAGCATTGTGGTACAGTGGTAAGTACTGCTGGCTCACAATTCCAGATCCCAGGGTTCTAATGTTTGCTGTCTTTGTGAAATTTGCACATTGTGTATGTGTATGTGTAGGTGTGTGTGTGTGTGTGCGTGTGTGGTGTGTTTGTTTGGGGTAATGAGGTGTATGTTTTATGTGTTTTGGTTTTGTTTAACCTCAAAAACATGCTTCTAAGTTGAATTGGAGATTATAAATTGAGACTGTACAAGTATGTATGTGAGTGCTTTGTGATGAACTTCTTTCCCATCCAGGGTTAGTATCTGCCTTGTTTCAACACTATGCTATGCACAGCGCAGCACACATAGGATAGGGATGCAGCCACCCGGAACTTGATTAAGTACAGTAGGTTAAATAATGCAGATATTGTTTTTGTATTCATTTCATTATGCTAGATTTATTGGCAAATATGTGTAACACATTTCAGAGCACTTAGTGATAACTTTTTTTTTTAAGTTCAGAGCATTTACATGTTACACCCACTATTCTCAAGTCTCATTGATAACAGACTAGTTTACCCTTTTAAAGTGTTTTTTGAAGTTTTGTGTTATAATAAAAGAAAATGCTTGTGCATACATACACATGCACATGTATGCACAGGTTAATTTACATGAGAATAATGACCTAAAGCTTTCTCAGACTAAGGATGTTTGTTCAAACCTTACCTTTACATTTCGAATTCTCATTGAGCTTCTGAATGGAAATGTTGCCATTTTCAAGTTTTTCTCTGATCAGAATCAAACATCTAGAAATTAGGATGATATCAATAGCTACCACTTGTAACCTTCATAAAGACTATGCATTAGCATACAGAAACACACACACATACACTACATCTGGTCAAATTTGTAACTATGTCTTTAAAAAGGCATTTGTTTGTACTGTAATTCACATTTGCAGTTATTTGAAAGATATAATGTTAAAAAATAAAATAATAATACAAAAATAAAATTTAAACGTGTGTTACTTATTGCTCGGAGGAATGTAGACTGGGAGATTCAAGCTAATAATTACATCATTAAATTTGATCATAATACTGGCAAAGATTTGAAGAGTTTATATAAAAAATCATCTTCAGCTGTCATTTCATATATCCTGCCTTCAAAGTTCTGAACATTTTTTCCATTAAATGACCTACTGCATGAACAATTGACCTACTACACATTTATACATAGAATCTTTGATTTTCCTCAATAATCAATGTTCCTAAGTAAGTCCATATATCCATCTTTCCATCCATTATCCATTAACATTCATACTCCAGCTTTGACTGGAGTGGATTTGGTGGAAGACCAAAACCATTTGTTGAAAAGGCTCCAGTCCACTTGGACAAAAAACACAGTACAAAAATGGAGAAAATGTGTAAGCTTCACAGAGAGAGGGATGAGGCCAATTTCTAACTAGTAGTTATCTAGCAGTATGCAAACTTCTATGCCACCATGCACACTGCTCATTGCATATAGTTAATCACAAATGAAAAAGGGAAAATCCTAGTCTCAGCTTAAAACTATCATCATTAATAAGTTTGGTAGTGCTGTGTTAGACAGAAGTAAATCAGCTATTTTCATGTATTTTTGTAAGATCCTGAATAGACTGTCTACACAAAACCATAATTGTTGTGTTTCTGAATAGCATGACAGGGCTAAACATGTTGTTTTGGTGTTGATTTTTTTTTTTTTTTTGCTTTTTTAAAACTGTATAGCATTTCAATTTTTTTTGTGCTTCCAGAAAACAAAAAAGTGCATTAAAATACAAATATACACCCAGACAGAAACACACAGGCAAGAGAGACTAGAAACCATGCTGTTAAAGATTACATGAAGAATTAATGCATGATAAAAATACAATATGTAAAAATTTGTTGTACTGTATATTAATAAATAAAAATTTTGTGTTTTTTTCATTTGAGTTGACATTCACTATTTAATACTAATAATTTACTAATTATTCATGAAACTTTTGCTGGGTTAAACTAAAAAAAAAAAATACTGAATAATACAATAACAGCCTTGTGCAGATTTGTTAGCAGTGTAAAGGTCAAAACCCACATTTCCTAGCTCATAGATAGATAGATAGATAGATAGATAGATAGATAGATAGATAGATAGATAGATAGATAGATAGATACTTTATTAATCCCAATGGGAAATTCACATTCTCCAGCAGCAGCATAATGATACAATAAATAAAATTAAATTAAAGAATGATAATAAAGCAGGTGAAAAATAGACAATAACTTTGTATAATGTTAAATGTTAACGTTTACACCCCCGGGTGGAATTGAAGAGTCGCATAGTTTGGGGGAGGAACGATCTCCTCAATCTGTCAGTGGAGCAGGACATTGACAGCAGTCTGTCGCTGAAGCTGATCCTTTGTCTGGAGATGATACTGTTTAGTGGATGCAGTGGATTTTCCATAATTGATAGGAGCCTGCTGAGCACCCTTCGCTCTGCCACAGATGTCAAACTGTCCAGCTCCATACCAACAATAGAGCCTGCCTTCCTCACCAGTTTGTCCAGGCGTGAGGCATCTTTCCTCTTAATGCTGCCTCCCCAGCACACCACCGCATAGAAGAGGGTGCTTGCCACAACTGTCTGATAGAACATCTGCAGCATCTTATTGCAGATGTTGAAGGATGCCAGCCTTCTAAGGAAGTATAGTCGGCTCTGTCCTTTCTTGCACAGCGCATGAGTATTGGCAGTCCAGTCTAATTTATCATCCAGCTGCACTCCCAGATATTTATAGGTCTGCACCATCTGCACACAGTCACCTTTGATGATCACGGGGTCTATGAGGGGTCTGGGCCTCCTAAAATCCACCACCAACTCCTTGGTTTTGCTGGTGTTCAGTTGTAGGTGGTTTGAGTTGCACCATTTAACAAAGTCATTGATTAGGTCCCTATACTCATCCTCCAGCCCATTCCTGATGCAGCCCACGATAGCAGTGTCATCAGCGAATTTTTGCACATGGCAGGACTCCGAGTTGTATCGGAAGTCCAATGTATATAGGCTGAACAGGACCGGAGAAAGTACAGTCCCTTGTGGCGCTCCTCTGTTGCTGACCACAATGTCAGATGTGCAGTTCTCAAGACGCACATACCGAGGTCTGTCTTTAAGATACTCCACAATCCATGCCACTAGGTATGAATCTAATCCCATCTCTGTCAGCTTGTCCCTAAAGAGCAGAGGTTGGATTGTGTTGAAGGCGCTAGAGAAGTCTAGAAACATAATTCTTACAGCACCACTGCCTCTGTCCAAGTGAGAGAGGGATCGGTGTAGCATATAGATGATGGCATCCTCCGCTCCCACCTTCTCCTGATATTCAAACTGCAGAGGGTCAAGGACGTGTTGAATCTGTGGCCTAAGGTGGTGAAGCAGCAGCCTCTCCATGGTCTTCATCACATGTGATGTCAGAGCAACAGGCCGAAAGTCATTCAGCTCACTAGGATGTGGTACCTTTGGGACTGGGGTGATACAAGATGTTTTCCAAAGCCTCGGGACTCTCCCCTGTTCCAGGCTCAGGTTGAAGATGCGCTGTAGAGGACCCCCCAGCTCCGATGCACAGACCTTCAGCAGTCGTGGCGATACTCCATCTGGACCCGCTGCTTTGCTGGCACGAAGTCTCCTCAGCTCTTTGCTCACTTGCGCTGTTGTAATTATGGGTGGGGATGTCTCTCCTATGCTGGTATCAGCAGAAGGATGTGTGGAGGGTGCAGTACTCCGAGGTGAGAGTGAGAGTGGGTTAGGGTGGTCAAACCTGTTAAAGAAGTTGTTCATTTGGTTTGCTCTCTTCACGTCTCTCTCGATGGTGGTACCCTGCTTCGAGCTGCAGCCAATGATGATCTTCATCCCATCCCACACTTCCTTCATGCTGTTATTCTGCAACTTCTGCTCCAGCTTTCTCCTGTACTGCTCCTTCGCCGCCCTGAGCTGGACTCGGAGTTCCTTCTGCACGCGCTTGAGCTCATGCTGATCACCATCTTTAAAAGCCCTTTTCTTCTGGTTCAAAAGGCTCTTGATGTCACTTGTAATCAATGGCTTGTTGTTAGCATAGCAGCGTACAGTTCTTACTGGAACTACAATGTCCATACAGAAGCTGATGTAGTCAGTAGTGCAGTCAACAACTTCATCAATGTTCTCACTATGAGATCCCTGCAGGATATCCCAGTCTGTAGTTCCAAAACATTCTCTCAGAGTATTTTCAGCCTCCTGGGTCCACTTCCTGAATGATCGTGTGGTTGCAGGTAGGACTCTCACTTTTGGTTTATAGTGAGGCTGAAGCAGAACCAGGTTATGATCTGCTTTCCCAAGCGCAGGCAGCGGGGTGGCGCTGTATGCGTCTTTAACGTTTGCATACAGTAAATCAATAGTCTTATTTCCCCGGGAGTTACAGTCCACATACTGGGAGAATGCAGGTAATGTTTTGTCCAGTGTCACATGGTTAAAGTCCCCAGCGATTAGCACAAGCGCCTCAGGGTGCTGCGTTTGTAACTTAGCAACAGCAGAATGGATGATGTCACTCGCTGACTCCACGTCCGCCCGAGGAGGAATGTAAATGATAACAACAATGAAGTGTCCAAACTCTCTGGGCAAGTAATAGGGACGTAAACTTATGGTCAACAATTCGATGTCCCTGCAGCAAGTGGATATTTTGATGTTAACATGTCCAGAGTTACACCACCGTGTATTAACATAGAGAGCGAGTCCTTCTCCTTTGTGCTTCCCACAGGTACTTGCATCTCTGTCCGCTCTAACTGTGCTAAACCCGGGTAGTTCCACATTAGCGTCTGGGATGGTGTTAGTTAGGCACGTTTCGCAAAAACACAACAAACTGCATTCTTTGTAGGTTCAGACATTTTTCACCAGCGCAGCCAGTTCGTCGATCTTATTTGAGATTGAGTTTACATTCCCCAGAATCACAGAATATAGTACATATAGTACATGAAGTAGAAAACTGACTGTTATCTTAAAAATGACAGAGGAAAGAAATTAATTGAGTGTTCAAGTACAGTATTTTCACTTATATGATAGGGTCTTAATTAACTGATTAATAAAATGCCATGCGCAGAAAACAATGTGGGAGGGAGGCCTAAAAGAAAATACATAGGGATGAATAAAATTATCCTATAAGCATCTTGCCATTTACTCAGTTTCACGATGACAAAATATAGAACTGGAGCTTTCATACATATAAGAAAAACAGGTAAATCGGCATAGTGAAGATAAATATTTTATTTTAGTATCAGCCTTTTATTTCACAAGCCATTATAATGTGCTTCACATTAAGAATAATTCTAACAAAAACCCAAGAACATTGACTCATGCCTCATATATAAGCACACAGAATGTGACATACAGATTACATCTCTCTATTACAATAAAAAAATCTTGGGAAGAGACATGCCTTTTTGAAGAGACTTTTTGGAAGGAAGTCCCGTGAGATGGAGACTTTTACCATGAGATTCTTTCAAGTCACGCCCTACTTACAACTATTTTCAAACAAGACCACAGTCATCAGGTGCATTTGCTATGACAATTAACAAATCACAGAGACAAACATTCGAAAAATGTATTATTTATTAGAGAGAAAGAAACGATATTCACTCACGGGCAGTTATATGTTGCATTGTCACAATGTAAATCCAAACACAGAATAAAAATTCAATGCGATCTTGAAGAAAAGTTAATTCCAAATATTGCTTTAACTGAAGTTTTAAAGTAAAAGTTAAATTAATGCATATGTAACAATTCCCATGAAAATAACAATCTTTAAATTGTATATCTGGATAACCAAACCCGGGGGTTGGCGAACAAAGTGAGCAGGGGGCGGATCCCCCTAGTACTCTCAAATAACACATCACTTCTTTCAAGGCAAAATAGCTTAGTCTACAATATGCATACATTTTTGAAATCAGAATGTTACACATTAATTAGAATCACAAATATTTATTATACAAATTAAAATTTAATACTTGAACAGATTACATTACAAGCAGCTCTAACATCTGCTCAACGAGTCATTGAGGTGTTTTAATCATTCTCTTCGACCTCCTTAATAAAGATTGTTCCTCATTATTATGTTTTATTTCTGATTTTTCTGCCACTAAACATTTACATTAGATGTATTGTTTATTTCCGGCACCAGCAAAAGTGTATGTGGTTCCTCCTATAAATTCTATCTTTAGGTGTTTGGACCTGATATGATCTAGGTGCTACATTTTACAGAATTTGTGCTTCAATTTTCCACTCTTTACCATCATCTTAATTAACAGTTTTACCATTTTCACACCCTTTTCTATCAAACTATTTGGTTGGGAATAGATTTAACTTAAAGTTGTAAGTTTAAATGTATTTGTTTTCTCAAAGTGTCTAATCTTTGCAAAGCTAAACTATATAGCCCACTGTCTGTTATCTGCATTAGGTGTACTCTGTTCGCATAAACTGATTTAATTTTAGTTATAAACGTTTTTAGAAACACCTGTTCTGGACAGTGGTAAAAGTAATAATTTTCCAGAAATAATACACAGTGTTTTCCTTCCAGGATAAACAAGTCTGTGTCCAACTTGCTCCACGGTTTCAGCACTTTTTTTTCACAAATCACAATGGATCCTTAAGGCCCTGTCACACTACACAATTTTCTTGTGATATTTAGTCACTGACTTCATTTACATAATCTTAGTAAGTATGGGGCAGACACTGCACACTACTGTGACTGCTAGCCATGTAGTTTGGCATATCTAGTGACTCAGTTGGTTCTGTGGTGGGATGGCGCCCTACCCGGGGTTTGTTTCCTGCCTTGCACCCTGTGTTGGCTGGGGTTGGCTCCAGCAGACCCCCGTGACCCTGTAATTAGGATATAGCGGGTTGGATAATGGATGGATAATGACTCAGTCTTGCCAGTCTGTGACTAACCCTGACAAAATCAATCATACAGTCATGCACTGTATATGCGAGAGCTAACAAACAATGAGAGCACACCTGGAAGTACAATGCATATAAGTGCATGTTTTGGACAGAAGAGAGAGACTCATTTGTCCTCTCTAATGTCTTGTGTTTTATGTACTACAAGAGTATAGAAAAAAAGATGCAGAGACCTGTTGTGGCAGAACTTGACATATCTGGAAAGCATTCGTACAGTTCCAGTGCAATCAGAAAGCACATTATTGTCTGTCAGAAAAACGGGTCAAGCTTGCATTTCTTTGAAAATATGAATCTGTGCTGGAAAGTAAAGAGTCGTGTAGTTTGTCATCCTCTGTGATTCCTAGTCACGTAATTTGACATAAGCAATTGCAGTCATCAGCTTTGACATCCACTCTAACTAATGTCATGTTGGTTTTTCTCTGCCTTGTTAATGTGCCAATTTAAGCATTTAGTCATGCTTTTCCAGAAATGTATGTCTTTGACACATTTAACCCACCCTAGAGCATTTCATGTTTTCAACCCAATGTGAAAAGACAATTTTGTCTCAAGGATTAATAAAGTGTAATAAACTACTTGATTGTAGTCATTTTGTAACAATATAATGGTGCACAGAATGGTCAAACTTTTCCAAATGCCATAGCTGCGTTGTTAGAAAAATTGGAAGAATTAGACGAGACCACACTTTTATAGATGATGATGACTGGCTTCTAAGTCAATTTCGATTTCCAAGAGCTGTGTGCTGAACTGGCGCCAGCTTTACAAAGGCATACTTTGAGGAATTGTGCACTCCCTGCTCCTGTGCAAGTTTGTCCACTCTCAGGTTTTTAGCCACAGGAGCTTTTCAACGTGAAGTTGCTGACTGTATCGGGTATTTCACAATGATCACTGAGTCGCGCCATGCCAGCAGTAAAGGATGGTATTATCCGCTTGTCATTCAGATCTATAAGATTTCCTTACATTGTGGTTGAACTGGCAAACATCAAAGTGCAATTGGCAGCAACGTCCGGTTTTCCAAATATAATCAGAGTGGTCAACTGCATGCACATTGCTATTGCAACGGTGCTGGACAAGTTATATCAGCCAGGGATGAATCACTAAAATAATGAGCTGGCATTACATCATCTAAACCAGAAGCACCTATAAAAATGGCAACTTTGCACTGTCACACACACTTTTTTTCCAACTAGTGCGACAAAAGGCAAGCAGTCCTTTTAAAGATAGTGAGTCACCTCAAAGAGCCATGTGAAGAGCAGAAAATCCATCCCTTGTAGCGCTTAGCGCAGACACTACACTATAAAGGCATCTTCAGAGAATGAATTTACTTATGTACATAGAAAGTATTTCTATTCTATTCATTTTCTGCTGTATAGTCCACAGAACCCATAGACACTTGGAATAAGCTACCAAGTAGTGTGGCAGACAGGAAGACATTAGGGACTTTCAAAACTAGACTTGATGTTTTTTTAGAAAGCACTGAATGGAAGGGGCTATTTATATTGATTTGCATATTCAAATATGTAAAATTCTTGGAAGAGTCGATGGAGCTGTGGGTGTGGGGTGAATACTTATGTACATGTGCTTTCTCGTTTTTTTTAATTTGTAATAGATTTGCTAAAATCTCAAGTAAACTTTTTTCATGTTGTCATTATAGGGTGTTGTGTGTAGAATTCTGAGGAAAAAAATGAATTTAATCAATTTTGGAATAAGGCTGTAACATAACAAAATGTGGAAAAAGTGATGCGCTGTGAATACTTTCCAGATGCACTGTATAATTGAAATAGTGAAATAACATTGGAACTCTAAGCATAATAAAACAAATAGCCTAAAATAGTTTAATCTGCCACTCTTCAGACAGGAAATTCTTAACAATTAGACAGAGCTCCAATTGGAAAAGCAGAAAAACAAAACTTAAAATTACTATAATAGTATTAGAGGACAGGATTGCCAGTCAATGGTCCTTGAATTATATTGATTACTATTAGAATTGAAAATATTTTTTCTTCCTATAACATTACCACAAACTAACATGACAAATTTTACAAATGTAAAATTACACTATCATGAAAAAAAAAAGTATTTTCAAGAACATTGCACATATACATTCACCGGCCACTTTATTAGATGCACCTGTTGCACTGCTTGTTAATGCAAATATCTATCAGTCAGTCACATGGCAGCAACTCAATGCATTTAGGTACGTAGACATTGTCAACCCGCTGATGTTCAAGCCAAACATCAAAATGGGGAAGAAAAGTGATTTAAGTGACTGTGAACGTGGCATGGTTGTTGGTGCCAGACAGGCTGGTCTAAGTATTCAAGAAACTGCTGATCTGCTGGGATTTTCACACACAACCATCTCTTGGGTTTACAGAGAATGGTCCGAAAAGGAGAAAATATCTAGTTAGTGGCAGTTATCTGGGCGAAAATGCCTTGTTGATGCCAGAGGTCGGCGGAGAATGGCCAGACTGGTTCAAAAGCTGATAGAAAGGTAACAGTAACTCGAATAACCACTCATTACAACCAAGGTATGTAGAAGATCATCTCTAAACACACAACATGTTAAACCTTGAAGCAGATAGGCTACAGAGTCAGGAGACTACACCAGGCGCCACTCCTGCCAGCTAAGAACAGACAACTGAGGCTATATTTCGCACTGTCTTACCAAAACTGGACAACAGATGATTGGGAAAACGTTGCCTGGTCTAATGAATCTCAATTTCTGTTGCAACATTCATATGGTAGGGTCAGAATTTGGCATCAAGAACATGAAAGCATGGATCCATCCTGCCTTGTATCAATGGTTCAGGCTGATGGTGGTGATGAAATGGTGTGGGGGATATTTTCTTGGCACACTTTGTGTGGGGAATATTTTCTTGGCACAACTGTCTTGCTATATGGTTGCAAGACATGGAACCTATCTAGTGACCTGAGATAAAGACTGGACTCCTTCAGTACTGTGTGTCTTCAGAGAATACTTCAGTACCGCTAGTTTGACTTTGTGTTGATTGAGCAGTTGTTCACGGAGTTCTGAATGAGGCACATTACCTGCATTGTGAGGGAGCATCAATAGCAGTACTACGGCCATGTGGCGCATTTCCCAGAGAGTGATCCGGTTCGCAGGGTCTTCATTGTTGAGGACCCGAGTGGCACGACCAGGTCAAGGGGACACCCATGTAACACCTGGCTGCGGCAGATGGATGGTCATTTCTGGAGGGTGGGACTGGACCATGTTACTGCCTGGGGAGTTGCCAACCAGGATCCTAAGTTGTTTCAATGTGCTGTACCAGTGAATGTTCTCCAACCTGACCTGACCTGATTTTCGGCCCCTTTAGTACAAACTATGAGTATTGCTTAAATATCACACCCTACCTGAGTAAAAAGAGCCTACACAGCAGAGAGGGGATCGAACAGAAAAGAGGAAATAGAGAAAACAGAGAGCCTTGAGAGCAGTATCGGGTGGTGACCTTTTGCTGACCACTTCCATCCCTTTATGACCGAAGTGTATGCATCTTCTGATGGCTGTGTCCACCAGGACAATGCGCCATGTCACAAAGCTCAAATCATCTCAAACTGGTTTCTTGAACATGACAATGAATTCACTATACTCAAATGGCCTCCACAGTCACCAGATCTCAGTCCAATAGAGCACATTTGGGATGTGGTGGAATGGAAGATTCGCATCATGGATGTGCAGCCAACAAATCTGCAGCAACTGCGTGATACCATCATGTCAATATGGACCAAAATCCCTGAGGAATGTTTCAGCACCTTGTTGAATTAACTCCACAAAGAATTACGACAGTTCTGAAGACAAAAGGGGATCCAACCTGGTACTTGCAAGGTGTACCTAATTAAGTGGCTAGCAAGTGTATTTTGAAGCAGATTGTTATTTGGGAAGTTCCACATAACTACAAAACAATATAAAATCAACTATAACCACTGAAACAACATAATAAAATGAAGTCTGTAAACGTAAGAAGTGTATAGCTTTATGTTTGTACTATAACAGGCCCACACCATTATCACCCTTCAACACAAATGATGGAACCTTAAAACAGCATTATGAAAGTCCATTAAATTAATGCACCTTTTTAATTCAATTCAGTTTATTTTTGTGTGATTTGTATCACTGAGTGCAGGTGCGATTCACTTTGCACAAAGGTTTTTTATTACATAATGAATACGTAAAGACATAAATTATTTTGAAAATGATTAACATAAATGGAGCTTGGCACTACAGCATCTGTTCATTAATTAATTGTTGAACTATGGTCAGTTGACTTTGGAGGAGTGCTTATAATACTGCTAGGCAAATCCAGACATTGCAGCACAAAAGAAACATTTTTGTCCATAAGAAATTTCATTGAGCATATCATGGGAAATATGAAAAAAATAATTATGATGGGTAAGTTCAGTTTCCTACAAAATTTTAACAATACTTATTTGAGCTCAACTCACTGCTTGTATTAAGCAACTACTGACACTTCAACTAGCATTCCTCTGTTGACTCAATCTGTCAAGGTCTAATTTGTTTCATCCTTTTGGTATAAGGTTGATAGTTTAATTTCCATTGGATCCAATGTAAGCTTTTGTCTATTTTTTTAATGTACTGCCTGATGTTTAGTTCCCATTTTTATTGATCAGCTCACTGAGGTTTTCCAGTTCATCCACACTTTTGTACAGCTTCTGTCAAGTCTCACTTTTCTTAAAAAACACTGGTAGTGGCGTATATCTCTAATAATTTTTGAAAGACCTCCATATGATTTTATCCTCAGTGCTTAACTTGAGAGACAGGGTGTACACTTGAAATATGGAATGTGAAGGCCCTGTATAGGCTAATAATGCAAGCATGCAGAAAGGTAATACAACATTAGTACAAGGGCTTCTGCGGTGACAATAGGGACACCTTATAACGCCCTTTTTCCAACATAATTTTATTTTATATTTATTTCAGCAAACATTGATTTTCTTTATTTTGGTTAGTTTTTTGTCAGCTATTAACATGCTTTTAGAATGAACAGAACATTTATCAGTAACTTAAATTTCTGTAACATGGTAATGACATACCTGTACTGGATTTAACTCTGTAAGTGCAAAATGACAACACAGGTGCAATACCACCCCCCAAACACAAAAAATGTAATTTGCCAGTTCAAAACCCATTTTGGGAAATGGGATTTTACTGTATGAAAATACTTTTGCAATGTGAAAATTGTTTGCTCATAGTTAATTTTGATAAATGATTATTTCCAAAAATCGAAATAAGCAGAAAATTTCATTTCACCTTTCCATTCACTGGTCTTGGTGAGGTAGCAACATTCTAAGACCAGAATAACTAAGGGTGATTCTATAACATAAGTATCTAAGATTATATAGGTGATAACTGTGCTGTTTTTGACCAGTCTATGGAAGAACTCTAGATTACACTGAAACTACAAGAGCCTAGGACTTTCCCATACCAAAATGCTCCTATTTTTGGTAAGACCTTTGAAGTTTTTTTTTGTTCTTTATTTCACCTTATACAATTTCTTGTATTAGGAATTTGCCAGTTTTCACATACTCCTTGGGGTCTGAGCGCAGGGTCAGCAATTGTACAGCACCCCTGAAGCAATTGCAGGTTGAGGGTCTTGCCCAAGGGCCCAGCAGAGTAGTTATTTTGGCAATAATGGGAATTTGAATAGGGAACCTTCCCGATACCAGTGCAGACACTTAGCCTCAGAGCCACCACTCCATCCCATATAGATTATCATTATTTTTTTTCATTTTTTTTGTTGAATATTTTCCATAACTTAGTAATCACTTGTCCCAAAAGGGAAAATGCTAGGGAGAAAGTTCACTGTCAGGTCTTTAAGAACTGTATCTCTCTATTATAATAAAAAAAATCTTGGGAAGAGAGACGAGACATGACTTTCTCAGAGAGACACATTCACGTCCCACAAGACTAGACTTTGTACCAAGAGATTTAACCACGATTGGGGCCAGAAATAAAAGACAAAATGTAGATGACAAAGTAGAACATCGTAAAGAATTCAAAAATGTTGGCGCAATACACATGCAGAACAGGTTAGAGATAATGGAAGTATGAAAATTTGAAAGTCCCCAAAAAATGATAGTAAAGATCGCATTAGTGCAAACAAATGGAAATTATATTACTCGGTGAAATAACAGAACAGCAAAAAGAGATTGAATATATTATTCAGATTTAAACTTTAAGTCGGAGACTTGTAGATCGTCTAATTCATGTTGCCATCAGGGAAAAGAAGTGTTTCTACCCAATGAAGAAGTGTATCCGTGAGAATTAAAAGATTTGTTGTTTGGTGAAAGTGAAATCCTGTGAGAGAAAATTTCAAGCCCCACAAGACAAGACTTTATGCAAAGAGATTTGGAAAAGTCCTGCCCACATCTAAAACATGAATGCTATTGTCAGACACAGTTCGTGTAGAGAGAAGGAAACAATATTCACTCACGGGCAGTTATACGTTGCATTGTCACAATGTAATTCCAAAAATGGAATCAAAATTTAATGCAATATTGATGTAAAGGTAAAAGCGAAAAGAGATTGAAGATATGGGCATAGGTGATATGGCAGAAGTATGTAGATATTGTTTGGGAGACTTGTAGATCATCTAATTCATGTTGCCATCAGGGAAAAGTAGTGTTTCTTCCCAATGAAGAGGCCTATCTGCGAGAATTAAAAGTTTTGTTGTTCGGTGAAAGTTAAATCCACATACGCGAGCGGCAGAAACGTGAAGTTGCTGGTGTGTAGCACAGGCAGGGGAATTGGCAAGCAAGGCGAGCAGGGGGTGAAGCTTAAGAAAGCTTAAGAAAATTAAGCTTAAGGTCTACAAACTCTCTGCATCCTGTACTGTAGTGAGTGCTGAGTTCCCTCCTTAGAGATTCCATTGGTTTTGCCTCTGGAAGATTCTCTGTTTGAACTGGGAAGATGGCTATACCAATTCCAGTGTCTTCGTTGAGGCAAAGACATCAAGCATTGGAACCATTATCCTATACAGCCAGTTCTGGTGTGATGGCCACAGCATCAAAATACCAAGCTCTTTTCTCCTGAGACCAGGTTGCTGCTTCCAGTCGAACCAAGGTCAGAGAACCCAGGGTGACCAGAGGAAGTAGGTCACATATATTTATAAAGCCTACACTACCCAGGAAATAACCCTTGTGGAGCCACAAGAGATGGCATGCAGCCCTTTACTGTAAGACTGAACTTCTCCATGATGTGGTGGACTAAAGCTGGAAACAGAGAGAAAGGAAGGAGATCCATGTGCCAAGACCTCTAACTGAAGGAATTGAGTCCTCAACTATATAATAACACACACAGATAGTCTTAATATGTGACATTCCATTTTATGTGACCACTAAGAGACAGCATGCTGAGTTCATTTGACCAGTCCAAACAATATCCATTAACAGTTTTCTGGTGGGATATTGCAGGTGTTCCCAGGCTAGCCAAAAAAATACAATCTCTCCAGCATATGCTAAGTTTTTTTCTAGGTCTTCTGCCAATGGATCATGCATTGAGTACCAATTTGAGCTGTGTAATGTCTTAAAAGTTCACATCGTCACATTGCCATTTCAAAGCATAGACAATATATGATGCCATCACATGAGGTGGTGTGGTTGAAGAAGTGGAGAGTTACTTGTATACTATGAATATTAAACTGCTCTACACATGTATTACAGAAAGCATATACATTGGGTGATGAGATAATGGTGTGCAGGTGTTTTAGTCTGGGACGTAGGAGTTAGTTTTCTTGTCTCATGGAATGCAGCAACTCTGCACATATACCAGTATTAGGTAATATTATTATGGTGATTTGTTTCAAGTTCATTAAAACTGCTACAAATCAAAATGCCCTGTTCGGACGAAACTCTAAAATTATATCTGCCTCATAAAGATGATTTGAATATAAATGTCTACTAACAGGAAACTTGAAGTTACTAATTACTTTTACTCACTCAAATATGGTGTCTTCGGTTGTTCTCTTTCTACCATCATCTGAACAAGAAAAAAACAACTCAGCATGCGTTATAGAAAAAAATCATACTTTGTTGTTGGGTCATGGCTTGGCTATAGCACATCTTTGGCCATTTCTTATCATGTATGCAAACAATATGCCGCAAAAAGCACACAACGCTGAGTGCTGCTTAATACTGCAACACAAAGTGATGAACCCGCAAACAATGCTTGAAGTGGAACCTCCCAATTTCTTATTATTTTTACACAATAGGGGAGATCCCACTTGGAGATCGGTATGTGTGTATATTAGTATATGATATCGAATGGAGAGGTGGATCACCATGAAGCATCATGCTCCACTTGTACCGGCCCACTTCAAGCTCTGCCTCACAAGAGCAGACAAGCACCACTTCTCTGCCACTTTCTTTCTCCAGTGCCCAAATCCCACTGCATACGTTATGTAAAATTTAACACTACAAGGATAGGCTTTAACTGCCCCACGATGCTGCCCTGGATATGCAGGTAAGGAAAACAAACGGTGAATTAAAAATATTGTAACATTGCTAACAAGTTTGGGAAGAGTCGATGGGGCTGTGGGTGTGTGCACGCACATTAAATTTCATGTTCTTTGGGATTTATAAAGGGAAAGTGTGTGGAACTTGGTGTATGCACAGTTTTATGCATCTGGATTTTTGTGCATACGCACATTTCCAGTTTTGTCCATACACCATGTTTTAGTGTGAATTCTATGCATGGCATTATACATGAGGACCCAGGACTTTAAACACCTTCAAAACTTCACTTGATAATATTTTGGAGAAATGAATGTGGATAGGACTGGCGAGCTTTGTTGGGATGAATAACCTGTTCTTGTGTAGATTTTCCTCATGTTCTAAGAAAATGTTCTAAGTTGTATAAGCCTGGGAATCAGTCACAGTCACCCACCATATGAGCTGACAGTTCATCACGCAAATGATGGACCCTTCAAAACAGACAAACAAGAAAAGTCAAAGTCTCAAAAGAATTTGAACTTGCACAACCACAGTAAGTTATCATTTTCAGGATAATAACCTACCTAAAAGAGCACTGTAAAGAGTAAGAAATGATGCACAGCACAGCAGCGCATACCTGCACTCTTCCTGCTCAAATTTTGTGTGTGACACACTGATCAGGCTTCCTTTTCTCAGCCACAATCTTTAGCTACTAACTAAAGTCAGGAATCTCACACATGTCCTGCTACGAATTTAATTGCCTGACAGTCTGATGGCTCTAGTTCAGCACTTTGTGTAAATTTCTGCAAATACTGTATATGGAGCCAATTGATAATGTTTATTTACATTGCCAATGTCCCCAGCCAATCAGCAATAGACAATGATCATTGGCTCACCCCTAGTACCCATCATAAAAAACACCTGGGAGCATCATTATTACTTGCTTAAATTACCACCTGGCTGCTGTCAAAAAGAGCCCTAACTTGAGATATTTGTGTATTGCTTGACATCTCCTTTTTTACAGAGAAAGCCAGCTCTGACTAATTAAACTGACAGTCATTAATTGTGGTCGCTACCTGAAGACCTTAACCACAGGTAAAGATCAAGCTGAAGACTGATTGGTAAATTGGAAGAAATGTCCAAAAACTTCACAACTTCACACTTTTTACAACATACAGGTACATAAAACTACTACCATTAGAACACTACTGTCTGTTTTTACTTGTAATCAAGTCCAGAAACTTCACAACTTCACAATCATTACAACACACAGGTACATAAACTGCTATCATTTGGACACTACTGTCTGTTTTTACTTGTAAACAAGTCCAAGAGGTACAATAATTCATTTAGCTCGGAAAGATGCCCCCTTGTCCTTAGGAGAGTAATGTTCCCCTCTCTGAAAGATGACCAAAATTTCACATTTTGAGGTGTTCATTCTTATCTTTATCTAAAAACTGCTTCAGTGCTTGAAAAGGAACAGCACCATTCATAAAGAGCATAGATTTGACCCAGATGTCTAAACTACATGCTCCCCAAGCTTTGTCTGAACCTTGATATCATGTCATGAAAATTCTAAACAGAAAAGGAGACCTTTAGTAGAGCCACATGTACATATTGAATGGACTTGGCTTAGTTCCAAGTATCTGAACACAGACAATATTAGTACTCACTCAGTAGTAGCCACCATATTTCTGTAGCCATTGCACAGCCTAACACAGCCTGTACAGTCAAGTCTACAAAACAAATGTAGACAAGACTTTTTTGGACCTTCAAATATATATACAAGGACAAAAAAAATCAGTCTATTATTTAACAGCCAGAATTCATATTGCTTCTCTTAACTAAGGGTCAACAATCAGATGGAGTCACTTTTCCAGTAGGCCATCATAAGCTTTTACCAGACAGCTGAAGAAAGTGATGCCTCCTTGTGTTCTGTTGTCAACCACGCAAAACAGCACAAAAAGGCACTGTATTCTCATATCAAAATTACATCCAGCAAAAACTGCAAAGAAAATCATAAACTTTCTTACAATTAAATTTTACTAATCCTACTTTTTGTTGCTTCAAAGCCAGTCCTTATTTTCTAGAAGAGCTTCCTCAATATTTCCCCACAATGTCACATAAGAAATTCTGAAAGCTCTGTTGTGTTCACTACAGAATCTCATTTTATTTGGCCAGGTTTGAACTCTACACAAATGGTATTAATTGATTAATTGTCTCAGTCATTCTGAGGCAAAGTGAACTTCTTAGTGCAAAAGGTGGAACACAAAAACCGATTACTAAATGAAAGTCAATTTCCATTCTATATAGGGATAACGCACCAAGTCATCAAATGCAAACATAGTTTAAAAAAAAAAGTAAACAAACAAACACAAATACAAGCAAGATAATTCAACAAATGTGCTAAAACTTAAAAACATCACCTGCCACATATCAACTGGGCTTAGGAGATCTTCAAATTGCCTGCATGCACTTTAGGAACTCCTCAGGCAGGCAGATACAACAATGAAACATCAAGAAAAAAATAAAATCTTAAGTATCTAAATAAATAGGAGCATCCTTAGCTGTATCTGTGGGTAGCAATCACATTTTCTACTTAGGAGCCTTCCAAATTATATGGCTTGCTTTCCAAAACACATTTCTCCTTATTCTAAAACAGCCTTCACACCTGTGAGACAATATCTTATTCCTAGTTAACACTCAGCTGTAGGGTGCAACCATGTATCCTTCCTTAATAGTATACAGGAAATTTTCTTACTTTAATCATTGCAATTACCCTCAAATTCATGTTACTAGCCAGTCATTAGAGTTAGAATATTTAAGAATTTAAACAGACTTTATACACGTGTTCTATGTTCAGCAACAAGTTGCAACAAAAGCAACTAATGAAAATGCACATTTTCATATTAATTAAATATTTCACGTTGTTTTAGTTCACCTGTGTGTATAACGAGTGTGGGACCTTCACTGACCCTTGGCAAACAGGTCTACAGTCTGATTTATCTGCACTTAAGAAAGGAAAGTAGCCAAGAAGTGGCACATGTAATGTAAGGCACTATTAGGAATGATCATAGGCAAAAACTGTTACTGGTTTCAGCTATCATCCTTTATTTTAACTTTGTCAGTTCCAGAGCTTTTTCCTTTTCTTGAATAAAATTAATTTACCTCTGCCATTTCTCAGGCACAAACATTAGGAATGCTTCAGCTTTATTTAACAATATTTTAGTCCATTTACAACAAAATATTATCAACCACTGGGTAAACATAAGGAATAAGAACATAAAGCAAACAGACATACTGCTTTTTTAGCTCACTGCATGAATTGTTGCTCATTTGTAAATTCTTTTTGTATTACAGGGCAGAATGCAATGCACAATGCTTTGTCATTGCTAATAACTGAATATTAAGAGGTGGTGTGCTAATTTTTATCCACAATTTCAATTCATACTTTTAAGTAACGTTTGGAGACATGTGTGGGGTCATCCGATTTATCTTAACTTTTTAGCACCAAAAGTTACCTTGGGAGATCCTGGTTGCTAAGTTTTGACACCAATTTAAAGGTGCCAGGCACCCAAGATTGTTCCTGTGTTGACTGCCCTTGACATTGCACAGCTGGTTTCAATCATGTCCTTTCTCTGGTTCTCTGCTGCCATCTGATGGCCTTGATAATGTAGTTTCATCTCTCTTCAGATCCAAGTGTTCCCCTTAGTGAACAAGTACCCCAAAATTAGGATCTTTGGAATTATGACAATATTTCCATAAAGCCATCCTTTTCTAGTCCAAATATATGAGTAGTCCTTTCCTTCTCTTCCTCTCTCTCTTGCTCTCCCTCACCTTCCTCCCTCTCCCTCTCTCTCCCACTTTGTCTCTCCTTTTTGTACATGACCTTTTCCTCCTTCTGACCATAAAGGAACACCTTCCTTGTGTTCCATTCACTCCATTAACTCGATTTATATTCAAAAATATTTTTAAATTATAAGCATAAAGTGTTTTCACCTGGTAGTATCTCTGATAAAATTAAAACCAGAGAGGTCATGATCTGAACAACATTGACCCACAGCTGACCTCAGACTTTCAGTGAGTTGAGAAAAGCAATAAAAGTAATGCTTGCTATGTACACAACCAGCAGTATGAGCTATTGGTGATAAAACTCCAGACATTCTCTTGTTTGATGCTGGATTGCTATTGTAGTTCTCTTTTTTAACTGTATTCATTAAAACGGAACTAAAATGGTAGGGAACATGGAAAAAAGGTAGTGCCTAGACAGAACCATAAAACAAACATGAGAGGAGAAGTACATATCTGTAATTAAATAAGCCAACAGACGCCCATAAGAACATCTCCCATTTTCTAGCTCTGTTTCTCTTCCTCGTGCATCTTTAATAATGTATTGTCCATATGTTTTTCCTGAAAAATCTACTAATCTATTAATTTGTTCTTCAAGGAAAGGTCACAAAAGGTTGCAGAATTTGATTGTTCTTAAAGGAAACAAACAAAAATGGCAAAACAGCAGCAAAGAACTTAAACAGTTTGGTTTATTCTACCAATGAATTGAGAAAATTCTGAAAATCACATTTTTAGTTGTAAAATGCTTTCTGTAAATTTAGAATATATTTGTAAGCAATAATGAGAGAGAATTTATGTGTTGATATTATTATTATTGTAATAATTATTTGAATATAGTAGTATGATAAATAACCAAGTGTATTTTTTTCCAGGTTCATTAATGCCAGAAGGAGAATAGTTCAGCCAATGATAGACCAGTCAAATCGAGCAGGCAAGTCCTCAATAGTAAACGTATTCAAGTCTTGCAAGCAGAAGTCATCCTCAAGCCATTCACCAGGAGGTCCATCACCTGGTAAATAAACTGCCAAATAGATACTGAGGTGACTGAAAAATAATTACAAAACAAGACTAAATTAATAACTCTAATCATTACTATAACTTTTAGATCAATTCTTAGAAGGACTGAATCAGTAATTTTAAGTGTCCAATGGTGGACTCTTTACACAAACAGGATCCTTCTTTATCTCCTCTAAAAATATGTTTTTTTTTTCTTGCCAACCCTTCTTTTTTCTACTAGGACCACTCCCTGGTGCATGGCTTGGTGTGGAACTGCTGTAAACTTTATTACCTGTGATAAGGGCAAAGGGGTCAGGATTGCTTTTGGGACTCAGTAAATTTCAAAGGCATTCACTGAGGTAGAGCTTTTGTGCTTGGATAATCCAAAACAGCTTACTTACAGATTTAGGTCATGTATTAAACATGCATTACAGGTCTTTATGTGTGAGTATGCAATAGGCCTGTTTCATGTCGATGGCTTATAGACTAGAACTTACCTCACTTTTAACTCAAGTGCATATGTTTTTGGTTTCTATTTCTATTAATTTTATTTCCTCTAATTACTTGTTCTAATTTTATATGAAGGCCATTTTCTGAAACTGAAACTGCTGAAGTTGAATTTCTTCATATATGTAGTATTTAGGAATTTTAAGTATTCAGTATATTAGAATAAAACTAAAAAAACATATGTGGATATTATACCTTAAATGTGAGTGTAAAAAGAAATTTGTTATAACAAGTAAAGGAAAAAAAAAATCTGATTACCCTTGCCACAGTTATTGTGAATTTTGTTTACACAAAACTGCTATGTTACTGTATATATGTTTCTGTGAAGCAAAGTTAGTATTGACAGTATTGACCATAACATTGCATATATGATTCTGGTTAAAAAAATGTAGTATTCTTTCATGGCTTTCAGTAAACTGCTAGTTGATTATGAAAATTAAAATATATTTGTGCATATATAAAATTGAAATATTTTAATTAAGCAATACAGTGTGGTTATATTCAGTTAAATTACTGCCTGTTAATGTTCACTGGACACTTACTCAACTGTTTGCATTACACCCTCTTCTAGTAAGTCAAGGAGCACCTTACAATCCAGATGGTCAGCCAATGGGAGGGTTTGTTATGGATGGACAGCAGCATATGGGAATTAGACCTCCGGGTAAGGTGTTCATCTTGTCCCATTTTTATATAATGCAATATCCATTAAAAACTTCCTTACAATGCAAAATATTTAACAAATGCAGGCTGCTAAATGTAATTTTTACTGAGCTTTTCTTGGGCACAGTTGGTTATTGTTGTTAATGCTGTACATTTGCATTGTGAGTCAAATAAATACAACAGTATTATTATTAATTTCATTCTTATTTTTTTGGCTCTGGCCTTTCTATTATATAATTAGCTCATTTTCTGAAATCTTTTTGAATTTTTATCTCCCTTCCAGGACCTATGAGTGGAATGGGCATGAATATGGGCATGGAGGGGCAATGGCACTACATGTAATCATCACCTAGTTAACTATTCACAGAGAAAGGGGAAGTAAGTACAAACTGGGCTCTTCTTGTAAACTATCTGAATTGTTTTATTATAATGACTATTTTAATGTTAAATTTCTTTTTTAAACATTCTTCCTGCCCATGATTTTATGCTTGTTCACGGTTTAATATTTATAATTTTCCATCTTTTTTGCTTCCTACTCTTTCTTCTAGGTCAAACCCAAAGCTGTGAGCCACAAAGGCTCTGGCATGTACAGTTTCTGTGTGATCCTCCATTGTATACTTTACTGACCACATGACAAAAAAGACACAGCAAGAGCCAGATAGACTAGAAGAGAGGGGGAGGGGAATGGGGATATATATGTGTGTGTGTGTGTGTGTGTTTCAGTGTGTGTGTGTGTGTGAGTGCATGTGCGCAAGGAGGGGGGTATTGCTATAGCAACAGACTGATTGGCAAAATGTAAGCAGTCTGCAGTGGTGCAAGGAGAGGAAAGAGCATGTCCCTCCAGTGTCATAAATCCGTCTAACTACAGTTGATGCATGAGTTACATTAATGCACTATCTTGAATGACACCACAGAATAGTAAATAAAAACAGTTTAAACATAAAATAAACATAGAACTCTAGTCAAATATAAAACAGACAATTTCAGCAGTATTAAATTGTGTGTATATCTTTTGTCTATGTATAATAATAGGATTACTTATGGCAAAAGGGAAAAGAAGTAATGCAAAATGGAGGTGTGCTCAGTAGGCTAGGCAGCTTAGCCCTGGCTAATTGACTATATCCAAATTAAGTATGCTATCATCAGTAGTGTGACCAATGGATTTGACTTATTTAGCATACAAAAATAGAGATTATTAATGCTTTCTTTGGTGAAACGTCTAATAGAGGCATGATCTGTACTAGTTTATGGTTTTTGTTATTATAAGTATAAATGTTAATGTGTTGAACTGGTTTTATTTATTTAAATCCAGATGATTATTTTAAATTAAAGTCTAAATATGTAGCCAAGGAGAGAAACAATGTTTTTTTCTCTCATAGCCACAACTTATCCATTATTTTTGCACCTTATAATGCTAAGAAAATCCAACTTTAATAGTCACAATTTGCAAAACAGCTTCAAATTGTTTGGATTAAAAGAGAAAGATCAGAGTGGCAAAAAATATCCTTTTTTTACAGTTTAGCTGTTTTGCTGCATTTTCTGACATTTCTAAGCTTGGCTTACTTAAATGTCTTTCTTCTAGTTTCTGGGTCAATTACATGTAAGTGATGTGTTTTATGCTTCATGACCAATTAAATTAATAGGTTATTACTAAAAATGTTTTTCTTTTATTTGATTAAAAGTCTGAGGGTACATTCTGTTTTATAGGCAATGTTTTATTAGCGCAAAAATGTTCCTTTAGGCTAGATTAAGCAGCTACAATTTGCTGAAGAGCCAGAAGACCTGAATTTAAGGTGTTCCTTGCAGTCACAGCACAGCATTACTTAAAATCAAAGCCAATTAAACCTACTTATGGAAGAGCGTTATGCTTTTTACCCTTGACGATTATGGAGCTTATAGCTCTCAGAAACAATGCACCTGTCAGTTTCCATAAACCATAACAATCCATGCGGAAGACTGAGACCCTTTGATATTGGTGAAGCTTATTGTTTTTAATGCTGTGGTTTTTTGCTTTAAAAAAACAGTACATGGACAAAAAATTATTTTAATTTCCTGACAATACTTATCACAGTGAAAGAAATAATTATGAACATGAACATAGTCCCATTCAGAAAATCCAAGGTATGCTTTAGTGAGCATGTTCAGTGACCCCAAATCTCATTGGCACCACTTAGGAATTAAACCCTCCAATTATGCTCAAGTTTGTTAACCTTTTTGCAGGCCAAGATTTTATTTTGGATTTGATCTTTAATTTCTTAATAATACAAATGACTAATACTGATGTAATTGCTATATTCTCCATATTTTTTAGTGTTTCACCTTTTCTTTTTAAAGTAGATATAGTTAAAAGAAGGGTCATACATTTTCTACTCTAATAATAATAAAAGAAAGAAAGAAAAAAATTGTATTATAATAATAACAGAAGATTGCTCATATGTGTACTTGGTTCAGTAGCACCTTGTAACAAACATCATTTTTCAACTTTCTATTAGTTTTGTCTGATCTTTAGCTATATGTTCTGAACACTCAGGTGAAGAAAGGTATTGAATTCTTAGTTATTCACTACTTGGCAGTATGTTCAAGCAAACAAGCAGGGTTTCAGCTGGATACTCTTGAGAAACTCAAAAGCATAGTGTGGGTATTCTGAGAAAGCCCAGAGAATGCTGTGATTTGAAATTACTTCAGCCCTTTTGAAGAGTTTCTTGTGTGTCTTGAGAGATGAGTCTGAGCAGACAATATTTTCTCAGCTGACAGGCTGACTATGTCGGATGGACACAGTTTGAACCTGCTGCTTCTCCACGTCAATAGGGGCAAACTGAGGTAGATTTTGGTTTGCTTCGGATGCACCATGGATCGTTCTGTTGTTAAGGCTAAATTCAGTATAAATCATATCACAGTACTTCTCAAACTTTAACAAAATCTTGTAACCAATGGCACATGATTTAAAAAACAAAAGGATTATTTTACAAAGAATTGATAACAAATAAAAAAGTTCACACCCTTTATAAAATGCTGTGTTTGGGTTTAACATTCTAAATCGTGTACAAATGTTATCTCCCTTCACCTGACAAACACTGAAGGGGTTTTGATTAGCCCTATATTTGCAGAGTGCAGATATTACCAAGGTTCACAAGGACCTTATGAAAGATCTATGGGATGGGAAATATTAGGAAGGGGGTGGGGGGGTAGAGCATTTCTTAGACATTACCAATACAGTATATTGGAACACTGTGAAGATTGGCATTAATAAGTTGAGGTAATATGGCATCCCCAGGACTGGAACTTAATTCCAAAGTCATGAAGAAGAAGCTGAGTGCTCATTAGGCAGACTAACTAAAGGTTATTGTCAGTCTTGAAGTTAATGCACAAATTGTCCACAGTAATTTCACATATTCTATATAAGTCTGAACAGTGGAGTAGGGTAGCAAGATGAAAAAGTCTTTTCTCACAAAAAAGAACATCTTAATTGGTGTACATTGCTGCAAGAAGGATGAACATGGAAACGTCTTTTGATCCAATGAGACCAAAGTATGTATCTTTGGTCATAAATCCTTTACTCCAAAATCAAAGCACTTCATCACCCAAAAAACACCTTACCTATTGTCAAGCACGCTGGTGGTAGCATTGTTCTATGGAGCTAATTTTCTTTTACAGGGACAGGCCTCTAGTCATTATAGAGAGGAGAATGAATAGCTGAATATATGCAAATATTATGGGACAAACCCAACTGTTATATGACAGCAGGCTGAAATTAAATAAGAATTTCATTATGACAACAATTTGAAGCACACAGCTATCTCAGTTCCAAGTATTAGCTTAAAATGGAAGATCAATATCCTGTATTGGTCCAATTAGAGCTTCAACATACAGAAGGTCTTTGAACTCAAATAATTACAGTTGGGCGCAAGAAAACATCTCACAGTTTGACAAAGCCAGAATACTCGTGCAAAGAAGAGTGGGTTAAAATTAGAAATACAGATGTAATACTCTAGGTTCACAGAAATCTATGAAAGACGTAAGTATTGTAATCAAAGCAAGGTATATATGTATATATATATATATATATATATATATATATATATATATATATATATATATATATATATTTTTTTTTTTTTTTCTTGATTAAAAAAAAAAAACAAAGTTCAAACTCCTTGTCATTGATATTTAATATCCACTGTACTGTCAGCTACCTTGAATTAGGACTACATATTTGAAGGAGACATTGGCAGACCTGGGACATGTTAGATATCTCAGATGATCAAGTCATACTTGTGAATTAGCCCAGAAGACACTAGGCTGCAGATGGACAAAAAGGAAATTTGGTCTACCTGCCTTAGCAAGTCCCGGCCCTCATTAGAAAAAAAATATTCTATAGAATGAAATAAGAGAATTAAAAATGGTTTGTCCTTATTTAATACATTATCATGGCTTTACATGATAGCCATGGTCGGTTCCTACCTTATATCTGATGCTGTTCAGGCTTCCCATGACTTTGTAATGGGATCAGTCTGTTCACAAAAGAAACATATATATTCATTCTAGATAAAAACAGAAGCCTTCTTGCAACAGAAAAATCTTTTGGGGAATCAAATAATGGTCACATTTTCTAAATGTAATAAAATTGGGTGGAGAAACTCCTTGGGGAATTTTGATTGCTTATCCAAAACATGGATGTGGTGTTAGGCAAGATGAAAATTATGATAAAATCCAAAATCTGTTCTTAAGGATAAATATGAGTATCTTTACAGAACATTGTAAATAGAATTTTAATAAATAATTGTTCACTTATTCTTTAAAAAAAGTTAATATCAGAAGTTGAAAATATGACATTTTAAATATGAATCATGGGTATATAATTTATAGGTTTTAATATTTATACTCATTTATAACTGCAGAAAATGTTTATTTTTTTATTGGGTTTATTCCATTTACTCATAACTGGGTTTTAAATATATGTTCTCTAAACATTTTTTCTAGGTCTGCAGAGAATGGCAAGTGACTATGTGTGTCATGGTAGTCCGATAGGTGTGAGTATTGGACCACCAAATTACCATCCATCTCAGATGCCTCCTCATTCCATTCCGTTGCGCCATGGACCTCCTACGCATTCCTATATTCCTGGACACCTCCATCACCCTCTATTAGTGATGCATGGAGGACCACCCTATGCTGGAATACCAACATCAGCTTCAAGCCCCTCACTCTTAAACCCAGGAGACGCAACAATGGGAGAATAAATCATGAACATTCGCACTCCGCAGCTTAAGGGATTGTTTTTTTCTTGAACAAAAAGAAAAAGAAAGCATAATAAACCAGAAAATACAAGTAAATCAGCAGAATTTTCAGCCAATGTTCTCTTTTATATGTTGGCCTGAATCATTGATTGTGATCTTCTATTCTTGGGATTTACATTGCACCAAGATACTGGCTTTGATTTATTTTACTGAGGACCTTACAACAAAAAATGGCCCAGAAATAAAATAATAATTAAAAAAAAATAGAGAGATGGACTCCTAATGGACATAATCAATACTGTTGTACAATTACAATGAACTTATAAAAGAACTGAAGTATTGTAAATGATATTGTACTGTTCTGCATATTATGTTGTTTCTTATAGATTTTTTTAAAAAAGATGTTAACTTTTTCCACACTGTGTGTGTGTTGCTTCCATGAAAACCCTGATCATCTCCTGAAGTTTCTTTATTTCATAAATATAAGAACAGAAAGCCTTATATTCACCCAGAAAATGGCAGTGAGACACTGTTCCAGGGCTTTTTAGAGGATTAAAATAATTTTTCAGGCAGAAGAGTTCCATCCAGCCTAGGACTTCTTCCATATTCTTATTCACACCTGCCTGAGGTATGAATATACGTGTCTAATTCCTTCCCTCACCATATTTGAAATGGCATTAGCATATATAAATGGTGAGCTGAAGCAATCTACTAAAGATTAATCAGCTGTTGCAAGCAGTGTCTTCTGGAGAAGATGGAATCGTGGAAATGTAAAGGTGTGTTGAACCTTATTTCATCAGATCTTTTATGTCCCAGCACATGAGCCACCAAGTGCATTGTTTAATACAATCTAAAAATTACAGAAAAACACACAAATACATTATATATATATATATATATATATATATATATATATATATATATATATATATATATATATATATATATATATATATATATATATATATATATATATATATATGTCAATCCAATGATCAACATTTTCTTTTGATTATGTTTACTTTTTTTCTAAGCAAATGTCATTCATATGTGTGTTTCCCTTCCTTGAATCCATTTTGAAGAGTTAATGTGTACCATTGTAAATAAATAATTTTTGTCCAAAAGGTCTGGAAAAATTACTTTGATGAGTGCAATCTTTTTATACATCCACACACTTTCTGTATATGTCACTTTGGCTTTAGTAGTCTTGGATGAAACGTTTCTTTATAATTTGCAGCTTTTTAAACTTATTGTATATTTTTAAAATTTGAATTTTAACAGTTTAACTTTTACTGGATCATTCTAATAATTATAAGAATCACTGCTGAAAACATACGATTTCTAATAAAACTTTTTAAAATATTTTTGATCACTCAAAATGAACTTGTTGAGAAATGCTTTAATTTACAGTTTTGAGTGGATTACAGAAACTGTGACATTTACAACAGAATACCATAAAATGGGTATGTGTTAGTGATCATAAATTTTATTACTTCTGCTGACATTTAAAAAGTTATCAAATGGCCTGAAGCATGATTCATTTTTTACACAGAATCATTGTGGATAGTGCCCAAGAGTCAAAAGGTAAAACAAAGATTACTAAGCAGTCAGAACTACAAATCAAAAGTTCCTATAATACTGAAAATCCTAAAACACATATTTAACATAAAATAAAAGGACATTTTAACTTCAGAGATTTTTATTATGTTGTGACTACAAGAGATTGGCAGTTTCTGGTGTATTTTACATAGTAGTGGGGTGTGTATAACTCTTGACATCTCTAATGTACGTTTTAACAAGGATGTAGAAGGACAACCATGTTAAAATCTGAAGAATAATGCGATTTATCAGATAACCTGTAGTAAATGTCATTTTAATTAAACTAAGCTTTATTTGCATACTATGAAGATTTGGGTTTTAAAATTTTAAAAAATAAAGTTTTATTCACAATAATATTGCAAATGAATAACACTTAGTAACCCCGTGGATTCAGAGCAGAAAACTATTTTTTCTTTTAAAACCATAGTTTTAAACTTCTCAAGACAGGAGATTACTGTAAGACCAAGATGGACATCCCTAACTGCACACAAGTAAGAGTGTGGTCTCCGATGTCTCCAAGATTTTTGCTGTGGACTGTATATAGATGAGCTGATGTTTTCATGGCGTGATTTTAACTGTCTTAAGTGCAATAGTAAATTAATGGCATATTATCACAAAATGTCTATTTTTGTAATAAAGTAGATTTTCCTTTACCAGTTGTATTATTATTATTATTATTATTGTTAATTACATTGGCTTCCCTGATTAATGCTTCTCACCTTGCAAGAATGTAAAAGCAATGAAGGTGTAGGTGCCCGGTGCCTTGCATCTCAATAAAAACCTGTCTGGCACATGAGAATTACATTTACTTCATACTCAGCGCTGGAAATGAGTCCAGTCTCCAGTTATTTAAACCTGAGGTTAACTTTATGCACTGCAAATATGTGACAGAAACCTGTATATACATTTTCTTTATTTGCCTAGATATAATATCTTAAATTGCTTATTCGTCTTAGATATTGAATGTTTCTTCTTTTATAGATGAAATATTGCTCGTACTATTTCACATTTTTCTAGACATGTTTAAAAACAGCACAGGCATACATAAACTACAAAGAACCAAAAAATAATATCTGCATTTTTAAACAATGGTTTACCTTTAATGCAAATTGTAAATTGCTCTTCGCTTAGCATTTAAATTCATTTAGATAAAATTGCCACAAACACTTAAATGGGAAGATTAGTTCCCCCTCACGCCTTATTGCACTCTGTCAATGGCACCGTTTTAAATTCTGTATTCTGAAACTACTCGGCGTTTCCTGGATACACCAAATACAAAAACAGAGGAAAACGGCTGTGCTAAAGACCACACTGCAGATATTTGTTTTGTTTTATTTTTGACAGAGGTAAAGCAGTAAAGCCGGGCACGTATCAGAAAAACTAATATATCGTTTGCAAGAAGACCGAATTCTGCCAAATAAACAAAACGATATATAAATCAGTTTGTCTGAATTTTATTATTTTCTTGCTCCTTGCGCTATAGTGACGTTCGAGATTTATAGTCGACTCTTTTACGACTCTTTTGTTTAATGTAAAAGAAAAAATGCCTTTACAACTCGAGTAAGTTTTATTTGCATTGCTCTTACTCCCGCTCTGTGCGTATGTTGTGAGAACTAAAAATCTTTGAACATTCAACTGCACATTCATCCGAAACATGACTGTGCTCTAGGAACTCCGCCATGCTCCCGCGAAAATATCACATCTTTGACTGCCATCTTTAGGAGAGATGAAAAACTGTCCTGAAACCTTTGAATTTTTCCAAATATTAAGAAAGGATTCGTCTTATACATCTTAAAACAAAACAGACAGCAACTTATTCACCTATTTGTGGTGGAAAGCGATGACTATCCGGAATATAAATCTATAAATCATAAATATATTAGGAAAATGATCCCGACTTAAAAACTGAAGTGGAATTCAATTCATTGTAAATATTTTGCTTTTAACTATTTGCTTATGTACATTATATATTATATACATTTGTGTATATATATATATATATATATATATATATATATATATATATATATATATATATATATATATATATATATATATATATATATATATAAGGATTTGATAATATAAATTATATATTTATCACTGCAACGTCTGGCTCCTTATCATTTCCTTTAGTTTTAAAGGTTTCCACCTATTTGCGTGACATAAACCTAATCCTTTGTCCCCAGTCTACATGCCTGGTTATGTATTTGCAGATGCCATGCCAGTTAAACAGATGACGCCTGGTCTTTGGGGGGCATGTTGACATGACTGCACTTGGATTGCTTTTAGCTGAGTATATTTACACGTGGCGCACACTTTAAACCGAGTAGGTGGGTGTGCGCGCCTGTATGTGTCTCAGCGAGGGATCTTCTAATACCTTCAACGGTTTTACTGCTGAAACGATAAAAACGTGTGTGTGGGTGGTATACAGTATGGCAAATTTTAAATGGCATTTCGATTTGCTAAACTAATTTGTCCAAAACTATAGTTTTGGGCTTGAAAATGTTAGATTCATAGTTGTGATTTTTCTCTAAACAGCGTCGAGCTTCCAGTAAAAGAACAGACCAATGCGCTTAAATCGTTAACATTCTTTAATTATTTACTTAAAACAGTTGCTGTAAAGAATGGGGACTAAAAACTATACTCACGTTTAAATTGTTGCAGCACTTATGTTTGGAAAGTTTGTATATTGTCCACTAACAAAATGTAAAAGCCTTGACCGAATATCACGTATACGCTTAATACATTAAACACGGGATAACCAGGTTGAACACAAGAATGATGGATGGATGGAAGGATGAATGTTTTAAACTTCAGCAAAAAAAAATGCTCTAGAATTTACTACTAAACGTTATACATTAACGTGAGTTCTGTATTTAGTTGTTACCTTCAACAAAACGCACAGTTTAAGTGAATGGATCTATTCTATGTATTCACTAATAGAACATGGAATTGTAAGGACATATACCTTACGTTTTTGCTGCTTATCTTTATATCTCTTTGGTTTAAATGATCATCTGAGTCTTTTACATTATAGTAGCTTTAGCAAATGTGTGGTGAATTTTACAGTACCATTGACTCATGAAAAAATCAAAATTTTCCCATTGGTACAACACATATTTTCCAGCATGTGATTATTACAATTAACGTATTATTGGTATTACACTTAATTAAATTAAATGACAAAATTCATATTGTAATCACCTCTGTTCTGCAAAATATCACACTTTTGTTAATTCTGACAATGTAGATGAATAATTCATTTTGAATTTATCTACATAAATCTTTCTCTAATAACCAAAGTGTCAAGTTAAAAACTAAATGCTGAACTTCCACGTATTGTGTGCAGGTTGCATGCATTTTAATTTTATGCACCTGTACAAGTAAATGAGTGTGGTGTAATTACTCTTCTTTTAAAATATGAGGTAAGTCAAATTGTGTTACAATGTCTTTATCTAGAGACCGGCATGGCGTATTGTGTCCAATTACTCATTTATGTTAATTAGGATTGTGTGTGTGTGTGTGAATGTGAACTCATTATTCAGTCTAAATTATTCCTCCCAAGGATAAGTAAATACTTTATTAGTGTGATTGTTTTTGATTTGTGAGATATAGAGCTTTTGACTATGTTTGTCGTTTGCATAAATCATAAGAATTGATCTCTTCCCACAGACTCACATGTAATAAAGAAGAAATTATCATTATGCATACTTGTAGTTTTGTGTAGTGTATTTTTTTTTTTATTTAGAAGTAAATATACATAGATAAGTGAAGTAAGACATTTTTAGAAAGCTGTAATTTCTTGATGATGCCTTGCTTGCCAATTTCCAGACATTCCATACTGTATAAATGTTTATTTGACATCTTGGTTTTAATGCCTATGACAAAAATAAACATAGAAAATGTACATACACATGTGTATATTTAATCTTGTAAAAATAATCACATAAAATATTAATTTATAGTTTCAAGAAAATGTTAAATTACTTTTACTATGACTTTTTTATGAAGAATAACTAACTCCCTGTTACACTAATATTGGTTATAAAAATTGACAGTAAATTGACTGTATTTTACCATATGCAGTACTTTAAGTAAGTATGCTTTAGTACTTCTCATTTATCGTACTCTTAAATGAAAAGAGTAATACACAAAGTGTGTCACATATATTAGTTAAAGTCATTTCTCATTAAATACTTTCTAAAATACGAGGAACGTTCAAAAAGTTTTCGCACTTTTTTTTAACTCTGTTTATTAAGAGTTTCAAAAACAAATTACATCACTTTTCTGCATAGTCACCTTCGTTTGTGATGCAATTTTCTCAGTATCGTACAAACTTTTTAATGCCCAATTACCACTCCTCTCGCTTCACCGTTTCCAATGAAAATATAAGCGTGCGGAAACTTTTTGAACGTCCCTCGTAGTATGTCTTACAGTGACACATATAATTTCGAATCTTCTTATGAAGCCTAATTAACACTATAGTCAAACTGGAATAAAAACTGAACTATACACGTTACAAATTTCAGGAGATTAAATGTTCTTAAATTAGATAGATAGATAGATAGATAGATAGATAGATAGATAGATAGATAGATAGATAGATAGATACTTTATTAATCCCAATGGGAAATTATGATTAAGAAGGCTTATGTGTGCATTATTAAAATATTTAATCTAATTTAAATTTTGGAAAGAAAAAGTAAATATATAAAGTGGATGCTCTCTTATGGGAAATGTGTCTTTCCATTTAAAACAACCATTGTGCACGTGGCCACGTGGCTTGAGTACTTATCTTATTTTTAAAATGTACTGTTTGCCATCAACATTTACCAAGGCATAAAACTTGATAAAAAAAGATCTACTGTAGAACTGCACAATTATTGTACATTTCCAAAATCAAAACCATCATCAAGTAAAATTAGCACTTAATAACAATCGTTTTACTTGGATGGTGATTTTACATTTCAATTTGAAATGTAATTTGATCCAGTGATAATACCTGAATTCAACTGAAGGAAGTAGAAATGTTACAGTAATTATTTCTTCATGCTTACAAAATTAATTTTTATTTTGCTTTATACTACAAGACAAAAGCTCAGTACATAACATTTTTTGAAGAACATTTTACTTGCTTTTCTATTTTAAATGCATGTGCTTTTTATAACACTAACTTGTTGAAATAAAAAAATAAATAAATTTCTTATGATTATAATTCAATGTCTTAATTACTGGGTCAAAGTTAAAATGTAACCCCGTTCAGCAGCAAAATTTAAATGAGTAATCCTTAACTCAACATGGAAGAGTATTGTGTTATGCCACAAATGTTTACATAATTTCAATAGCTGTTCATCCTAACACTGAGACAGTTGAAACCAACCAGAAAGGTAATATTAAAATACTTGTAAAATCTTCTTTTGAATTGAGTACTTTATTTAGTGTGATTGCCTGAATACACACTACTGAGTGCTAATCAGTCTTCTACAGCTTTGTGCCATCCGTCTAACTAGCCACATATTGTTTATTTTCTCTTTCATGTTGTATTTAACCATTAGAAATCATGTATACAAGCAAATTGAAACTAGATATTCATACAATTTGAAAAAAAATTAACTTCACTTTTGTTCAAGTTATAAAATTATTCAGATAAAATAAGTTCTAAAATCATAAAATGTAAGAAACGGAGATAAATGCTATTAAGTTAAGTTTAATTCCACTGCCACATTATAAAAATAATGTGAACACCAAATAAATAACATAAACTCAAATAAAATCAGTTTATTTCTGTAACATCATTTCCAATGCATTTTTATAAATATAGTAAATAAAATTCGTCATATTATTGAGCAGTAGGGTTTTGTTTGTTGTGTACGAGTGTTCAGAGTGAAGATTAACGTACATATATGTAACAATGGTATTGCAATATTAATACCTGATTTCTCTTTGAAACAAACAAAAAACATTATTCTACATCACAATTTTTAACGTTTTACACTGTTACATAAATGTTTTCATCCATAATATGTAATACTGTATCATGATTTTAAAAAATCATTTAAATGCTTTGTGTGAATGCTTTTGAGGTGTAAATAGTGTAATTTGCATAATATTTGATTGGAACTCAAAATGCTGTATTATCTTTTTTTTTTTTCTGGAATTATTATATAAACAGTTTTGGGGCCATTTTTATCCTCCCTATAGAATAAACTGTAAGCATGATCTGAGAGAGAAACACATACTACATTTTATTAAATATCTGATTGACTACCTCCATATGTAACCATTTTATATAAAACATTTAAGTAATTTCCTTTAATAATAAAACAATTAGGTGCTTGACCAGCTCCACATTGTGAAGTAAAATAATGTTTGTTGACAGACAGATATATAAATAGATAGATAGATAGTGCTCATAATAATTTAAACACATTTAGTTACTTACTGTTTGTAAATTACAGTTTACAAGAAATTGACTTTATTCAATTTTCAAAATTCTACAGATCAGTGATGTTTTTAACTTTTACTTAATTACATTATAACAATTTTAGTGTAACCTCATTTACATTTTGTCATATATAACTTTACAGTGAGCTAATAATAGCACAAGTCTAAAGATTTCATAACAAATTGTCATAGATTAGTCTCTACAGTTTAATTTTAAGTTGTTGCGACAGTGCTGCGCAGTGAATAACGCTGCTGCAGTGGTTCGTATATCACGTGATCGCTGTTTATCTGTAGTTAGCACGGTACCCCTGTTATTTCCTCCCAACACTGTTAAGTGGCAATTCTAAATTGGCCACGAGCGCATTAATGAGACCTGACACAGTCTGGGTCACTTTCTACCGATGCCTTGTGTCCAGGACTGTCAGGGCAGATTACACGTTCCACACCGAATGTCATCTTTACATATATATTTACCTGTTTCTTCAAATCATTTTTTGTACTACAGTGTCGCCGGGAACCGCGGTTTATTGCTGAAATAACCAGTTCCTGTTGACGTTGTAATGGCACCGTATTCATACATACCGGGTCATTTACTACTGACGATTACTCTTGAGATAATAAACTTGAACGCCTGAAGAGGGAGCAAAGGGAGTTTCAGTAATAACAGAACTTGCATTGTGCTAAATGTTTCATAATTTCTGCCGATATACTGCAGTTTACTGCTGTTTGTGTATTTGAAAAAAGAACTGTTGTGATTTTACAATACGATACAACATCTGAACCTGAATCACTTACTACTGTAATATTTAGAAAGCCGCTGCTCCTTAAATAATTTTTCAAATCACACACACACACACGCACACGCACACACACACACACACACACACACACACACACACACATATATATATATATATATATATATATATATATATATATATATATATATATATATATATATATATATATGGGTTAATTTCAAATGTATCATTAGTTTGTTTTAGTAATACATTCATAGATTAAGTTATTCTAATCGAATCTTCGACCAAGACCTTATTTTGTGCTTGTCTTTTTCCTGTTTAGATATGTAAACCTATGTATGAACCTGCAGCCGAAAAAGAGAATATCAGAACTTGAATGTATTTTGATTGCATACAGTTGCAAAAAAGTTATACTTTTTCCCATTTGTTTTCATTTGTTTGTCTAAAGAATTCTATGTGTACAGATGATCTTAAAAGTGTCACTTTCTGTTTAAAATTACATTTATTACAGTGCCTAACCACTGCAGTTAATTAAATATCCTGAAATTTTTTAATTAGTCATTTAAATGTCTTTTATATCAAATGTAAATCGAACATGATGTTACTCACTATGTTACACGTAAAAAGTAGGTTCCATAGTTTTCTCAAAAAATGTACTAAAAAGAAAGGAAACAAAATTCTGAACACAAATTGCTCACATTATTTGAATAATTGAATTATTATATATAATTGTAGTACAATCGGCTAAAATTATACATCAAACACATTACGTCTCAACTGGCTTTCAAAACAGACACTGTCAGTCTACCACAAAGTATGCGGTAAGTTTTTTTCAGTTCTTCAGATGTTATCTGTAAGTAGTTTATTTAAATAGTTTCTTTGTATAAATGTAAAGAAATACAGATGTGCACTATGTATACAAATGAATATCATTAGCATGGGACAACAAAACTTTAAATAAACCAGCATGATGACATGAAGTGGCCCACGCAAGCAACTCCCGTGTAGCATTATGTTTGGCATGTCAAATAATATTATAAACTGACTCGTTGGCCGACTTCTTTTGTAAGCCTGTCTACAAGATGGCCAAAGTAACCGCTGTTGAATTAGGTGTATCTGCCTTTAGTATATGACACGAAAGTTTCACTAAGGATGTACACAAATGAAATTGTATAGGCAGACCTGAGACATTTTATTTAGGTGGCAGCTGCTATAAACAGCAAAACGTACTCTTTGGGAAAAAAGTGAAATGAATAAAAAGGGGGAAAGGAGGGGGAACTTCATGGCTGCGTTAGTGGCATTTTGGATGTCATCTGTTTCCTTGGTGACTATGTTCAGTCCTGAAAGCCCCTGGGCTCCTGGATTGTTAGAGAAAACCACGCTATTTCTGCACCATCATTTATCACTGTCACCACATAATGATTCCCCTCGCAGCTCCTTATTGATGTTTGTAATTGCATTATCTCATAAGGGGGAATGATCAATGAAACCAAGTCATGCATTCTGGGGTCAGAGGATGCCAAAGTGTTATTTGTTCGTTTACTACAGCAAGTATTATTATCTATAGGACAGTATGCAAAGATTACCTGAAATTGTAGTATCTATAATATGTTAAAAACGACAGTATTTGGAATAAAAGAAAGGGGCTGTTTAATAGTCCATTGCGAACTTTGCGAACTAGCAAACACTACTGAATAACTACGCAATAATTATTATTCTAGTCATATTTACGGGTATAACTTTTTAAATTTATGCTTTTATAATAGTACGTGTAATCCAGCTGTCAGGGAGTTTGTAACTGAACCCAAGACTTATAAATTGGCCGCATTGATCTAGTTTACATTACTGCATATGCTTACATTTTTACAATACGCTTTTGCCAAGGTATAAGTGAAAACGATTACCATCATCATTTAGGTTTCCAAGCAATATATCACTCGATATTTAATATCATGAATCTAATTCAGCAAAATGAAATGCTTATATTAAATTTCAGGGGCCTGCGTTGATAAAAAGCCAGTGTCAACTACTGAACTAAATGCTTTATTTTAATGTCGCAGCGACGATGGTGCAGTATTGAGAGGGTTATTAAAAGTAAGGCAGAAGAAAAATAAACATATGTACTGTAATTGCGTGTAAGATCAAACAAAAAGGAAAGAAAGAAACGATACTCAATCTGTAATATTTTAACATTTGTTTGATTTATTACTGTGAAAAGGAAACTCGTGTAGAGAAATAGAATGAAACGCGTTTAGCTTGTTCCACAATATGAAGGAATATGGACAATGTTAATTATTTTTCGTCAGTCCTAATAAGTCCAATTGAATTCTTTTTCTTGACTTACAGAGTCAGTGTTCTATTCGTATACATAATCAAGTACTGACGCAGGCAATTTAAAGTGAAATGTGTGACATGAAAAATTATTTTAAACTACAGAAACTTTAATTATCAGTTAATGTAATAGGCAATTTGCGTACTCTAATGAAATCTGAATATGTTTTAAATTTGTGTATATTAAAAATAAGACATTAAATCGAAATAATTGTCTGAACAAGAAATTAATGTTTTGTATTTTATTAAGCTTCTGTTTCCTTATACTAACTTAGAAACATCGAAGAGATGAAGCATTCTTTTACGGTTTACAATGGTTAGAATTGAGATGTTCCTGAAAAGAAGAAACAATAATATATGTTTATAAATATTTTATAAATGGATACTTGTCAACAATTCTATGACTATGAAAATAACCAGTAAATGAAAGGTGTTTTTTTAAAGTCTTTGTGCTTTGTTTTTAAAATTACATTTTCTACATGTTGTCTTTTAATTACCCGATTTAATTCGCTTTTGATTTTATTGACTCTTAGCAATTACAAATAGGCGTAGAAGCGACTTTGGAGAAGGTTCATTTTGCTTTCTTTTTCTTTCCACTTACTTTAAATTAATAAATCAGTCGAAAACAGAACATTTAATTACTTCCGTCGCGGGTGTATTTCCTGTCGTTTTTTTCGTGGTGTAATATCTTTACATGAGAAGCAAAAATTGAGCTGTATCAGTTTTATTCACATATTATCAGCCATGCTTCATGTACTAATCTCCTCTCTAGTCCACTAACATTATTTAGTTTGTTCCTTTTTATTTTCTCTAAACGCCAATATGATACATTTGCGCTTACAACTAAGGTAATTTATATGTAATAGCTAAATAGTTTAGGTGTTGATTTCTAAGCATTATTTTTGTTTTGCCAGTAAGTGGGGGAGTTCATGTCCTCCCACTCAGCGATTATGTGTAAACTCTTTGGTTACATTTGTTATGCCATTGGATTCTTGATATTCGATCGTTAATTTATACAATTAAGGGCAAATAATTTATATTAAAAGAACACACTGAAATATATGTAAATATGCCCCTAAATAAGACCGGCACTGCATCACAGTAGTTAGCTTTGCTGTGTTTAAGGAATCAGAGGTCGCTGCAGCGGGGATAGGCTCCGGCCTCTTGAGATGATTCATTGGATTTAGCAAATCTGAGAAGTTAAATTAGGTTGTTAAATAAGGTGCCAACACAACACTTTCCTTAATCTATAGTATAGCAATAATATGTGTAGCAAACCAAACAGGAATATTACGACTAAATAGGCATGTTCTGTTTAAATGCCGACTTAAACGTAAAGAAACTAAATAACTATTCCTATCACCGTAGTTTTATGAAACATTTGCCTGTACTGTTAGTCCTGTAGTCTTTCTTTCTTTCTTTCTTTCTTTCTTTCTTTCTTTCTTTCTTTCTTTCAAATTAATAATCTATAAATCTATACAATAACACAACGTTCAAACCAATCGTATTAGGGTTGTAGGTCTTATACGAATTACATACTTTTTCAGTTCCCTTTTTATTTGTAAACGACTGTAACACATGAGAATGGCATATAACCTTGGTAGGTAACTGCCAAGGTCAATGCAAAAAGGCTGCCTCAGGTGTCTGCTGAGGGTACACCAGCGCAGTTCATCTCCACCTGATGAGATCTGATCCAATAATAGTCACAGTGTTAGCCTTTAATGAGGTGCCCCGTGAGAGTGTATCTACCCCCTCCTGCTCTCTGTGATATACCATGAGTCCTGAAGAATGCCAAAATGCAACCAGCATCTTCTTCTTTCCCTTGTTCTTAAGTATTATATTTCAGACGCACAGTAACCACTTATAGTCATTGACTCCTATATGCTATGAAAAGCAGTACAGTACGTGTCAGTACACCGCAATGCAAGGGATTTGGGCTTATAGATTTATTATCATTACTACTACTACTACTACTAAAAATATTATTACAGTTACAGAAAGCACAACGACGTAGAAAACTGTAATAGTCTTTATCATTGATCGAACCGCGAATCCCTATTTAAATCAGGAAATGAGTACTATATGCAAGGAACAGCGTGGTAATTTGTCTTACTTCTTAATGCAAAATGTTAACATTTTTAAACCAGCATCAAAGATCAGCTGAAGACCTTTAGTAGACATCCAGAAAGCATTTGCTAAACGTCATTTTAGAACTCGTCAAGTACAAGTTTAGTTAGCGTAACTTTTTTAGTAATATAAGTTCGTTCTTCTTTGGAGGTGATGCATTCTTAGCGTTGCCGTAGTCAAGATGGAAATAAACACAAACCATAGCGAACCTGTCACTAGCTCTACTTGGCATTATTTGAGTCAGTTAACACTAGCGTTCTGTATTTATGAGCATTATTTGAGCATTATCATCTACCTGTACTAAATGTAATGCATGGCGACAATTTCCACAACGAGATCACAACAATTAATCCACAAAAATGAAAAATCGTAACACAATAAATTTCATAAACACGCGACCCCATGAACGTTATAGAAGGTCACAGAGTTTGTTTCCTAAACTAAAAATTAACTATCAACACGATATAATGTTAAACCATTTTTCATCCATCCATTTTTCATTCGCGAAAGACATTTTTGGTTTTCTACAGCGGGGATACCAAGCAAAAAAGACAAACGCCTCTGGATGTCAGGGCATTTCTTTTCAGGGAACACTTAAGCATCAAACGGCTAAAAATAAAAGTGGGCTTTTCAATTTTGCAAGGAAACTAGAGTGCCCGAGGCAACTCCTCAAGCAAACTCGGAAAACCCGAGGACTCTGCAAGGCCGGCACCGTTGTCAAAACTAACTTAGGGATGCTTCCTGCCGCAACACCTTGTTGCGCTGTTTTGAACCGATTAAGTAAAATCCAAAAGGTATCTAGCACTTTGAGTTTTTCATGTATTACAAATGCTCTGCTGAATACACACGGTATATGCGCCTATATAGATGAATGTTTATCAATCTGTTTTGCATCCATAGCTCTAATTTTACACACAATTCAAGTAACTGCAGTCAATTGAAACCTTTACTGCAGTTGTGTGCGTCTTAATTCTTTTACAAAATAATTGTAAACGTTAAATTTGAATGAAGCGCCTAATATCTATCCCACACGATCACACAACAATTTCTTGAAAATGTTTGTCATATGAAGAGAATTCTCATATGAAGATAATTTGGAAATTATTTTATATATATTGGTGGCTTATCATTTATGATAATGAAAGATAGGAAAAATTGCATGCATTATAACATGTTGTTTTTCCTTTTTAAAAATATCCATACATCTATTCATTTATCTAGTCAGTTTGATCTAATTCTCAGATCGAGAGATGGAGTAAGGTGGACCTTCCTCGACTGCGTCATCTTTCCTTTTATAGTCTATTTCCTCATATAATGCAAAGACGTGCCTGTTAGGTTCATTGGTGGGTCTGAGGAGACCCAGTTGGAGTGACTGTTTAATACGAATAGAGCTATCAACCTTCGAATTGAAAACTCTTAACAATACCCGTTGGTCCCCTTTCCCCTTTCCGATCGAATTAATGTATGATTCTGTGGGAGGCGGCGAAAGCGATTGATATTATTTTGTGACGGATAGGAACGAATAAAACATCTGTTCTGTGGATTGAAGTCATAGCAACAACTCCAAGAAATTAAACCCTAGTTGCACTGAGTCAGTAACACCTTTAAGTATCTACTTGGGATATTGGCCAAGGACTAGATTCGATAGTGAGCAAAACATTGATTTACTTTACATTGAGAGAGAGAGAGAGAGAGAGAGAGAGAGAGAGAGAGAGAGAGAGAGAGAGAGAGAAAGAGAGAGAGAGAGAACGAACTATTGTCCTTCAAACGTAAACAATCAGCAAAAGTCAGCAAGCTTGGGAAAGACACTGATTTTTAAGCGGTTCAGACACATAGAAACGATTATGAAGCAAGTTGAACATGCGTAAACGCGACAGTTTATTATTGTATGGCTCAAATACACCCAGTTATAAAAAGTGGCAAATTAACATTTACGATTTAACTAGGTTACAAGATAGTCTGGCGTGTTAGCATGTAGAAAGATGCAGGCTGTTAAAGAAATTATACTGTCAAGGTCAACCACAATAATATAAATCTATTGAACTTGTTTAATGGCATCTCATAAAATTCATGTGCATCTTTTAAATGGAATGTTTTTAACATTTAACAAACTTCACTTAATTTACTTGTGGTCTGTCTTTAAAGTATATCACAAGAGTCTAATGATATAAAAGTTTTTTTGTTTTAAAACCATTGGAGCCACACAATATACCAATAATATTGGATTACGTGTTTGCACGATGCTGATAGTTATTTATGGTCAATAATGTTTCATGCTGCAGCAAAATTTTAATTGCTCCCTGAAAAAATGTCTTTATTCTTAATTAATACAATTTATTCCTGTCTTTTAATCAACATTTATCATTGATTATTTGCGTTTTTGTTGTGACATGTAGCTTTCAGTAAAATGGATACAGTATAAAATATCTTAATACTATGTAATGAATTCACATTTGCTTTTCATTGTTTAAGAAAGGTAAATAACTGATAGTGCAACATTTAAATTCCTGTGCACCTGCATGTCTACAGTTTATGTTAAAATAACTTAAGTTCTGAAATCTTTATTAGGACTGCACTATTAAAATTACCGGCACCATTATTGTCTTTCCTATTTAATATATATTTTGCTATGAAAAATATTTTCAGAAATAGTGCTTAGATTAAATATGTTATCATGGCAATATTTAAGTTTACTTTTTAGTCACTGACTCCTGCACTTTGCAGGCTTTATAAGCTCCAATGTGTATGTGTGTGTTTCTTAGTTTTTAAGTATATTTAAATAAGATTAAAACAAACATTTATATTTTTAAATCATGTGGATATGATGGAAAGAAACAAAAACATGCAATGAAATAGGTATATGTTTTTCATCTTCTTTCTTGTTACAGAAAAAAATTAATTTGAAAAATCTGAAGAAACACACTGCTTAAGATATTAACCATTTTCACATAGTATGCATATTTATCAGTTTTTTCTATTATTTTTATCCTTCAGTTTTACACAACATTGGCTGGGAGGGAAAAGTCAGCAAGAAGTAGTCTCACCTTGTCATCCATATAAGCTGTCTTTTCACCTTCACACAAACAGGCTCTTCTCATTAAGTATACAGTGAGATTCTCGTGCTATTGTTAGTCATTTGTTGCTACGTCTTCAACTCAAACAGAAGACTAAATAGTTGGATTAAGAAACTGTGTTTAAAAGTAATTAGTGCAATGTAGTTTCTTTATTTAATACTTTTCTGTGAATTATTTGCTTTCTTCACAATAACACTTGTGTTCTGTGAGTAGTCATCTTATACGTGTTAGTGTTTTGATTGCTGCCACTTTAAAACACACCATTTACAAATTTCACAGTCTAAATATAAAGCTTTAACATGAACACACATACCGTACATATGTTGTTGAGTTTATAAAAACATTCTCATATACAAAATATTCCTAACTTACTATGGATCATAAGATATTTACAATGATTATGAAATATGTTTCCATCCTTTGAATTGAAACAGGAGCCATTCAAATTAAGCATAAGAAAATTGTATGGCACAGAGTAATAATATATAAAATACAAAAAACAGTCTTTTGCATTAAAATTATCTAGATTGTCCTGTTCAAACATTGACAAATATTTTAAGCATAATGATAACTTTGTTGGTCATAGTCTCCAGGTATCTGGATTTCAAGGTTTAATTAAAGTACAGATGCATTTTACTTCACACCAAACAAGGATTACCAGATACCCATTAAAAAAAAGCCAACAAGTTTGTATTTAAAGAGAAGGTTAGAGCATTTTTCTATTTTAAGGCTTCAGACGTGATAAAGGAAGCTGTCAAATCTAAATTCTTTGCTGACTTATGCAATACAGAAATCGCCTTTCTGCTCGGAAATTTATGGGCCATAGACAGTTTATAAGAGTCAATGTAGTTCATCAGAGAAAGCGGCTGATGGAACACATGGGAACATTCTGCACAGGAAGTTAAGTTTTTGGATTATACTAGTGTTGATAAAGATGTTTTTTTTCTGAGTAAGTAAAACAGTGGGGAATCTAAAGGCCACTTACATTGAAACCTATATATTTATCTGCACCACTGGAGGGCATTCACCATTTTAAGTACAGCTTGCTGAATTTGATAAATAAAGTAATGGCTCACACCAAGAATGTAATATTCTGTGTCACTGGGTGAGACTAGAATAACCTGAAATATTAAAACGATAGTTGTATAGTTTATTTAAATATGAGAGATAAATAAACGTTTATTGATGGTAAGACTTATTGACTCTTAAATTCAACAAGATAACCACTTCAGTATATTTCTGTATGTAAACGTGTCTCTGGATTTTGTTTTCTTTTTAATACAGTGGGTTTTTATATTTAATCTTCATTAGTTAAATATTTCATTATTTTGGATAGGTAAACTTTGCACTAGAAAAATAAATTTGCTATACATTGTAACAAAATCATTTATACATTTTAACAAAAGCTTAATTTCAGAAGAAAATGTGTATTTAAGATCACTTTTGTCTTTTTATTTCTTATTATTGCTAATACTTTTTGCAAACTTAATTTAAAATCTATAAAATCAATGATGTTTTAACAATTTGCAGCTTTGAGCCTTAATGACAATGGACAATACACAAAGGTTTGCATCAGTGTTTTAGAATTCATTCACAATTCAGGCACTATCTGAGCATTTTATTCTTTTTTCCTTCATTATCAAATTGAACTTACCACAGTATTAATTTCTGAATTATGATTAAGACCTTATTTTGATTGCAAAAGTGCACACTTATTATTTATAATATATATAAATGTATTCAAATTGTATATCACTTGGGAAGGCAAATTGGGAAAGAGACTACATGTTATCTATAAGGATGTATTTAATTATGTTGTCCTCTCTCTTGATGTTTGTGGTACCACAATGAGAAATTACAAGACCACCAAAGTATGTCAGTATCTTCACATTTCAAGATTATGTTGTGTAATTCTACACATACTGGACTACAAGGACTATATATTTCTGACTCAGTGTTACTCTGCCTGAATGGTCATCCACTGAAGGAATGCTATAGGAATAGCAAGATGCTCACGTATGGCTAGGGAAAGTTACCTCGTTACACTATTGTGATTCTGAGGAGCATAAGGACTTTTTTATACTTCTTCTTTCAATATACTGTACATATATAGAAGTAACACACATTATGTATATGTGAAGTTTGTTAAAAATATATTTCATTTTAATTTCTATAACAAGTATCATTTACCAATAAAATTATTGTTGGCACTTTTTAGAACATCAGGAAGTACTCTTTTCCATCGTAATTTAACCAAAATTATAATGCATATTGAAAATTAACAGAAAACAAATAACAATTTACATAATGTTTTAGTATTCCTCAGCAAATAAAATATAAAAATGTAACAGTTGAGACTTTCAAGGATTTATATACTGTACATTAGTACTAGGGTGTTGTACCGTGTTAGCCATTATGAATGTAGTGAGAAGTCAAGCAAAATGACACCTTTTATTGGCTAACTGAAAAGATTACAATATGCAAGCTTTCAAGGCAACTCAGGCCCCTTCTTCAGGCAAGAACCAATAAAAGGTGTCATTTTGCTTGACTTCTCACTACACTGTACATTAATACAAGAAAAGCTTCATTCACCTTCCTTAATGTTGCTAAGCAGACCGGTACATTAAAACACAGCAGCACAAAAAATTAAATTCCATCTCTCTCTTTAAACTGTGTAAGCCCAGGAAAAAAATAGGCATTTTAATTTGTAAACCTCTTTATAGACATAGCTATAAAATCTCATGAGATGCAGTAAGAGGATGCAATGGAGTGAAGTGACTTCATTGAGCTTTGTCAAGTATTTCTGAAGACAAAGCAGAACTACTAAACTTGAAGAAGAATCCTAGATGACCTCTAAATGAAAGTTACTGAAAAACAAAGAAATGGCTATAGCATCGCAGAAGCCTATAATACATTTAAAAATATTTATATAAGCAGTAATCTCAGTAATAAACATGACTAATTACCGATAATTATGTAGATCTTTAAGTATAAATGAAAATTGTTATCAGTGGACATTCCTTTTTAGACATCTATGCATTACCTATTTTTATTTTTGTATCTTGGCCACACTGGATATCAATTCCCTTTACAACAACATTCCCAAATTAGTTGCAGGAAAAAAAATTACCATAACAATTCACTGCAGTGTTCTTCTGTTTAGTTTAAAGTTGTTGATTTTATTTCTAAAAAATACACACTTTTTACTAAACTGATACTTCTTTATGTTTGATAACTGTTTTATTGTAAATATAATGTCATTGTTATGGATGATGCCATCAATGCCAAGCAGTGCTTATCTGTATGTCTCACACCTTGAACAGCAGCTTAAATATGCCCTGATGATCTATACCTTAGTCAAATGATTGTTTGGCTATATACTGTATTAAAATGATTTATTTGATGTTGGATAGACCCATTAACTTGCTTTTTTGACAAATGTATAAATAATTTTGATTAAAATCTTTTATTTTTACATTTCATTGAATTTATTAAAATCAAATAGTGAGTAGACGAGCAAAATTAACACCTTTTATTGGCTAACTAAAAAGATTACAATATGCAAGTTTTTGAGGCAACTCAGGCCCTTTCTTCAGGCAAGATGTAATGATTACATTGTAATGAAGGGGTGTACTCTTGCTTCTACTCTGCTCATTGTTTGCATGGACTGGCTGAGTCGTGAGGTCCAGTGGCTGTGGAGCATCTGTTCATGAAGAAAGATTCACTAATCTTGACTTTGCTGACGATGGTGTGATCTTCGCAGAGTCAGTAGAAGCTCTGATCGGGACTCTCAAGAGACTGAGTGAGGATTCTGTGCATCTGGACTTGCGAGCATTGTGGATAAAAACCAAGATCCAGGCCTTTAATGACCTCTTGGGCACAGCCAACAGGAGTTTGTCTTTCTCTGAAGAGAGGTTTATTTACCTCAGCAGCGACATTCATGTCTTTGGTGACTCTTCCTATGAAGTCAGTAGATGGACTGGGAGAGCACTGGGGGTTCTGAGGTTGCTGGAATGGAGTGTGTGGCACTCCTGATATCTTTGGAAAAGGACAAAAGTCCAAGTCTTTAGAGTCCTGGTGCTTCCTGTTTTGCTATATGGTTGAAAGACATGGATACTATCCAGTGACCTGAGACGAAGACTTTTATCCAGTGACCTGAGATGAAGACTTCTTCAGTACTGTGTCTCTTCAGAGAATCCTTGGGCACTGCTGGTTTGACTTTGTGCAGTTGCTCACAGAGCCCTGAATGAGGTACATTACCTGCAATGTGAGGGAGCGTCAGTTACGGCACTATGGCCATGAGGCAGGATCCTCAGTGTTTGAAGTTTAAAATGATGAAACTTACCAAAAATGTCCATTACTCAAGCCAAGAATATTCCTGAGTATTGATCTGCATCATTAGATTGTACACATACTATGAAACAGCAAATTCATGATATTTTGTGAGATCCTTCCATTGTAAAAGAAGTCCAGAAGTGCTCTTCATATCACTGCCTGGCACCTTCTGCAGCAACCATTTGTACCTAAGGGTGTGGTTTCCTGCAGCTTGTAAATGCTGCATTTATTTGGAGTGCTTATAGGGTTAGAGTAAGATTTTTCATCAAGGTCAAGTTTTTTGTTATGTTTACATTGTACAATAATTTTTTTACTTGTATATGTCTTCAGAATAGTGACAGTAATGCAATACCAACAAAAGATTCATGCAAAAAGCAACATTCATGGAATATATATATATATATATATATATATATATATATATACACAGTATATATATATATATATATATATATATATATATATATATATATATATATATATATATATATCTATATATATATATGGTGACAATAGAGGCACTGTCGTTCCCTTGAACCCTTGTTCCAGACGTCAGACACCAGGTAAAAGTCCAATATGACTTTATTTTTTTTAATAAACAGTGCACAAAGCACCCTCCTCTCCACAGTACTCATACAATAATCAATACACAATCCTCCACTCCCAGACGTGTTGCCACCCTTCCACCCGGCTCAGCTCTATGTCTGGGATCTCCCACAGTCCTTTTATAGTCCGTGACCCGGAAATGCTCCTGAACACCTGTCCATGTGACTTCTTAGCACTTCCGGGTCAGATCCAAAAGTCTTCTTTTCATCCCGGAAGCACGTTCTTCCTTCTGTCGCTGTGACTAAGACGTACTTCCGGGTTATAGGGCTCATAAGAGTCTCTGGGCCTCCCTGCAGCGTCCTTTAGCGGCCTCCATGGTATCCAGCAGGGCTGTGGATAAATACTCCATTGTCCAGGATTCCCTGCTGGCCTTTGGGGCACCTCCATGCTGCAGGGAGGGCTCCATCTGGCGGCCTGGGGGTATTGGCTGGGATGAAAGGCCGGCCATATCCCACAGTACTTTTCCCCCAGCGAAAAACCGTGGTTTGGAGAGTCCAGCCCAAATGAGGGTCGTCTTCCTCCAGGAAGGACTTCTGGTCGGACCTTGGCTGTGCCTTCTGATGTATTCCCTGGAGAACCTAGGGGGAATTTCATAATTGTAATCCATTTTATCCCCCTTTCTCAAGGGACAGTTGTGCCAAATGTGGCCCGGCCATCGTCATCCATAACACCGTCTCTGTCCTCCCAGAATTTTCCCTCTGCAATGCTGGAAACACTCAGGGAACTCAGTCTCTGCCTCTTTTCTCTCTGAGGAAGGTTCTGTAGCCTCCTCTGTACTTTTTACGCCCTTTTCTACTTTATCAGAAGACCCCCGTTTCTCTTTTGGGATCTCCTTTTTAATCTGGGGCTTGTTCACAGTTTGGATCTCTCTATTAACATAGATAGCCCTTTTACTGTCTGAACACCCTTTGATTTTGCATTGGAAGGAGGCAGCGTCTTCAGCACCGTATTGCTCTGGGAGACAGCACTTTCCAGCTGCTCCGGATCGATCGGCGCTTCCCCCACCCCTTCTGTCATTATCCCACAATGTTTTGTAGGGCACGCAGTGATTTGGCACCCGCTATCTTATTAAACGCGGGCCCGGATCACACTGCGTCCCTGTATGCTGTACGGTACCGGTATTACTCACCTGTACTGCCAAATCATATAAGACGGGACGCTGTCGACCTAACCGTCGCAGGTACTCGTCTACCTTCTTGATCGGCGCTTCGGCCATCACTCCCAAATCTCCGATGATCTTCTTTATCACCGTCAGCATCTGTAAAATACCTCATACGGGCTTGATCTACTTCTACAAAGTTATTTAATTCGGCCAGAGGTAGGTTTACTTCCTCATTCTGCCTACCTACCGGCCGGGAGCCAATGAGCACATCCATTCCAGGCACATGCTCTGACGGGTCTCACGGGGGCTTCTGGGAATCAGAGTTCTTTGTGTCATTCGAGGACCGGGCTGCCATCTTTGGCTGACTGCGATCCGCCTGTATTAATTTGTCGGCGGATCGATCAGCCATTTCCCGGCCCTGCTTACCTTCTTGTGGGATGAGCGAAGCTTCTCTCACCTCCCCCTTCCCCTTCGGAAAGCTCAAGTCTGTCTTCTTATGGGGAAAGCCAACTGCAGCGTTGTGCTGACCGCTTCCTTCCAAAAACTCTTTTGGGCAGGTCACATGTTCTACGCCAGCACTCAACTTGCGGAAGTCCTTCATTTTCCCCACCAGCTCGACTAAGAGCGCACCACCGTCTTCGGAAGATTTGTCTGCCTCCCGCAGAGCCTTCGGATGACATTCTCCGAGGTACAGTGCATCCGGAAAGTTTTCACAGCGCATCACCTTTTCCATATTTTGTTATGTTACACTGCGGTGGGTTGGCACCCTGCCCGGGATTAGATCCTGCCTTGTACCCTGTGTTGGCTGGGATTGGCTCCAGCAGACCCCCGTGACCCTGTGTTCGGATTCAGCGGGTTGGAAAATGGATGGATGGATGGATGGATGGATGGATGTTATGTTACAGCCTTATTCCAAAATGGATTAAATTCATTTTTTCTTCAGAATTCTACACACAACACCCCATAATGACAACGTGAAAAGTTTACTTGAGGTTTTTGCAAATTTATTAAAAATAAAAAAACGGAGAAATCACATGTACAGAAGTATTCACAGCCTTTGCTCAATACTGTGTCGATGCACCTTTGGCAGCAATTACAGCCTGAAGTCTTTTTGAATATGATGCCACAAGCTTGGCACACCTATCCTTGGCCAGTTTCGCCCATTCCTCTTTGCAGCACCTCTCAAGCTTCATCAGGTTGAATGGGAAGCGTTGGTGCACAGCCATTTTAAGATCTCTCCAGAGATGTTCAATCGGATTCAAGTCTGGGCTCTGGCTGGGCCACTCAAGGACATTTACAGAGTTGTCCTGAAGCCTCTCCTTTGATATCTTGGCTGTGTGCTTAGTGTCATTGTCCTGCTGAAAGATGAACGGTCGCCCCAGTCTGAGGTCAAGAGCGCTCTGGAGCAGGTTTTCATCCAGGATGTCTCTGTACATTGCTGCAGTCATCTTTCCTTTTATCCTGACTAGTCTCCCAGTCCCTGCCGCTGAAAAACATCCCCACAGCATGATGCTGCCACCACCATGCTTCACTGTAGGGATGGTATTGGCCTGGTGATGAGCGGTGCCTGGTTTCCTCCAAACATGACGCCTGGCATTCATACCAAAGAGTTCAATCTTTGTCTCATCAGACCAGAGAATTTTCTTTCTCATGGTCTGAGAGTCCTTCAGGTGCCTTTTGGCAATTTCCAGGTGGGCTGCCATGTGCCTTTTACTAAGGAGTGGCTTCCGTCTGGCCTCTCTACCATACAGGCCTGATTGTTGGATTGCTGCAGAGATGGTTGTCCTTCTGGAAGGTTCTCCTCTCTCCACGGAGAACCTCTGGAGCTCTGACAGTGTGACCCGGGTTCTTGGTCACCTCCCTGACAAAGACCCTTCTCCCCCGATCGCTCAGTTTAGATGGCCAGCCAGCTCTAGGAAGAGTCCTGGTGGTTTCGAACGTGCTCATTGGGACCTTCAAAGCAGCAGAAATTTTTCTGTAGCCTTCCCCAGATTTGTGCCTCGAGACAATCCTGTCTCGAAGGTCTACAGACAATTCCTTTGACTTCATGCTTGGTTTGTGCTCTGACATGTCAACTGTGGGACCTTATATAGACAGGTGTGTGCCTTTCCAAATCATGTCCAATCAACTGAATTTACCACAGGTGGACTCCAATTAAGCTGCAGAAACATCTCAAGGATGATCAGGGGAAACAGGATGCACCTGAGCTCAATTTTGAGCTTCATGGCAAAGGCTGTGAATACTTATGTACATGTGCTTTCTCAATTTTTTTATTTTTAATAAATTTGCAAAAATCTCAAGTAAACTTTTTTCACGTTGTCATTATGGGGTGTTGTGTGTAGAATTCTGAGGAAAAAAATGAATTTAATCCATTTTGGAATAAGACTGTAACATAACAAAATGTGGAAAAAGTGATGCACTGTGAATACTTTCTGGATGCACTGTATGTGCACGGTACTGAATGAGATGTTTTAAATATATGTTCATTAAATACGCCGGCACATACCTCGGTGTATTTATCTTCCTCCGGAGGCTTCTCCCGCGCTGCGCAGCCGCTCTGTAATCCCTCCCGGGTGTTGGCCATGGTGAGTGGATCTCCTCCGCTGCCGCTCTGTTTCTGCTTCTTTTTTCCCATGATGGACTTGATATGGGCGAACGAGGGTTCAGGCGATTTGGCCTGCGTGTTCAGACGTTGTCCTCTTAGGGTTCTCTGTCCACAGAAATTTATTTTCAGGTCCTCTGCCAAAACGACGGCCAGAGTATCCTGCCGACTAAGCCAACTGTAACAATAGAGGCACTGTCAACCCCTTGAACCCTCAGATCAGACGTCAGACACCAGATAAAAGTCCAAATACTTATTTTATTCAGACAATACAGTGCACAAAGCACCCTCCACTCCACAATACTTAATAAACAATCTATAAACTATAATCACAATAATCCTCCACTCCCAGATGCTTAGCCACCCTGCCTCCCAACTCAGCTCATCTGTCTGGGATCTCCCACACTCCTTTATAGTCCTCGACCTGGAAGCGCTTCTGAGCCCTCAGTCCATGTGATTATCCAGCACTTCTGGGTCAGGTAAAAACTTCTTTTTCTTCAGCCCGGAAGTATATCATTTCTTCTGTTTCCATGACTTGGAAATACTTCCGGGCTATATGGAAAATATAAATCCCTGGGCCTCCCTGCAGCGACTCCTGGCGGCCCCCATGGTATCCAGCAGGGCTGTGCATTATAACTCCACTGTCCATGATTCCCTGCTGGCATTCGGGGCACCTCCATGCTGCAAGGAGGGCTCTATCTGGCGGCCTGATATATATATTGTACCTCACAGGTGGCGCAGTGGAGACTGTGGAAGATTGTGGGTTCGCTTCCCGGTTCCTCCCTGTGTGGATAGCGTTTTGAGTACTGAGAAAAAGCGCTATATAAATGTAATGAATTATTATTATTATTACAGTATTGTACAGTTTCTAAACTCTTAAGTTACTCGATTACCCCACAAGTGACCACGCTGCAGCGCACGGACACCTGGTCTATTGCCAAAGCTCTCTCAGGAATGTTCACACATATTGGTATCTCTCGCTATAAGTGCCTGTCGTCAATGGGTGATGCAAGGAACATTATAAATGCAGGGAACAGTAACTTGGCCACTGACTTGGTCCCAACCCTGCCCGTTTGCTGTGTCCATGTATCGGAGAGTGGTAGATCCTGCTACAATAAATAACTGTGTTGTTCCTGTTTCAAGTAGAACAAAGCTGGTTTTGCTAAAGAACTGAGACTCAACCTCATGTTTTGGGGTGCAAGACAGTGACTCACATGTCACAGTATATATATATATATATATATATATATATATATATATATATATATATATATATATATATATATAGTGGCAAAGGCACTATATAAGTGTCGACCCGACACAGACTGACAGCAGAGGCACGTATAAAAAGAAACATAAAGGTTTTTATTTTTTCTTCAGCCGTGGGGCACATCTTCCCCGTGTCCCACAGGCCCTACACAGTCCCAAAAACACCCCAAAAGAAAGTCACCACAACACACTCTTCTTCCTCCACTACTCCTCACAGGCAGCTTCGTCGTCTTCCTCCCAACTCTGGCACCCTCAGCAGTGGCTGTAGGCTCCCTTTATAGCCCACCTGGAAGTGCTTCAGGTGGTAATTAACCCAAATTAGGCTGCACTTCCAGGTGTGGCTGTGTTGCTGCCCACATGGGCTCAGAAAGCCTTGCAGCTCCCCCTGGCAGTGGCCATGGAGCCCAACAAGGATGAGCTCCGATGTTCCAAGATAATGGCCCCGATACAACACCGGTGGGGCTGCCACCAAGTGTTCCGGGGGATGGAGAGTGCACCCCATGGCTGCTCCCCTGGATCCAGTGTCGAAGGGGTGTCCCGGCCAGTCATGGGTCCTGGCCGTCCACCACAGTATATATATGTATATGTATGTATTCCAGTAACTGTAATTGCTTATGAGTTAAATCTAAAGTCCAAATGCATTTGAGTTCTTGTTACATTGGAAATTAAAGGGGTAAAGGGGTACAGGTTTTTTTGTGCATTCTAGAATTTAACCTTGGTGTTGTAGTAGCTCAGCTTGGTGATAGTTGATTGTTACAATCTAGACAAAGTTAAGTACACTAAAATTCATAAGAATAAGCACTTAAAAAACAGAAATCCAAGCAAAGGTAGTAGAAACTAATGCAAGGCTCCTTCCTCTTAGGTTCAAAAGAAAAGTACTAGGCATATAACAAATTCTATATGTTGTAAAGAGAACCACATGACAAGATATAGTTTTGAGGCACTTTGGAGGTGAGCCGTGGACAATTGCAAAACAAAACAAAAGGGTCTTGATAGCAGTTTAACAATAACAGAAATCTTCTTCAGGTATGTGTCATGCTGACTGATTGGACATACAGTGATGTTTGCTCTCTTAAGGTTTTTTGGCAGATGGGGTATGTTAAAGTCCCCAGAGATGGAAGTGATGTCATGGATCATCATGCTGCCGACCTTCAAAGTTGAAGATAGCAGGACAGAAGAGGCAATAAGTGGTAGTGGCAACTGAGGTTTGAGGTGGAATTACCAATATCACTACTCTTAAACTGTCTCCAAATTGCATGTGTGGAACACAAGCCCTGACCCATTTGACTGTGCAGCTCAAAATGAGAGGTTATGCACATAAGAAAGTGCATCAGTGTTGGCATAAAGGGAGCTTCAATGATGCACAACCTTAAATGGCTAGATATCCAAAAACAACCTGGTGAAATGTGGATTAGACTGTTTGTGCAGAAGGTCTGTGACAAGAGTGAACTCACAGCCAGAAGGTAGTATCTCAGCTGTTGTACAGCCACTTGATCATCAATGCTTCTCATTCATCCGCTTCTTTCCTTGTTTCCCAGTCCAACAATTTCAGCTCAAGAACATAATGGGGTGATCTGCACCATCTATGCTTTGGCTTAACATAGCCCCCAAGCCTGTCTCCAAAGCATAAGTCTGGAGGAAAAAAGGTAAAGAGAAATCAGGAGGTATCAAAACAGTTGCAGAATTGACGGCCTGCTTAAGGTCATGGAATGCAACTTCTGCTTTACCATCCCATACCACTGTGTTGGGAGTTCACTTTTATGTCAGGTCTGTCAAGGGCATGACTCTTTCAGATAAGTGGGGAACAAGCCAGTGGTAGTAACCCACTAACCCCAAGTAATCCTCTATTTCTTGCTTGGTTTACAGACAGGGACAGTTTAAATTGCCATTGACTTGAAAAACTGTGGTCTGACCTTCCCCTTCTACTAGGTAGCATAAATATTTGGCCTTTGTTATCTTAAAAAAGCATTTCGTCAAGTTTACCAAGAGTCCTCTTCACATAATGTCTGAAGGACTGCCAGAAAATGCTTCACGCTTTTCCCATGTGCTGCAATAGATAACAACTTCATCTAGCACTATAAGTGGGACTGAAGGACTTTATCCACCAGACATTGGAAAGTGGCCAGTGCCCCTCGTAATCCAAATGGAAGGAACACAGTATTGCCAGTGTCTGATGGGGGTGTTAAACACAATCTTCTCCTTGGTGGATTTCGTTAAAGGAATTTGCCAATACTCTTTTGTCATATCCAGAGTGGTCAAATACTGAACCCTTCTGAGTTGCTCAAGGAGTTTGTTTGCTTATGGCATCAAATAGGTCTCAAAATAAAAAAACTTGATTAAGCAAAGAGGAGTCATTGCAAAAGTGCCAACTGCCTTCTGGCTTAGAACAACAGGATTAGACCAGAGGCTTTCCTTAGTCACTTTAAGATCTACCATACATTTAATTTCAAGCCCCACTTCTGCTCTCTTTGTTTCGGGTAGTCAATATGGCCATGATGCAATCAGTGTAGTCTGGCCTGGTTTTTCATCCTCCACCCCCCAGACAGACAGGATTGCTGACTCCAACTCCAGTCACTGCTGAAGTTTCAAACTGAGACCAAATTGTAACAGAGTTTTGGAGTTGAAAAAGGGTTGGGGCTGACCAGAGGAAAACATGGTTTCCCGTTTCTTCCGTGGTTTCAGCAAACTGACATGATCAATTCTTTCAGCTGGTCAACAATTTGGCTGTTTCACCAGAGCTTTTCTTTCTTTGATTTCATGTGGTACTTGCCAGTGAGCTAGTTATTTATAGTGTTATGTGGGCGTCCTCTTGGCCTGTTCCAGCCACTCTGGTCCCAACAATGAGGATCTTTGAACCATATCACCCTTGGGGAATCGCACCACATGACAGTAGTGCCATAACTGATGCTCTCTCACAGTGCAGGCAATGTGCCTCATTTGGGACTCCATGAGCAACTTCTCGTTCGACACAAATTGAAACCAGCAGTACCCAAGGATTCTCCAAAGAAACACAGTACTGAAGCAGTCCAGCCTTCATCTCAAGTTTCTGGTTATTATACAGCCATTTCCAAAGATATTTGGAGCACCACACACCCCTTTCCAGTGACCTCATAACCCCACATGCTCTTCCAATCCATCTACTGACTTCATAGGAAGAGTCAGCAGAGACATGAATGTTGCTACCGAGGTAAGTAAACCTCTCAACATTCTCTCCATACACAGACACATTGCTGATGGCTATGCCCAAGAGGTAATTAAAGGCCTGTATCTTGTTTTTTATCCAGGACACTCGCAAGCCCAGACACTCAGACTCATCACTCAGTCTTTCGAGAGCCTCCATTGACTCCTCAAAGATCATAGCATTGTCAGCAAAGTTAAGGTCAGTGAATCTTTCTTCACGAATGAATGCCCCACAGCTGCTGAAGCCACAACCCTGCCCAACACCCAGTCCATGAAAACACTGAACAGGGTAGGAACAAGAACACACCCCTGATGAGTCCCAGAAACAACTGGGAAAAACACAGAGGTTCTGCTTCCACTCTGTACAACACTCACACACCAGTGTACAGGCTGACCATGACAATCAGCAACTTCAGGAGGATATGGCGAAGTCTCTGGATGTCCCACAGGGCAACTTGATTATCTGAGTTTAATGTTATATGACAATCGACAAAGGTTTCAAAAAACTCTTGCGATATTCATGTTTGTGGTCAATGAGAACCCACAGTGCCAGGATGTGGTTGAATGATGTGGTGTCAATGTATAAAAACCATTTTCTTATGCTGATATGGCTTTCTGTGATGGGAGGCTGAAATGCTATGAAGAGTGGCAATTTTGACATCAAAATACTGGCAGAGAAAAAATATCAGAAGGGGCAGTTTTATCTTGAAAAACCAAGCAGTATGGAAGTGCGTGTGTGTGACTAAGTGAGAAAGGCAGATGACTAAGGGCTTAAAGAGCAGAACTTATGATACTCACTCCTCTGGTCAAATCTGTACTAGTTACTTGACTGAGGGAAGCAAGTATTCTGAGTTCAATTGGTTCATTGAGTTGGCAAAAGTGACTGCAGATTGTGCTGCCTCTGACTTTGATTAAACAGTATGATACAGAGCAGGCAGCATGATTATGCAGGCATGGGACGTGACAGAAAAAAGACTTTAGGCATTGCATGGAAGTAAGTAGTAAGGAAACGAACTCCAGTTAATGTCACATGAGGGAGCAAAGGAGAGATACTACTTTTTACAGTGTATTAGTTTGCCAGCACCCGTAATGACAAAATGTAAGCCAAATAATGGCATAAAATATTCAAACAAAATGAAGATCTACCAAGATATTGTCATACAGTATTAATGCCAAAGAACAGTATTAAAAGACATCAACATTAAATGCTTAACCACAGAAGCAGTACTGCAAATGAAAATTCAGAAATTCAAAGGTCAAAATGCCGAATTTTATTGTACTTAAGTAATCAATATGGTTCATGGAAATGATGACAACTACTCCAGATCTGGGAAATGGACAAGTTTGTCCAACCCTTAAATTGTGTATCAAAAAAATCAAATAAAGATTCACTTAAAAAGGACTGTAACCTTTAAGCTCCGAGGACGAACTAGAAGCTGCAAGCTGCAAGCTGGAAAGAGGCTAGCCGCACCAGAAAAAAACAAAATTTCATATACTGCAAAAACAAGTATTTTTCTAGATAAGAAATTGCATTGAGCTTATAATATAAAATTAGTAAAATTTGATAATGATGACGAGGATGAATTTGCAATAAACATTTTAACAATACATTAAACTGTTGAGATGAGCTCACTACTTATTTATTTTAGGCACCATCTACACTGAGATGCCATACCATTGGGGTTGAAATTTTATTTGATTTATTTTACTATTATCATGTTGTTTATTTTTTCTTGACCAATAAATAAAAGTTTTTAAATACTATATTTTTTAGCCAAAAAAATAATCTGTCAATGGAAAAAGAATTTACTTGATAAGATTTTCTAAAACAAGCTAATTAATCTTAAATACCAGTTTCTTGATAAGTTAACAAATCTTGCAATTATGAAAACAAACTTTAATGACTAGATAAAAAAAGTTTCATTTTTTTGCAGTGAAAATAAACATGCCTAACACTGGCGAAATGTGGGTGGTCAGGTAATAAATGGCCTTCTGAAAGATCTACAATTTTTGTTCAACTTCTTTAGCTTTGTGTCTTCTGCAAATTGTGCATTTGAAATTATTCTTCTGATAGAGTTTGAAATCCAACATATTTGGTGTTTGGCTCCTTCTGGCATAGCAGCTTTGTTGAACCTACCTGTTATCTACATTATTGCATTTTGCAGAACTGGATCTAATTCTTTACATGAGCATTTTTCTGTAGGGCTTTAGTTTCTTCTGGATACAATAATAAAAGGTTTGCTTCAGCATTAGCCAAATGTTTTAAAGAGAGTGAGTTTGACTTAATTGATGACTTACAATTCTTTATATGCTCTGTGATAAGCATCTTTTACTTTATGGATAATTGTATGGCTGGCTAACTTGAAATCTAAATACTTTTTTTGGGAAGGTGTTATATCAGTTCTTTTAATTTGAGAAACCATGCTACTGCTTTCTTCAACTGTAGTAATTCTGACTAGTAGTTTATGGGTTCAGCTTCTCATTTACACTTGTCCAGTTAACTTTGGGGAGTGAATGCATTTGATCAGGATTTCTTAACCATTCATATGCTTGTTTCAGTAAGACACCTGGGTCTTCTATCCATATTTTAAAATATGGCATTTATGGTCAGTCATCTTAATGCTTTATTGGCCTAGCATAAAGCAGACATGACATAAGATGGCATTGTATCTTAGTACCATAGTTCTCTCTAATTAAGAAATGGATAACAATATAACTGCACTTTGTAATAAGCAAGTGAAGTTTAGACTCGGAATTTGTAACCAGAAAATTAATGCAACCAGAGGGAATAAAACATACAGATTCGACAGACAGTGCAAATGATCAAAAACAAACAAAAAAAAGAAAAGAAACAAAAAGAAGTACAAAAATCAGCATGCATATGTCATCATCAAAAAACAAAGCACAGATTTTTAATTGCTTAAAGTCTTTACACTATACATACATTTTGAGAGACCTTGTAAAGTTGCAAATGGCACCAAACTTGCAAAACACCGTCTCCTGATATAACATGATATTTTATATTTGATTTACTAAATTGATCTATAACAATTATTGTGCCTATAGACCAGAAGTGGGCAAACTTTTTTGCTGGCAGTCTGAATTGTCAATAATGACTCATACAGTGAGCTGTATATAAAATTTTGGGATGACTATGACCATGGATAATCTAGTACATATATTATTCACAAATATTAACTTTAAAAATAGTTACTTCAAGATATGCTTTAATTACACAACTTTTTATATTAACAGGTACTAAGACCAATGTTCAAATGCCAATAAAAGAATACTTTAAAGGACAGTGATTTTGCTGACATTGTTCTAGTCAGGAACAAGAAACTGCATGCTTCTGCTCAAACTGTTAACATCAACTAAGAATATGGCTGTCACAAAAATTCATTCATTGGAAAGATTTTTATCTGTTAGTTCACTTCTCTACTTTCTTTTAGTAATTTTCATTTGTAAAAAAAACTTCTTGCAACTTTATGTGCTACTAAATAATGATGTTATGTGTCCAGGATGCTTGCAAAGCCCTGGGACCAAATCCTGAGTAACGTAGCTTGTAGAAATCAGGCAAAACACTTTGGTAATCTTATTTTTAAGTTCACTATTGTACTATACTTTCTATTGCAAGACTTCTGGAACATTGTCCACATTAGCATGTTAATGATGAAGGATGACATCCCCAGATGCATAAGGCCTCAGTTCTGTCTTAACACTTATCCTTAAAATCAGGAAAATCAAAAGGTTTTTCTTGTTGTTGTTAAACCAGATTAAAGAATGGAGATACAGATGTACCAAAAATTGAAATAAGCTTACCCGGAAAGCCGTTAACCATCTTTCTCTTCGACTCTAAGATGAAGCATAAAACACACACAAATTGCCTGAAGGCATGATCAGGATGCCACTGTCAAAAAGTGCACATTACTCCTTGTTTAACTAAATACACAGGTTGAAGTACAGGGATATTCTCTTTTGCTCAATCTGCTACTTAAAAACTGCTCTGCTAACCTCCATCTTTCTCATTTGTAAATATTGCTCTTTATTTTGATTTTTGCAAAAACCCAAAGTCGTACCTGAAATGCCACTTTCAAGGATGCCACTGCTAATCAAATCTGTCACTGATAAAATCAGCTATGTGCAAATTCATATTCTTTAAAAATGCACATGCAAGTATAATGCAAGAATGCTGATACAACATACATATTTACAAAGCTGCAGACTGTCTCTATTCATATAGTAAAAGCTTGGTTTGTTTAATTACACAGGTATACATTGAAAAAATTGCTTTTCTTATTTCATGTAATTTTTGGGTGCTGAATTTAAAAATGAAAACATATAACATTTTTTCTGAATTCAAAAATGAAAACATGTAACATTTTTTCACAAAACGCATGTTTTAGTTGTCAGTTACAGTGTTTTTTAAAATTTTTTTCATACTATAATTAAATATACATCAATATTTTATTTTAATGACAATTTGCTTTAATTTAATATTTTCTAATATTGAAATCAATGTTTAAAGCAAAATGATTATTTCATTTGATAAAAAGGTTAGAATGTAGCTGGAATTAAACACAGTGATGAGCGATACCAGCAGACAGCAGCATGTGAAGCCGTTAGAGATAAAAACATTAAATTCAGGCCTGACTTTCTCTTCCTACTGAGAAGAAGAGTTTGCAGGTTATTTCAAGAAAGATGGATCCTTGGTTAACTACACTGATGTACAGTAAGTGGCCTAGTACAGAAACTTGGCAGAGATTGCAATGCAGAAGAATGGAGACTAATCTCAAAGAAGCCCAGAAGCAGTATTTTTATATCATGGTAATAAATACACATCAATACCTGCTGCTCATTCCGTGCATTTGAAAGAAGCCTATGAGAACTTTGAAAATCTCAAGAAAATTAACTACAAATGAGCACTGTTGGCTCTTATGTGGGGACCTGAAACTTCAGGTCATACTGGGTCAGCAATCAGGGCATAAAAATCCCACATTTTCTTTGTGAGTGGGACAGCAAAGCCAAGAATTTACATAGTGTTCAGAAGGAATGCCCTTCTAGAAAGAGAAATAGCTTGGTGCCAAAAACATTATCAGACCTACCTCGGTGATCCACATAGAGTGCTTTTACCACCGCTTTATATCATACTTCGTTTAATAAAGCAGTTTATCAAAGCACTATGAAAAGATTGACACTGCTTTATATACTAGATTTGTACCAAATGGTTTGTTCAAGGTTAGATTGACAGAGGGCATTTTTGTAGGACCTGATATTAGAAAACTAATTTCTGATGCAGAATTTGATGGTGCAATGAATGACCTGGAATAAAAGGATGGGACATCATTCAAAGAAGTAACTTCTACGTTTTAGGTAACAATACCGATCCAAATTAGAAAGAAATTGTGAAAAATCTATTAGTTAAGTTTAAGGAATTGGGTTGGAACGTTAGTCTCAAAATTCACTTTTTGGATTTGTATTTGGAAGAGCAGGATAAAAAATTACATCAGGATATCAAGGACATGGAAAGAAGGTACGAGACATGTTGAGATGTCAAAAGGATGGTGGACTACTCTTAGAAAATTCATAGGGACCTACCAGAAACAGTGTACACTGTAAACATGTCATGAAGTTAATAGTGAAGATCTGTAAAATCATGACACCAAAAAAGTGTAAAGAGAAAAACTATGTAGCAGTGTTTGATTTACATTAATACTATAGTAAAATACTGAAATCATATTTCTTTGTAAAATTTACAGATTGCTGTAGTTTAAACATAGAAAAACTGTACAAAAAGCAATGCAGTATACAGTACAGTTGTAGTTATTGCAAGATGAAAGTGTTAAAATAATGTTTTTTTGTCAGATAATTTTTTTTAGAAACCATATTACATTTTACAAATTCAAATGTAATACTTTACATATAAGAATATGTACAAATACAGTAAAATAATGTTAATATAATCTGTTTAGAATTGAGTAGGCCTATATTTAACAATCTGTCAGTAAACTGTGTTACACCTGAAATATTTTATATCTTCCCTGATAAAATAACTCATGAGTAAGTATAGCTGATAGATTTTAAAACATTTGGGTGTTACACTGAAAAGTACAAAGTAAAATATGTTCAGCATAGCTATGCACATGTCACTACAGTTAACATGGAATATGTTGTTAATATTGTAGACAGATCCCAGATAGAAAGTTGGTATTGATTCAGTATTGAAATATAGTCAGATGCATTGATTTATGGTCAGTGTTGAAGACTCAACATTCAACTTAGATTGATTTTTGCTTATGTTTTCAATATTGAAAATCTAATTGTAAAACAAAATTAATTTACCATTGGTATATAGTGAGCTTTTCCAACACTAAAAATTATTGAACCAACATTGATATGAGGAGAAATTTAAACTTTGAAGTCATGCATTTTCACAGATGATAAATCAATGCAGATAATTAGTGTGTATTGAAAAGGAGATGTTGATGCAACATTGATATTGGGAAAAATTTCAACATTTGAATGATGCATGTTCTGGAATAATAAATAAACATTGATATACTGTATGGGGTGCCCTTTTTCAAAATTGAAAATAATATATTTTGGTAACTTGCAGAAATTTTCATAAGGGGGAAATAATGTAAGAAATTGATTGAAAAATAGTGAACAAAATGGCTTGTGAACAATTGTCTGCAGTCTTGAGAAGCAGGGTCGGATAGTGCTCATGTGTGCAGTGACCACTTTGTGAAAGCATTGGAACTTATGGTGTATTTATGTAGTATATGTTTCTTTATTAAGTAACAGCATTTTTTTTCTTTGCCTTGTTGCATATACACCTTGTAAGTGTTTTTTAAGGTACACCTTTTTGCTAAAAGCCTTTAATAATTACCTTTGGTGTTCTCTTTAGGCTGCCTTAATGCAACCTCTTAAACCCTAAGCAGCCTGGTACTGGGCCGACAAAGGTTCAAAAAATGTTTAAAAACACCTTTTGCTGCATCATACAGACAAACTATGCCACACAAAGACATAAACAATACCTTGTTTGAAAGCCACAAGTGTCTACTATACACTCATAGTGATAATATTGTTACAGTATGTATTGATGACTTTTAATCTGGCATGAAATCATATGTGTACAGAATCAGACTGTGATGTTTCCAACAACATCTGATTACGGCCATGTTTGAACAAAAGCTGTTGCTCTGACATGCAAATCAATCTTTGATCCCCAATTGACAGACAGAATATAGCTTCACAAAGCAACAGCGTATATAGACATGTTATATATCAAAATTGACAGCATTTTTTGCAGAATGAAACAACCCCACCATGGGATGAAGCATTAGGAAGATATTTACCATCAAAGAGCAGGTGGGTATGTCGACATTGGCATCAAGCAACTGTGGTTTCTGTTTGGGTGACTCTGGCTCAGTGGATTGTGCCATTACAAGCTTTATATCATTTTATAACTGCAACTGAGACATTTCCAACATGCCCACATTTGAAAAAAAGAAATGTGCTAAAGGTGAACCAAATAAATGAAAATGTGATTTTTTTTTGAGGAGGTTTGTGGGGGGTGTGTGTGTGTGCATGTACGATAAATATATTTGCATGTGTGTGAATGTATGAGAAATTATTTATATTGTATATAAATATTTTATATTATTTTATTTAAATTTTATTATTTATATTTATATTTTAGATATCCCTACCTGGAAAAGTTTTAGATAGGGGAGGATGTCACTTGGTGCCAAATGCTGTAACTATTTCTTTGTGTTATCAACATGAAACTTTTCACAGGAACAGTTGACATGTCTGGGAACACCTCATAGGTGAAAAAAAGTACCTGACATTGCTTGGACTTGAAATATACTGTATTTTGTAACAAAAATTTGGAAAAATCACATTGTCTGCTATTGTTTTTTTGCTATTTTGGCATCAGTTGTTGAGTAAACGAATGTTTAAATGTTTAAATTTCACACAAACACAATTTCTATGACATTTGAGAATTTATATGTCAAGAAGTAGTGAAAAAACGACTGTCCTTTGTTTATTTATTGCATAAGAAGGTATTATTATGGTGTTCTCCCCTCAGGCAGAAATTGCCCTCATGGTGTCCCTTACAGTTAACCTCGCTGGATATGGTTGGTACAACTGAAAAAATCTATTAAACACAGAAAGATATAAAACATGCAAAACTGTCCTGCTCCATAGTAACTTGAATGAGTTTAGGTTTTGATATTTACGAAATCAAATCCATAATGTACAATGTTTATGTTCGTGTATATATTAAATAACTAATACATTTGTATTTGTTAAATCTTCTCAATAAACACGATTGCAAAAAACCTTTCCATGTTAGCTATGTGTTTTTTGTTTACAGTATGTGACTGGTGGCTGCAAATGTCTTTTAGTCAATTAAAGTTGACCAGAAATCAAGTTTTATAAATAAAATATATTATTATTAATATTAATATCTTTTGCCATGTTGCTTATTCTTCTTTGGATCGTATCATTGAAGAGAGGTTTTGAGCTTGTCTGCCTCTTTTTCACCAATAATTAATTATTGTAAATAATTAACACTGATAAGAGTTTTAAAAGATTTATGGAAGGCTGGAAGTTTTTTTTTTTAAATCACCCAAGCCTAGCTGTTGCTTCTTCTAAAAGTTAATTATATTTTAAATTGAAACCCCAACAACCTGCCCATGGTTCATGTTGTTATTGAGTAATACACTTTAAGATTATTTTTGAGAATTAACATTAAACCTTAAGATGACCACATTTAGAATAAAGCCCAGAGATGTCAAAGGCGTTTTTTGGGCAATCACCCAATCCATCCATCCATCCATCCATTTTCCAACCCGCTGAATCCGAACACAGGGTCACGGGGGTCTGCTGGAGCCAATCCCAGCCAACACAGGGCACAAGGCAGGGAACCAATCCCGGGTAGGGTGCCAACCCACCGCAGATCACCCAATCCTTTACTGTATTAATTTAATTAATTTAGTTGCAAATGATATATAATTCAAATATTTTATGAATCTAATTTAACTTTTTTACTTTGTATTTTTCTGTTTGTTTCCTTTCCCAGGTATAAAATATTAAGACTGCAACCCATCTGCTGTAATATTCTCTGCTGTCTTTGAGATATCTTCATATTGGTCTAAAAGATATAGGGTTATCAAATTAGTTAAATAGATAGATAAGGGGTATTAGAGAAGGTTTTGAGGTTTTGTATACAAGTACTAGTCAACCAGTAACCAGTGGCTCTTCAAACAATGAGAGATTGCTAGACAATGCACTAGTAGTTTCACAAGACAACCATAGTGTTCAAACCAGAACTGAACTGAATGGTCAGTATGAGAGTTGTGTAAGTGATTGAAGAGATTCTGATTTTGAGTCTGATGAGCCTACAGAAGACACTCTGAGAAGAAGTCTACGTTACTGGGCTTCAACTTTTTCTATCTCCCTTTCTGCACTGACAGCACTTCTTGCCATTTTATGAGTCTTTCACCCACAATTACCTAAAGATGGAACAACATTACAAGGTACACCAAACAGTGTTCCCACTGCTTATATTGGGGGTGGTGAATATTGCCACTTTGGCGTGGAAGAGGGATTGCTGTCTAGACTAAGATGCTTAAGATTGCCAGCTGAACAAGTCATGGTACAGTTTAACATATTATGGTCTTACACTATTCAAGAGTTCCAAACTCCAAATCTGGCCAATTCTTGAACTTGCTGATTTGATTAGTCAAAATCCCCATTTGTTATTGGCATATTATGTGGCAATAGCAAACCAAAAAATCTTTGAATACCTTGAAGCTTTTTTGACCCATATACTGACCAATGGTATAGTTGGTGCTAGCCTGAAGGTGCTAATTTCTTCTTTCATTTGTGATGCTCCAGCTCGTGCTTTTGTAAAACATGTGACAGCCCACAAGGGTTATTCTGGGTGTGATAAATGTCACTGGGAAGGTGAGTGGAAAGGAAAAATGACATATCACTAATGTGGACAGACTCAGATTTTGCAATGATGGATGATGAGGAGCATCATTTGGATCAAAAACTAAGTCTATTGGCAGGTTGTGTGAAAATGGTATCCATGTTCCCCATTGAGCACATGCACCTTTGCTGTCTTAGAGTTAAAAGAAAATTGTTGTGCTTGTGGTTAAAAGGGAAAAAATTAGCTAATAGTCTTTCCTCTCAGACTGTGGGTATAATGTTTGAGTGTCTACATGATCTCCGACTCCATACTCCTGTTCAATTTAATTGCAACAGAAAGGCAACAGAGCTGCAATCTTTTATGTTGTATTTTGGCCCTGTTGTGCCTAGGGAATACCTTCCAAGTGAGTTATATAACAACTTCATGCTATTTCATGTTGGCATGTTTTTGCTTCTGTCTCCTGGCCTTTCCGATGATAAGATTTGCTCATACAGTGCTTGTTGCCTTTTTAATCATTTTGGTCAGTTATATGGAAGTGAGGAAATTGTGTATAATGTACATCAGGTTATTCACTTAGCTGATGAGTACAGACAGTTAGGACCTCTGGAAAATATCTCTGCTTCCCCTTATGAGAATTATTTAGGACAAATAATGCCTGCTGCATATGCCACATCAGCCATTACAACAAATTGTAAAAAGGCTTTCTAAAAATTCCAGTATCGAAGTACCAATGTCTTACTCAAGCCTCATTATGATGGTATTTTGCCACTGCATTTCCAGACAGCAGAGCAGTACATAAAGGTCACCATCAAAAAGTTCACCTTGTCAACTAGGCAAGAAAATAATTGCATTAGCATTGGAAGAGAGATTGCTATAGTGAAAAATATACTGAAGACAGGTGATGAAATACATGTGATTTATCAGAGGTTCAGAAACATCGAGCCCTACTTCTCATACCCATGTATGTCATCTTACATTGGATGTTACAAGGTATTTAACTTGCATGAATGCTTGGGATTATATAAACTTGACAATATTAGTCAGAAATGTGTTCTTAATCCAGACAATAAATGCTTCATAGCTATACGTATTCTACACTCTACAAAATTATAAGAATATTAAGAACTATATCTGCACAAATGTGATGACCAATATGAAGTCATTTCTGTTTTATAAACTTGATGCACTGTGTAAATCTTTGTTTTAGCCAACTAAAGTTCAGATTGTGGGTCTGTTCATTAATAAATATTTGCTGTGTTTTATTGCCTTAGTAAAAGATCGTAGTAAAACCACTTTTTTTTTCTGATTCTATTCATGTATACAATGCTTTACATTAGTGAAATGGTGCAGTGGTCTGTGTTGCAGTTTCAGGATGGAGGGACAGCTGTTGTGCCATATAGCTGTTATGATGGTGAAAACAAAATTTACTCTTGGCCACCATTTAAACATCAGAAATTTCACAAAGCCATTCAAGAACATCGTAATCCTGAACCAGAAAAGGCCATCTACAAACATGTGCGACTTCTTATCACCAAAGGTGACTTATTGTTGTGATTGCTAAAATTGAACTGTGCTTAATAAATGATTAAATAGTATTAAATACTTTAAACCAAGGTGAACTAGACTGAGTACTTAAACTATCACTAGGATTTTCATTTTTCCCATGAATTATTTTTTTACACCCTATATATATTTATTTTCAGGCCCAATTGTTTGTTCATGAATTCTGACTTTGAGGGGGATGATGTTATGGTCACAAGAACTACATTTCCACTGCCTCCTTCAGTTTTGCCACCAGGTGTGCTTAAATAGAAAACTAGGGTTGTGCCATTTAAGACTCAGGATTTTCCATAGATTATTGTGTGAGGAACAATATAAAATGTACACAAGTTTTAAACAATCTCCCATCAGGGGACCAGCACACTCTGGGACCAGTTTCAACAAATGAGCCAAGAACAGGTATGTCTACAATAAATGTTCCATTGGACATTTGTAAGTATTTTATGCCACCTGATGCTTTTCAGAAAACTAGAATGTTTTCTCCTATAACCATCTTTTGTCTTGTTGATTGCAGGATTTTATTTAATTCACTCATATTTTGCATTTTTAGAGCTAGTTCAGAATGTTTCTTATTTACTCTCCAATACTGTACAGTGTTTGTAGGATTGGTGTATATAGCCTCCTTTTGGAGCTTATTCTGTCAGGTGGCATTCATTATCATTCTAAAGGACATAAAACAGTTGGCCTTGAAAGCTGATTGGATATCCATGAAAACATGCAAGTGATGTATATTTTACAAAAGGTCTGTAACTTTTGATAAATATTTTAGTAGTGTGTAGACAGCTTGGGAAAAACCCTGAGCTTGTTGAGTATGAATCATGAGCAACATTGTTATTACTTCATAACTATGGGTAGTCAAGTCTCATTAAGACAGGGTGGTGGATATTCAATTAACCCTTTTTTGCCTTTGCATTATGATCACATGTAGTATTATCTGTGAGGAGAAATGTACCAATATTATCTTTCAACTGCATTTCTGATTTCTGTTAGCAGGCTACTGTCTTGGCCAGAAAGCATTTCAGATAAATCTTGAACATCTAGAAATGAAGGGGGGGGGGGTCGTGTTAGAAGTTACTTTTACCATTATTAATTTCAGTTTCTTAAAAGAATCTTTCTGCTTTTTATAGAATTATCATGAAATTCTGGTTCTTTTTTCTGAATAGCTTTTCAAGGTAACATTCTTAAAGTATTTCAATTTATATAAAGTATGGGTTCCTAACTCCAGTCAGCAGACCCACTGACCTGTATGAAGATGTAAAAGTGCTGGGTAGTGTGATGTGGTATTGCTTACACTAGTGAAATTGGCACAGTGTCCAAGAAGGTATTTTTTTAACTGACATGAGGTGGAGTCTAATAGCTCATTTTAAATTATTAATGTAATTTGCTTTATTACGATTTCTTATGCTGTAGCAGAATAAGGAAAGTATTAATTTCTAAATGCTTAAGTAATTGTTAAAAAACAGGAGATATGCTGACATTAGACTGCAGTTTTATAACTGATTTATTAAGGTATTAAGTGGAGCTGATTTTGTTAATTAGTAAATGCTTATGCTTCACATATTCCCACCATTTGTAATTTTTTAAACGTTTTTTCAAATAACATTTTGCAGTGTGAGCACCTACTAACCAAATGTGCCACAACATGGAGACAGTTCATCAAGCAAGTTGTAACAAAATGGCTGTTTGCTCATAATTCCAATCTAACTGTAAAATCAAATACCTTCTTGCATATGGTATGTTAAAACACCATGTAGATTAAGTGTTATGGAAATCCTTTAGTCCACTTTAAGGCTAGTATTTAAAATTTCGGTTGCATAGGCAGTTAAAGATGAATAAAGTTCAAAACTTTTGTTTAAACAATTAAGAAATTTGTCCTGTTTCAACTTTTTATAGAGAGATGAACCTCTCTATGTCATAAAGTTTTTGCAAAATCCTAAACAGATTTAATGGAAAAGAAGATCATTTTTGTATTTCTTTGTGCATTTCAGGTTATGACCAGCCCACCCCAGCCTCAACATCTCTTCAGCTCACAAACAGTAATCACATTTGTTCAGTGAATCAGAGGTAAGCATGAAGGACTGGTGCGTGTGGGGGTAACTTGTTAGTTTAGTTCACAGGTGAGCACCTGTAAAACAATTATATGTACATTTTCTTTCTTCACTGTAGTTAATGAGACTTGTATCAGCACTAGGGTTGGTTTGGTTCCAGAATTTTGGGTATGGTGCGGTGCTTTTGTAAAGCAAGAAAATATTAGAAGTCCATTCTAATAGTCTTAATCAAATCATGTGACTAAAACTCTACTCTAATGCACAATCTTTAAGTAACAGGCTTGAGAGATCAACATGTTGCATAGTGGACTGTTCTCCTTACCTGTTATCGGAGAGTTTGTCTCCAACATTCTCAAGAAAGACTATGTCACCATATTTACCAAAAGTAATGAATTCTCTAATAAATACTTTTTTGTAACTATTAAAAATCAAAAGACAGGACTTTTGGTATATTGTGACAACCCCAGAGAAAACAGCTGTTAATGTTTTATTTTTCTGCAGACATTACTGATGGTAGGGTGATGCAAATGCTGGTTCAAGACTTTGAGGCAGTAAAGGAAGATCAAAAATGCTGTTCTTGGGCCACAGCATGAAGTAGAAGAACTCCAAGCAAAACTGGGAGAACTGCGCTGTGAACCATCTGAAGCTTCCTTTCAGTTTCCTATCAGGCTGGCCTTTGACAGTAAAGAGTATTTCATGAATGCAGAGGATGCTATACAAAATGAGAATGTCGAAGAATGATAAATTATAGCACAATTAATACCTAAATTGTAAATCTATTTCATTTATTTGTTTTTACCTTTTTAAATGACACAAGCTATTGATTATATATTCATGAAATTAACTAGATTGGTTAAAATGTTTAAAAAAAACATTTGATACTGGTGTGCCTTTCTTGATGTGAGGTAGGTAACTGATCTAACTGAAAATCATTGTTTTGGTTAGAGGATCTGTGGTGTGGAAAACAGGGCTTCTGTTCACCGTTTCTCAATAAACGAGTGACATGTAAAATGAAATACGAGTATAATTTCTTCAGCATATTCAGTAAGGCTTGCATTTGAATTCTTATTGGACTTGATTCCAAATCCACATTATAACCACTATGCAAATGTATAGGAACTTAATTTATATTGGTCACAGATACACTCACACCTTGAGGATTTAAATCAGGCCTCAGCCTGGGTGTTTCTTCAGGTTTGGCTACAGGTTAATTTGTCTGGCCTGTACCTTTAATTGGGCAGGCAAAAGAGATAAGCAGTCCTTCAAGGAAACTAAAATCCAAAAAACAGTTCATTTGGTATGTTCCTATTCATTTATAATAACAAATATAATGGCTTCTAAATACTGGTCATGTGCTGAATCAACACATTTTTATGTTCACAATTTAAAACTGAATTTTTCCTCTTTCCAATTCTTTCTTCAGAGGCACTACAGCACCACTTCAAAGAATCTACACATGACAGCTTCAGTGTCACAGTGAAAAAGTGGCTCTGATACACACCAGAATGCAACGGGGGTTCAAAAAGAAAATGACAGTGTGGTGTTTTTTTGTTTTATTATGCTTTCATGTACTACTGGTTAAAGGATGATGTGATTCTTCCACATATCAAGTGTTTGAATGTTTGAATTTTGTGCATTAATAAATGTTTTTGTTTCACTACTTGTGTTTAATTTATCTAGAGACGATAATTTGATTTTATATAATTTCAACGTTAAATCACTTGCAAAACAATCTCAATTAGATCAATGGTTGATACATGGTTACATTAATAGTTGAATCAATGCAATACAATCTCAAACTCCAAAATTGTTTAAACATACAATATTTCAATAGTAGATCAATGGTTGATACATGGTTAAATTAATAGTTGAATCAATGTTGCACGAAGGACAAGGGACGAAGGTCCATGCCTTTAGAGTCTTGGTGTTTCCTGTCTTGCTATATGGTTGCGAGACATGAACGTTATCCAGTGACCTGAGATGAAGACTGGACTCCTTTGGTACAGTGTCTCTTTGGAGAATCCTTGGGTACCGTTGGTTTGACTTTGTGTCGAATAAGAGGTTGCTCATGGAGTTCCGAATGAGGCACATTATCTGCATTGTGAGGGAGTGTCAGTAACAGCACTACAGCCGTGTTGCGCATTTCTCTGAGGGTGATCCGGCTCGTAAGATCCTCATTCTTAGGGACCCCAGTGGCTGGACCAGGCCAAGGAGTTGCTCATGTAACAACTGGCTGCAACAGATAGAGGGTCATTCCCGTAGGATGGGACTGGACCGCGTGTCTGCCTGGGGAGTTGCAAACTGGGATCCCAAGTTGTTTCGTCATGTAGTGGGTGCGGTAACACACTGTACCAGTGCATGCTCCCCAACCTGACTTGACTTGACTTGAATGTTGCATCAACGTATTTAGTCAGTGTTGAATAGATGGCCTTAACAACGAGCAAGATCAATGTGAGCTTAACGTTTTTTCAATAATGCTGTCTGATGTGTCAATAATGTTTCAATGTGACTTTGCTATCTGGGATGAATGACAGATTTACAGTTTGGTTCATAAATATTAGTATATTGACAATAAAATGATTATAGTTTTCAGCTACAGTATGTAGAATTTCAAACTACACAAGCTCTGCCTCGTTAACTCAGAGCTGCACAATGTGTTTCTGTTCTTTCATTGGACTAAATTATTGCAGGGGCCACCATCTTGGCAAAGTTTGCCTGATTTGCTAGCATGTAGAAAATCATGCTCTGTAGCGCTGGTAAGCTAACGATTCATTTTTTTCAAACTTGAAATACATGACCATTTGTTGTCAGAAAGATCTGCTTCTGTTTGTAACTGAGGGTTTATTTTGTAGTCATAATTATAACGCTGACTGACCGGAGGTTAATTAGTCTGGTGGGTTTCATGCTTAATGATTTCAGTTTTTTTTCCAGTTTGTCATGCTGTTGTGGAGCAGTGGTTTTGGCAGCGTCATCTGAAAAGAATAATAACTTAAAACAACGATGTTTTTATTAGTTTGCTAAAAATGATTACCTGCCGATTTTGCATTGTAGAGTTCATGGGCACTGTTTTTTCAAATGTATTTGCACTGACTGCAAGCAGACATTATGTACTTACGCATCTTTTAAAGCTCATTTCTAAAAGGTTCACAACTAGGGCTCAAACAGGCCATAAATCAAATACTTTTGTATGAAAACTATTGGTTTACGTGTGAACACTATTGGTTTATGAATAATTACTATTGGTTTGCGTGTGAACAATACTGGTTTCATTCATATGAACTATATTGGTTTGTGTACATATATTATCGGTTTGTGCGTGAACTATATCCATTTGTATATGCATAGCACTGCTTTGCATATGAACTATATTGATTTGTGTGTGTATATCACTGGTTCCAGTACGTTTTGTTATTGGTGTGTGAGTGAACTACATCGGCTTAGTCTCGCATGTTATCAGTTTGTATATGAACAATATCGGCTTGCGTTCTGTGCCAGTCTAACAATGGATTTTTGTATGCACTATATTGGTTTCATGCACGTCTTACACTGATTTCATGTGGGTAACATGTCAGTTTTGTGCATGAACTTTATTGGTTGTATGCCTGTACTATGTTGGTTTCTCGTATGATACATCCTGGTTATGCGTACGCACCCTATCACAACTTTGTGTATGAACTATATCGGTTCTGTATGTGAACCAAGGTTATTATAGTTAACGAAAACTAAAATCAAAACTGAAACTATTATTAAAAAAACATTTTTGTAAAATGAAATAAAATAATTAAACTGAAATGAAAAACTTAAACTAAACAAAGCTATTCAAGTAGCTTGAAAGACTAACTGAAATAAAATAATGAAATTATTATAATTATTATAAATATTTTAAGTTTTCATTTTTGAATGAATATTCTTGCCATTATTCTTTAACCCTTGTAACTTTTAACTCTAAAACAGAAAGTACTCCCCCATGAGCCAGCCACATATATCCATCCAGTGAATGGCGGCTGGTGAAGGAGGGTGGGTGTTCACAAAGCATTTGCGGTGTCAAAGTAAGCTGAAAACAGGCGCGTAAAGCATGTGAAATAGAAAGTGATTTACGTGCCGCCTTTCTTTGCATTTGTTTTATATCAAGATATAATTCAAATGCCTGAAATCAGAATGTGCTGGTCAACAAAACCTTTACCATATAGACAGAAAAATCATGAATGAGTAATGTTTCAGTTTATTTCTCAGGTGCCTGCTTTTTGTTGAGAATATTTCACCTGCCACTTCGCAAAGGAGAAATTGTTTTTACTTTGTTGTATATGAAGTATAGAGAAAATATAGTAAGCATGAAAAAATTCAACCTTGAGATTATGATGAATCTTGACGTTTTAGATTCCCTGAGTCTGAAAATACCGTTTGCTGGAATTCTGTGTGTGTGTGTGAACATGATAACTCAAAAACGCAATGAGACAGATGGATGACATTTGGCATGTGGTTCTTACACCAAAATTGTACATCTGTATTAACTTTTGGGCCAAATCCATCAACCCGAAGTGATACTTCACGCTGAACACATACTCGATTTTTTCAATTATTCAACTTTACTTTTATAATAATTGTTCAATATATTATTAATTTGATTTGATTTGTTGTGGATGGTTCTTTAATGTACCTAATTTAAAAATATAATCATTGTCTTCCGGTTTACTCCTCAAATATCCATCCCCATATCTGAGAATATGAGAAAGTCCAGGGGAGACCACTCCCAATTTTTGAAAATAAAACTGATCGAGAGGCTGATGTTCATTATACAAGATCAGCATATTGTTACTGACCAATCACTTTTGCTTTAAAAACGCCATTTAACAATTAAGTGATGTAAACATTGTAAAATTCCTGAGTTGGCAACGTCTGTACTGAACTACAGGTAGGTAGGCAAAGAGAGTCTGCCAAGTAATGAAAAACTAAACACACTAATGTGTTTTTGTATTTATTCTATATTTATTCATTTATCCTTTTTAGTTCATATTCACAGCTCAAAATATCTGATATTGTGAAAAGAATTCAGTAGCAGAATTATATTTTCAATGTTTCTCTCTCTTTCAAAATGGATAGTTGAAATATCATATTCCTTTTGTTCTTAACATCAGCAATGTCATGCATATTGCATACCAGGGATTTTTCCTGCCTTGCATCCAAACCTGCTGGGGTGGGCTCCAGGTTTCCTGTGATCCTACTCTGGATAAACATGTTTAGATAATGTATATATTCTTAATCTCAGATGCTATCTCTGACATTTTGTGGCTTTCCATACTCCTATTACCTGCTCTTACTCTGCTCGTTAAGGGTTTACCATTCTTATACATTGGCTATTGAAGTCTCACTGCCCCTAACCTTGACACTACATGCTTGTTTTTCTTTGTTTCCCTCAATACAGCTAGGTGCACACTGATTCAGGTCTAAGAGCCCTGTTCTTCCTAAGCCCCCATGATTTTCATGATCACACCTGTCAGGACACGGTAGAATCTATTTTGTGATTTTTGATATCTTTTCAGGCCTACGGGTGGCAAAATTCTGTCTGTAAATTTTATGTGCCTGAGGTGGAATCAGAAATCAATATGGCTGGTACAAAATAACACAGCCCAGTATATGAGGTTTGCAATATTGGAGGCATTCGTTGTAAGCACATTGTCTTGGAGCAGGATATGTTGTGTGCTGTAGACATTTAGAGTATAAAACCCACAAACCTTAAAGTTTACCTACATTTCATTACAAATTGGCCCATTCTAGGCAATAAAAGGAAAAGATGCCAACAGTGAGTGCAGATTTGTTTAGCACAAATCACATACAAAATATTTTAAAAATTATAAAATAGTATACTGCGTGGAGTTTGCATGTTCTCCCCGTGTCTGCGTGGGTTTCCTCCGTGTGCTCCGGTTTCCTCCCACAGTCCAAAGACATGCAGGTAAGGTGCATTGGCGATCCTAAATTGTCCCTAGTGTGTGTTTGGTGTGTCGGTGTGTGTGTGCCCTGCGGTGGGCTGGTGCCCTCTGCCTGGGGTTTGTTTCCTGCCTTGCACCCTGTGTTGGCTGGGATTGGCTCCAGCAGACCCCCATGACCCTGTATTTAGGATATAGTGGGTTGGATAATGGATGGATGGATAAAATAGTATAAAATTGTTCATATTCAGTATCTGGTTTTGATTAAGCTTATTTTTATCAGACAAAAACAAAAATAGGTTGTAAACAATGTAGTGTAGTAAGCATCCACTAATATATCCCAATCCACTAAGTCTACGGTTCTGTCTGATTGTGACACAAAACTAAACTCCATAGGAGCTCCATGCCATAATTACTAAAACTGAAACTAATAGATATGAAAATAAAATAGAAATGTCTTTGTGAAATAAAAACTAAATTAAAACTAAAACTACACGATGAAGGAAAAGTAAAATTAAACTATAGAAATAAAAACTAATATAAAAAGGCAAAACTATAATAACCTTGATGCGAACTATATTAGTTATTCACGTGATCTTCAGTGGAAATAGGAGGGGCAAGAAACAGGAACTCAAGGGCCGGTACAATCATGGAGTATGCAGAGAAGTGGGTAGGAGAGAGATCTGTGGTCAAACAGTGCAGTATTTTTTCCGCACAATACGTTTGCTTAAGGACTTGGTGGTAATTATTTCTATTTAACAGAATCTACCCTTGAGTCTGTAATGGACACAAGGCTGAAGTTAGGTACGTATTTGGCCGTCTTTTAATTTACTCCCAGCTACATGCTTGCTTACAGGTGCTATATCCTCAAGGGGGCAGTGAGTCTGTCACTCTGATCCTTGAAACGTCTGATGTGAGAAGGTCCTTCAAAAAGGTCAATCCTCGCAAAGCTCCGGGACCAGATGGCATCCCAGGCCGTGCCCTCAGGGCGTGTGCTGACCAGCTAGCAGGTGTGTTCACCAACATTTTCAATCTCTCCCTGAGGCAGTCAGTGGTCCCCACTTCCTTCAAGGCATCCACCATCATTCCTGTCCCAAAGAAACCGGTGGTCTCCTGTCTGAATGACTATCGGCCGGTTGCACTGACATCGGTCATTATGAAGTGTTTCGAGCAACTAGTCAAAGGTCACATCTGCTCCTCCCTCCCTGACACGCTGGATCCTCTCCAATTTGCTTACAGAGCAAACAGATCTACAGAGGATGCCGTTGCGCTAACAATAAACACTGCCCTCACCCACCTGGAAAGAGGAAATACATATGTAAGAATGCTGTTCATAGATTACAGCTCAGCATTCAACACCATCATCCCCTCAAAACTCGTCTTGAAGCTTGACGACCTTGGGTTGGGGACGACCATCTGCAGATGGATTTTCTCTTTCCTCACAAACAGGCCCCAGGTGGTGAGAGTCGGCAAACACACATCCTCATCACTCATTTTAAACACAGGAGCGCCGCAGGGCTGTGTGCTTAGCCCCCTCTTGTATTCCTTGTTCACCCACGACTGTGTTGCAAAACACGGCACAAACACCATCATCAAGTTTGCAGACGACACAACCATCATAGGCCTTATCACTGACAACGATGAGACGGCCTACAGAGAGGAGGTGCTGGCATTGAGTAATTGGTGCCTAGATAACAACTTGTCTCTTAACGTCAGCAAAACCAAGGAGATGATTGTGGACTATCGAAAACAACAAGGCAGAGAACACCAGGCCATCTACATCAGCGGCATAGAAGTTGAAAGGGTTAACAGCTTCAAGTTCCTCGGAGTAAACATCACCAAGGATCTCTCGTGGACCCTTCACATAGACACTGTGGTCAAGAAAGCTCGCCAGCGGCTCTATTTCCTGAGGAGGCTGAGGAAGTTTGGCATGAATGCCAACATCACCTCAAACTTTTACAGGAGTGTGGTCGAGAGTCTGCTGACGGGCTGCATTACCGTCTGGTATGGGAGCTGCTCTGCCAGCAGCCGGAAATCACTACAGAGAGTGGTGAAGGCAGCAGAGCACATCACGGGCAAGAGTCTTCCTGCCATTGAAGACATTTACCTCCATCGGTGCTTGCGTAAGACAAGCAGCATCATAAAGGACCACAGCCATCCAGCACGCCAGCTGTTCTCCTTGTTACCATCTGGCAGACGATACAGGAGTCTGGCTGCTCGGACTACAAGACTTAAGAACAGTTTTTACCACCAGGCCATTCGACTCCTCAACAGCAACACCTGAACACTTACATTCACTTACATTACATCTACATTGCATTACATCTACATTGCACTACTCACACACACACTGTACCTGCACACACTCTGAATACTGACTGGAACATGCATCTGCACTTTATAACTTATAACTTCTTTTAAAACATACACATTTTATTTTATATGGCTTGTCTATTTTTAACTTGTAATCTTTTTTTTAAGCTTTATTGGATCTAGGCTGAGTGACTTGTTTTTCTCGTCATACACATTTCATTGTATGTTGACCCTGTGTTAACCTATATATGACAAATAAACCTAAACCTAAACAACCCGTGACTACTTTTTCACACAGCTTTTACAAACCAGTTATTATTCTAAAGGCAAAATATTCTACATTTATGACTGACGCCTTTAAACAACATAACATTTAGCTACTACTGGTTACATTTCTTATGCTCAGTGACCCCGCAAAGTGCCACACAGACTAGTGAAGTGACCTGCTCATGGTCACACAGTGTCAGCAACAGGACTTGAACCCACAAACGCAGGGTTGAAAGTGCAAAGCCCTAACCACAACGCCCCAATGCTTGAACATCTAGAATGTGTATATTATTTGACATGATATAAATGTGTCCATTATTTGAAAAGCTAAATATTCTATTTTTAAGACCTGCATGGATGAGTTACATCATATTGGGCCACCTTACCTTTCACAGTTTTGTGACAAGGCAGATGCATTTTTTTAAGATGCAGCCGAGTTTTGCCCTGCCCAGTGTGGGTACCAGGGTGAAACTGACAAAGTATTCCCACTCCAATCTATACATATTAATAAAAGGCAAAGCCCTCACTGACTCACTGACTGACTGACTGACTGACTGACTCACTCATCACTAATTCTCGAACTTCCCGTGTAGGTGGAAGGCTGAAATTTGGCAGGCTCATTCCTTACAGCATACTTACAAAAGTTAGGCAGGTTATATTTTGAAATTCTACGCGTAATGGTCATAACTGGAACCTGTTTTTTGTCCATATACTCTAATGGAGGAGGCGGAGTCACGTATCGCGTCATCACGCCTCCTACGTAATCACATGAACTAAAAACTAGGAAGAGATTTACAGCACGAGTCAAACGCGGGAACGAAGGTAAATGACGTTAATTTTTGAGTGTCTTTTAATACTGTGTAAGCATACATATTAACACATGTGCAATTAAACGTGTGCATTTACGGGGTGATTTCTCAGGCTTAAAAGCTCGCCTTTTACTAAAAAGGTAAATGCAAACTGTTTTCATTCTGAAGGGCACAAACCACGTTAGATTTCAGATGTTAAACGCACAAAAATGTCGGTACACCAGATAAATAAGCGCAACATATTATCAGTTGTATGGTATGCTTACAATACATATAGAAATGTGTTAATCGTTAACTAATATTATGGGATGGTGTTTTTTGACTCGCGCCTTGATTTAAACGATTGCATTTCTTGGTGGGTTTGCGTAGCTTATTGTCAATATCTTTACACCTCTTTTTAAGACTTAACTCTTTGAGGGCTGAATATTTTTTCCAAAAAAACAGTTTCTGAAAAGCAATGGGGTGTTATAGAAATCAACATTAAACGTCTGTTGCTGCATGCTTCGGCAGCCAGTTTGCCAAGAATGTGCGGCAGGCTTGCTGTCAGGCTGTCTTTGCGTGGCCGGGGCAGCAGGAGAAGCAGGGGTCACAGTCACAGTGTATTGCAACCTGGTTTCTACCTCTTACCATTGTTAAGTGGCAGTCCTCCTGGCGAACATTGACGTAGGCATGTCAACTACATGAACCTGTTCAGCACCACGATTAGCTGGGGACCAGTCAGCTGAAGCTGGAACCTCACATTAGTTTTCGATCACTTGTATCAAAATTGGAGTCCGGAAAGTCATAGTCCGGTTCAGAGATACAGTAATCCCTCGCTACTTCGCGGTTCACTTTTCGCGGATTCACGACTTCGCGGGTTTTTAAATACAAGTGATTGCCCGCCTATCGCGGAAGTTATGTTCCAGACCCATCAGCAACAGGAGAAAATCCGCGATATAGAAAGACCATATAAATAAACATTTTTTTAGTTTAAGCCTTAAAATACCCATCCCACATGCTTTAAACACATGTAAACTTATAAAACACACTTTGTTAACACATATAATATGTGGATGTCGGGCTAAGGATATGAGTAACATCTCACTATTATAAAACATTTTAACTTCACGCAAGACAAGACAGTGAGACAGGAAAATTGGTGATGTACAGTACAGGCTTTTAAATTATTGACACGCAGAGCGACAACCAGCACAAAGCCAGCACAAAGTCCACTTCTCCTTAGCGTTCATTCAGCTCCCCACCCCCTTGACAATGCGAAGTGGCAGGAGCGTACTGCGCTTCCGGGGAGGGGGGGGTTTGAGCGAAGGTGCGTTCAGCTCTCACACACCCACACACACACACACACACACTCCTCGCGCAGAGCGACAAGCAGGCATTTTAGCAGAAGCAGCACAAAGTCCATTTCTGCTCAGCGTGAGTTCAGCTGCCCCCCTTCACAAAGCGAGTGCAGACACATTGACGTCTGATCGCTGCGTGCAGTGTGCAGTGTTGGTCTGAGGTGTTTAAGAATGTAGAAAGTGTTTAAGAGCATAGGAAGTGTTTATAAGAGCATGGGAAAGGTTAACAAGAGAGTGAGAAAGGTTTATAAGAGTGTGGGAAGGGTTTATAAAGCCTTAAAATATGTATAAATAATAAAATAAATATAGGTCGCTACTTCGCAGATTTTCACCTATGGCGGGGGGCTCTGGAACGTAACCCCCGCGATAGGTGAGGGATTACTGTAATAGGCAAAACTTCATCCATGCAGTATTTTGCTTTACGTATTGTCTTGTATCTCTCGCCATTATATCAGTTCCATTTTTGCTATTGTTTGCACCTTACTACTCACACGAGCCCAGGAAATCTCGGTCAAACTAATGAAGCTAACTTTCCAACTAAAAGGTAAGGGTTGGTTTTGTCACACTTTACAGTTGATTATCATCGTCAACTCGCTCCTTTTGACAGAAGTTGACTTCAGCCCTGAAAGAGTTAATTTAAAAAGGTTTTCTTTTCTTCTTAATTAAAATTTAAAAGCAATACTTCACCGCTGCGAAGCCCCTCTAGCGCTGACGTCCGAGGTTCGATTACCGTAAGCGAGTGCAGTGAGTGTGTACGCCTGATGAGCCAAGAATAAGGGGGAAAGATGTGTCGCGTACTCTTTGCATTATTTGACAGTAAACTATTTTGAATCATTCTATGATCTGCTTCTCACAACTGAAGGCACCGTGGCTGATGTTACCTCACTTGCTGGCCAACCATAAGCGTTACCTGGTAGGTAACCAGCCACTCACTTCACTCCCTTACGGGAATCGAACCTCGGACGTCAGCGCTACAGGCAAAGCCCCTAAAATTGCGCCACGGCGTGTGGTTCGTTTATTTGACAACATGTAGATCGGGGTAATTACATTCCGCGCCACGGCGTGTGGTTCGTTTATTTGACAACATGTAGATTGGGGTAATTACATTCACGGCATTCGTAGTCTGATTCACAATCTGATTGTATGGGTGGTTACCTACCAGGTAACGCTTATAGTTGGCCAGCAAGTCAGCTCGAAGTGATCACTCGAGTGAAGGCAGCTTCACAAAAAAACAGATCCTTAACAAACTGTTATTAGTATATTTTCCCTCAATTTAAAAAGGTTTTCTTTTCTTCTTAATAAAAATTTAAAAGCGGTACTTCGCCGGTGCGAAGCGTGTGGATTTGACCGACTGACACATACAGACATATTCATGAGTGCAGGTACTTCGGAAAGAAAGCACCGTGTAAACCTAAAGTTTAAATTAAGTTCATAGACCTACAAAAGGTTGCCATTCATTTGAGGCAAGATTGCTTTTCTTCTGTACAACTATATGTTGCATTCTCAAGAGTGTGCTTGCACGGCTTCGGATATAGATATATATATATATGTATGTATGTCTATATATAAATATGTAAGCTTATAAGTGCTGCCTTACTTCTCTTTAAGAAAGGAAGATGTAATGATACTTGATTTAAACGATTCCATGTCTTCCTGGGTTTGCTTAGCTTATTGTCAATATCTTTACACCTTTTTTTAAGACTTATTGACTGAAACGGGCTTTCACGAAAAAAGTTAGGGCTTTGCTACAGGATACACCCTCCACAAGTTAAGCAAGTAAAAATAAAATATATATTTCTGTTTTATTTAAACCTTTTAAGTTCGTATGCATAGCCCCATTTGGCTGTTTAATTTTTTTTTTCTTTCTTCAGTAATATTTAATCTCCTTAAAGAAAAAGAATATATCCATTTTACTTTTTTTGTATCTCTTTAGTAATATTTTAGTGTAAAAGGATAACCAGTATTTAAACCTTTTATGTTACTTTATAAATTTATTTTACACAATGTTGAAAAATTAATAAGAAAGCTACATATTTAATTTTCAATGAAATGAAAAAACCTCTCCAACAGAAAACGTCAAGGAAGAAGAAACAGTTTGCACTATCTAAAAATGAGAAACCCTCATTTATAAAAGTTTGCTGCAGATGACTTAACTGAAAATAAATGAATAGTTCCTATGTGTATAATACATATTTATCTATTTTACTTATGCCTTTATTCCACCAACTTGCAACATCTGAGGTACAATTTGTTACATTACTTTTGTTTTTTGCAGCACAGGCAGGTGAAGTGACTTCCTCAGGGTCACACAGCGGTGTCAGTACCAGGATTTGAACTGACAAGCTCCGGGTTTACTGAAATATTACTGAAGAAAGAAAATAAACGAAAACGGGCAAATAGGGTTATGCATACAGATGTCCATCCAGCCATTATCCAACCCGCTATATCCTAAATACAGGAGCCAATAAGTAGATATGTATATATACAGTATATATATATATATATATATATATATATATATACAGTAATCCCTCCTCCATCGCGGGGGTTGCGTTCCAGAGCCACCCGCGAAATAGGAAAATCCGCGAAGTAGAAACCATATGTTTATATGGTTATTTTTAGAATGTCATGCTTGGGTCACAGATTTGCGCAGAAACACAGGAGGTTGTAGAGAGACAGGAACGTTATTCAAACACTGCAAACAAACATTTGTCTCTTTCAAAAGTTTAAACTGTGCTCCATGACAAGACAGAGATGACAGTTCTGTCTCACAATTAAAAGAATGCAAACATATCTTCCTTTTCAAAGGAGTGCAAAGCAAGCAGTCAAAAAAAAAATCAATACGGCTTTTTGGCTTTTAAGTATGCGAAGCACCGCCGGTACAAAGCTGTTGAAGGCGGCAGCTCACACCCCCTCTGTCAGGAGCAGGAAGACAGAGAGAGAGAGATAGCGAGAGACAGATAAAAAAAATCAATACGTGTCCTTCAGGAAGCAGCTGCACACAGCCCCCCTGCTCACACCCCCCTACGTCAGCGCAAGAGAGAGAGAGAGAGAGAGAGAGGGAGAGAGAAAGTAAGCTGGATAGCTTCTCAGCCATCTGCCAATAGTGTCGTTTGTATGAAATCAACTGGCCAAACCAACTGAGGAAGCATTTACCAGAAATTAAAAGACCTATTGTCCGCAGAAACCCGCGAAGCAGCGAAAAATCCGCGATATATATTTAAATATGCTTACATATAAAATCCGCGATGGAGTGAAGCCGCGAAAGGCGAAGCGCGATATAGCGAGGGATCACTGTATATATATAATGTGTGAATGTATGTATGTCTATATTTATATCTATATATATATATATATATATATATGTAGATATGTAAATTTGTATATGTATATATATATGTACTGTATATGTGGATGTGTATATGTATATATGTATATGTAGATATGTATATATATGTATATATGTTTATGTATATATATGGTTACATAACCTCTTTAACACACTACTTCTCCGCTGCGAAGCACGGGTATTTTGCTAGTATCTGATAAATGGGATTTACTTTGATATATAATGGGCACTGTAAAGGGTTGCAACTTGTTGGACCACCTTATTTTTCAGTTTTGTTGCAAGAGAGATTCCTTTGTTAAAGTTGAGTTTAACATTTTTGACCCATGCAGGACCAAAATGTGGAATATTTATTTTTTCAAATAATGGATCAGTTTGTAATGATGCTTAATTAATCCATCACGCTGTAGAATATTTTGCCTTGCTGTTGCAATAGAATAAGAAGCTGGTTTGCAAAAGTTGTGTGAATAAGTAGCTGACTGTAAGCTTATACTGGATGCAGTTAGGAGTGAATAAAAAGCTAGCCAAATGCGTAATAAAGTATCTATCTATCTATCTATCTATCTATCTATCTATCTATCTATCTATCTATCTATCTATCTATCTATCTATCTATCTATCTATCTATCTATCTATCTATCTATCTACCTAATTTCAGCCCCATGATCATTTCAGAATTAAGGGAGAATACTGTTAATACTAAATACCACCAAGCCCTTTCACAAACATACAGCAATGTGCAAAAGCATTCAGTTCCTTTAAAAGTCATCCTAATTTTCTGTATGACAAAAGATATCTCCATATGTTTATTCATTCAGTCTTTTTAATGTGAACTCTTGTGCTGTAACAATACATCTCCAAAGTCTAAATAAACCCTTTTCTGTAGATATTTAACTGAAGAAGAAAAAGTCCAAAGTTAGTGTTTGCATTAAGTATTCAAGCCCAACCCTTTTGCTGCAGTACAGCCTTCTTTTTGGGTATGTAAGTATGCCCCAGTTCTGCACATTGCTCAGGAGTGATTCTTCCTGGCAGGATTTCTAGAGCCCCTCTACGGTGGTGGGATGGCACCTCTGGACAGCAGTTTTCAAATAGTGCCACAGATTCAGGGTTAAGATCAGGGCTTTGACTTGGCCACGCCAAAACATTCATCTGTCTGTTTTTGAGTCATTCCAGTGTCACTTTGGCCTAATGCTTAGGGTCAATTTGTTATGCTGAAAGATGAATCTTCTCCTGAGCTTTAGATTCATAGCAGACTAGAACAGGTTCTCCTGCAATACTGTGTGGTATTTGTGTCCATCCATTGTCCCTTCAACTCTGACAAGATTCTCAGTCCCAGCACATGTAAAACATCCCCATAGCATGATGCTGCCACCACCATATTCCACTGTAGGAATGTTGTTTCTTGAGGCATGTGTAGTGTTATTGTTATGCCGCACATACCTTTGAAGTCTGACCAAAAAATTTTATTTTGGTCTCATTTGACCATAAAACCTTCTCCCACATCTTAACTGGCTCTTTCTCATTCTTTGTGACAAACAACATACATGCTTTTATGTGCACCTTCTTAAGGAATGGCTTCTTTCTTGCTACCATTCCATAGAGGCTGTTTTATGGAGAGATCTTGAAATTGTGGACCCTGCACCTTCACTACAGTTAAAAATAACTTGTGTTTAACAGATGATGCTATTGTTAAACTCTGTGATATGTATGAGGGATTCATATTTGTGAATTTCCCCTTGGGATTAATAAAGTATCTATCTATCTATCTATCTATCTATCTATCTATCTATCTATCTATCTATCTATCTATCTATCTATCTATCTATCTATCTATCTATCTATCTATCTATCTATCTATCTATCTATTTTTTCTCTGCCTGTCATCAGGGACCGCTGAGAACAACATATTCAAGAGCTCAGGTGTTCAAAAAATGTTCAAATACATAGATCCTAAAAAAGTAACATTACAAAATGATGAAAATGTGACACAAAGGTTTGTTTACTACACACCTGTGATACAAACATTAAGTAGCTTATTATGATCTGAATTACGGAAGAATTCACTGTCATTACAGTTTTCTGAAACAGACTCAGATTATTTTGGTGACATAAATAATAGACAAAACTTTAGGTCCAACCAGGGGCCTCATGCATAACGCCGTGCGTAGTATTCGCACTATAACATGATGTAAGCACAAAAGCAGAAATGTGCTTACGCACAAAAAAATCCAAATGCATAAATCTGTGCGAACGGCAAATTCCATGTTCTTCCGCTCCATAAATCCCGGTCAGCGTGAAAAGTAACGCATGTGCACCCGCCTGCTGTCCCGGCCCAGCTCTTCCCAGAATTATGCCTCTTTGAATATGCAAATCAATATAAATAGCCCTTAAGCTCAGCCTTCTGTGAAAAGACAATGGCAAAAGCAAGAGGGAAAATAGAAGAATTTCAACGAATACCAAGTGGAGGCAAGGAAAAACATACTACTTGTTGGTTTAAACAGTGGTATAAACAACAAAAGGAAGTTGAGCGAGTGACATAGCATGTCGGAGAAACTCGAAGGCTGAAGTTCACAAAGTCGCACAGTGCCGAAATAAAAAAGAAGTTGTCACTTCTATCAAAGTCGCCATGAAAAGGCAAGTCGTAGCCCACCGTCCGAGTGTCTATGAAAGCTTATTAGGGTACAGAGAAAAAAAAAAGGCACACAGTGGGGAAAAAAGTACGAAATGTCAACTTTAATCTCTAAATTTCCTCTTTAATCACGTAGTTTATTTTGTCATTAAAGTAGAACATTATAAACTTCATCCTAAATCGTTTAATTTACTAGTTTCTCAATCCCATCGTAACTAAAGTAGCACGTTAAATGCTTTGTTTTGTATTTGATCTTCTATGTGCTCTATGTGTGTGAAACACTACGTTTTTAAGGGCTTTCTCTTCCTCCGACAGGAAACAGAATCCATTACATTCATGATATTACAGCTCTCTGAATAATTAAAATACTGAGATGTATACGTGATATAATTTTCATGATGATAGAGAGTTAAAGCATGTTATTAAAAATGGGAATACGTTGGCACAGTGATTGTTCATGTCTCACGCAAGATGCTTGCTGCGCCATGCTCGACCTTTGATGAAATACTTTATTGTAGCAGTACTGTCTCTTTCAAACGTACTAACCTCCAATTCCTGTACTTACTTTTCTTTCTCCAAATACCCAATCGCCACACAATCAGCTCTGTAATAGACGTTAAGCCATCTGTAAGTTTAGAACGCCGATTCTTCAAAACTTTAAAGGAACATCGAAATATCTTCGTAGTACGTGTTTAATTATTCTATCCATCTATCCTTCCAGTGTCGCGTCAGCACCAGCAAGAATACAGCGCGAGGCAGGAACAATCCATGAACGGTGTGCCAGCAGCTCACTAGTGCTGCGGCACCATGTAGTTAAAATTAAAGTTTTATCTGTATAATATAATAAACATATTTTGCTGCATTTCATCTTCATAAAAATGATATCGTCATCATATGTAAATACACGCTTTATAAAGTGGCTCAGGCTGTGCTATATTATAACTGTATCGCAAGTTTACATGGCCTAAACAATTTGGAAGTGGTAGGGTTTTCTCAGAGATGTTACAAAATTTAAAAGATTTGGAGGAAAATGGAATCACTATAGGTGCAGGGGAAATGGTCAAAGGGGCCCTGTATTGTATTGCAGGGGATAATTTGGGTTCACACAGCTTTGGTGGGTTTGCTGAAAACTTTTGTTATTCACAGTACTTTTGCAGGTACTGTGAAATCACACAAAGTGGATTTCAAAGTGATGATCCAAATGTACATATGCCACAGTGCACCCCTGAAAGTTATGGTTCTGCTGTTTAATGATCTATGTGTTGAAGACAGTCAAGACATCAAAGGCATAAAGATAAACTCTGATTTCAATGTTCTGAAATCTTTTCATGTTTGCCAGCCTGGTCTTGTTTAAGTCATGACATATTTGAAGGTGTCTTAGCCTATGATGTTTCACTTTACTTGAAGCATTTCATTAAGGTAAAGAAATGGTTAACATATTTGCTTTTGAACCAGTGCATCAAGCAGTTCAGGTACAAAGGATCTGATTCTCTCACATAGCCATGTGCTGTCAACTCTGACATGTCCAAGCTTTCAGATCAAGCCATTCAGAATTAGAATTTTTTAAAGCTGCTGCCTGTATTACTTGGTGACAAAGTGCAAAATCCAGAAGATGATGTGTGGCAGTTAACTCTACAGCTTAAAGATATTGTTGATATGATTTGTGCGCAAAAGATTTCATTGTCACAAGTAGCCTATCTTGACATTACAATTCAACAATATCTGGAATCAAGAAAGTGTTTATATCCGAAGAGTCCACTAAAACCAAAACACAATTTCTTGTGGCACTATCCAGCACTAATTTTGAAACTTGGCCCCTTGATCAGATTATGAACGAAATAAACACAGCTACTTCAAGAGATATGCCATAGATTTGAAAACCTTATTTGAAAGACATCAGATGTTTCAGGCATATCTTTTCAGCTGCGCCAGGGTACAGTCAGCTGCTGCAAGTCAAAGATAGCTGTACTTTTTACCCCAACCTTTACAGTGACACAATTAAACATGCAGATGAGAGAGTCTGGGTTTTCAGAAAACAATTCTTGTGTTTCCACAGACATATAGTATAAAGGTAAATAATATGAAAAAGTTTGAAGAACTTTTCATTATTTTAATTCAAAATGATGCGGCTGTTTATTTTGTGATTGATGTACAAACTGAAAATGCTTGCCAACCAGATTAATGACGTTACAGATCAGCTGGATGATGTTAAGCAGGCATTCACGGCTCAAGTTGAAACAGCGGAACAATTGGCGTCTAACGCCAATAAAAAAGCTACAGCTGCAAATTCCGAATGCAAAAAACTTGGAGACAGACTTGCGGCCCTGGAAGATGGGTACAGATGAAATAATATAAGAATTGAGGGTATACCAGAGAAACGAGAAAGCTCAAGCCCAGTGAAATTTGCAGTAGAATTACTGTCTAAAATAATTGGAGATGATTTTAAACTCGACATTGAGATTGCAGCTGCTTATCGCACATACAGATCAAGTACCTTTAAACCTAGGTCGTTTATTGTCCGCTTCAAGCGACTATGATGTAAGCTTGATGTGATGGCACTTCTCAGACACAAGCAAGAGATTATATTTGAAAATAATCTTATTCGTATTTTCCCTGACTTCTCACCATCAACAGCTGCAATACGCGCAGCCTACTTTGACATTAAAAAGTTGCTACAGAAAGCCGATATCAAATACAGCCTCTTGTATCCTGCCAAACTGAAAGTGGAAGTTCAAGATCAATATTATTTTTTTTCAAGCAAGGAAGAAGCTGAAAAGGAACTAAAGAAGCTGTTTCCGACACTCTTTTGAAAGTTAATAAGGAACTGTACTCTGTCAAGGCATGGGAAGGACCTATCATCTGCTCTCTGCTCTCGGATCCACTTTTAAAGAGACTGGTATTATAATTATACATCCTTTTCTTTACTTGGACATTATATGTTTATGTCTTAATTCTAGTTATAGACGTGAGTGTGGAAGTAATTAAAATAGGATTTGTTTTTTTTTTTTTACTACCTTAAAGTAGACTGTTTAATATCATACTCTTGGTTTATTGCTATTTCTACTATTACATTACTATTACATTTATACTATTACATTATACTATTGCATTAGGAATTACTATGTTTATCCTAGACTACTTTTTAAAATCATTCCCAGGGTTCATTCTTTTTTTTATCTTAATATCTTAATATCTTAAAATTGCTTAAGATTATTTTAAGCTTAAAGACTGTTAATTATTATATTATCGGCAGATAGTATTAAGAATTCAGCAGCAATAGATATCTCTTTGTTTTAATTCTCTAAGGCCGCTGCGGGGTGGGGTTTGTTTTGTTTTGGACGTGCTCTGTCTCTTCGTATATCAGAGGACCGGGACATCGCAAAGTGGGATCAAGCCTCATGTGGGGAGGCAAAATGGGGGGGTGGGGGGATAAAGGGGGGAGAGAAGGAGAGCAGGCTATATCTAATCTATTCTTCTAATCCCTATAACTATAAATATCAATGCAACAATAGGCTAAAATGCAATAACTCATGCAGAATTTTGAAATTAAGATTAAAACTGCCTCACTACCAGTTAAGACTATAAAATGACATTAAAAACTCAGAGTCAATGTCTCCATGATGGGACAGTTAACTTTGTGAGCTGGAATGTTAAAGGCCTGAATCATGAATTAAAGAGAAAGAAAGTATGCTCTCACCTAACAGGCTTAAACGCTAAAATAGTATTTTTACAGGAGACCCACTTACTAAGCAAGGATCAGTTCAGACTAGAAAAAGACTGGACTGGCCAAATGTTCCATTCTAGCTTTATAAAGAAAACTAGAGGGGTGGGAATTCTCATACACAGAACAGTCCCATTTGTAGCATCAGATGTAGTATCGGACCCTGAAGGGAGATATGTGATGGTCATGGGCAACTTATATAACAGTAAAATGATTTTGATAAATGTTTATGCACCCAATGTCGATGATAAGGAATTCATGCAAAATCTATTTGCATCCATCCCCAATGTGAACACTCATAAAATTATAATGGCTGGGTACATTAATTGTGTTTTAAATCCACTCTTAGATAGGACTCCTGTGACACGGGGGGACGACATCTAACACTGCAAAGACAATTACACAGTTTTTAAATGACCACAACTTATCAGACCCCTGGAGATTTCTTAACCCAAACTCAAGAACATATTCGTTCTACTCACCAGTGCATTATAGCTACTCAAGAATTGATTATTTTTTTATAGATAATAATTTCCTGCCTACGATTAAATCATGCAAATACGACACAATTGTTATCTCCGACCATGCCCCTCTAGTCTTGGAGTTAAAATCATTAAGCCCCTCACACTCACCTCGCAGATGGCGTCTTAACTCTTTTCTATTGGCAGACGAGAACTGCACAGAATTTATTTCCAAACAAATCAGCTTCTTCCTAGAGACAAACACGCCCACAGAGGTTTCTGCAGGAACACTCTGGGAAACTCTAAAGGCCTTCTTAAGAGGACAGATTATTTCATATCTTTCCCACAGAAATAAATTAGAAACCAAGAAAGTGTCACAGCTAAGAAGCGAAATTACTAGAATAGATGAAGAACAAGCCAGGCGTCCAAGTGAAGTTCTTCACAGGAAAAGGCAGGCCCTGCATACAGAACTTAACATCTTAACAACTAAAGAAACTGAACAACTTATTTATAAGTCTAGACATCATTACTATGAAGACGGAGAAAAAGCTAATAAGCTTTTAGCTCAACAAATCCACAAACAAGAAGTTCGCAATGCAATACCAGTAATCACCAACACGAATGGAGAAGAAATTATTGACCATAAAAATATAATGCATGCATTTAGAGATTACTATAAATCCTTATATTCTACTGAACTCAAAGAAGACACCACACAATCTAATGCATTTCTGGATACATTACAGACACCACAAATAGATGCTTTAAGTGCTGAGGAACTGGATAAACCTCTGACGCTAACAGAATTACTAGATGCTATAAAGTCACTTCAAAGCGGGAAATCAGCAGGCCCTGATGGTTACCCCGTAGAATTTTATAAGAAATTCTCTACTCAGCTAGCTCCCCTCTTATTGGCAACATTTACAGAAGCTAGAGACAACAAAATACTACCTCAAACATTTCGTCAAGCATTAATCACCGTCTTTCCTAAACAAAATAAGGACTTGTTACAACGTGCATCATACAGACCAATTTCACTCCTGAATAATGATGTTAAGATACTCTCAAAAATTCTAGCTAGAATGATGGAGAAAGTGCTGCCCTCTGTAATATCACAGGATCAAACTGGATTTATTAAAGGCCGACACCTATCTTCCAATCTCCGACGCTTGTTTAATGTTATATATTCACCAGCAAAAACAAACACCCCAGAGATATTACTATCATTAGACGCAGAAAAAGCATTTGATATGATTGAATGGAACTACCGTTTCACTGCATTGGAGAAATTTGGGTTTGGCCCGAATATTTGTGCATGGATCAAACTGCTGTATACCAATTCAGAAGCTTCAGTTTGTATTAATAACATTTGCTCAGACTACTTTAAGCTAGAACGTGGTACCAGACAAGGATATCCCTTGTTGCCACTGCTGTTTCCAATTGCCATTGAACCACTGGCGGTTCACTGCCGAAAGTCTTATCAGATAAAGGGGATTGTCAGAGAAGGACTGGAACAGAAAATTTCTCTATATGCAGATGATATGGTTTTATATATATCAGACCCAGAAAACACTGTCCCTGCAGTTTTAACAGCACTAACAGAATTTCAAAAGATATATGGTCTTAGAATTAATCTGAATAAAAGTATACTCTTTCCAATGAATTCACAAGCATATAATATTAGATTGGACACCCTACCTTTTACCATAGCAGATCAGTTTAAATACCTAGGGGTAAATATCACAAGTAAACATAATGCTCTTTATCAACAAAATTTTGCCGTCTGTATGGAAAAAATTAAGCAAGACTTGCATAGATGGTCAACCCTCCATCTCACTCTAGCCGGAAGAATTAATTTTGTTAAGATGAGTATCCTTCCTAAACTTCTTTTTTTATTTCAAAACATTCCAATTTATATCAATAAATCGTTTTTTAAACAGTTAGATTCAACAATAACCTCATTCATTTGGAACTCAAAACACCCATGTATCAGAAGAGCGACCCTACAAAGACCTCAGGCAGAAGGTGACATGGCTTTACCTAATTTTCAGTTTTATTACTGGGCAGCAAACATACAAGCCATAAAAACCTGGACACAAATATATGAACATATGCAGGCTTGGTCCGCAATAGAAGTAAAATCCTGTAGTACTTCTTTATACTCCCTGCTCTGCTCTCCAATAAATGCAAGTTATCGCAAATATACTAATAACCCAATTGTGCTTAACTCACTCAGAATATGGAACCAGCTTAGAAAGCATTTTTAGATGGAAAATCTTTTATCTGTGGCACCTCTGCAAGAGAACCACCTCTTTCAACCCTCGCAAACATATCCAGTTTTTAATACCTGGAAAAGTTTTGGGATTAAAATGCTCAGAGATCTTTATATAGACAACATATTTGCATCTTTTGAACAATTATGTTCAAAATTCAACCTCCCAGCTACACATTTCTTTTACTATCTTCAAATTAGAAATTTTGTTAAACAGAAATTGACCGATTTTCCCCACCTCGTACCCTCCACAATGCTGGAAAAAATACTGCTCAATTTCGAGGAATTAAACACCATTTCCGCATTATATAAAATCCTATTAGAGTCCCTACCTTTTAAAGATCCAAGAGGACATTGGGAAGAAGATCTTTTAATCAATATATCAGAAAAGGAGTGGAAGGTAGCAAAGCAGAGAATTCACTCGAGCTCCATATGCGCAAAGCATAGAATTATTCAACTAAAAATTATATATCACGCTCATCTGTCTCACTTAAAACTGTCCAAAATGTTTCCAGGGCAAGATCCAACCTGCGAACGCTGCAACCAAGCTCCTGCCTCACTGGGTCACGTGTTCTGGGCCTGCACCAAACTAACATCATTTTGGACCAAAATTTTTAAGTGCCTCTCAGACAGCCTTGGTATCACAATTCCTCCTAACCCATTAACAGCTGTGTTCGGTGTTCTTCCAGACGGACTTGAAGTGGAGAAGGACAAGCAAACGGTGATTGCATTCACTACACTTTTGGCATGCAGACTTATTCTGTTAAATTGGAAGAATCCTAACTCTCCTCTGATAAGTCAGTGGGAAACCGATGTTTTATATTATTTGAAATTGGAAAAAATCAAATTCTCAGTTAGAGGATCTGTACAAAATTTTTTCAAAACCTGGCAGGATCTAATCAATATTATTTTAGAATAAGAGAAATAACTATTACCGCATTTAATTCCCTTCTCCATTTCTTATTTACCTATATATTTATTTCTCCCTTTCTTTTGTTTATTTTTGCCTTATTAAAAAGCCCTAAACAATTCTCCTTTGGCTAAGCTCTCCTTCTCAGGGGTGGGGTTTGATTTGTCTTCAATTTTGTTTGGTTATAAATTGATCTGTTTGTATGGAATCATTAATAAAAATTAATAAAAAAAAAAAAATGATGCGGCTGTTTATTTTGTGATTGATGAACATAAAGAGAGAGGAGGTTGGGAGACATTCACTGATAGTGCATTGCCACCACATAACGAATCACCTGGATTGGGACCCAAGTGCAGTAGGTGACACCTCAGCACCAAACTGGAACAGTGTGAGTTTTTTTATGGTGCCTGGAGTGCCAACTCGGCCATCAGCCCCTGGGTTTTCCCTGTAAGTTGAAGGACCTGCTTGCAGGGTTGGATGCAGATTAACATCATACCCAAAATGAAGTAATTGCAGGTTAAGGGCTTTTCTCAAGGACCCAATGGAGTAGAGCTGCTTGTGGCATTTACGGGATTCAAACCAGCACAAATCCCTACCTCAGAATCACCACATACATAAAGCTGACTATCATTCTAAATACCATCTGTACTCAGTTACAAAACAGAGTAGAAGTTTGCAATGTTATAACATTAACGACTTGGCAGATTTTTACCCATTACCATCATACATTGTTAATGGGAACCATGTCTTTCCACTGAAACCTAGTGTGATCTTGGCCACTGTGGTGGAGAAACAAAATTCCCCTGTATGCTTAGTACAAATAATAAAATACTATTTGCAAAATATGAAAATGATAGCAGTTTTTACTTTTAGATGGAATAAAAAGTGTAAATTCTCACATTATACTGTACTCAAACTAGAGGTTCCACTTACTATCTATATGTACAGTGTTACGTGAATAAATGTCTAATTACTTTTATTTGTAATATTGAAAACTGGTGTCATTCTTCCTCGATTAAAAAATGACTGACTTGGAGCAAGCATTTCTACAGAGGTCACTAAAGATATTCTAGAAATGACCTTACAATCTCTTGTGGTGAAGACATATGTTAATTTTCAGTTTATTAAGGAAGCCAATATGCTATTGGCATTGAGGCCAATTCAAGCCCGAAAAGTCTATGCTGCTTGGAAGCTGAGATGTAAGTCAAGTATTGCAATACAGGAAGAAACCAGTACCCAAAGTAGCCTGCAAGAAAGATCAGTCAGAAATATAGAAACATTCATATTGCATTCCTTACAAATCTTTTTTTTTGTGTGTGTGAGTGTGTGTTTGTGTTTTGCAGGCCAGACTCCTGAAACCAGCAGATCTTCTGCTGGTTGCCTCATCAGGACCTCCCCGCATCCTTGCAGTCTCATTTACCCAGTTCATTGTCAGTCTCTTCCAACAGCAGCCAAAACCCTGATATAGAATGGGTGGATGCCTTTGTGATACCATGGGATAAGTTCCCAGAGAAACTGAGAGAGGAAAACGACCGAGTCCATGCATGAGAAGGGAGATGGTCTGGATTGTGGTTTGTGAGATGATGTGTACAAGTTTTCACATAAGTAAAAGGAACTCTACTGAAGTTGCGAAAAAGATAGCGGCAAAGTATTCAAAACAAAACCAAATATCTGCAAGACATAATAGAGGGAGAAATGATTGGACCAGGGTATCACTCTAGTCAAGCAACTACAAAATAAGAGAGAGAACGTGAAGCGATCTACAACGTAAAAATGAGTAAACAAAAGCATTGTACTGATGAGTCTGACACAGATAAAGTCCCTACAGAACAGAGAGCAGCAATCCAGGACACTTATGGGTGTATTAACTGGGATTTAAAATTCCTGCCCCTTGAAGAGACCCCAGAGAGCCAGCAAAAGAAGAAAGAAAAATTGAAGATGCTGTCTCAGCAAACTAATGTAAATCCAGAGGAGGCCAGACTAATAATGAAACTAACTTTCTATATACAGCGTAAACACGTCAACCAGGGGAAAAATATAAAATACCACCTGGAAGAGTGGCCATTTTGGTTTGATGAACTTGGCATGGCAGTCCACTTCAAGGAACTCACCAGAATTGGGCTTAAAGAAACTTTCACCTGGAATGTGGATCTTAAGGGGGAACAGCTCCTGAACTACATGAATACTATCTGTGTGAACCGGAACAAAAAGTTCGTACAGTCTGTAACAAAATTTAAAGGGAAAGCTGAGTAGTTGCTCTGAAGATGTCAAGGAAATGTGTGCTGTTTCTTCGGTCCTACTTTGATGAGAAGGAACACAGCTTGTGTCTGTTATCTGGAGGACACATGTCTGGCAGGGGAAGTACAGGTGGACCAGGTTCAATTGAGTCCCACCATTGTTTTGTGTGGTAAGTTTACTTTCCTTTCTTGCTCATTCCTTCATTCTCTCCTTTGTATTTCTCAATTATGTTTTCCCTTTCTTTCTCTTTTCTGCCTCTTTTTTGTCTAGTGGAGACACATTCATGTTTTGTTTTAGTAAAAACAACAATCTCTTTTTACAGTGTCCAAATAATCAATCAAATGCAGTTTTGGATCACAAAAACTAAATACATTATATGTTAGTCAATTAATATGTATTGATGTTTTCTTTACATACTGTACATGTTTAAAAATAATAGATTGACTAAATATTTTCATGTTAACTTGATTTAGAACAATATAGTATACATGAATAAATAATGTAATTTGTTAAATTTTAATTTAATTTCTTTTTGATTTTGTACTTAAATGTGAGGTAATGGAAACACTAATAGTTTTATTATGTTCATGAATGCAAATAAAAACAAATATTCAAAATTAAAACAATTTTTAATTGTTTAATTTTGGGAATGTTATTTTTGGATTACACTGGCATCCTATTACAATTACATCAGGCAAATGTAGCATCTTCTTGTTAAGAACACCTCACAATGACCAGTTGATATTTCTAAGAAAAGCCTGTAGGTAATAGTTTGCTCACCCCTGCCATAGACAATGCTGCACATTTCATAATTGCAAAGAACTCATTAACAGTCTTTGTTGTAGACAAAAAACATTTGTGATGCTTTTTTCTCTCCTCCTCCATTTCCAGTTAAAGTAATATATTCTCATTTATCCATCCATCCATCCATTTTCCAACCCGCTGAATCCGAACACAGGGTCACGGGGGTCTGCTGGAGCCAATCCCAGCCAACACAGGGCACAAGGCAGGAACCAATCCCGGGCAGGGTGCCAACCCACCGCAGGACACACACAAACACACCCACACACCAAGCACACACTAGGGCCAATTTAGAATCGCCAATCCACCTAACCTGCATGTCTTTGGACTGTGGGAGGAAACCGGAGCGCCCGGAGGAAACCCACGCAGACACGGGGAGAACATGCAAACTCCACGCAGGGAGGACCCGGGAAGCGAACCCGGGTCCCCAGGTCACCCAACTGCGAGGCAGCAGCGCTACCCACTGCGCCACCGTGCCGCCCATATTCTCATTTACCCCATCATAATCTTGTTCTAAAACTCCTTATCAATCATGTTACTTATTCTATCACAATTTGCTTAATTTCATTTAAGTTTTTCAATTCCTCTCAAAATCTAATATTAACAGACCTCCGTTCGATATATTCTTTATGCTTATGCAGCTTTTCAAACTTTGACAGCACTGCAGTATTGATGTAACTAGGCTAACACCTCAGTGTGGTATTATGACTTCTGATTCATTACCAGTCAATATACACCAGATCCCTCTATATAAACAGCACTATCTCTTTTACAAGATCAGTGTGTAAGTCAAACATCATTAACTTTAGCCAGTCTTAAGGGACTACTAACACATTGCTTATCATCCTTACTTAATGTTTAACTCTGCATGTGAGAAAAGCTAGCAAGCAAGGCACAGTAGCTTATTTACACTGCTTGACCTTTTTCCTTTTTGTAGCATATAACTAGTGTTGGCAAAAGCTTATCATAAGCTCAACCTTTTGTTTAATAATTGGAAGAAAGATTTGTTCGTGATGTTTATGAAAAGTTGACTTTTGGTTATCTTGCTCATTGACCATGGTGGTAAACTGTACAAGATTGAGACACCCCAGAGCCATTGATATACCAAAAAAATGTAATTTATCCAAAGCCTACGCAATCTAATTAGATGAAGTCCTAGATACTTTATTCCAATGGGAGACACCAGTGTAACAGTTCTGAAAAAGCGCCAGTAAAAAAGATGCATCTGAAAGTCCCATGAGCCAAGCTATAGAAGCAGGACGATATCAGTTTGTTCTACACTAGATGAAGGGAATGCTGCGTCAAATTAAACCCCTGTATTCCATTCTGTCAACTATTTGTTAAATTTCAGCCCTACATCTAAAAGCATTGCCTATGTGAATAATTGTGTCTTTTGGGAACAGCCTGGACTTATTAAGAAAGGTAGACGCTTCCCAAAATATAGCGACGAGACGTCCAGGTTGTCTTTTTGGAACATAATCCAGAGTCTGTCTTAATGAGTGTAAATTGCAGGCTTCTTTATCTTCCTGTTCATCTTTTCCCAATTCTGCATGAGGTCGATGTGCTTGATAAACCTTCTCCATAAAGCTCAGTCCTACGCTTCATCCTCAGTCAAACCTTTTTCCTTCAGATTTTCTTTTACTTTATCCTTCTACCTCTGCTTTGGCCTCCATCGTTTCCCTCACTTTTCCCCTGTACTTCCATTCCCATTACTCTTTTACCCACATATTCATTGTCTCTCCTCATCACAACCATACTACTTCAACCTACTTTCCTGTACTTTCTTAAATATATATCTCTCCCACTTTTGTTGTACCTATGATCAACTCATTTCTTATTCTGTCCTTTTTTGTAACTCAACACATATCCATATAAACAATTTCTCTTCTGCTACATCTTCTCCTGTGCTCCTATTACTGTCCATGTTTCAGCTCCATACACCATTGCTAGTCATACAACTGGCTTTAAAATATTACCTTTATCCTTCACCTTATTTCTTTGATCACATAATACTCCCAATAACTTCTAATTTTTCCATCCACACTGGTCTCTATGGGCTATCTATTTTCAAAATATCAAAAAACCAATGGACATCAGCCATTCATAAAATAGTGACACAGAGGATGTGCTGCTTCCTTGCAGTAAGGGACTTGGGTTTGTTTCCCAGGTCTTTCCTGTGTGGAGTTTGCATGTGTCTGCATGGGTTTCCTCTGGGTGCTCCATTCTCCTTCCCTTGTCCAAAGGCATTCATGTTAGGTGAACTGGTGATGCTATATTGGCCCTGGTGTGTGTGTGTGTTTGCCCTGCAACAAACTGGCATCAGGGTTTGATCCTGCCTTGTGCCCTATACTAGCTGGAATAGGCTCAAGTATGTTTTCAAAAGTTCAAAAGTTCTTCAAAGCATTTCTACTCCACTGGCTATTTTACAGGTTATGAAAAAATGTTCATCATGGGACTTTGTGTTTGCTGTATATTGCTGTCTTTAAGAGGTACCTGTTGAATGCTGAGTTATTTTCAAATTGTTTATGAAGCATATGTTACTCTCATCTGTGCAACTGAGATGTGTTTTGTTATAACATACGTCGGTCCATAAAAATAAAATAGAATAAAAAAGAAAATAAAAAGTAAAATTGGACTTTTTCCATTCGTGTAGTGTCAAATATTAAAGCCTTAGACACAAAACTAATTATTTTTCATCAATGCATACTGAAATGCATACTAAAATGTAAATTTAAACATCCAGTTGTTTTTGAAACAAAGAACTTCTTACTTGTAATGTTATTTTACACATTAAACATGATATTTGGGTTTTCCCAAATGTGCATCCCAGCCACAGGGGATGTACAAACCAGTGTGTTTCTTCGTGCCGGTCCCAAGCCTGGATAAATGGGGAGGGTTACGTCAGGAAGGGCATCCGGTGTAAAATTTTGCCAAATCAATATGCGAACAACAATACAAATTTCCATACCAGATCGGTCGAGCCCCGGGTTAACAACAACCGCCACCAGTACTGTTAGCCAACAGGGTAGAAACTTTTAAATGTTGGCAGTATGACTGGTAAGGGGAGAGAGTTAGCAGATATGATGGAGAAAAGGAAGGCTGATATGTTGTGCGTGCAAGAGACTAAATGGAAGGCGAGTAAGGTCAGGAGGATCGGAGGTGGATTCAAATTGTTCTATCATGGTGTATTAGGAGGAGAAATGGATTAGGTTATTCTGAAGGAACAGTATGTCAAGAGTGTTTTGGAGGTGAAAAGAGTGTCAGACAGAGTAATGATTATGAAGCTGGAAATTGGAGGTGTGATGATGAATGTTGTTAGTGCATATGCCCTGCAAATTAGGTGTGCAATGGATGAGAAAGAAGATTTTTGGAGTGAGTGAGTGATGAACAGTGTACCCAAGGGACAGAAAGTGGTGATTGGAGCGGATTTCAACGGACATGTTGGTGAAAGGAACAGAGGAGATGAGGAGGTGATGGGTAGGTATGGTATCAAGGAGAGGAATGAAGAAGGTCAGAGGATAGTGGATTTTGCCAAAAGGATGGACATGGCTGTGGTGAATACAAATTTTAAGAAGAGGGAGGAACATAGGGTTACGTACAAGAGTGGAGGAAGATGCACACAGGTAGATTACATCCTATGCAGAAGAGTCAATCTGAAGGAGATTGAAGACTGCAAAGTGGTGGCAGGGGAAAGTGCAGTGAAGCAGCATATGATGGTGGTCTGCAGGATGATGTTAGAGATCAAGAAGAAGAAGAGAGTGAGGGCAGAGCCAAGGATCAAATGGTGGAATTTGAAAAAGGAAGACTGCAAGGTTGAGTTTAGGGAGAAGGTGAGATAGGCGTTGGGTGGTAGTGAAGAATTACCAGACAGTTGGGAAACTACAGCAGATGTAGTAAGGGTGACAGCAAGAAGGGTGCTTGGTGTGACATCTGGACAGAGGAAGGAGGATAAGGAAACCTGGTGGTGGAATGGGGAAGTACAGGAGAGTATACAGAGGAAGAGGATGACAAAGAAGAAGTGGGTTAGTCAGAGAGATGCAGAAAGTAGACAAGAGTACAAGGAGATAAGGCGCAAGGTGAAGAGAGAGGTGGCGAAGGCTAAAGAAAAGGTGTATGATGAGTTGTATAAGAGATTAGACACTAAGGAGGGAGAAAAGGACCATACTGGTTGGCTAGACAGAGGGATCGAGCTTGGAAACATGTGCAGCAGGTTAGGGTAATAAAGGATAAATATGGAAATGTGTTCACAAGCGAGGAGAGTGTGTTGAGCAGATGGAAAAAGTACTTTGGGAGGCTGATGAATGAAGAGAACGAGAGAGAGAAGAGGTTGGATGATGTGGAGATTGTGAATCAGGAAGTGCAAAGGATTAGCAAGGAGGAAGTAAGGACAGCTATGAAGAGGATGAAAAATGGAAAGGCTATTGGTCCTTTTACATACCTATGGAAGCATGGAGGTGTTTAGGAGAGATGGCAGTGGAGTTTTTAACCAGATTGTTTAATGGAATCTTGGAAAGTGAGAGAATGCCTGAGGAGTGGAGAAGTGTACTGGTGCCGATATTTAAGAATAAGGGGGATGTGCAGGAATGCAGTAACTATGGGGGATAAAATGGATGAGCCACAGCATGAAGTTATGGGAAAGAGTAGTGGAAGCTAGGTTAATGAGGTGATGATTAGTGAGCCAGCAGTATGGTTTGATGCCAAGAAAGAGCACCACAGATGCGATATTTGCTCTGAGGGTGTTGATGGAGAAGTATAGAGAAGGCCAGAAGGAGTTGCATTGCGTCTTTGTGGACCTGGAGAAAGCATATGACAGTGTGCCTCGAGAGGAGCTGTGGTATTGTATGAGGAAGTCGGAAGTGGCAGAGAAGTACATAAGAGTTGTACAGGATATGTACGAGGAAAGTGTGACAGTGGTGAGGTCTGCGGTAGGAGTGACGGATGCATTCAAGGTGGAGGTGGGATTACAAAGATAGAAAAATATTGTAAACTTCAAAATAAAGACTGAATAAAAACTGACATCAGTAAACAAATCTCTGGGACAGAAAACAGGATGCATTAGTTTTATATCTTCGAGAAAGCCTGAGTGAAATTAAATGCAAACTGGAATTATAGAAGGGTGAGAAATAAATAAAATTTATATATGAAAAAAGTTTCAGCTAAAGAGTAACTTACAATATTCACAGTACAATTGGTTACTTTTCTTTTGGTTTTCCAAATGGAGCACAGGCAGATCATGTGACTTGCTCATGGTCTCACAGTAGCACGACTCTTATCCATGTCCTCAGCATTTGAAGTCCAAAGCCTTAATTACTACAGAACAGTGCCTGTTGTCTTAAAGTAGAATGCCAAAATAAGAGAGTAAATGGAAGTCTACAAGTTTGCAGATTTACAAGTCTGCATTAATTGAAATTCTCAAGCAGTACTAGAAAACACACTTACTATTACTCCAGATTAAGAGATCACTAGATTCTATTCTATTGTGACTATTGACTATTGTTTTTCAGATTCTGGATTTTTGCTTGTTTTGTGGCTTGGGCTTATAATAAGATCTTTGGACTTGTTTGCCTTGGATTGCCTTTTTAGGTAAATCCTTTTACCTTATTTTGCCATTGCTGTTTTTCTTTATTTATATAAATAAATTAATCTCTTATAAAGATTCCTTGTGGACTATATAGAAATATAGAAAGTATAATAATGATACAAAAAATAATAATGAATAATAATATAATAATAATAATAATATGAACAGCACACTGCTCATGTGCAAGGGATGCATGTGTCGCTTTCATATTCCCAGGATCACTTTTGATTCACTGCTGATGAGAGGCATTTCTTACAAGATCCCATTAAGAGGCTAGTAGATGAAGCGTTTATTTCATTGTCTGGGTAATGCTTGACCCTGATGCTTATGCAAGATATGTCTATACCATTGCCCAACAAATGCTTGGTGCTAATGCTGTTGGCACTTTCACATCTATACCTTTGCCTGAGTGACACTCGGGACTGTACCTTTAAGTGCTATTTTTACAGCCCAAGTGATGCTCGGGTCTAACGCTTAGGAGCTATGGTATAAAGCCAAGTGTCTGCCTTTAATAAATCTGGTTTGGTCTTGTGATATTACAAAAGAAAACACTTTCTCAGTCCTTCCAGCTAAAACTTAGGAGAGTATCTTAATATCAATTCAGAAGTGAAGACTCCATTCTCCAATGATGCCACAAAAGACAGAAAACCACAAGTGCAAAATTATGCTATGAAAATGATAAGGCTTTACTCCCCTCAAGAACTCCAAAGTAATAAACAGCCTTGAAAATATTATTTACAAAAAAAAGAGGATTCAGAGTCTGTATCAACGTATTTGAGTAAAATATCCTCCTGAAAAGAAAGAACAGCAGCTTACACTGGCTCACAGGAGGTTTCTCAGGCTCCTAATTGCAGCCAGCCACTGAGCCACACCCTTTGTTACTATTGTGCTCCCAGCTTCTTATGTCACACTGTCTTGGCCGCTTGTAGCTTGGTCAATTGACCCCCTCCCCTACACCTCTCAGGAATTTAATATATAGTGGAGGTATTCTCTGCTATTGGTCTATCCAATATGGTGACACCACTATGTTTCCTAGAGGGGAGCAAGCTGCAGTTAAATCATGGAGCAAAATGTAACCATGAAAAGAAAGGTTAAACTAATAGCATTGATTTTTAACCTAATACTATCCAATCCCAACAGTAGCAAATTACACCATCAATACATCAATCTATATAAAAAAAATTAAACACAAATAACCTTGCACTCCCTCCAGGCTCTTCATTCCACAATTTCACATGATAAAGTGTGTGTCAGTCTGGAGCGCAGCACTTAAAATTAGATGGAGGTCTTGCACGCTCATATACATTGGCATGGTGGCGGTCTGAGGTTAAAGAAGAACTTCACGGAAAATGAAACAGATTTTTCTATTACAATGCAGTAGATACTTTTATCATGAACACCTGAATGCTGCCGCCTATGATGTAAAGCAGCCTGGTGCAAACACAGCAAAGTATCTGCCAGCTGTTCCTTGAGCATCCAGCCTCACATGGGCTAAAATAAGTTATACTAACTTAATTATTACAGTAAACATTTGAATGTTCCTAAATTATTACTATCAACTGTAATTCTTGGTAAATTATTCCATGCACACCATATGGCCTGTCCTGGGGATGACGTTAAACTGCATCCGTCCCTGCAAGCGGTCCTCCAACTTGCAGGGAAATCATGGGGGTTGGTGGCAGGATTGGTACTCCAGCCACCATAAAAAAACTTCACAAAGCTCAGAGACTACAGAAAAGACTCGTTTTTGCTCTCCACGGGAGTAGCTCTGCTGCAGCTGCCCATAGGAAGCCTGCTTGCATCATGAAGAGGATGGGGGAAAGCTCTTGGGAGCTCCATCCCCGGAAGAGTTGAAACCTTTGGCGAGCCAATGGGTTCAGGTCTGTTGGGGATCGGAACTGGTGTGGTGCTGAGGCGTCGCTCGCTGCACGACAGCACTCGGGTCCCAATTTGAGGCACCCATATGGGTGGGCGCATGGAACGTCTTGTCTCTCCAGCAAGATGATCATCTTCCTCTGCTGTCGGAGGAGTTGCGTAAACTCAGAATTTCAGTGGCGGGACTCTGAGGTGCGCAGACCGGGGACTGGCCAGATCTCTGTAGGTGGACAGACCTTTTATTGGTCTGGTCGGTCTGATGGCTGTCATACTCGGGGAGTAGCTGTTGCTGTAGTGGACTGGCGTCTTCCAATAGTGTCCGATATCACTCTTTTCAACGAGCGTATTATGAGACTCAGATTACGGCACTCCCTGGGTGCCTTGTCTGTTGTCTCAGTGTATGCTCCAACCGCGGTGAGTGATGTCTCGGCAAGGGAGACATTTTATTTGCATCTTCGCTCGGTGGTTGATGGGTACCCACGAGGTGAAACTTCTCTGGTCATGGGTGACTTCAATGCAGCCACTGGCACTGACAGGGCTGGCTATGAGGATTGTCTTGGTCCCCATGGGTCTGGTGACCATGGTGAAAGTGGCTCCATGTTCCTTTACTTTGCAAAAGGTCAGGGGCTGCGAATCGCTGGATCCTGGTTCCAGCGTCCAGAACCGCATCGCTGGACATGGAGATCGATCACATCCTCTTGGGCAGACGCTGGAGGCTCTTGCGAAACTGCAGGGTCTACAGAAGTGCCCAGTTTGTGAATTCTGACCACAGACTTGTTGTTGCTACTCTTAGGATCCAGCTTAAGTCCAGTAGGTTACCACCTGCTAGGAAAACAAGCCTGGACTTGGCCAGACTCCAAGACCAGGCTGTTTCTAATGAGTTTGCACACAGTTTGTGTGAGGAACTTTCAGGTTTGGGTACAACTGCTGATCCTAATGTGATGTGGGAGACCCAGAAGGAGGTGTTTCATCTCACGGGGCACCCTGGATATCATCGAGAGGAGTCACAACTCATGGCTCAATGGCAACTCTGGTCGGTACCGGGAACTGAGAAGGCGTTTGTTAGAGGAATCTGTGAGCAAGTGATACACCATCTGTGGTCTAGTGACCCACGTCCTGCTTACAGAGAAATCGAAGCATTGCACACATCTAAATCTGTTCCTTGGAGAGTCGCAGTCAGGGCAGCTGATGGAATGGTCCTTACGGATGACACTGCAGTTGTGACCCGCTGGGCTGGCTACTTTGAGCAGGTGTTCAAAGCTGATCCTCCGGCTAGGACGTTGGATATCTCTGGGTTCACGGTTCTTGAGGCTGATCCTCCAATTAGCTCTGAACCACCCAATCTCACTGGGATTGCACAGGAGGTGAACCAGCTGAGGGGGGGAAAGGCTGCAGGGATCTGTGGTATTCAGGGTGAACTTCTCCAGGCTGGTGGTAAGGCTTTCCTCCTTGCATTGCAAGCAATCTTTGCTTCCATTTGGGAGACTGGCATCATCCCAACTGACTGGAAAACAGGACTTGTCGTCCTTATCTGGAAAGGGAAGGGTGATCGCCTGGATTGCAGCAACTACAGGGGGATAACACTGCTCTCTGTGCTGGGTAAGGTCTTTTCTAGGGTTGTCCTCAATAGGATCCGTGATCACTTGCTCACCTACCAGCGACCGGAACAGTCTGGTTTTACGCCTTAGAAGTCTACCATTGACCGTATTCTGGCACTGAGGGTTCTCATGGAGCTCAAACGCGAATATGAGCAGAGTTTCTTTGCAGCCTTTGTCGATTTTCGCAAAGCGTTCGACTCAGTTGATTGAGCTGCCCTGTGGGACATCCTGAGGGTTCGGGGGATCCCCTTGAGGTTGCTGGATATCATGGCCGGCCTGTTCACTGTTACTGTGAGTGCTGTGCAGAATGGAGGCAGGACCTCTGCGTTTTTCCCAGTTGCTTCTGGGGTTCATCAGGGGTGTGTTCTTGCTCCTACTCTGTTCAATGCTTGTATGGACTGGGTGTTGGGCAAGGTTGTGGGGTCCAGCGGCTGTGGGGCATCTGTTGGTGAAGAAAGATTCACGGATCTTGACTTTGCTGATGATGCTGTGATCTTTGCGGAGTCAATTGAGGCTCTGATCGGGGCGCTCGAGAGACTGAGTGAGGAGTCTGAGTGTCTGGGCTTGCGAGTGTCCTAGATCAAAACCAAGATCCAGGCCTTTAATGACCTCTTGGGCACAGCCATCAGCAGTGTGTCTGTTTGCGGAGAGAGTGTCAACCTTGTTGAGAGGTTTGCTTACCTTGGAAGTGACATTCATGTCTCTGGTGACTCTTCCTATGAAGTCAGTAAACAGATTGGGAGAGCAGGAGGTCACTGGAAAGGGGTGTGTGGCGCACCTGATATCTATGCAAAGGTCCAAGTCTTTAGAGTCCTGGTGCTTCCTGTCTTGCTATATGGTTGCGAGACATGGACACTATCCAGTGATCTGAGACAAAGACTGGACTCCTTTGGTACTGTGTCTCTCCAGAAAATCCTTGGGTACCATTGGTTTGATCTTGTGTTGAATGAGCGGTTGCTCATGGAGTCCCGAATGAGGCACATTACCTGCATTGTGAGGAAGCGTCAGTTATGGCACTATGGCAATGTGGCGCGTTTCCCCGAGGGTGATCTGGCTCATAAGATCCTCATTGTTGGGGACCCGAGTGGCTGGACGAGGCCAAGGGGTCGCCCACGTAACACCTGGCTGTGGCAGATAGAGGGTCATTTCCGGAGGGTGGGACTGGACCGCGTGTCTGCCTGGGGGGTTGCAAACTGGGATCCCGAGTTGTTTTGTCGTGTAGTGAGTTCGGCAACGCACTGTACCAGTACATGCTCCCCAACTTGACTTGACTTGACTCCATATGGCCAAAGTTTGTGGACACCTGACCATTGTGACATCCTATTTAATGGTAAGGTTGGCACCAGACTACCCTCTGGGCATCTTGTAGTTCAGGACAAACCAGGATCACAATTGAAAGATGGATCACAGACACAAAATGATGGTATTTCCAAAACAACAAAGGGGTTTATTTAAAGGTGCACAAGAGCACTAAAAAGCAATGTCCCAATCAAAAAATAGTAATCTATTTACAGTGATTTTTGCCAGCCCCAAAATAAAAATAATCAAAGACAAAAATGTATATACAGTGGAATCTCGGTTTGCGAGTAACTTGGTTTACGAGTGTTTTGCAAGACGAGCTAAAATTTTTAATAAATTTTGACTTGATAAACGAGCGATGTCTTGCAATACGAGTAGTATGTATACTCTTTGTCTGCTGAGCGTCATGTGATCACAACTGAGCTGATGGTTCTTCTCTCTCTCTCTCGCTGTGGGATTGTGGGCAATCATCTCCTATTCTCCTCTGTCTTAGTCTGCGTGCCTCACTCATATAGTCAACATTCGTACACGCGTATACTGTTTACTACAGCATTGTAACTGTGTGTGTGTGTGCGCTGTGACGTGCGAGTCCCAGTCCTGCACCCCAAAACACGAAGCTGAGTCTCAGTACTTTAGCAACACCAGCTTTATTCAGCTTGAAACAGCAACAGTGCGGTTATTTATTGTAGTGGGATCTGCCACTCTCCTATACCCAGACACAGCAGTCAGGCAGGGCCGTGGCCAATTAATACTGTGCCCTGCGCATTTATAATGTTCGTTGTTCCTTGTATCACCCATCAATGGCAGGTGCTTATAGCATGTCCGCGATCTTTTCGGATTCGCTTTTACGGTGAACTGCTACAGCGCTGGGAGACTGCGATTGCTTTGGGACACTCTTCCGCGTGTCGTCCCGTTGGGTGGAATCCCACAAGAGTTTAGAAACTCACTTACACCAGCCATGATTCTTTTTAAAGGTAAAGTGCAGGTTAATTTGTTTTATGTATTTTTACTTTATATTTTGTATTAATCATTTTTATATGAATAGTTTTGGGTTGTGGAACGAATCATCTGAGTTTCCATTATTTCTGATGGGGAAATTCGCTTTGATACACGAGTGCTCCAGAACGAATTATGCTCGCAAACCGAGGTTCCACTGTACACAAAAATTGTAGTCTTCCTAAAAAAAGTGCAATGAATTCCAAAGCAATTTACAAAAATATTAGTGTATATACAAAAAGAAGATAAAATGTGCACTGCAAACCCAAACTTTATAAATATCTCCACCAAAACTAAACTATATCTAGGAGATAGCTATATCTATTTATATACAAGAAAAGAAAATATATACAAAATAAGGCACAGGCCACTGTGGTTGGTATACTATATGAATCAGCTACAGGAAACGCACTCACCCTGTGACTGATTGAAAAGATGACCCCTATAGGCAGGAAGTGTTTTTATACCGGGGTATGAAACTTATAGCCAATCCTGCATCACGCTGTTCTCTTTCTCCTATAGCAGCTGACGCAGGTGTGATCCACGTACGAGCTACACTCAATCCCCGCAAGGCTTGAAATAAAATTCATGGTGGCCTCACGTGTACAAAAGTGAACACGAGCATGAGAGCATCCTCAAAATGCTCCAATCTGGAAACTAAGTTGCTTTTCTTGTAAGTCTAGTTAGTGGCAGCTGGCTATAGAAATGCTCGACTGTTTGACTGGGCTCACGCGCCTTCCTTCAGGCCTGAACTTGACATGTGCCTACCCAGACACCAGTGTAACCCAGCGCAAAAGTAAAAATGTTCATGGAAGCGCACCCCCACATTTTGGTAGATTAAAAAACTAAATGCTTTTACTTTGCTCTGTACAAGTCATCTTTGGCAGGCACATTACCACAACCATCCCACCAGTTTTACCTTGTTGGGCATACAATTTTAAAACTTTGAGCATTAATATGGTGTTGCCCCCCTCCTTTATAACAATAATAGCCTCCCCTTTTCTGGGAAGACTTTCCAGAAGATTTTAGAGTGTGCCTACATGAATTTGTGCCCTTATCAGTCAAAAGAACATTTATGAGGTCAGTTACTGATGCTAGACATGAAGACCTGGCTTGTTCCAATCGTGATACCTGGGTTGTCCGCAGCTGACATTTCTTCCTTGAACCTGGGTCATCAGTAGTCATGAACCAAGATGGACTAGGGTGAATGACTACTGACATAACAAGTGTAGGTACAAAATGTGCTCAGTACATTTTATTTTCTAAACAATGTCCAAATAATAAATAAACTGTGGTGCTGTTTCTTCACATATTAATAAATAATCCCTGATAAAAACAGTATTCATGGAGGTTAAAATCCCAAATAAATAAATAAATAAATAACTCAGCAACTGTTTAAAATCAAGGTTTGAAACATGGGATCATTCATTTAAAGAATCATGAGCTTCAGGGATCCTTCTATTACTACATCTCCTCTGCTCACCCTTTTAGGTTTGCTCAGCTGCAGGAGGTGCTTTCCGGCAAGATCAATCAATCTTTACTGGCTTGTGTCCCTACTACCATCCTTTGGCATCTCTGGGGACCCTGCTAGCCTTGCTTCCATCTCCCAATCCTGTCCTTCTGCATCCATGGGACCTCTGAGACTGGCTGGCCACTTCTGTTGCACTTAAGTTCCTTAGCAGGACCAAATCTACCCTCAGAGAGTCACTGCCTTCTTCCCTGACCTGCCTTTACTCTGCTGCACCAGCTCTGCCAGGATCCTGATATTTACTTTTTCAGTCATCGCTTTGCTCTTATTTTTCCTCCCACTCCCACACCCACAAGCCTAAGGTGCTGCACAGTTTCAACACTAAAAACACACACTGCCACAGACCCCTTAATGTACTTTACTACATTACTCCCCCCAAAGTTGCAAGGGAGGGATGCACAGTTAGACCAACCCATGAAACTGGTAACCAGGGCCTGTTGTGTGATACATATGCACCTGCACTTAAAAGCACTACTAAAAAACCCGCAGTCAAAAACTACTCAAGTTCTTCTTTAAAACACAGGACAGAAAATAATAACAACTTTTAAAAATATAATTAAAATAGACAATAAATAATAAATAATATTCAAAAAGTCCTTCCAGCTTCAGATCACGGGTTTTTTCGTTCCATCACTTACCACACTTAAAAAAATATGTACTGTATGCTTTTGAGACATAAGATGACTAAAACAAAGGCATGGAACAATACAAACCAACATGGGAAAACCTGCTTTATTAAGCATTTCTAAAATTAAACATTTTATAATCCTGAAACTGGGAATCTATGTCAAACTTATTTCCTCTAAGCTGTCGGGGGACTTTTTTCTTGATTTCAGGATTTTCTGAATTTTGGTCAAGTGTTCCGTTATTGATTTCCTTGTTGGGAATATTTATTTAGATTTTTTTACATTCTAATTTTTCAAATTTTTTGCCAAAAATGCCTCACATGTATCATTTTAGATATCATTTCGAAGCTCAATCCATTGCAGAAAACACTCCCAGAAGAGAGGTGTTGTTGTCTTGTATTCATTGTACAATGCATTTCTTACATGCATGCCTCCCAAATACAAGTGACACTAAAAAGTAAGTTCCTTGCAGAGCACTCTAAGCATATATGCACACACTTTCATAATGTACTTGACACATCCCAAAAGGTCTGCATATTAGGATAACTAGCCAGTCTAAAATAGATGAAATGAATGAATATACAGTGTCCAGTGATAGACTGAAACACATCCACACTTTTTTCTGTCTTACTCCAGAATAAGATGGCTCTATTATCCTGAAATGGATTAAGTTGTGTCAGCAATAGAGAGATGTATCAATTTAATCCATCTGGTGTAAATATACAGTACCTTGACTGTAAATGGAAGTAAAAGAAAAACAAGAAAATATTTTATCATTATGCATATCATCCATCAATTTTTTGAAGCTATTTTTTCCATTGCATGTTTGCATGGATTCAGTTCATATTCTAGAATCATTATACTGATGACAGAAACAAATTTATATGAATATGGGAAGAATGTGTGAATTCTGCACAGATGGTGAGTATATATTCAATCCAGCTCCCTGGAGTGGTTAATCTGTACCACCAGCAAACAGCTATATATGTACAACATCCAGGCTTTAAACATAAAAAGCAAAGCTTTCAGTCTCCATCTTTAGTAATAACAACTTTATGCTAAATTGCTCTCAGTTGTTCTCATCTGACTGACTGTATTCCAGATCTGAACCCCAAAATGCTTTATAACAGATTTAGAATCAGTTGAGTGTAATGCTGCTGTCGATACAGTAGAATTTCTTTTTGGTGGCATGTTTTCAATATTGATCATCAAGTAAATAGTAGAGTTTTTCAGGCAGGCATAGCAGATAGCATCAATTATTTGGTGATCCATTTAAAAATATTGTGACGTGTGTGACGAGGCTGTGTCTCGGTATTTTATCAAAACCAACTTTATTCTACTTTCTATTCTATTCTACTTATTCTCCGATACATAGACATAGAAAACAGGCAGGATCAGGACCAGGTCAGTGGCCAAGTTATACTGTTCCCCGCCTTTATAATGTTCATTGCATCACCCATCGACGACAGGCGATGTGCGACCTGTATGGGCCTGATAGTGCGACCATGATTGGCTTGTTGTTGCTTCCGCAGTGCTATTCTGCTGTGCTGTGAACATACGGTTGCCTCAGCATCAGACAAGCAGCCCTCCACAGACGCGGCAATTACACTTTGGTGTGTCATCCTATCCTCCCTGCATGGAGTTTGCATGTTCTCCCCGTGTCTGCGTGGGTTTCCTCCAGGTGCTCCGGTTTCCTCCCACAGTCCAAAGACATGCAGGTTAGGTGCATTGGTGATCCTAAATTGTCTTTAGTGTGTGCTTGGTTAGTGTGTGTGCCCTGCGGTGGGCTAGCGCCTTGCCTGAGTTTGTTCCTGCCTTGCGCCCTGAGTTGGCTGGGATTGGCTCTAGAAGACACCCCTGACCCTGTACTTAGGATATAGTGGGTTGGATAATGGATGGATGGATGTGTCGTCCTATTGGGGGGTCCCAAAAAAACTCTCATAATATATATATACATATTGTGGCAGATGGCTGGGGACCCGGGTGCTCATACGGCACTTCCGCCACTCCAGGAAGTGCCATCGGAAGACTATCAGGAAGCACCTGGAGCACATCCGGGGCACTATAAAAGGGGCCGCCTCACTCCATTAGACAAGCCAGAGTCAGGAGGAAGGAGACAGAGCTTGTGAGAAGGGGAGTGGAGGCGAGAGAAGAGACAGAGAAGAGAGACTATTGGGGTTTGTGCACTATCTTGTGGGTACAGACATGTTGAAGAGAAATAAACGTGTGTATTTCTGGACATTTGGTGTCTGTCTGTCAGTGCCCAGGGGCTGTCTTTCCACAATATATACAGTAATCCCTCCTCCATCGCGGGGGTTGTGTTCCAGAGCCACCCGCGAAATAAGAAAATCCGCGAAGTAGAAACCATATGTTTATATGGTTATTTTTATATTGTCATGCTTGGGTCACAGATTTGCGCAGAAACACAGGAGGTTGTAGAGAGACAGGAACGTTATTCAAACACTGCAAACAAACATTTGTCTCTTTTTCAAAAGTTTAAACTGTGCTCCATGACAAGACAGAGATGACAGTTCTGTCTCACAATTAAAAGAATGCAAACATATCTTCCTCTTCAAAGGAGTGCGCATCAGGAGCACAGACTGTCAGAAAGACAGAGGAAAGCAAACAAATCAATAGGGCTGTTTGGCTTTTAAGTATGCGAAGCACCGCCGGTACAAAGCTGTTGAAGGCGGCAGCTCACACCCCCTCCGTCAGGAGCAGGGAGAGAGAGAGAGAGAGAGAGACAGAGAAAAACAAACAGTCAAAAATCAATACGTGCCCTTCGAGCTTTTAAGTATGCGAAGCACCGTGCAGCATGTCGCTTCAGGAAGCAGCTGCACAGAAGATAGCAACGTGAAGATAATCTTTCAGCATTTTTAGACGAGCGTCCGTATCGTCTAGGTGTGCAAACAGCCCCCCTGCTCACACCCCGTACGTCAGGATCAGAGAAAGTCAGCGCAAGAGAGAGAGAGAGAAAAGTAAGTTGGGTAGCTTCTCAGCCATCTGCCAATAGCGTCCCTTGTATGAAATCAACTGGGCAAACCAACTGAGGAAGCATGTACCAGAAATTAAAAGACCCACTGTCCTCAGAAATCCGCGAACCAGCAAAAAATCCGCGATATATATTTAAATATGCTTACATATAAAATCCGCAATAGAGTGAAGCCACGAAAGGCGAAGCGCGATATAGCGAGGGATCACTGTATTTATTATCACCATGAATTATAAAGTTAGGATTCCAGGGCAGCGGAAGCCCATACAGGTTTTGCATATCAATCTGCTGAAGGAGTGGCATGAACCAAATGGAGTTTTCTGTTGGGGATGATTTAACTGACACTCAGAAAGCAGAATTGCTATCTCTGATCGAGAGTAACTCCAATGCTTTTACAGCCACGCTTAGCCGGACAGACATTGCACAACACAAGAACATAACTCCACCTAATGTTACTGTGCAGGTGTCCCGGTATTGCCTGCCAGGGGCAACGAGGAAGGTGATACATGAAGAAGTGCGGCAGATGCTTCAGTTAGGCATTATTTGTCCAAGCAAAAACGAGCCTTTTTGTACTTGTCTCAAAGCCAGATGGTTGGATTCGGTTCTGTATTGATTTAACATGTTTGAATAAGATTTCCAAGTCTGATGCATACCTGATGCTGAGTGTGGATGAGCTGTTGGAGAAGCTCGGGCAGGCCTCATATATTTCCACCCTGGACCTCACAAACGGTTGTTGGAGGGTGCCCTTAGAGGAGTCCAGTTGTGAGAAGGCAGCGTTTACAACTCTGGATGGACTGTTTGAATTTTGGTGTCCATGGTGCACCGTTGACCTTTCAGCAGATGATGCACCAAATGCTGCATCCCCAATCCACATACACAGGTGTCTATTTTGATGATGTTGTCATTTTCAGTTACAACTGGGAATGTCATCTCGTCTAACTTTAGGCAAAACTTGACAGTTTGCAGCTGGTGGGGTTGACAGCTAACCCTAAGAACTGTAAGCTGGGTATGTCGGAAACCCATTATTTGGAATTTCCATAGGGAAGGGTTTGCTCAAGTCTCAAATGGACAAGGTGGGGGAGATGGGGGGATACTTCATTCCAAAATTGTGCGCATTGGGCCAACGCCCTCACTGACTTGACAAAAGGCAGAAAGAGTCATAGTGTTGTCTGGACCGACACCTATGACAGAGCTTTCTTGGAACTAAAAGCTGCTTTATCATCGTTCCTGGTTCTGCTCAATCCAGACCTTTCGAAGGAATTTATTCTGCAAACAGATTCAAGTGCTTTCGGTTTAGGAGCGGTGCTCCCACAGTGTTTTGGAGCTATTACCTCTGGGGACAGCAGTTTACCCTGGTGACTGACCACACCAAGCTTCAGTGGCTGTACAAACAGAAGGATACAAATGCCGCGTCTGTGGAAGACTGCTTGTCCATCAATGAGGCAACTGCAGGTTCACAGCGCCACAGCATAGTTCCACGGAAACAATTACAAATCGATCGAGATCGCGCTATAAGCACCTGTCACAGGGAACAGTATAAGTTGGCCACTGACCTGGCCCTGACTCTGCCTGTATGCTGTGTCTGTGTATAGGAAAATGGTAGATCCCACTACAATAAATAATCATCCTGTTCCTGTTTCAAGTTGAATAAAAGCTGGTTTTGCTAAAGGACTGAGACTCAGCCTCGTTTTTGGGGTGCAAGACAGCGACTCACGCTATATACTGTATATATATAAAGTCACACTCATGCGCATAGGGGACAGTTTAAAGGCTCAGAAAATTGTAATCTTCCTCCAGAAAGCTACAGAGTGCTGTTGAGTAATGCCTTTTATCTTCCTCTCTCTGCAGACTGGAAGATAGACGACCATGACACCTTTGATATCACTTTTGGTTTCCACCCAACTGGGTCTGCCTCTTTCTGCCAAGAACTCTCATCACCGGAAGCAACAGCATATTAGTCAGTCTATCTTTGAGAGTCGTGTTGTCATGTTTCTTTCCTTTTTCAACACTATACCTCACGTTTTATTTGAATTTATGAGGTTAGCTTTCATGGTGCCCCAAAGATTTATAATCACTTTTTGTCTCTTTATTACAGTGGGGTAGTCAGCAGAATTTCATGAATGTTGCTGGCAGATGGAGCAACATGAAACAACACACACCATGTTGGCAGAAATCCAGACTTTGGAGGTCCAGGTAGGCAAGGAACAGACATGACTTGCTGAAGCAGGGTTATGTATGAGAGCCCATGCCACTCTGCAACAGGAACAATTGTCAGGTCCATCCTAGTTATTAGTTCAATTACAACATGAAGTTGATTTTGAGACTTTTTTCCTAGGTTTTGAATGCACCGCTACCCATCATTATTGGCAGCGTGCACAATGAGCACACATACTGGCATCATTTCTGAAGGGAACAGCCTAGTGGGCCTATTATGACTTCAATGAGCAAGCTGCAGGTGAGTATGTTCAACTAAAAGCCAGTGTGATACTACGATACAGTATCTACCTGGACCAGCAGGTGAAGATATGTCAGGAGTGGTGGTTTGTCTCTGAGCAGCTGAAGTGTTCCCAAGGCTTTGATTTATGGGGCAGAGTCGGACACTGGTTGAAACCAGAAGAAAACTCTCTCAAAGAAATTGTGGAGAAAGTTGCGTGTGACTACTTAATGAATGCCCTCCCCAATTCTCTCGGTCAGCTGATACATAGGCTCGAAATAAAGTCTATTGAAGACCTGATAGCAACCTTTGAGTGGCACCAATGTTGATAAAATCTATGTCAGAGACACAATCTTTGAGTCTCACAAACTGCGGCCTACCACTAGGCAGTCCATTAACCAGAACGCCAAAGGCTCATCCGCCTGCAAACCGTGTGCTTACTCCTTAACAGGGATTAAAGGATGATATTGGGGAAATCAAAACACATATTCCTCACAGTGCTGCAAGCTTTGTGCAGATGAGAATAAATCTTGTAGATCAGACAGAAACTTTCATCTTATTATCCAATTTTTTTCTGATAGGTGAACTTCAGTGTAGCCAAGTGGTCTTTCACAAGAGGACTCATATCGACCAGAAGCAACCTCTCAAAGGTCTTCATATTGTGAAACATGAGTTCCACTGGTCTGTAATCTTTAGGTGATGAGACTCCTTGTCATGAAGTTCAAAAAAAGCACAGCTGCAAAAACAATTCAAAGGTTGTTCACTAGAGAGGGGAAACACCGTCAAAATACCCCGACTAGAAACAAAAGGGCCAATATGAATCTTAATAAAATAAAAGGTTTATTTTCACAAAAATGGTGGAACATTCACAAAACTCCGAAGAGCACAAGGAGATGCCTGAAGCGGCAAGGCAGACACAGCAAACAAGGTCCCAATACTGAATTCAAAGGCAGTGGTCAAAACAGAGCAGAGGTTCAAAAATATCAAATAACACAGTCCCAATATGAAATCCAGAAATCAAAGTCAAGACAGAGTAGAGATTTAAAAAAAATCAGAAAGCACCGTTTCAAAATAGAATGCAAGAAGCGAAGTCAAAAACAAAACACAGGGTTGAAAATCCAGAAAACACAAACCAAAGCAATAGCACAATAATGTAACAAATCACTCTCCACTCCAGCGCATTCAATGAATCATGAGGAATCATGTGGAGGCCCTCCCTTAAATAGGATGGAGGACCATTCCTAGTGGTGATGAGCCTTGTGGGACCACTCACAAAGCACGCGGGACAAAGACAGCTGAACACAAGAAACACAAATTTGAACACCAGCCTAAGGTATATTCCTGGTTTAACTATGACACTCCTGCTTTCTTTGGAAGTGGAACAGGTTCAGTACAAGATGTTTCCAAACCAGCTGCACATTCTGAAGCTTTAATGACAGTCTGAACAGAGAGGATACCACAAAGTTGGTCAGCACATTATTGAATAAATAACGCTCAAAGATATGGCTTTAGCTTTAATCCTTCTTCATGACCTTGGCATATCAGGTAGCCAACATTTCAGTTTGGTTTTATTGACTGCTACTTCTCATTTTATATACTGTACATGGTCTTTAGTTGTTCTTTGCCACTTCTTTAGTTTGCCATCAGATACAACACAGCACATTGCAGTGTATGAATGGAGATGTGCCTGAGGATGTGGGCAGCTTTACAGAGTCTGCTTTCACTGACAGTTCCTTGATGTTTTCATTTTTTAGTTTGTTTACCACTTTCTCATTAGTAATGTAAATTATCTTGAAGATACTTTGGAGGCATTTGAGAAAGAAAACAATCAACTTTTGAAGCCATACAGTGTCATGGTAAAGCTACTGAGTTGTACAGTCAGAACAAGTTTAAATTCAGACACCTCATGTAGAGAACATGCAGATTTCAGACAGACAACCATGCAGAAAGAGACATATATAAGGCTACTACTGTGCCATCAGACTAACTAGCTTTGTTGCTTCAAAAGAAATCTTTCCTTTGGTATACCAATGTAAGTTAAAAAACAAAATCTAAATGAAAATTATTTTTTCTTTTCATACAAGCAATGGATATCTGAAAACTAACCAACATATCATGCATTTGAGATACTGATGGCTTTTACAAAATAGTTTGAACAGCACAGCCTTCAGCTAACGTAAAGTGCATATTAGACATTTTAAAATCTATTATGCCCATATTAGGTACTGTAGTGTATGCAGAATGGAAAGAGAAAACCTCAGTTGCTTTTCATAATTGCCTGTCTTGTATTGTGCTGTAGTAATTGAGAAACACCAGTAATTATTCAAGCAGTGATAGAAATGCAATTGTAATCTTTTTCCTGTGAGCAGAGAATTGTATAACTTAACATAAGACAATTAATGACTGTATGCAATTGTTTTTTTTTTGCTGGTTTAAAAGTAACACCTTATGGTAAAATATAACAGACAAATGATTCTGTTAACAGATTTAGCATACTGAAAGATTTTACAGTTTTACACAATGGGTACCCTAGACGTAAAAACTAGTAAAATATCTAAACTTGTATCTTTGGTTTGTAAATTTTAATTATTAACTGAAAATATTATTATATAAATATTTTAATATGAATGCTAGTCATAATGTTTTATTTACTTTCTTCTGGTTTACTGCAGACCCCTGCAGAACATATAATTATTCATTGAAATTATATAATGAGATGAAAATAACATGTTTTTAAAATAATAAACTGTTAAGAAGTTTACCTTAAATTAAAATAATACTAGAAGAATTATTTAAATCTACCCATAAATTTGGAGAGAAATGTAATTTAAAGAAACATTACAGTAAAAATATACTCTTTTTACAGGTGACCAGTAGCAAAGGTCTGTTACCATTTGCTGCAAGGAAAAAAAATGCTGCTTTGAGAATGAAAAACTGGAAACTGCAACACAATTACAACATTAGAAAAATGGTGACAAGTACAGGACATTCAGCCCAGAAAGCTTGTCCATCCTATTCACCTACATTGTCCAAAATAACATTGTGTCAAGATTTGAAGGTCCCTAAAGTTATGATCTCTACCACACGTCTTGGTAACATATTCCATTGTCTTTGGTTCTTTCTGTGAACAAAATACTTTCAAACATACTGTATGCGTGAAATCTGTCCTTAATAAGTTTCCAATCGTGTCTCTCTGTTCTTGTTGTAGAATTTACTTTCAAGTAACCACTTGAATCCACTGTGTGTACTAATTCTTTACATAATTTTAAACACTTCGACCAAATCCCGTCTTAATGTCAGTTTGTTTAAACTGAAAAGGTTCAAGTCATTCATTCATACCTCTTAGTCCTGGAATCAGCCTAGTCACTCTTCTCTGAATTATCTTTAGTGCTGCTGCGTCCTTTTTGTAATATGGAGACTAAAACTGAACAAAGTAATCCAGTTGAGGCCTTACTAATGCAATATATAAATTAAGCATAACCTGTCTTGACATATACTACACCCATCGTGATGTACAATACAATACAATACAATTTATTTTTGTATAGCCCAAAATCACACAAGAAGTGCCACAATGGGCTTTAACAGGCCCTGTCTCTTGACAGCCCCCCAGCATTGACTCTCTAAAAAGACAAGGAAAAACTCTGAAAAAAACCCTAGTAGGGAAAAAAATAGAAGAAACCTTGGGAAAGGCAGTTCAAAAAAGAGACCCCTTTCCAGGTAGGTTGGGCATGCAGTTGGTGTCAAAAAGAAGGGGGTCAATACAATACAATACACAAAACAGAACAAATCCTCAATACAGTATAAAAATAAAAATTTTATAAATATGGAGCAGAATTTAACAGTAAATGATATCACATAATATGATTTGGATTTGTTTAGAGTCCTGGAGCCCTCATCCATCAAGCTGCCTGCCCCATTTGGCCATTCCACAGCTGAAACAGCACTGGGCCTGTCAATCCGATGAAAGGACCCCTCTACCCCACGATTCCTGCGATCCTCCATCAGTGATGACTTTACCTTAAGCAGGCAAAACAACTTGGCAGGTGGGCCGTGGCACCAAGTGCCACATTTGAGTACCAAGAAGAGAAACAGAATAGGTGAGGGTTAGTAACAAATTATAATGATCATGTTACTTATGTTTTAGTGTTAATGACTAACAACATCGAAGTTTGCGTCCCTAGTACTTACCCAGAGAGTTTGGAAACGTCATTGTTGTTACTGTTTACATCCCTCCTCGGGCGGATGTGGAGATAGCGAGTGACATCATCCACTCAGCTGTTGCTAAACTGCAAACACAGCACCCCGAGGCACTTGTGCTAATTGCTGGAGACTTTAACCATGTGACATGGCTTGACATAACATTACCTGCCTTCTCCCAGTATGTGGACTGTAACACCCGAGGAAATAGGACTATTGACCTACTGTATGCAAACGTTAAAGATGCATACAGCGCCACCCCGCTGCCTGCACTTGGGAAAGCAGATCATAACCTGGTTCTGCTTCAGCCTCACTACAAACCAAGAGTGAGGGTCCTACCTACAACCACACGCTCATTCAGGAAGTGGTCCCCTGAGGCAGAGCAGGCTCTGAGAGAATGCTTTGGAACTACGGACTGGGATATCCTGCAGGGGTCACATAGTGAGAACATTGAGGAGGTTGTTGACTGCACTACTGACTGCATCAACTTCTGTATGGACATTGTAGTTCCAGTAAGAACAGTATGCTACTATGCTAACAACAAGCCATGGATTACAAGTGACATCAAGGGCCTTTTGAACCAGAAGAAAAGGGCTTTTAAAGGCGGTGATCAGCATGAGCTCAAGCGCGTGCAGAAGGAACTCCGAGTCCAGCTCAGGGCAATGAAGGAGCAGTACAGGAGAAAGCTGGAGCAGAAGTTGCAGAACAACAGCATGAAGGAAGTGTGGGATGGGATGAAGATCATCACTGGCTGGAGCTCGAAGCGGGGTGCCACCATCGAGAGAGATGTGGAGAGAGAAAACCAGATGAACAACTTTTTTAACAGGTTTGACCACCCTAACCCACTCTCACCTCAGAGTACTGCACCCTCCAACCATCCTCCTGCTGATACCAGCATAGGAGAGAGTTTCCCCCATCCCACAATTACAGCAGCGCAGGTGAGCAGAGAGCTGAGGAGACTTTGTGCCAGCAAAGCAGTGGGTCCAGATGGAGTATTGCCACGACTGCTGAAGGCCTGTGCGCTGGAGCTAGGGAGTCCTCTACAGCGCATCTTCAACCTGAGCCTGGAACAGGGGAGAGTCCCGAGGCTTTGGAAAACATCTTGCATCACCCCTGTCCCAAAGATATCACGTCCTAGTGAGCTGAACGAGTTCCGGCCTGTTGCTCTGACGTCACATGTGATGAAGACCATGGAGCGGCTGCTGCTTCACCACCTAAGGCCACAGGTCCGTCACCAGGAGAAGGTGGGAGCGGAGGATGCCATCATCTACATGTTACACCGATCCCTCTCCCACTTGGACAGAGGCAGTGGTGCTGTAAGAATTATGTTTCTAGACTTCTCTAGCACCTTCAACACCATCCAACCTATGCTCCTTAGGGGCAAGCTGACAGAGATGGGAGTAGATCATACCTGGTGGCATAGATCGTGGACTATCTTACACACAGACCTCAGTATGTGCATCTTGGGAACTGCAGGTCTGACATTGTGGTCAGCAACACAGGACCGCCACAGGGGACTGTACTTTCTCCGGTCCTGTTCAGCCTATATACATCAGACTTCCAATACAACTCGGAGTCCTGCCACGTGCAAAAGTTCACTGACGACACTGCTATCGTAGGCTGCATCAGGAATGGGCAGGAAGGGGAGTATAGGAACCTAATCAAAGACTTTGTTAAATGGTGTGACTCAAACCACCTACAACTGAACACCAGCAAAACCAAGGAGCTGGTGGTGGATTTTAGGAGGACCAGGCCCCTCATGGACCCCGTGGTCATCAGAGGTGACTGAGTGCAGAGGGTGCAAACCTATAAATACCTGGGAGTGCAGCTGGATGATAAATTGGACTGGACTGCCAATACTGATGCTCTGTGTAAGAAAGGACAGAGCCGACTATACTTTCTTAGAAGGCTGGCGTCCTTCAGCATCTGTAATAAGATGCTGCAGATGTTCTATCAGACGGTTGTGGCGAGCGCCCTCTTCTACGCAGTGGTGTGCTGGGGAAGCAGCATAAAGAAGAGAGACGCCTCACGCCTGGACAAACTGGTGAGGAAGGCAGCCTCTATTGTAGGCACGGAGCTGGATAGTTTGACATCTGTGGCAGAGCGACAGGCACTGAGCAGGCTCCTGTCAATAATGGAGAATCCACTGCATCCACTGAACAGTATCATCTCCAGACAGAGGAGCAGCTTCAGCGATAGACTGCTGTCAATGTCCTGCTCCACTGACAGACTGAGGAGATCGTTCCTCCCCCACACTATGCGACTCTTCAATTCCACCCAGGGGGGTAAACGTTAAAATTATACGTTAAAGTTATTCTCTGTCTGTATACCTGCATTGTTATCACTCTTTAATTTAATATTGTTCTTTATCAGTATGCTGCTGCTGGAGTATGTGAATTTCCCCTTGGGATTAATAAAGTATCTATCTATCTATCTATCTATCTATCTATCTATCTATCTATCTATCTATCTATCTATCTATCTATCTATCTATCTATCTGTCTATCTATCTATCTATCTATCTATCTATCTATCTATCTATCTATCTAACAGAGATGCAGTATGTACAGTTAATCAGCAGCTCTAGACAGGATATGCTAAACTGAAGTAGTGAGTCTTCATCCGGGATTTGAAAGCTGAGACCGAAGGGGCATCTCTTATAGTACAAGGCAGACCATTCCACAGTTTAGGGGCCCTGTAACTAAAAGCTCGACCTCCCACTGTTATTTTATTAATCCTTGGAATGATAAGCAGACCAGCATCTTGAGATCTTAATGTGCGCTCTGGTTTGTATGTCATGATAAGTTCAGACAAGTAAGCAGAACCTTGGCCATTTAATGCTTTATATATTAAAAGAAGGATTTTGAAATCTGCCCTAAACTTAACCGGGAGCCAGTGTAAGGATTTAAGAACTGGAGATATGTGTTTGTATTTTCTTGTTCTTGCAATAATTCTTGCGGCAGCATTTTGGATTAACTGGAGGCTGTATAAAGAACAGTTTGAACATCCAGTGAACACATTGCAGTAGTCAATCCTACTAGAAATAAATGTATGAATTAATTTCTCAGAATCCTGTTTCTTTAGAAAGCGCCTTAATTTCCCAACATTTTTAAGATGGAAGAAACATGATTTGGACAGCTTTGTAATATGCGCTTTAAATGACATGCTAGAGTCAAAGATAACTCCTAGATTGTGGGCTGATTCAGTAAAATTAATGGTGATTCCAACTGAGTTAAATGATGGCAAAATATTGTTGTGATCAGCGTCATTCCCTCCAACAATTAACATCTCTGCTTTATCTGTGTTTAAAGACAAGTAGTTCTCATCCATCCACTCCTTTAATTCACTAACACAACTAATTAAAGACAACACTGGAGAAACTTCATTTGATCTAAATGAAATGTATAACTGGGTGTCATCTGCATATGAGTGAAAATTAACTATATGTTTCCTAATAATAGATCCTAATGGAAGCATGTAAAGCGAAAACAGTAAAAGTCCCAGTACTGAGCCCTGCGGGACATAATGATGGAACACTGTCAGCACATTTCTGTCTAATCTAACATCCTATTAGCTTTTTTCATTGCTTCTGTACACTGTCTGGATGAGTGTACTATGTGTAAAGTCCTTCTCATAAGGTGGTCAGACCACCCATTGTGGATTCAAATTTAACATTTTTACTTTCTATGTGGGGCAGTACGGTGGCACAGTGGTAGCGCTGCTGCCTCCCAGTAAGAAGACCTGGGTTCGCTTCCCAGGTCCTCCCTGTGTGTAATTTTGCATGTTTTCCCCGTGGTTTCCTCCCACTGACCAAAGACATGTAGATTAGGTGCATTCGCGATCCTAAATTGTCCCTAGTGTGTGCTTGGTGTGTGGGTGTGTGTCCTGCCCGGGATTTGTTCCTGCCTTGCGCCCTGTGCTAGCTGGGATTGGCTCCAGCACACCCTGCAACCCTGTGTTAGGATATAGCGGGTTGGATAATGACTGACTGACTGATCTCTCTAAGCATATTCTTTATTTGCTTCCTCAATTCCAGCACATTAGTGAAGCACAACCTACTTTGTTCAAACCCACGTTGAGTATTCGCTAATTCTCATGTTCTAGGCATGTTCCGCTCAATCCTTTCTTTAATAATTGCTTCCATGAATTTACCTGTGATGATCATTTAGCTTACTCAGCCCGATCACCCTTTTCTTACAAGTGTATAATATTTGATAGCCTCAAGTCTTTAGTCTTCAGCTTTAAAGGCCATGACCAGAAGTCATGTCATCTGGCCTGGAACCGGAAATGATGTCGTCAAGACGGAAGTGACGTCATCAATGGCGCAGGTACCGGAAAGTGATGTCATCAGTGGCGCTGACACCTAGTGGGATTTCCCATGGATAGTCTACAGAGGACGGAGAGAGAAAGTTAGTGCAGCTCGCCACCCCCTGGTCTGGCATGGTACTACTAATACAGTATTTAATCCCTCTAGCTGCCTCTCATGCACATGTGTGTGACAATATATATATATACTTACAAACTTACTTAAGCACTCAAGGAAAAAATATTATCTGGTCCTGGGGCCTCGTATAAATGGTACCTACGCAGAAAAATCTTGCAAAAGCCCATTTCCATGCTCACATCGCAATGTATAAAAACTAAACTTAGTGTAATGCCATGCACATTCTCACTGCAGCCTCTCCCCTTGCATAAACACTTTTCTGCTTGGTTCTGCAAACTGGTCACACCCAACATCAAAGCAGTGCTACTGTTTCTGTGTGGTCTCCCTTTTTCAGATTTGCATCAGTGATATAGGATTTATCAAATATATCACAATTTGCTGGTACTGGCACGACCCTGGATGGATGGAATAATTAAACATGGATAAAAGTTTTGAAGAATCTGCATTCTAAGCTTACAGCTGGCTTTACATTTATTGCAGAACTCATTGTTTGGTGATTGGTTACATGGAAAAAAAAACAGGAGCACAGGAAATGAGGGTTGGTATGTTTGACAGAGACAGTACTGCTGCATTAAATTATTCCATTCAGGATCACATGTGTCCCAGCAAGCAATGTGCGGGAGGCAGGAACAATCCCTGGATGGGCTGCCAGCTCATCGCTACTGCTGCTTGACTGTGTCCCCACATGTTTAATACATGCTTTAATGCATTTCACCATGAAAATGATATCAAGTACAGTATATATCTTAGTATTCTAAAATGTTCAGAGAGCTGTAATATCATGAATGCAATGTGTTCTGTGTGGTGATCATTGCCTGCGCGATCTTGTCTGTGAAAGAGAAAGGCCGTTTAAGAAGCTCATAATGATTAATGACTGGGTTGGGGAACACATAGAATACGAAGCATTTAACATGCTACTTTAGTTACGATGAGATTATAGAAACTTTTGTAAATGAAACATTGATTTTAAGATGAAGTTTACAGTCTTCTACTTTAATGACAAAATAAACTACGAGATTAAAGTGTAAATTTTGAGATTAATGTCTAAATTTCAATCTTTTCTTTCTTCACTGTATCCCTATTTTTTTTTCTCTTTGCCTTAATACACTTTCATATGACACACTGATGGTGGTCTATGACTTGCCTTTTGACCTTGACTTTGACATCTGACTACTTTTTTATTTCGGGGACTGTGCGACTTTCTGAACTTGAACTTTTGAGAACCACTCCATCAATTTCCTTCTGTTTCTCATACCACTGCCTAATCTACCAAAAAGTATGTTTTTCCTTGCCTCCACTTTATTGAGTAGGACCTCCACTTCATGTATTCGTTGAAGTTTTTTTTTTCTTTGTGCTTTTGCTATTGTCTTTTCACAAAATTCAGAAAGTAAAGGGCTATTTATATTGATTTGCATATTCAAAGGGGCGTAATCAAAGGAGGAGTTAGGGTGGGATGGCAGGTGCGTGGACGTGCACTACATTTCACGCTGACCAGGATTTGTGGAGTGGAAGTGTGTGGAAGTTTGCTTACACACGGTTTTGTGCATCTGCATTTTTTTGTGCACACGCACATTTCCACTTTTGTCCATACACACCATGTTTTAGTGTGAATTCTATGCACTGCATTATACATGACACCCATGGTGATTTGTTAGATAGCAATCTATTTACTCCAAGCAGTTCTTTTTCCTGTACAATTTCCAAGTAACTAAGTCCCTCTTTAGTAGTCCCTGCTACTTTTGGAACTACAGTAATCACTCCTCTATCGTGGGGGTTGCGTTCCAGAACCCCCCGCGAAAGGCGAAAATCCGCGAAGTAGAAACCATATGTTTATATGGTTATTTTTATATTGCCATGCTTGGGTCACAGATTTGCACAGAAACACAGGAGGATGTAGAGAGGCAGGAGCTTTATTCAAACACTGCAAACAAACATTTGTCTCTTTTTCAAAAGTTTAAACTGTGCTCCACGACAAGACAGAGATGACAGTTTCATCTCACAATTTAAAAGAATGCAAACATATCTTCCTCTTCAAAGGAGTGCGCGTCAGGAGCAGAGAATTTCTCTCTCTCTCTCTCTGACAAACAATCAAAAATCAATACGTGCCTTTTAAGTATGCGAAAGCACCGTGGGGGAGGCGTGTCGCTTGATAAAGCAGCTGCTCAGAAGAGAGCAATAGCGCCCCTTGTATGAAATCAACTGGGCAAACCAACTAAGGAAGCATGTACCAGAAATGAAAGACCCATTGTCCACAGAAATCTGCGAACCAGCAAAAAAATCCGCAATATATATTTAAATATGCTTACATATAAAATCCGCGATAGAGTGAAGCCGCGAAAGTCGAAGCGCGATATAGCGAGGGATTACTGTACACACATATAAACATCAGTAAAGTGAAAATTCAAAAAAATTACTATTTCACTTTCAGTATATTCTAGCTTAACTTTAATGTTCCTAATATTATTCATCTCCTTGACTATTCTTTTGCTGCTAAAATATTAAAAGATTCTCTTTGGGTCATCTTATGCCTTTTCTGCATTATTTCTATCTAATTGTCTTTAAGCTTTCCTAATATCCTTTTTAACCACTGCTCACATATGCCCTATGGTTGACACTGCAGTTATTAGTCTTATATGCCTTTGTCACGCATGCGTGCTGCGGGAGTGTGTTGCGGGCTCCACTTATGACTACACATTGGGAACGGGTTATGGTGAAATGCATATACTAACCTCTTTCCTTTTTCAGCTCAAGAATGTAGGAGAAACACATGATGGAATAATGATCTCACTTTCGAAGTATTATAAAAGTCATGCCTCTTCTGGACCCATTCCTATATAAACACTGTGTCAGTCAGAATTCGATATTCCATCTTAAACCCATGACTGTTGGAGCCACTCTAGCCTGCAGGAGCCTTTGAATTTGGAAAAGCAAGTTCTGACCCTATTTTTTTTTGTTTTGCTGCTTAATACTGCTAATAAACTGGGATATTGGGGAGATCTTGTTGTATCTCATTTTCTTCCACAGCCTTAAACAGATACTTTTTCCACTGTGACTTCCTTTTTAGCTTCTAATTTAACCATCTTGGAGGTGTCATCCAATTTCCACTAAATTTACCATAAATGATGAGCTCAACTAGTAAAACAATATGGTCCTGGACAGTTACATGGCATATAGGCTTAAATGCAATGTGACTTTTAATAATAATAATAATACATTTTATTTAGCCAAACAAGGTCTGGATATTTCCATCTGGAATGTCATTCAACAGCTGTTCAATACTTATGGTACTGGTAAGAGATAGTGTCCAGTAATCTTACAATAATGTCCCTAGTTTTGAATAGATTTGGGTCAGAGTATCTGGAAGGCCAATCAGTATTTTTTATATTACTAATGATGGCAGCAGTGCATGGCTGCACATTATTATAAGGAAAGGGGTAACAGAGTTGGTCACCCTGTGGATATATCGTTGAGTAGATATGAAACCCTCAATGATCTTCTTCTTTTGGCTGCTCCTGTTAGGGGTCACCACAGCGGATCATCTGTTTCTTCAATATTAGCTTCTTTACACTGGCTGCCTGTCAGTTTTTGAATTGATTTTAAAATCTTGCTTCTAGTTTTTAAATCTTTACATGGGCTTGTTCCTTTCTATTTATCTGAATTGTGTGCTTTACACCAGCCATCTAGAGTGCTTAGATCTTCTGGTGAGTTGTCTCTTGTTGTCCCTCGTACCAAGTGTAAAATTTAGGGGGGCAGGGCTTTTGTAGCTGCTGCTCCTCGCCTGTGGAACTCTTTACCTCATTACATAAAGGAGCCGTCTACAATTGAACTGTTCAAAACAAGATTAAAGACTCATTTCTATTCACTTGCTTTCCATTACCTTCAGTAATACTGATGGTTTCCTCATTGTGATTATGCTATCTTCTATTTATTATCTATTTTATTTATGTTTATTTATTTTATTTCTATTTATGCTATTTATGTTAATTGTATTTTTTTTCTTCTTTTATTGTAAAGCACTTTGGCCACAGCATTCCTATGGTGTTTTAAATGTGCTATATAAATAAATTGACATTGACATCTTGTTCCATATCTTTCTGTCCTCTCTATCTTGTTCTGTTACTCCCATCACCTGCATGTCCTCTCTCACCACATCCATAAACCTTCTCTTAGGCCTTCCTCTTCTCCTCTTCCCTGGCAGCTCTATCCTTAGCATCCTTCTCCCAATATACTCAGCATCTCTCCTCTGCACATGTCCTAACCAGCACAATCTCACCTCTCTGACTTTGTCTCCTAACCGTCCAACTTGACTTGACCCTCTAATGTACTAATTTCTAATCTTATTTATCCTTGTCACACTTAATGTAAATCTTAGCATCTTTAACTCTGCTACCTCCAGCTCTGTCTCCTGCTTTCTGGTCAGTGCCATCGTCTCCAACCCATATAACATAGCTGGTCTCACTAACGTCCTGTAGACCTTACCTTTCACTCTTGCTGATATCCATCTGTCACAAATCACTCCTGACACTCTTCTCCGCCCATTCCACTCTGCCTGCACTCTCTTTTTCATCTCTCTTCCACAATCCCATTACTCTGTACTGTTGATCCCGCCCATTCCACTCTGCCTGCACTCTCTTTTTCATCTCTCTTCCACAATCCCATTACTCTGTACTGTTGATCCCAAGTATTTAAACTCATCCACCTTCGCCAACTCTACTCCTTGCATCCTCACCATTCCACTGACCTCCCTCTCATTCACACACATGTATTCTGTCTTTTTCCTACTGACCTTCATTCCCCTCCTCTCTAGAGCATATCTCCACCTGTCCAGGGTCTCCTCAACCTGCTCCCTACTATTGCTACAGATCACAATGTCATCAGCAAACATCATAGTCCACAGGGACTCCTGTCTAATCTCGTCTGTCAACCTGTCCATCACCATTGCAAATAAGAAAGGGCTCAGAGCCGATCCCTGATGTAATCCCACCTCCACCTTGAATACATCCGTCACTCCTACTGCAGACCTCACCACGGTCACACTTCCCACGTATATATCCTGTTCAACTCTTACATACTTCTCTGCAACTCCCAACTTCCTCATACAATACCACAACTCCTCTCAAGGCACCCTGTCATATGCTTTCTTTAGGTCCACAAAGACGCAATGCAATTCCCTCTGGCCTTCTCTATACTTCTCCATCAACACCCTCAGAGCAAACATCACATCTGTGGTGCTCTTTCTTGGCATGAAACCATACTGCTGCTCACTAATCATCACCTCACTTCTTAACCTACTTTCCACTACTCTTTCCCATAACTTCATGCTGTGGCTTATCGATTTTATCCCCCATAGTTACTGCAGTCCTGCACATCCCCCTTATTCTTAAATATTGGCGCCAGTACACTTCTTCTCCACTCCTCAGGGATCCTCACACTTTCCAAGATTCTATTAAACAATCTGGTTAAAAATTTCACTGCCATCTCTCCTAAACACCTCCATGCTTCCACAGGTATATAATCTGGACCAATGGCTTTTCCATTCTTCATCCTCTTCATAGCTGTCCTTACTTCCTCCTTGCTAATCCATTGCACTTCCTGATTCACTATCTCCACATCATCCAACCTCTCGTTCTCTTCATTCATCAGCCTCTCAAAGTACTCTTTCCATCTGTTCAATACACTCTCCTCACTTGTGAGTACGTTTCCATCTTTATCCTTTATTACCCTAACCTGCTGCACATCTTTCCCAGCTTGGTCCCTCTTTCTAGCTAATTGGTACAGGTCCTTTTCTCCCTCCTTAGTGTCCAGCCTTTCATACAACTCATCATACACCTTTTCTTTAGTCTTCGCCACCTCTCTCTTCACCTTGTGCCTTATCTCCTTGTACTCTTGTCTACTTTCTCCATCTCTCTGACTATCCCACTTTTTCTTTGCCATCCTCTTCCTCTGTATACTCTCCTGTTATTCCCTATTGCACCACCAGGTTTCCTTTTCCTCCTTCCTCTGTCCAGATGTCACACTAAGCACCCTTCCTTCTGTCACTCTTACTACATCTGCTGTAGTTTCCCAACTGTCTGGTAACTCTTCACTCCCACCCAGTGCCTGTCTCACTTCCTCCCTAAACTCAACCTTGCAGTCTTCCTTTTCAACTTCCACCATTTGATCCTTGGTTCTGCCCTCACTCTCTTCCTCTTCTTGATCTCCAACGTCATCCTACAGACACCATCCTATGCTGCTTTCCTACACTTTCCCCTGCCACCACTTTGCAGTCTTCAATCTCCTCCAGATTGACTCTTCTGCATAGGATGTAATCTACCTGTGTGCATCTTCCTCCACTCTTGTACGTAACCCTATGTTCCTCCCTCTTCTTAAAATACGTATTCACCACAGCCATGTCCATCCTTTTGGCAAAATCCACTATCCTTTGACCTTCTTCATTCCTCTCCTTGACACCATACCTACCCATCACCTCCTCATCTTCTCTGTTCCCTTCACCAACATGTCCATTGAAATCCGCTCCAGTCACTACTTTCTGTCCCTTGGGTACACTGTTCATCACTTCATCCAACTCACTCCAACTCACTTCTTTCTCATCCATTGCACAGCCAATTTGCGGGGCATATGCACTAACAACATTCATCATCACACCTCCAATTTCCAGCTTCATAATCAATACTCTGTCTGACACTCTTTTCACCTCCAAAACACTCTTGACATACTGTTCCTTCAGAATAATTCCCTAATCCATTTCTCCTCCTATCCACACCATGATAGAACAATTTGAATCCACCTCCGATCTACCTGACCTTACTCCCCTTCCACTTAGTCTCTTGCACGCACAACATATCAACCTTTCTTCTCTCCATTGTATCTGCTAACTCTCTCCCCTTACCAGTCACAGTGGCGTAGCTAGGGGGGGGCAAGGAGGGGACATCTATCTCCGGGCGCAGCATCCAGGGGTGCCAAATTTCCCTTCCTGATTGCATTTTGGCAAACAGGAGGGGGCGCAAAATATTCAGTTGTCCCTGGGCGCTGAAAACCCTAGCTACGCCTCTGACCAGTCATACTGCCAACATTCAAAGTTCCTACCCTCAGTTCCACTCTCTTTACAATTCCTCCTCTCCTCCTGCCTCTGGACATGTCCCCCCCATTTCTTCTTCTTCTTCGGCCAACAGTATCCCATTTTCCACCAGCACCCTGTTGGCTAACAGTACTGGTGGTGATCATTGTTAACCTGGGGCTCAACCAATCCGGTATGGAAATTTGTATTGTTGTCCGTATATTGATTTGGTAAAATTTTACACCGGATGCCCTTCCTGACGTAACCCTCCCTATTTATCTGGGCTTGGGACCGACACGAAGAAACACACTGGTTTGTGCATCCCCTGTGGCTAGGTTATGAAACGGTCAATGATAGCCAAACGAAATCTACTGTTAAATGTTATGGTTTCCCAAACTATGATGACAGACTTTAAGTATGTGTTAGCAATGGTTTCACGAATAGCCCCTTCTTTAAGCCTGCCGCTGACCAGATTATCCCCTATCTCTCTATCCTATACAGAAATGAGACTCATCACTAAAAATGAATAGTTGTCACTGGCCTTCACATGTAGTTCTTATGGGCATTAGGCAAGTGTTTACTTTCTGTGATTAGGTAACATCACTTTGAAATTTAGGAGACATCATGGAGACAGTGACTAATTGTCTGTTTTGTGATACTTAATGTTAGCACAGGATAGATTTCTAAAGTAGTTGTTCTGTGCTCAATAATTACTTTTCGTTATAAGTGCACATCTTTCCTTCTGTTATCTTAGGGATCATTATGACTCAGACATCCATCCATCCATCCATCTTCCAACCCGCTGAATCCAAACAGGGTCACGGGGGTCTGCTGGAGCCCATTCCAGCCAACACAGGGCACAAGGCAGGGAACCAATCCCAGGCAGGGTGCCAATCCACCGCAGGACACACACAAACACACCCACACACCAAGCACACACTAGGGCCAATTTAGAATCGCCAATCCACCTAACCTGCATGTCTTTGGATTGTGGGAGGAAACCAGAGCGCCCGGAGGAAACCCACACAGACACGGGGAGAACATGCAAACTCCACGCAGGGAGGACCCGGGAATTGAACCCAGGTCCCCAGGTCTCCCAACTGCGAGGCAGCAGCGCTACCCACTGCGCCACCGTGCCGCCATGACTCAGACATGAAACTGATATTTAATTTAGCTGATATAGGCTGAAATTAATGTGTGATTTTGTCAGTCTGTGTCCTCAGCTTTCAAATATAGTTTATTTGTTCTTGCTGTTAGGATTCCCTTCTTATTTTACCTATCACTTATCTGCACTTGTTGATACACAGTACAGTAAATACTGTATATGCTACTTTAGATCATTTCATCTATCACTGTACATTATGCAAAACATATTTGAATTTATTTTTTGAAAGTATAAATAAACAATATCTCAGCTTTTCCTGGCTATAGCACCAGGTTGGAATCAGGTCTCATTAAATCTGAAGTCCTGAAGTCTGTGTAGTCATCTCGTTACCTGCAGTGTTCATTAGCTTGACTTCTTGCAAGTCATGTTTGCTATTTGAAAAAAAAAAACAAAAAACATGACTTCCAATTGACATCATGTGCTGGTGGAGCACACAGTAAGATAAAGCAGAAACAGAATGATATATTTTGCGGTTTACTTTGAAGGAATATAAGAGGCATGTGAACTGAATAAACAGCCTAAGCATATCTAGAAAAAAAAATCTGAGCAATCAGTGTAAAAAATCAGCTTTGTTTTAGTTTTAATGTAAACATCATATCACATTATCAACTCTCTTGAATCAAATGATCAATCTGTTGACCTCTTGTATTTTGACCAATTTCTGAATTTGTTTATGTAATGTCCCCAAAAAACCTATGCTATTCAATTGACTTATTGTTGTCTGTTAGAATTATTACAGAAAGAGACAGACAGGCTTGTTTCAAGTTTGGACATTCAGGGAAAATTAAAGATGAGTTGTGGCCTTGAACCCCAAAGCCCAAGTAATTATTGAATATAATATAAAATAAACACATGGAGGCTACAGTGACAGAAAATTTAAATAGTTCCCTATAGAGAAATGATAATATTAAACTACTCATCCCACAAAAATATAATTAAAGGATCCAGCAACTGATGGAAGTCCCTTTGGGTCTGCTTTGATAGAACATCACCTCTGCATATAATAGAACTTCTACTGTTGTCCATCAGGACAGAATTTCATTCTTGGTAATTAAGGCTGACTGCCAAAAAAGAAACCGTTAAGTTTCCTGGTAGACATAGCATAACCCAAAAATAATTTGTGAATCAAATGAACTGGATTCCTGGGGTAATGAGTGTTTTCATCATGTTATCTCCAAAGTTAAGAAACATAGTCTCATGTTAACCTGCAGTTCTATCACTACATATCCAGAATCTTATTCAGACTTTGCTAATGGTTTTATTAGACAAAAAGCTTTACAGTGTCTAATCATCAGAATTACTACTACTACGACACTGACTTTCTACCAGATTCCCCATTGCCTGAAGGAGAGCTGTATGTTGAGTCATGAGCACAAAGCAAGGCAATATTTAATTATAAAATAAAAAAATAGTGAACAGTTTAATTCACCCATCCAAAATGTTAATTTTATTGTGGCCAAAGAATAGAAAAGAGCAAGCCTAAAGCTGCACAAAATGTTCCACAAGCTGGTAGACAAAGAGCCAAAGGAAAAAACAATTAGGGTTAAATGCAATAATTAAAAAAAAATTGAGCAAACTAATCCAAGATGTTAATCAAAATTCTGAAGTCAAAACAAAAAAACAAAAGGTCCTAACTAAGATTAATTTCCCTGAATGCATTTTTTTATTCTTTGTGGAAGCATTTAATTTTATGCAAAATCTTGATTGTAAGACAGTATGCACTATTACCTTAAATAGACTTAGTGTCACACACAATACATTATTTGGTAAAATAACCAGCAACGAAGATGTCACCGATCATCATAAAATAGTGCAGGCAAAATATAAACATAGAATAAACAGTTAAAATAATAATAATAATACTGGTACCATGTGACGTGTGAGTCACTGTCTTGCACCCCAAAACATGGGACTGAGTCTCAGTACTTTAGCAAATTCAACTTTATTCCACTTGAAGCAGGACCAGCATGGTTATTTATTGTAGTGGAATCTACCACTCTCCTATACACAAACACAGCAAACATGCAGGTTCGGGACCAGGGGGGTATTTTTCGTACGTGGATTAGTCGTTTAGCTGGATGTAATTGTTGACGATTTGGCCTGATCCTGGATCTGTCGGTTTTTTGAAACTCTTGCTGGAAGTGTTGTCATAGCAACACATCCTAATCCTCAAACCTGCTCGGAGCAGGTTTGTTCTACGTAAACAAGGATTAGTTTACACACGTAATCGGTGACAGTGCGTGGAAGTCATCCAGTCATGGCTTCGCCATTCATGAATGAGCGACCAATTGATATTGGTGCGCAAATTATACGAAGAGAATTTCATATAGAGAGGGTTTTGCGCGATCGGCAAGATCCTTTATTGATCCTGGAGGAAATTCTTTTCGAAAGATACCGCTTTAGCCGAGGGGGAATATTGTACCTCAAAGATTTATTAGCACCTTATATTCGAAGTCAAACTAGGCGAAGTCGGGCTCTCACAACCACACAGACAGTATGTATTGCTTTGAGGTGTTTTACAAGCAGCACTTTTTTATATACTGTAGGCGATGTGGAAAATCTAACTAAAAGTGCAATTTGCCAGGCAATTCGTAAAGTCTGTTTGGCTCTGAAATATTTCCTTTTTTCATACTGTTTCCTGGACACCTGTGTGTACATACAATAAAAGAGGCGTTTCATGCCATTGCAGGTAGGTAATACACAGGTAAAAACACCCACAGTTCCATGTAGAATCTCAATCAGCCTAACATTCTCATTACCAGGACTTCCAAATGTGATTGGGGCACATGGGACTGATCAGAGTGGAGTTTGATCAAACGTTATTTGGAAATTGTACCTCTCCTCCTGATGAATAATCAGACACAGTGTCTTCATCAAATATTTGACCTTCATCAATATCTTGTTGGTCAGACACAGGTTCAAGGGATATGATATTCCCTGCAACTGACCCAACAAAAAAGAGGGCTATATGGAACATACCTATGGCACACATGGAGGACAAATATATGCAATGACCATCCTTTACCTGAAATGAAGTGACCACTGCATCCTGCCACTGGTTCTGAGGAGGAGCTTCCCCCTGGAATGCTCTCAGAAACAGGGCGATGGGCATTTTGCTGGAGAGCCAACTCTTCTGCAGGGGTTAGGTGTGGACTGCGTGGACCTCCACCTGTTTTTTGCTTGTCTGCCTTCTGATTAGCTTTAAAATTAATGTTTTTTTATATTATATATGATTATTTATGTCAACAATTCTTTAAATAGTTATATATCAATATTTACCAGTTTGAAGTATATTCTTGTACTTCACTTTAACCTGTTCCTATGTTCTCCTTGTGCTCACGTTTGATCTGGCATTATGACATATTAAATAATAATTAATCTGACACATAGGAAATGAAACGCTGCTTTCAGTAAGTACAATGCACACTACTTAGCGTTTAATTTGTCGGCCACTTTTTGCCAGCCGTCTTTTCTGGTCTGGGCTGCTTTTGCAGTGTTACCCCTTGTGCATATTAAATCTTGAAAGTCTTCATGTCCTTCGAATAAAAGGTCTTGCGCCGCGTGTGTGAAAAAAAATTGTGCCCGTTCTTTTGTCATTTTGTTACAGCCTATCAAAGACTTGTTAATCATGTTTTCTAGACTCAATATATATGGGCTTTTCACTCAGCACGGGCGCGCACATTCATCTCGTATGATTAGATCCAGCTAGACTAATCTAATACACGGCTGCGTTTGAAAAACCGACCTATCCCGGATGAGTGTCACCGGCATTAACTTATCCAAGATGAGGCACCTGATCTCGGATGATTTAAGCGACGTACGAAAAATACCCCCTGGTGCCTCATGTATAAACAGTGCGTATGCATAAAAATGTTGCGTATGCCCATTTCTATGCTCACATCGCAATATGTAAAAACTAAACTTGCTGTAAAGCCACTCACATTTTCACGCCAGTTCAATCCCTTGTGTACACAAGTTCTCTGCTCGGTTTTGCAAACTGGCAGCACCCAGCGTCAAAGCAGTGCTACTGTTCCTGTGTGGTTTCCCTTTATTTTTTAGATTCACATCCCTGATGCAGCTTTATCAAATACACTGAAATTAACCACATACCATTTATCAGTTTAAGGCATCTGATTGTAATCAACCCGTAACCATATAATGGTGCACAGAATGGCCAAACTATTCCAAATACTATAGCTGCTTTAGCGTTGTCACTGTCAGTACACCACTCAGAGTATTTAATCCACTATATCTGAGTGTGCAATCACATCTCTACAGCAGCTGATCAGAAAGCTCTATTGCAGATTGTATCAAGATTGGGGAGAAATATCGGGATAGAGCTTCTAGCGCACACTGCCTCAGCCATGCACACAGTCTATTTGAACTTCTCCCACTTCTCCCAACACTTTAGAGCCTTTTCTGTATGGATCTCGTGGTTCAGAAACAGTCTCATCCCAAGAGCTATAAATGCACTCAATCAGTCCATCAAGTGCTCCTGGTAGAACCGTTTGTACTTATAAGTAAAATTGCCTCACTGTAAACTTGCATTACAACTGTAATATTGCACAACCTGAGCCACTTATGCTTTCATATTGTATATTTTTCAATGTTTTTTATCCTATTATTATTATTATTATTGTTGTTATTTTACATTTTATAGGAAAATAAGTTTAAGGAGGATTTACATATTGAATCTCATTGTACCATACAATAACAATAAAGGAATTCAATTCAATTGAGAGTGCGTATTTACAGATAATGACAACTGGCTTCTAAGTCAATTTAGATTTCCAGGTGCTATCTTCGTGGAGCTCTTGATATTTTAAAGATGAAATGCATTAAAGTATATATATTACATTATACAGATAAATTTTAAACTTCATTTAAATAATGAATATTGTTAATGATTAAATACGCGAGGACTCGGTGGCGCAGCACTGTATTCTTGCTGGGGCTGGTGCGACCCTGGTTGGATAGATGGATGAAATAATTAAACATGTACCACGAAGATACTTCAATGTTCCTTAAAAGTTTTGAAGAATATGCATTCTAAACTTACAGATGACTTGACATTTATTAAAGAACTGATTGATTGGTGATTGGTTATTTGGAGAAAGAAAAGGAAGGACAGGAATTGGGGGTTAGTATGTTTGAAAGAGACAGTACTGCTACAATAAATTATTTTATTGAGGGTCGTGCATGGGGCTGCAGGCATCTTGCGGGACGCAGGAACAATTTCTGGAAGGGGCGCCAGCTCATTGCTACCACTGTGCCAATGTGCCACAATGTTTTATACATGCTTTAGTTTCTATCATGAAAATGATATCAATTATACATCTTAGTATTTAAATTGTTCAGAGAGCTGTAACATCATGAATGTAATGTATTCTGTGTCCTGTTGGTGTAAGAGAAAGCCCGTTTAAGAAACATGTACTGATTCACACACGTAAGAGTACATAGAATACGAAGCATTTAATGTGCTACTTTAGTTATGATGGGATTTGAGAAACTATTAAATGAAACGATTTTAAGATGAAGTTTATAACGTTCTACTTTAATGACAAAATAAACTACGTGATTAAAGTGGAAATTTCAACCTTTTTTTCACACTGTCCCAGTTTTTTTCTTTTCTCTGTACCCTAATATGCTTCCATATGACACTCAGATAGTGGGCTACGACTCACCTTTTCATGGCGACTTTGATATCTGACCACTTCTTATTTATTTCGGGCACTGTGCGACTTTCTGAGCTTGAACTTTCGAGGTTCTTCGCCACTCTGTCACTTGATCAACTTCCTTTTATTGTTTATATCACTGCTTAAACCAACAAATAATATGTTTTTCCTTGCCTCTACTTGGTATTCGCTGAAATTCTTCTTTTTCCCCATGCTTTTGCCATTGTCTTTTCACAGAACGCTGAGCTTAAGAGCTATTTATATTGATTTGCATATTCAAAGAGGCATAATTCTGGGAGAAGTTAGGGTGGGACGGCAGGTCCGTACACGAATGTTACTTTTCACGCTGACCGGGATTTATGGAGAAGAAGAACGTAGAAGTTGGCGTACGCACCTTTCTGCTTTTGTCCATATGCCATGTTTTAGTGTGAATTCTACGCACGGAGTTATGCATGAGGCCCCAGGTCAGTGGCCAAGTTGGTGGAGAATGGTGGCAAACATCAAAAGCAAAAGCCTGCAAACTGATAGACCACCAAGTGAGCTGGGCGTTCTTATCCTTCTGTTTGTACAGCCACTGAAGTGGGGTGTGGTCAGTCACCAGGGTGAACTGCCAACCCCAGAGATAGTAACGGTGGGTCTCCACCGCCCACTTAATCTCTAAACAATCCTTTTCAATGGTCAAATAATTACGCTGCCTGGGCAGCAGCTTCCTGTTGAGAAACGTGATGGAGTGTTCTTCCCCTCAAAACACTGTGAGAGCACCGCTCCTAAACTGAAAGCACTTGCATCCAATGGCAGAATAAATTCCTTTGAAAAGTCGGGATTGCGCAGAACTGGGAAGGAGGATTAAGTGGCCTTTAAGTCCAAGAAGGCTCTGTCACAGGCATCGCTCCATACAACACTACAATTCTTTCTGCCCTTTGTCAAGTCAGTTGGGGGGGGCCCGATGCACAAAATTGGGTATGAATTGCCTGTAGTACCCCACGAGCCCAAGAAAGGCACGAACCTTCCAATGTGTTTCGGGATGTAGATACGCAAGCACCTCCCCTACCTTATCCATTGGAAGCTTAAGCAAACCCTTCCCCATGGAATATCCCAAATAATGGGTTTCGGACATACCCAGCTTGCACTTCTTAGGGTTAACTGTCAACCCCCCCAGCCGCAAACTGTCCAGTACCGCCTGAAGACGGACGAGATGAGATTTCCAGTTATTACTGAAAATGAAAACATTGTTAAGATAGGCATCTGCGTAGGCAGAATGGGGACACAGGATCTGGTCCATCATCCGCTGAAAGGTCAACGGTGTGCCATGGAGACCAAAAGGGAGCGCCGTAAATTTAAACAGCCCGTCTGGAATGGCGAATGCAGTCTTCTCGAAACTGGACTCCTCCAAGGGCACCTGCCAGCAACCCTTCGTAAGGTCTAGGGTGGAAATATAAAAGGCCTCCCCAGCGTCTCCAACAGCTCATCCACACGTGGCAGAGGAAATGCATCAAACTTGGAAATCTTATTCAAATGTCTAAAATCAATACAGAACTGAAGTGAACCATCGGGTTTAGAGATAAATAAGATAAGACTTTGCCACTCGCTTTTGCTCGAACAAATAATGTCTAACTGGAGCATCTGCTGGACTTCATTGTGTATCACCTTTCTCATTGCCTCTGGCAGGCAGTACAGGAGCACCTGTATAGTAACACTGGGCAGAATTTCAATCTTGTGTTTCGTAATGTCTGTCCGGCCAGGTGTGGGCAAAAAGACATTGGTGTTCTCCTTGATCAGTGAAAGCAGTTATAAAGTCAGTTATATCCTTCTCAATAGGAACTTTGGTCTGGGGGACCACTGAGGACGTGACCAGGACTTTGTGCTGGTCGTGCCACTCCTTTAAAAGGTTAAAATGCAAAATCTGTACCGGTTTTCATCTCACAGGAATCCTGAGTTTATAATTCACTGGGGACAAATGTTCTTCTATTACTGCCGGCCCTTGGCATTCAGCCCGAAATTTATGTGGATCAGATGGAATCAACACCAGCACACGATTCCCCTTCTTAAACTCGTGGAATTTACTCGTCTTGTCTCTCTATTATAAAAAAAAATCTTGGGAGGAAGACACTTTGACATCACGCAAGACAAGGCAGTGAGACAAAAGGACAGCTGCTGAACAGGCTTTTAAATGATCGCTGCGCAGCACGACAAGCAGAACACGCAGCTCGCCGGCAGCAGCAGCAACAAGCCATCAGATGATCCGACTGCATCTCCTTAGTGTGTGTTCAGCCCTCCTATCACAATGCGAGCAGCAGAGACGCGAAGTAGCAAAAGCACAGCTGCTGTACAGGCTTTTAAATGATGAACAAGCGACAAGCAGAAGATGCAGCTCGCCAGCAGCAGCAAGCCAGGAGCTGATCGGACCGCATCTCCTTAGCGTGCATTCAGCACCCCCCCCCCCCCCCCCCTTCACAACGCAAGCAGCATTATACGTCCCAGAAGAAAGAGATATAACCACGCCTGGGGCTGGAAATAAAGGACAAAGAGTAGATGACAAAGTAGAACATTGTAAAGAATTAAAAAATGTTGGTGCAGTACACATGCACAGCAGGTTAGAGATAATGTATTGTATAAAGTATAAAGTATGAAAATTCAAAAGTCTCAAAAAAGGATAGGAAAGATTGCATTACCACAAACAAACTGAAATTATTACTCGGTAAAATAACGGAACAGCAAAAAGAGATCAAATATATTATTCAGATTTAAACTTTAAGTCGGAGACTTGTAGATCGTCTAACTCGTGTTGCCAGCGAGAATTGAAAGATTCCAAAAACGTTGTTGCGGTATGAAGTCCCGTGAGACGGAGACTTTTAATATAAGGTTCTCTCAAGTCACGCCCTACTTACAACCATTTTCAAACAAGACCACGGTCATCTAACCTCAGTCGTGTGAATACTTTTGTCAGACACATTTCCTGCGCTCTCAGCTCTTATTAATTTTAACAGGACAATAACTTTATATGTTCTAGATGACATGTCAACGACAAAGCGAAGAAGAAAGAGCATGGACAAACATTCGAGAAAGTCGTTTTATTTATTAGAGACAAAGAAACAATATTCACTCACAGGCAGATATACGTTGCGTTGTCATGATGTAAGTCCAAACACAGAATCAAAATTCAATGCGATCTTGAAGAAAAGTTAATTCCAAATATTGTTTTTACAAAAGTTTTAAAGTAAAAGTGAAAATAATGCATATGTAACAATTCCCATGAAAATAACAGTGTCTTTAAATTGTATATCCAGTAAACCAAACGCAGGGGCGGACTAGTGAAGCGAGCAGGGGACGGAGCCCCCAGTCATAAGTATGTTTTTGTTCTTCCTGCTCACGCTGCTGATGTTCCACCGGAATAGAGGACGATTTTGCAATCTGCTGTGTAAGTGAAACGACTTGGTCAACAACCCTTCCTTGGGGTCCCTCATGAGTCCCCGTCCATTCTTTCTGAAAAATGTCCAACATTTGGTCGGCGGCCAAATAATAGTTCTAAAGGACTCAACCCAGTGGATGCTTGCGGGGACTCCTGGACAGCTAATAGGAGGAAAAGGCACTACTGTATCCCAGGAGGTCAAGTCGTCATGGGCCGCTCACGGAATCATCTGTTTTAGGGTTTTATTAAATTGTTCAGTCAGGCCATTCATCTGTGGATAATAAACTTTGGAGTGTAATTGCTTAATTGCAAAAGTTTTGCATAGTTGCTTCATGACACGAGACATAAAGGGTGTGCCCTGATCAGTTAAAAGCTCACGAGGGATATCAATATGTGTGAACATTTCTGAAAGAGATTTTGCAATAAATTGGGCATCCGGGCAGCCACTTCTGGGTATCTTGTGGCATAACTGACTAACACGAGCATATATTGGAAAGCCACTTTTAATCTTGGGAAGCAGGCCAACAATGTCTAATCCCACCCTCTCAAATGGGACATCTAAAATAGGCATCTGTACAAGGGGTGCCCTGGTGGGTCTGTGAGTGGAAACTATTTTACAGTCGGGACAGGTTTTACAATATTGTTCTATATCCCACCCCATATTCAGCCAATAAAAGTGTTTCAAAATGCACTCCCTTGTTTTTTTGCGCCAAGATGACCCCCAAAGACATGACTGTGAGCAATTTTCTACTCTGTTTCCCCATGCCCAGTTGGCACTACTAACTGTTCAAGCCACCCGTCCCCCCCACAATCCAAAATCACCCGATGCAAGAAGCCATCCTTAATCAAAAAGTGAGGTGTTTTAAAGTTTGGGTCTTCTCTTTCCTCGTAGTAGGAGTCGCTCACAATGTGTGCCTGTTTGAATGCAAAGTCTAAGCTGCTTTTGGCTCGCTGCAGGCATGCAAACTCGGTTGGAGAGGCTATCTCTGTGTCTGATGCAGCATCCTGCCCGTTCACATGTGTGACTTCGTCAGGACCTGCAGCAGACGTACAGTCTTCCAGTTCTCTCGGATCCTCCTGCGAGGATCCCTCTTTGACCTCGCTGACCAACTCAGGTTCAATTTCAAGTCCAACACCCTGAGTAATGTCATTGGCAGCAAGACTCTCTCTATCTAGTACAGAAGAGGCTATTTTGCAGGTTTCCAAGACCCAGGGGAACAGGGGATTCCGCTTTCCTATTAAAAGAGGCGGGGGAAAGTGTCTGATATGGCAGTTCAAACCTTGAAGTTCTTCCCTTTAAACTTAATAGGGAGGAGAATAGTCTAGTATGTTCTAAAGTCCCCATGGACGCAGCGGATGTTCACCAGGTCTGCTTGTGTATAAGGGGCCTGCTGAATTAAGTCCCAACAGACGACACAGAGGTCGTTACCGGAGTCCACCAATGCTGGGATTTCACGTCCTGCCAGCTTAAATCCATAAAATCTTGTAATTGTGTAGGTTAAAATGTCCAATAAACAAATCCCAGACAGAATCTGTCCTTTAAAAACCAATTCCAAATCACAGTGCCTCCTTTTTAAAACACTGACATCTCCTCTGCTTACCCCAGACGGGATCTCTGCAGCCATCAAAAGGTGCAGTCAACCATAACTAGGCTGGGGTCCCCATTGCTTATTACTTGGAAATTAGTGGGGCCTTCCTCCATCTCCCATCCATCGCCACCATATGGCCTTAAGGTGGGAGACTACACAGAACTCGGGGTTGCCCCTACAACCAGATTGACCCTCTTATCACATACAAACAATAAAGAATTATCCCATATCTGAGTTTTGTGGGCTTCATAAACCACAACAGATATTTAATAAAGAATTTTACTACTATTTTCAATCCAAAAATAAATTTTACCTAAATGTCAAAAAAATTTGCATGGATCAAATTGATAAAAATGCCTTTAATAAACTAAAAGTTCTGTTTACCTGGTACCTGGTAGTTGGGCTGCGCCGTAAGATGGCTGCACCGACGAGAGCGCCGAGTCATCTCAGCAAAAAGTTATTATTTATTTTCTTACTACTCACTCTTTTTGTGCGTTCTACTTTATCACACTTTCAGTATGACCGGCAAACACTATTGGAATTACGTTCATCAGCCAGTTTGGATTTTACAACAGTTTTTGATATCGCGGACACTGTACTGCCTGGAGCCTTTTGCTTACTCGCGCGACGCCGAAGGAAAACAAAGAGGGGGAAACGCGCCGGAGTTCTGTGCCGAACCCGACAGAGGAACAACAAGCCTCCTCTGCCTAGCATCCTGCTCGCTAATGTTCAGTCTCTGGACAACAAATTAGATGAGCTGCGCGCACGGATAAAGCACCAGAAAGACATCACGAACTGCTGCGTTTTGGCGTTCACAGAGACGTGGTTGGAGCCCAGCGTACCTGACTGCGCAGTCACACCAGACGGGTTCACAGTTTATCGGGGAGACAGAACGAAGGACTCAGGCAAGTCAAGGGGAGGGGGTGTGTGCTTTATGGTTAACTCTTCGTGGGCTACGGATGTGTGTGTCTTAAAAACACACTGCTCACCGGTTCTTGAGCTGCTGACCATTAAAGTTAGACCCTTTTACCTCCCGAGGGAGTTCAGTTCAGTTCTCCTTTCAGTTGTTTACATCCCCCCACAAGCTGATAAAGCTTCAGCTATGGATGAACTGTATGATGTTATCAGTGGACTAGAGAACGCTAACTCAGAAGCAGCATTTATTGTGTTGGGAGACTTTAACAGAGCAAACATGAAGAAAGTTCTCCCTAGATACTATCAGCACATCTCTCCCCCCACAAGAGGTGATCAAACACTGGATCATTGTTACACCTTATTCAAGGACTCCTACAAATCTCTCCCTCGACCAGCTTTTGGAAAATCAGACCATTGCTCTATATTGCTGCTGCCTGCATATAAACAAAGACTTAAACAGGAAAAACCGGTTTACAGGAACATCTACAAATGGGACAGTGAAGCTGAGGGGGTCTTACAGGACTGCTTTGAAACAACTGATTGGGAGATGTTTGAGGATGCAGCTGATGGCAACATCAATGAATTCACAGACTCTGTCACAGGATATATCAGCAAGTGCATTGACGATGTTGTCACTAAAACCACCGTTTGCATATATCCTAACCAGAAACCCTGGGTAAATAGGGAGATCCGGGCTAAGCTCAAGGCGCGGACCTCTGCCTTTGGCTCAGGGGACTCTGATGCATACAAAGCAGCCAGATACGACCTCCAGAGGTCCATCAAGAAGGCCAAACGGGACTACAGGGACAAAGTGGAGTCAAGCTACCACAGCTCTGACACCAAGCGCCTGTGGAATGGACTGTGCTGCATCACTGACTATAAAAAGAAAAACACATTCAGTGTTCAGCCCACTGCATGTCTTGCAGACGAGCTCAACACTTTCTATGCTCGTTTTGATGCAGCCAACAAAGAACAGGTGCTATATCCTCAAGGGGGCAGTGAGTCTGTCACTCTGATCCTTGAAACGTCTGATGTGAGAAGGTCCTTCAAAAAGGTCAATCCTCGCAAAGCTCCGGGACCAGATGGCATCCCAGGCCGTGCCCTCAGGGCGTGTGCTGACCAGCTAGCAGGTGTGTTCACCAAAATTTTCAATCTCTCCCTGAGGCAGTCAGTGGTCCCCACTTCCTTCAAGGCATCCACCATCATTCCTGTCCCAAAGAAACCGGTGGTCTCCTGTCTGAATGACTATCGCCCGGTTGCACTGACATCGGTCATTATGAAGTGCTTCGAGCAACTAGTCAAAGGTTACATCTGCTCCTCCCTCCCTGACACGCTGGATCCTCTCCAATTTGCTTACAGAGCAAACAGATCGACAGAGGATGCCGTTGCGCTAACAATAAACATTGCCCTCACCCACCTGGAAAGAGGAAATACATATGTAAGAATGCTGTTCATAGATTACAGCTCGGCATTCAACACCATCATCCCCTCAAAACTCGTCTTGAAGCTTGACGACCTTGGGTTGGGGACGACCATCTGCAGATGGATTTTCTCTTTCCTCACAAACAGGTCCCAGGTGGTGAGAGTCGGCAAACACACATCCTCATCACTCATTTTAAACACAGGAGCGCCGCAGGGCTGTGTGCTTAGCCCCCTCTTGTATTCCTTGTTCACCCATGACTGTGTTGCAAAACACGGCACAAACACCATCATCAAGTTTGCAGACGACACAACCATCATAGGCCTTATCACTGACAATGATGAGACGGCCTACAGAGAGGAGGTGCTGGCATTGAGTAATTGGTGCCTAGATAACAACTTGTCTCTTAACGTCAGCAAAACCAAGGAGATGATTGTGGACTATCGAAAACAACAAGGCAGAGAACACCAGGCCATCTACATCAGTGGCATAGAAGTTGAAAGGGTCAACAGCTTCAAGTTCCTCGGAGTAAACATCACCAAGGATCTCTCGTGGACCCTTCACATAGACACTGTGGTCAAGAAAGCTCGCCAGCGGCTCTACTTCCTGAGGAGGCTGAGGAAGTTTGGCATGAATGCCAACATCACCTCAAACTTTTACAGGAGTGTGGTCGAGAGTCTGCTAACGGGCTGCATTACCGTCTGGTATGGGAGCTGCTCTGCCAGCAGCCGGAAATCACTACAGAGAGTGGTGAAGGCAGCAGAGCACATCACGGGCAAGAGTCTTCCTGCCATTGAAGACATTTACCTCCATCGGTGCTTGCGTAAGACAAGCAGCATCATAAAGGACCACAGCCATCCAGCACGCCAGCTGTTCTCCTTGTTACCGTCCGGCAGACGATACAGGAGTCTGGCTGCTCGGACTACAAGACTTAAGAACAGCTTTTACCACCAGGCCATTCGACTCCTCAACAGCAACACCTGAACACTTACACACACTTACATTACATCTACATTGCACTACTCACACACAAACTGTACCTGCACACACTCTGAATACTGACTGGAACATGCATCTGCACTTTATGGAATATGCATCTGCACTTATAAAACATTATCTGTGCAATAACTGTCACTTGTACTTGCTGCTCATTCAACTCATATTGCTCTATAACTTCTTTTAAAACATACACATTTTATTTTATATGACTTGTCTATTTTTAACTTGTAATCTTTTTTTAAGCTTTATTGGATCTAGGCTGAGTGACTTGTTTTTCTCGTCATACACATTTCATTGTATGTTGACCCTGTGTTAACCTATAAATGACAAATAAACCTAAACCAAACCAAACCCCTATGTTGCCACACCCTGACTGTGATTGCTTTTTGCAGTTTGAACAAGTTGATGCATCTAGTATTGGTGAGGCTGTAGTCTTATTTGTCACTATGTTGTTGCCATATTAAAATTATTATCTTTAAAAATTGGACCTTGAGGAATGGTGGCTACAAATACTGTATGAATGAATGAAGTTTTTATTTTTTATTATTTTATTAAATAAGACTCATAATATTAAATGTGTATTTTTTATTTTAGGATTATTTAGCTTTTAAGTGAATGAACTCTGTGACAAAGACTATAATTACATTAAAGACCTCATAAGGGAAAACTAACATTACATTTAATTGTGAGTATTTAAACAAAAGGTTTGCAGAATGTTGAGAGAAACACAATGCAGGCACAGGACAGTAAGTCTTGACAAGCATGTGATTAGCTCAGTGACATACTTTTAGCAGATGGATCAGTGGGGGATGGGTGGAGAACCTGCAGTGGCTGAACTGTGAATGAGGATAAGATTTAAAGGCTAACAAGAGTGGTGAAAGTGTTAGAAGACATTGTGGGCCAAGTTTCAGACCACTTTAGAAAAGGAGTCAGTTAGATCTGTTCTTCTTTTGAACTATCAGCTAAACAAATTGACAGGGATAAAAATGTGTTTGAACATGGTGTTTAATTCTGAGCCCAGTTGTTCAAAAGTAATCTGATCAAATTTTGCATATTGAATTGGATCAAATCTTGAAAATGAGCTGTTCAAAACTAAAACCAGATTCTGTTATTCAATCAGATCATGTAATCCAATCTTTGCTTTAATCTGAACCAAACCCTCAGTTTTCATTGTTCAAAACCTTTTAATTGGACTGGGATGACAAAAAATCAGGATTGTTATGTGTCCAGCTGTAGCATCGAAACTGGTCAAATAAATAACATTTATATCATGTGTAGTATATTATATATATATATATATTGTGGAAGATGACAAAGACACAGACAGACGGACACATTCAAGTCACCCAACACACGTTTATTTACACTACTCATATTTACAATTGTGCACAACAGCCCCAAAGTCCAGGTCAACCATCAAATGCCTCACTCTCTTCAGGCCTCCACTTTGCCTCTCTTCCAAGACCTTGTCTTCTCGTCCTCCTGACTCCAGCCCCTGAATGGAGGCAGGCGGCCCCTTTTATAGTCACCCGGATGTGCTCCAGGTGCCTCCCGACAATCTTCCGCTGGCACTCCCCAGTGTGGCGGAAGTGCTGGCTGTGCACCCGGAAACACTCTGGGTGACCCCAATCCTCTTCCTCCCAGCACTTCCGGGTGCGGCGGAAGTGCTGAGGTCCAGGGCTCCCAAGGCATTGGGGCACCCCCTGGCGGTGACCACGGGCCCCTACAGGGTTGAGCTTCAAAGCTCTGTACCCGTGGTCCCCATAGCCACCAGGGCAGTTGCCCCCACGTGGTCTGGGGGAGGCGTAAGCCCTCCTTTGGTCCTCTGAGGCATCCCGGCCACCCCCCCAGTCACCTATGACAACATATGTATATATGTGGTAAAGTTAGGTCACTGGCTGTTTGGCATTTTAAGTAAATAACTGCCACACTCATATCTGGGTAGGAGGGGGCATGGTAGTGTGGTGAGAAGCATTCCCGGACGCGATGTAGGAGCAGGCGGCCCTACACTAAGTGCATAGGTGTGGGATCGTACATGACCCTAATTGTTTCCAGCAGCTGTTAATCATCACAGCTGTGCCGTCTCCATTTTAAAATGGAGCACAAGGAGGAGAATCAGTATTGAGAAAGAAAAGTAAAAAAGACAAGAAAAGAGAACGGAGGTTGAAAGACGGGAGAAAAATCAAGCAGGAGTAAGAGAGAGAGGAAACAAGCCGGTGAACACAGTGTAAGCAGGTGGACTGGGCTAAAGCCCTAGGAGGAGTGAGTAGCCATCTATCAGGAGGGGGCTGTGGGTCACTCCTGTTGAGTGTTTTCAGAGCGGGAGTGACTATAATGCTCAGGGATACTTTCGTTGGGTGGATCCTGGATTGGCAGCAGTGGAAGTACAGAGCGCCTGCACCGGGTGAAGCCTAGATTGGCAGCAGTTTGGACAGAGAACAGGTCAATGATTGCCAGTGGATGCAATGGGATTGGCAACAGGGGACACAGGCCAGAAGAGATGGTTATCTGCACCTGCTGGTCAACGTCTCTCCGGGCTTCCAGGTCCAAGTAGGATAAACTGGAGGGCACCAGGGCTTGCAGAGTTTTAATGAGTTTCCTTCACTGCATTGTTTTAACCTTGTTTTTAACAGATTTTTCTATTTATTGATTTTAACCTCCACAAGAACACTTTTTTACGGATTATTTATTTATTGATAGTTTGGAGCACTGCACCTTTGGAACACTTTGAGTTGTTTTTAATAAAAGCAAATGAGCATTTTGTACCTTCCCCTTGCTTCATGTGGTGTCCTTATTTGTACAGTTTATCCCAGTCATGACTATCGATGGTGTCGGGTTCAAGAGGCTCCCCAAATGAGAAGAGAAAGCATGAAGCCAGACCCGCAGCATCACAATATATTAGTTGTATAAAACGGCACCAATATCTATCAAAAATTTGAAGGGTGCAAGTCCCGCCCCCCCTTGCATTTCAGTACCTGCATGATGTAGTCCAGTAAGCGGAAGTTCCACCCTCTAGTCTGTACCTGCTGTGTGTGGTTTGATAGGCATCAAGCATTTTGGCTGTCATCTGAATGGAAGTGGTCAGTCATCTTGGCCATAGTCCTAGAGGAGTGGCCATCTTAGTTGTGGTCCAAAAAGGGACGGGCAGCTTTGGAAGCTGAGGATGACCTTGGGCCTGTAAGGAAGCAAGGTAAGTAAGCTATGGGGTGGAGCAGGGTATCCTAGTCCTAGGTGAGTACAGCATGTGCATGCACAGACAGTACAGAGAGCATGTGTGACAGACCCAGAGAAAGGATGTACAAGAAGACTTTAAAGAGAATCTATTGCACTCCCAAGGAGCCTGGCAGTGCAGCTCACACAAACCATGTGCAATCCTTTATCTCACCCACCTATCCAAACTAGCGGCACGGTGGCACAGTGGTAGCGCTGCTGCCTCGCAGTAAGGAGACCTGGGTTCACTTCCCAGGTCCACCCTGCATGGAGTTTGCATGTTCTCCCTGCGTCTGCGTAGGTTTCCTCCGGGTGCTCCGATTTCCTCCCACAGTCCAAACACATGCAGGTTAGGTGCATTGGTGATCCTAAATTGTCCCTAGTGTGTGCTTGGTGTGGGTACGTGTGTGTTTGTCCTGCAGTGGGCTGGCACCCTTCCTGGGATTTGTTCCTGCCTTGCGCCCTGTGTTGGCTGGGATTGGCTCCAGCAGACCCCCATGACCCTATGTTAGGATATAGCGGGTTGGATAATGACTGACTGACTGACCTATCCAAACTATCCCAGTTATAAAATGATTCATAAAAGAATTTAAAAAAATACCAAGTTGCACTGTGTGTGCTATGCATCAAAATTTTTAAAACATGAATAAATCAGAAGTAAAAAACTGCAGCAAAATATCCACACAAGCTTATTTGTGTATAGATGGGTAAGCCATTTAAAAAACAAACCAAGAATTGTTTTAAAACTGAGAACAAAAAAGAAAACAAAACTGCAGACAAGGTCCAGCCCCAGCAGTAAGCCTGTAATAAACCAAATAAAGTGTTTATGATAGCACATGCTTTATATAATTGTATTTCACTAAATTATGCAAACCTTTTGGGTTGACATTTGTCTACTGGATGGTCATCTTCTACAATGAAGGCAGCTGTCTCTTCTGCAGCGATGTGTTTTGTTGTTGAAATCCATGTTTTGCTTCTTTCCAGTAAAAAGAAAGGAGATAGGAGAGTGTCTCCATGTAGAGTTGCTGTTGTACACCTTAGCAGTGTCAGACTAAGACCCAGGGGACAGAGAATGGAAAGGCAGAGAGACAGCAGTGAGGTAAAGGAGCAAGCAAGAGTGGGTGACAGATGAGAGAGAAGGTTAGTAAAAGTGTACAGATGCCGCACTGTGGCGCTGGCGTTTCAGCCGACAGAGACAGAAGGACAGAGAGAGAGAGAGTCACGGGGTACCAGAAATGTAAGGGGGTTGGGACCTACACCTGTCAGATTTTTGATCGATATCGGTGTTGTTTTATACTACTTATATTTATGTATTTATTTATATTTTGTACCTGATATGTTCAAAATGTTGTCACCATTACAGTGACAAAGAAGGTAAAGTAGAAATTATGCTATTTCACTTTTCAGTACAGTAAGGTAAAAAAGGATTTTGTCCTCCTAAAATAATCTTCCAAATAGCTGTCAAAATCAAACAAAAATTATTCAATTTAAACTTTCATTTGACACTTTTTATTAATTATTTTTTAATTATATTTATTTTGAAGAAAACAACAAAAAGAAGTTGATCAAGTGACATAGAGTGTCGGAGAAACTCAAAAGCTCAAGTCGCACAGTGCCTGAAATAAAAAAGAAGTTGTCAGATATCAAAGTCGCCATGAAAAGGTGAGTTGTAGCCCATTCTCTAAGCGTCATATGGAAACTTCCCATATTAGGGTACAGAGAAAAGAAAAAAAAAAGCTTAAAATGTCAACTTTAATCTTGAAATTTCCACTTTAATCATGTAGCTTATTTTGTCATTAAAGTAGAACATCATAATATTCATCTTAAAATCATTTAATTTATTAGTTTCTCAAATCCCATCGTAACTAAAGTAGCCTGTTAAATGCTTTGTTTTGTCTGTGTTCTTCTATGTGTTCTATGTGTGTGAATCACTATGTGCTTCTTAAATGGGCATTTCTCTTCCTCCGACAGGACACAGAATACATTAAATCTGTGATATTACAGCTCTCTGAACAATTTAAATACTAAGATGTATACTTGATATAATTTTCGTGATGATAGGAATTAAAGTATTTATTAAACATGGGAACAAGGTAGCACAGTGATAGTAACGAACTGGTGCCCCATCCAGAGATTGTTCCTGCCTCCCGCAAGATGCTTGCTGCGCCGTGCGCGACCTTCGATGAAATAATTTTATTGCAGCAGTACTGTCTCTTTCAAACGTACTGTCCTTCCTTTTCTTTCTCCAAGTAACCAATCGCCACACAATCAGCTCTGTAATAGATGTTAAGCATCTGTAAGCTTAGAACGCAGATTCTTCAAAACTTTTAAGGAACACTGAAAATATCTTCATAGTACATGTTTAATTATTCTATTCATCTATCCATCCAGTGCCACACCAGCCCCAGCAAGAATACAGCGCAAGGCAGGAACAATCCCTGAACGGGGTGCCAGCTCATCACTAGTGCTGCGACACTGTGTCCTCACATGTTTAATTATTAAAATATAGAATATTTAAATGATGTTAACATTTTATCTGTATAATGTAATAAAAATATTTTGCTGCATTTCATCTTAAAAATGATATTGTCATTATATGTAAATACGCGCTTTATAAAGTGGTTCAAGTTGTGCAATATTCTAATTGTATCGCAAGTTTACAGTGAGGTAATTGTACATAAGTACAAACAGTTCTACCAGGAGCACTTGATGGACTGATTGAGTGCATTTATAGTTCTTGGGATGAAACTGTTTCTGAACCGCAAGGTCTGTACAGGAAAGGCTCTGAAGCGTTTGAAATATGAAGCAGTTCAAATAGACTGTACGCATGGCTGAGGCAGTGTGTGCTTGATGCTGTATACCGATAATTCTCTTTCCGATCAGCTGCTGTAGAGCTGTGATTCCACACTCAGATACAGTGATATAAATACTCAGAGTGGTTCAGTGAGAGTAATATGGAAAAAGATGATCCGCTGTGGTAACCTCTTACGGGAGCAGCTGAAAGAAGAAGAAGGTGCAGTGAGAGTAACAACGCTAAAGTAGCTATGGTATTTGGAATAGTTTGGTCATTCCGTGGACCATTATATTGTTACAGGTTAATTACAATCAGAAGCCTTAAACTAATAAACAATATGCGGTTAATTTCAGTGTATTTGATAAAGCGTCTCAGAGATGTTGATCTAAAAAAAGAAAGGGAAACCACACAGGAACAGTAGCACTGCTTTGACGCTGGGTGCCACCAGTTTGCAAAACCGAGTGGAGAACTTGCATATGCCACGGATTTAGCTAAACCTAGGTCATTTCATGATACAGTTTGTGATCATGAGATCAGCATCATCCACAAGTGGTATGTTTACAGTGTGCCTCGCCTTTCTGTTGATGTACTGTCACTTTCTCTCATGGTGTGCTTGTATATAGACATGAGTGCAGTTGATAACCCCAATAGTATTGGTCAAGTTCCCCAAAAGTAAGAACATGAGCTTGGTCTGGGAAATCTGGTCATCACTTGGAAATGAAATACCCAGGCTGGCCAGACTGATTGACACAGCTTTCACCACATCACTCACAGTTGATTTGTCCACTCCTGTACTGTCACTAATAACTTTGAAAGACCCAGATGTATAGAAGCTCAGTGCAATGAGGACCTGTTCTTTCACAGACTGTGAATTCCTTTGGTTCTGCATTGAAGTTTTTATTTATTATTTCATGGATCAGATGAGGTCTGACTGTTTAAAAGATATTTGACAATAGGAAGGGGTGTTTATAGTGTTTTCTGTGCTGTTTTTTGATTCTTCAAATAAACACATTTTGAGAGACCCCATTCTGGTTACTCTACCTATTTTTTACATACCTAATAACCTTCAGTGTGATATGCTGTCCAATTTAGAGTACTGGTAATTCGGATTTGGAAATCTTGAAAAGTTTGTATCTGGATCACAATGAATCATTCCAAGTTTGCTTTCAAAAAACGTGACAAAAGTAAGATGGATTATGTAATATTAGATGCCAAATTAAGGGATTTCAAATATAAAATATAAATATAAAGCAAACATTATGAAAACATTTTATCTATTGGAATGTTTATGCTTAAGATAACCAGTTTAAGTGGCGATGTTTAAGATAAATTAACCAGTATGTGAATGCTTTGGGGATTTTGTTGTTTATCTTTATCTCATGATTACTTTAAAATAAATTCAGGTTGACAGAAGAGCAAGTCAAAGGAGAAATTCTTTGTCGTTTGATTTTTACTAATGTCACTTACTGAAAATAGTCATCAAGTCATATAAATAAAACCGTATGAAATAAAACACAGCTTTTGAGAGAGACAGATGCTGTACAGCTATTGAGAGGGGTAGTGTGGTAGAAATTTAACATCTTATTCAAGAAAGAAACATCCTCTAACAGGACAAATCAGTTATCAGGCAGGAGAAAACCTGTTCATGGCATCTTTTAAATACTCCTCGGCAAAATGCCTTAGAGGGAGCATTCTTCAAAAGCAGTCTGTTACAGCATGGTCAGAATGGTCAGAAAAACAAAGAATAGAGGTTCATTTTATATACTATTGAATTTACATACAGTGTCAATCAATGTATACATTTACTTGGTTGGTTGTTGGTTTACACCCCAAAAAACCTACGTAAAATAAAAGTCTATTATATTCTGGTTCTTCTTATACCTTTGAGTTGAGCCACCATCCTTGAAATTTCTGTGCATATAACAACGGTCCATTCTTGTTGTTTACAGGACAACTGCTGATTTCTTAGTCATCTCTTAGTCACTATCTTTCAGTTCATTTTGGTGTTCACTTGACCTTTATCTGGTTTCCTAGTACGCCTGCAAAGGGTTCTGACATTTATAAACGCTTTATACTATTTCTTTAAGATGAAAGCTATGTTACCATAAAATTATTCTTCCACAGTAGATGTGTGGACGATATAATGGAGGGATGACACACAGCTTTTAATATGAGAATGCAGTGTTGGTATGAGAAATGTAGCGTTGGTATGAGAGAAGAGGCTGGCTGTTCTGAAGACATACTGAAACATCATGTTGTTCACAAATATAAGTACAGTGCCACTTACAAAATGAAAATGCACTTTAACAAAGGAGAGGATGGCTACAGCATGAAGGTGCAGGGGTTGAATTATGACTTGTTAAGTTTGACATGATTGTATGGAATGTTGTTTTCTTTAAATAATAATAAAATTAAGTTAAAAAAGAAGTTGCGTACTTTTAAGATATGTTGGATCAGCTGGATTAAGAAGAATGGACTCTAAATTACACAGGCATCTCTTTCTTCTAGTTATATGGAAATGAAACTTGCTTTTATGGACATTGATTTAAATCGTTTAGGTTGTATGTTCTCATCTAAATTTGACTTCTAGTATTTAATGCCTGATTTCACTGCAAATAAACATGCATAATAATTACATTAATGTTTGAATATTATCACTGAAACTTGCCTTGTTTATTGATATCTTTTTCCCCAACGTGCTTGTTTGAGTATCTCTTTATTTCTTTACCTTTTTCAAAAGTAGCAAATTCCCTCATTGGAGTATATCTTCCATTATGCACAGGTGTGAACTGTGCTCATTCTGCTAGCTTAATGTAGCCCTTCCAGGGGAAGTTACCTTGACCAAGGGACAGGTATCTGGCCTTTGCTGAAGTAGCAAGCCTGTACCATTTTTCCCTCTTTGGTTTGTGAAGACCTTTCAAAGGTGACAATCTGGGAAATCACACCAGGAATTCAGCTCTTTGACTTTTCTAAGACGTTCTGAATTTTTTTTTTGCTGAGGGGCAAGCTGTGCTTGTTCTGCTAGCTTAGTGTAGCACTTTCAGGGGAAGTCACCCAAGGGCAGTGATTGGTTCTTAATCTTTGTTGAGGTATTCTTGCTTTGCATTTGATATGTAATCATGCATGGGCATGCACGGGCAGTGTTATGCCCTTGGTCACTGTGGTGTTTGTGACATGAGTGATGAGTGGTTACTACAGTAGGGTGTACTTGCAAATCAAACTAATGATTTTGTCATTTTCCAGTATTAACTTGTCTACCAATATAAAAAGAACCTTATAGGTTAAAGTGCCTTTCATGAACACTTTTACATGACAAAACAGTAGCACCTGCTGAAAGGTAGAATTACCTTTTTCTGATTTAAACTAATCACAAAAACTTAAACAATTTAATTTCTAGGGCATTCCCCATAGGTGATGCGCAGTGCCCTCACCTGACCCCTGTGGGTCTTAAGAGAGGGATACCAGGTCAAGGGTGGGCTCAGCTAAAGATGTTAGTCCAGAAGAAGCAGAAGAAGAAGAAGAAGAAGACAGGGGAGGGTACTGAAAAGGGTAAGTTAAAGGTAAGAGTGGGGGTACTTAATGTTGGGACAGTGACTAAGAAAGGAAGAGAGTTGGTAGATTTGATGGAAAGGAGGGAAGTGGGAGTGTTGTGTGTACAGGAAACAAGGAGGAAGGGGAATAAGGCAAGATAATTTGGAGAAGGCTTCAAGTTGTTGTATAGTGGAGTGAATGAGAGAAGGAGAAATGGTGTAGGTATAGAAGTATCTAAAGAACTAAATGATAGTCTTGTCAGTATGGAGTGATACTGATGAATGTCAATCTGGACCTTGGTGAGACAATAGTTAATGGCAAAGAAGAAATGGTACCAATCAGGGAAGGAGAATGAAAGAGAAATGTACTGTATATGCAGTACGTTCAGAGGAATTTAGATGAATGGAAAAGGGCTTTGGAATATAGAGGGTTGAAGATAAATAGTAGGAAGACAGAATATATGAGGTTTAACACTCGAATCCCTGAAGCCTACAAAAAAAGTTAATGCCTGGCCACCTTAAATTTCTTTGCACCTCGTCATCAGCATTTTTGTTTTGCAAATATGTCAATCAGCACAGGCAGCAAGCAGCCTGCTATCCCATCAGCCACTGATGCAGCTGAAGTTCTCCTAGCTCAAGTCTGTTTATCTAGGTATGAGGTGCCTGGAGGTGCCAGAATTCACTTGAGCTCCATATGTGCAAAGCATACAATTATTCAACTTAAAATTATATATCGAGCACATCTGTCTCATTTAAAATTGTCAAAAATGTTTTCAGGATAAATAATATATCATTATTTGGAATACACATTTCATGTGTGTTCTGTGTCTACAATGATCCTTGTAAATGTAGGATGATAGGAAATGCAAGGCAAGAAATGCTGAACACAAAACTAAAAACTAAAACAGAAACTTTTTTCGTGTTATAATAATTGACAAAATGCTGATGTGAAGTGTATAATGTGTGAAGACTGAAGTCCAAATGTCAAATAAACACTTTCTCAAAAAGTATAACAAAACAAATGTGCCTTTATTCAAGAATATAACTGAAGAAAAAGAAATTATTCAATTTACATGTTGCTGTCAATATGTAAAAACCGAAGCCCAAATATCGGTTGCATGGCTGGTGTAGAGGTAAGAATGGCTGCTTGTAAATCAAGAGGTTGCGGGTTTGATCTCGGGCATTCTCCGCATTTACCATTATGAGTAGTGAGCCACTGTTATTATTACTAATATATAAAAAAACATATATTTCCTTTGAGTCTGTAACAGCCAGTGTAAAATTTGCTACTTGTAAAAAGATATCGCAGAAGGGATATAAGCAGACACACAAACCCTTGGTAACTTGTTGTTACTTGAATTTTTTGGATTCAGTTTTATTCTTGAATTATTTTATATTCCAGTAACCACTCGAATTATATCAAATCTGTCTTTGTTTCTGTTATGCATGCATACACACATCCATGCATGAAAACTCCATTATTTGAAAACACTATATGTCATTTGAACATGTTTTTTTTTTTTTTTTTCGATCTTGCCCAATCTACACGTTATGGTGCATGGTGCTGGGAATGCAGACAGACTTTTTCTTTTTGGGTGCATACATTGTCAGCATGACACTGCCAGATCTAAATAATAGTTTGGAGAATTGCATGCATACTGAAGTAACTTTAGCTGCAGGTGGAGGTTCCAGTTTATTTATTGTGCCAAGCAGAGTTGTGTTGCTGTGCAGCAGTCTATTAGTCAGTGAAAGCAATGTGAAGAAGTTGTCTGATGTTACAATTCTGCCTTTGTCCAGAAACAGCTTTATGACCACAGTCTCGGAATGTCTTTCTTCTGTGGGACAACTGGGATCTTTTCCTAAATAAGAAGTAGCATTTCACATGCACATTTAAATCTGTCGTTTTTCACAAGTTCTGCATGGGTGTCTTTGTTGTCAAAGTGCAAATGCCACATGACAGTCCGATAGTGGTCACGGTATGTTTGAACGCTGGTACAACAAATAGTTCTGTAACAGGCATAAACCACAGCAGCAGCTGTGGTCATCGCTGCTCTTGTGAAAAGATGGAGATCTTTATATTCCTTGCTTTGCACCCCAATAAGTACAAGTCATCGCCAATATACTAACAACCCAATAGTGCTTCACTCATTCAGAATATGGAACCAATGTAGGAAGTATTTCAAGATACTTCCACTGCATGAGAACCACCTTTTTCCACCCTCTGAAACGTACACAGTTTTTAATATCTGGAAAAATATTTAGGATTAATTCACTTAGAGATCTGTACATAGACAAAGTCTTTGCATCCTACGAACAATTACACTCCAAATTTAACTCCCCAGCAACACATTTCTTTCACTACCTTCAAATCAGACACTTTGTTAAACAAAACCATCCCAATTTCCCTCACCTCCCACCTACCTCTATTCCGGAAGAAATATTGATCAGTCTTGAGGACACAGACAGTGTTTCTGTAATATATAAAACCATTTTACAGTCCCTCCCTTTCAAAAATCCCAGAGTACAGTGGGAAAAGAATCTTTCACTCAACAGCTCAGAAAAGGAGTGGAAGGTAGCAATGAACTGAATTCACTTGAGCTCCATATGTGCAAAGCATACAATTATTCAACTTAAAATTATATATCGAGCACATCTGTCTTGTTTAAAATTGTCAAAAATGTTTTCAGGGCAAGATCTAACCTACGAACGTTGCAATCAAGTTCCAGCCTCATTGGGCCATATGTTTTGAGCGTGCATTAAATTAACATCATTTTGGACAAAAACTTTTAAATGCCTTTCAGACAGCCTTGAAGCTACAATCCCTCCTAATCCACTAACAGCTGTGTTTGGCGTACTTCCAGATGGACTTAAAGTGGAGAAGGACAAACAAAGTGTAATTGCCTTTACTTCACTATTGGCACGTAGACTTATCTCGCTTAAATGGAAGAATGCTAACTCACTTTTTTTAAGGCAGTGGATAACTGATGTTATATATTATCTAAAACTGGAAAAAATCAAATTCTCACTTAGAGGATCTGTACAAAACATTTTCAAAACTTGGCAGGATCTGATCAATAACATTTTAGAATAAGCATTTAAATTAAGGAAGTGGATTCTTTCCTCTCTTTTTTTAAAAGTTTATTTAAAAATAAATTTATTTTTATTAATAGTAAAAATATGTAAGTAGATAAATTATTAAAGTTTTCCTCTGCTGACCTAACTCTCTTTCTCCTGGGTGGGAGATGATTTGTTTCATAACCTAGTTTTGTTAAACTTGACTTGCATGTATGGAATGTTATTTAATTTTAATAAAATTAATAAAATGTTATTAAAAAAAAGAATGGAGATAAATGCTCTTAACTCAGACAGGGAGAGTAAAGTTCGTTGTACCACATGAACGTGACTGAGACAATAAAACTGAATAAAAAAAACACTAACTTTTACAAGTAGCAAAAATTTACAATGTGTGCAACAGAGTCAAATCAAAGTATGTTTTTATTATATAATAATAATAATAGTAGCAGCTCACTACTCAAAAAGGAAAATGCGGAGAAGACCTGGAATCAAACCCACAACCTCTTGGTTTACAAGCAGCTGTTCTTACCTCTACACCAGCCATGCAATTGATATTTGGGCTTCGGTTTTTACATATTGACAGCAACATGTAAATTGAATAATTACTTTTTTTTGGTTATATTTCTGAATAAAGGCGCACTTGTTTTATTATACCTTTTGTGAAAGTATTTGATATTTGAACTTCAGTCTTCACACATATACATTTTATGCCAACATTTTAACAATTTTTACTATAACATGAAAAAAGTTTCTGTTTTAGTTATGTGTTTTAACATTTCTTGCCTCGCATTTCCTGTCATCCTACATTTACACGGATCATTGTAGACACGGAACACACATGGATTTTATGTATTCCATATTAAGATATATTATTTACTCTATATAACTCCAGGCACCTCACACCCAGATAAACAGTCTTGAGCTGGGAGAAGTTTAACTTCGTCGGTAGGCGGTAGGATAGCAGGCTGTTTGCTGCCTGTGCTGATTGACAGATTTGCAAAACAAAGATGCTGATGAAGAGGTGGGAAGGAATTTTCGTAGACTTCAAGGATTCTAGTGTTAATGATGATCAGGAATCAGAAATTAGCATGTAGGCAGAGCTGTTGAAAAGAATGGATACATTTTAATGTCTAGGATCAGGGGTAGCCTGAGATGGAAAACTAGATGCAGATATAACTCATAGAGTGCAGTGTGGATGGAACAATTGGAAGAAGGTATCAGGAGTATTATGTGATTGATGAATTAGGTGAAGGTTAAAGGTAAGGTTTTTAAGACAGTTGTATGACCAGCAATGATGTATGGAACTGATACGTGGGCAGTGAAGGTAGTAGCACAGGAGAAGTTAGATGTGACAGTAATCAGAATGTTGATATGGATGTGTGGATTTATAAAAAAGGACAGATTAAGAAATGAGACAATCAGCGGGTACAACAAAAGTGGGACAGATATCCAAGGAAGTTTAGGAAAGTAGGTTGAAGTGGTATGAACATGTGAAGAGGAGAGACATTGAATATATGGGCAAAAGAGTGATAGGAATGGAAGTACAGGGGAACAGAAAGATAGATAGATAGATAGATAGATAGATAGATAGATAAATACTTTATTAATTCCAAGGGGAAATTCACATACTCCAGCAGCAGCATACTGATAAAACACAATAAATTAAAGAGTGATAAAAATACAGGTATAACAGACAATAACTTTGTATAATGTTAACGTTCCTCCCCCAAGTGGAATTGAAGAGTCGCATAGTGTGGGGGAAAGCGATAGAGGCCAAACCAGAGGTGGGTGTATAAAGTAAAAGATCTGAAGGAAAAGGGCTTGACTTGCAAGGAGGTGTAGGACCAAGCTGTTTGGAGAAGGTTAATCAAGCACATCGTCTCCACATAGAAGTTATAAAGATGAAGAGGAAAAAAAGAAGAAGAAACTGATTTAATGCCTGACAAGCAAGGTAGAGTTGTTTTCAACAAATTTAATTTTGTGTTTTTTCACCAGGTGCAAAGAATGTTAAAATTGATGCCAGGTTCCATACGTTTAATCAATGTGAATTGATAGTTACCTAGAATCCATCATTCCACCTGAAAAGATTTTATAAGCAGTGTAGGTATAGAATCCTATGAATGATCAAGGTGTAATAGCAAAATCTTCCTCCAGATGGTGTCCCCAGCAGATTATTATTTGAGCCAGAGTCAGTACACTAAAAGGTTTTGTATTTGTGGCTTTATTCGGTACGTTCTGAACAGTTATGAATATTTGCAAGGTTCCAAAATATTTTTGACAGACATCATTTAAGCAAGACATTTGAAGTTATCTTAAAGCTTGTGTCACATGTAAATAGGTGAACTGCTTAAATAATTGTTAAATTGGTCTTCTTCGACTGTTGCCACCACCATACAGACTGCAGGAATACCTGTCTATTGACTTTATTACAGATTAAACCCTTCTGAAAGCTATAATACCATCCTATTTGTTGGATCAAGGCTCCCAAAAAGCCACCCATTTTGGTTCTACTTAAGAAATAACCTTTTTCTGGTGAACTGGTTATAATATTCATATCTGATTACACGGTTTCCTAAAATCTATAGTAGCCGGTCTTGATTATTTTCCTATTTGTTTCTGTTTCAAGTTAAGCATCAAACTTAACATTCTGTTTGCATAGAAAAATCTAGAACCACAGAGATTTAACCTTTTGATGGTATTCTTAGTTTAAACCTCCTTGCCAATATGTTTTGAATCTAATATCTTGTTTCTTTTGAAAAGCAATTAAAAGAGTGTTGGCCAAAGTATGGGAGAATTTGATTAAAAGCAGCACCTCCTTCAAAACATTGTTGATCAACAATTTTTCCAAAAATATGGGGCTGTTTGGAATGTGTGATTGTCCATAAGAGACTGGAAATTAGCCAGTAGGTGCATTGTCCTTCAACCACAGTGGATCATTACCTATAACCTGACACTGCCAACTCATTTAAAAAATACAGACATCCTGTCATATTTCTAGTCCTTATTCTTGTTTTACTACTTCTCCTTCTATAATCATTGATGGATATCCAGAGAATGAAATTCAGAAGACTGATTCATGTTGTCTTAGATCTTGTGTGCTGTACTTGGTTATTTAGTGGGATCATGGATCTACAATGCTCTTGGGTTTCAGCCAAGAATGTACATGTCACCAGGTTCATTTGAGACACCAAACAAGACTGATGCATTTGATGCCTGCACTTTAGGAGAAGGACTCTGGATGGACTAAACAGGTAATGCTCTGTTCTTTTTTATTATTTGTGTATTATTTTTACTGTTATTTGGGTGATTTCACATCATTACCATCTTGTGTTTCTAGTTTTAATGAGCACTGACATTGTGTGCCTGTGGTCACTATGATACAGTACAGTTTATTTTTGTATAGCCCAAAATCACACAGGAAGTGCTGCAATGGGCTTTAACAGGCCCTGCCTCTTGACAGCCCCCCAGCCTTGACTCTCTAAGAAGACAAGGAAAAACTTCCAAAAAAAACCTTGTAGGGAAAAAATGGAAGAAACCTTGGGAAAGGCAGTTCAAAGAGAGACCCCTTTCCAGGTAGGTTGGGCATGCAGTGGGTGTCAAAAGAAGGGGGTCAATACAATACAATGCAGTACACAGAACAGAACAATTCCTCAATATAGTAAGAAATAAAAAATATAAATTTTAGAAGTACAGAGCAGAATTTAACAGTAGATGATATATTCCATAATAAGATTTGGATTTGTGTAGAGTCCTGGAGACCTCATCCTTCAAGCTGCCTCCCCCATTTGGCCATTCCACGGCTGAAACAGTGCTGCGCCAGCCAATCCGATGAAAGGACCCCTCTTTTCCACGATTCCTGTGATCCTCCATCTGGGATGACTTTCCCTTAGGCAGGCAAAACAACTTGGCAGGTGGGCCGTGGCACCAAGTGCCACATTTGAGTACCAAGAAGAAAAACAGAATAAGTGAGGGTTAGTATACAATTATAACTGTCATGTTACTTATGTTTAAGTGCTAATGACTAACAACAGAGATGCAGCCTGTACAGTTAATCAGCAGCTCTAATCAGGATATGCTAAACTGAAGTAGTGAGTCTTCAGCCGGGATTTAAAAGCTGAGACCGAAGGGGCATCTCTTATAGTAGCAGGCAGACCATTCCACAGTTTAGGGGCCCTGTAACTACAGTATGTTGTTGTCAGGCACTTAGCTCATGTGCCATGCAACCTATTACATCATTCAAGGTTCCAGGGTGCTTTATTTAGTCATGTTTACATAAAAAAACAGAAATTTGCCTTCTCAGTTGCATCTAATAACAAGACAGAAGGTTTTGAAACAAAACAAATAGAGAAAATTGTTACAAGATACATATCAAACCTTAATAATTTTCACAATATTCCTTATTAAAAAGTCATATGGCACTAGGAAGAAAATAATTTCTGGAGCGATTTGTTTGGGTTTTCAAAGTGACTATCCTTCAAAATTTACTGAAGTTCTACGAGGTGATTTCCAGTTTCTTTAGCATTTTCCTCTGACACATACTTGCCAGATCAGCCCCAATAACTTTAGCTGCATGATTAGTAATCTGCTGGAGCTTTTTACAGTTTTGGTTTGTTAGACCACTAAACCAGACATTGAAATTGAAAGTGCTAACAGACTGGATCATACTGCAATAAAATGACAACATGAGCTCTTTGTCTACTTTAAATAGTTTTAGTTTATGGAGGAGAAACAAAATGCTGATTGCATTTAGAGAATATTTTTTTGTATTTGCATTCCAGATAAGATTGTTAAGTTAATTCCTAAATATTTATATTCTTTCACTATTTCTACCTCCTCCCCCAAAACAACAATGGGTGAACATACAGATTTCTGTCTCTTAGAATCAAATATAATTTCTTTTGTCATTTTTACATTCAGAGTGAGAAAGTTTTTATTGCAAAACTTTACCATAGTGTCCACTTGATTTAGATAGAGGCTTTTATCCTCCCCAGGTATGAGTCCTTTGAGCATGACATCTGCATACTTGATAATGGAGCAGTGGTCATTGTTCTATCTCAGGTCATTTATGTACAGAGTAAATAGTAATGGTGATAAGATACACCCCTGCAGACATCCTGTGTTTGAATGAATGACTTTTGAAAAAGCTTCCTGCACCTTGACTGTCTATGAACAATTTAATAGAAAGTCCTGAATCCATAATGTGATAAATGGGTTTACATTCATACTATTCAGTTTTCCAATTAGTATGTGAAGCTGTATGGTATTGAATGCTGAAGCAAATGAAAAACTGGAAAAAGCTGCTTGAAGCAAGACTTTAAGAGCCGACCTGATATGCCATCTGGCCCCACTGCCCTGTTTGTTTTAGCCTGCTGCAAGCCTTTCTTCATTTTAGATAAACTGAACCCTATCAATGCACAATTCCTGGTGTTTTTATAAAGAATCTCATTTATGTCTGCATTTTGGGTACTGAAATCGCTTGTTTCAAATCTGACAAAAATGTTCATCAGCTAAAAGCTTCTGGTCTTTGTCAACTGGAAATGTTAACACTCTTCTTTGAACCCACTCCTGTGATTGTTTGTAGGCCTTTCCAAACCTGCTTTGGATTGTTATCATTAAATTGCCTCTTGATTTTTTCCCTGTACATCTTTTAATTTTGTTTAATTAACCTGTTTTTCTTCTATCTTATATTCTTGATGAGCATGTTGTTTTTCCAATAGTAATGCTTTAACCTCTTTAGTGATCCATGGCTTACCTTTGGGGTACACCTTGACAGTTTTTTCCTTAATGATAATAGTTTCACAAAGTTTCATATATTCACTTACAGTGAAAGTGGCCTCATTCAGTGACTGTGAGAATGTCAGCATATCACAGTCAGTACAGTAGAAGCATTCCTGCAGTTCCTCTATACTGTTCTTACACCAGTTATGTGTTTTTTGTATAGCTGTTTTTTCTTGTCTCAGTTTCTGTTTGTACTCCAGTAGTAGGTGAACAACAATGTGGTCAGACACACCCAGGGCTGCTCTATGATGCCATATGTAGGCGCCAGGGACGTTTCCACTTGTCTAGTGTTTTGTCCCCTCTAGTACTAATATTCATATACTAATGGTAATGTGGTAATACTGATTCCACATTGCATAAATTAAAATCATCCATCACAAGTTTGAAAGAGCCAAGTGATTTGATTTCTAGTTTATGAACAGCATGTGACAGCATGTAAACTACTGTCACAAATAATTGATTGAACTCTCATGGTAGATAGTATGGGCAAAGTCCAATGGTGAGTAGTTCAATACTTTGCGTGCAGATGCACTCTTTTACAGTGATATTCTTGCACCACCGTTTGTTAATGTAAAGGCAGACCCCATTGCCTGTCTGTTTAGCTGGGTTTCTTTCTTGCCATACATAATGAAATACAATACAATTTATTTTTGTATAGCTCAAAATCACACAAGAAGTGCCGCAATGGGCTTTAACAGGCCCTGCCTCTTAACAGCCTCCCAGCCTTGACTCCCTGTGAAGACAAGGAAAAACTCCAGAAAAACCCTTGTGGGGAAAAAATGGAAGAAACCTTGGGAAAGGCAGTTCAAAAAGAGACCCCTTTCCAACTAGGTTTGGCGTGCAGTGGGTGTCAAAAAGAAGCAGGTCAATACAATACAATACACAGAACAAATCCTCAATACAGTATAAAAAATAAAAAATTTACAAGTATGGAGCAGAATTTAACAGTAGATGATATCACATAATATGATTTGGATTTGATTAGAGTCCTGGAGACCTCAGCCATCAAGCTGCTTCCCCCATTTGGCCATTCCACAGCTGAAACAGCGCTGGGACTGCCAATCCGATAAAAGGACCCCTCTACCCCACGATTCCTGCGATCCTCCATCAGGGATGACTTTTTGGCAGGTGGACCATGGCACCAAGTGCCACATTTGAGTACACTTCAACAGCTGTGTCATCTGAGTCAGTATTCTTGAACCAGGTCTCAGTAAAGCACATCAGACCGCTTTCTCTGTTCGTGGAGGTATCACGCAAATGTGCATTGCTCATGATGATAGTTGGCAAAGGTTTCTTAAATGTTCTTTGTCTCAGACGTACTCGAAGTCCACCTCACTTTCCGGATTTCAAAGCTTTTAATTCGTCCAGTATATTAATAATACATATAAAGTAACTGGTAGCTGGTCTCAGTGGTAGCAGCGCATCTCAGCTGAACAGTGCTGGCCACATACCTGGGGTTTCCTGCACAGGTAGAGCATAAGTATCCTGTTGGATTACAAAGATGATAACGATCAAAAGTAAAAAGCTTTCACAAATGTTATAAAGCATTTTATAGAAATAAATACTTACAAACTATTAAAAGAAAACAAAATAAACAATTTTACACAATTTAAGAACAAAAAATAGGCACAGAACACTGAGAGATGCACTGAGAGGTCTGCTACGGTGCAGCGACCACACAGATATCACCCATATTTTATAATATGTTTGAATAACTAAAGTGGTGTGTTAACTTTGTTGGAAAATGAAAGAAAGACCTCACAAAGATGCATTGTTTTTGAGCAAATATTAAGTTTAGCAATTACTGGTAGTGATTATTTCAATTTTTAATTTGAATTTTGAACCGCCTTGAATTTAATGATTGACATATTGACCTCTCATGTTTTGACAAAGGCAATGTCTGACCTGTCTTGTGTAACATCCCAAAAAATTCTCTTCCACGTGGTTAAATAATTTAGCCTTTTTGGAATTTTATGGAAAAATCTAGAAGAGCACAACAATCTTTGCTAATAGTTTGTAAAAGAACAGATTATAAAAAAATACTTGGGTAATCTCAATTGAGAACAAAGTATTTGAATTTGAATTTATATTAGAATATTCATCCATCCATCCATCCTCTTCCGCTTACCCGAGATTGGGTCATGGAGGAAGCAGCTTGAGCAGAGATGCCCAGAATTCCCTCTCCTTGGTCACTTCTACTAGCTCCTCTGGGGGAATCTCGAGTCGTTCCTAGGCCAGCCGAGAGACATAGTCCCTCCAGCGTGTCCTGGGTCTTTCTGTGCCCAGAACACCTCACAAGATAGGCGTCCAGGAGACATCCTGATCAGATGCCCGAGCCACCTCATCTGACTCCTCTCGATGCGGAGGAGCAGTGGCTCTACTCTGAGCTCCTCACGGATGACTGAGCTTCTCACCCTATCTTTAAGGGAAAGCCCAGACACTCTGAGGAGGAAACTCAGAGGAGTGTGATTCCTCTGTAATTGGAAGCCCCCTCCGCTCCCCTTTCTTAAAGAGGGGGACCACCACCCCGGTCAGCCAATCCAGAGGCACCATCTCCGATGTCCATGCAATGTTGCAGAGGCGTGTCAACCAAGACAGTCCTACAACATCCAGAGCCTTGAGGAACTCCGGACGTATCTCATCCACCCATGGGGCCTGCCACCAAGGAGTTTTTTGACCACCTCGGTGACCTCAGTCCAAGAGATGGGAGTGACCTCCTCCGAGTCCCCAGGCTCTGCTTCCTCATTGGAAGGCATGTTAGTGGGATTGAGGAGGTCTTCGAAGTACTCCCCCACCGACCCACAATGTCCCAAGTCAAGGTCAGCAGCGTACCATCCCCACCATAAACTGTGTTGACACTGCACTGCTTTCCCCTCCTGAGACGCCGGATGGTGGACCAGAATCTCCTCGAAACTATCCGGAAGTCGTTGTCCATGGCCTCCCTAAACTCCTCCCATGCCCACGTTTTTGCCTCAGCAACCACTGAAGCTGCATTGTGCTTGGCCTGCCAGTACCTATTAGCAGCCTTCGGAGTCCCACAGGACAAAAGGGTCCCGTAGGACTCCTTCTTCAACTTGACGACATCCCTCACCACCGGTGTCCACCAACGGGTTCGGGGATTGCCGCCACAACGGGCACTGACCACCTTATGGTCACAGCTCCAGTAAGCCTCCTCAACAATAGAGGTACGGAACATGGCTCATTCGGACTCAATGTCCCCCACCTCCCTCGGGACGTGGTCAAAGTTCTGCCGGAGGTGGGAGTTGAAGCTACTTCTGACAGGGGACTCTGCCAGACGTTCCCAGCAGACCCTCACAATACGTTTGGGCCTACCAGGCCTGACCGGCATCCTCCCCCAACATCGAAGCCAACTCACCACCAGGTGGTGATCAGTTGACAGCTCTGCCCCTCTCTTCGCCTGAGTGTCCAAAACATGTGGCCGCAAGTCCAATGACATGACCATGAAGTTGATCATTGAACTGAGGCCTAGGGTGTCCTGGTGCCAGGTGCACATATGGACACCGCTATGCCTGAACATGGTGTTCGTTATGGAGAATCCGTGATGAGCACAGAACTCCAATAACAAAACACCACTCGGGTTCAGATTGGGGGGGCCATTCCTCCCAATCACGCCCTTCCAGGTCTCACTGTCATTGCCCACGCGAGCACTAAAGTCTCCCAGCAGAACAAGGGGAACAACTCCAAAAAAGGGTGGTATTCCAGACTGCTGTTCGGCGCATACGCGCAAACAACAGTTAGGACCAATCCTCTCACCCGAAAGCGGAGGGAGGCTACTCTCCCATCTACTAGAGTGAACATCAATGAACAGGCTCCAAGTCGGGGGGCAATAAGTATACCCACACCCGCTCGGCGCCTCTCAACAAGGGGCAACTCCAGAGTGGTACAGAGTCCAGCCCCTCCCAATGAGATTGGTTCCAGAGTCCACGCTGTGCGTTGAGGTGAGCCTGACTACAGTGATCCCTCGCTATATCGCGTTTCGCCTTTCGCGGCTTCACTCCATCGCGGATTTTATATGTAAGCATATTTAAATATATATCGCGGATTTTTCGCTGCTTCGCGGGTTTCTGCGGACAATGGGTCTTTTAATTTCTGGTACATGCTTCCTCAGTTGGTTTGCCCAGTTGATTTCATACAAGGGACGCTATTGGCAGATGGCTGAGAAGCTACCCAACTTACTTTCTCTCTCTCTCTCTCTCTCTTGCGCTGACGTAGGGGGGTGTGAGCAGGGGGGCTGTGTGCAGCTGCTTCCTGAAGGACATGCTGCACGGAGCTTCGCATACTTAAAAGCTCAAAGGGCACGTATTGATTTTTGACTTTGTTTTTCTGTGGCTCTCTCTCCCTCTCTCTCTCTGCTCCTGACGGAGGGGGTGTGAGCTGCCGCCTTCAACAGCTTTGTACCGGCGGTGCTTCGCATACTTAAAAGCCAAAAAGCCCTAGTGATTTTTTTTTTGACTGCTTGCTTTGCACTCCTTTGAAAAGGAAGATATGTTTGCATTCTTTTAATTGTGAGACAGAACTGTCATCTCTGTCTTGTCATGGAGCACAGTTTAAACTTTTAAAAAGAGACAAATGTTTGTTTGCAGTGTTTGAATAACGTTCCTGTCTCTCTACAACCTCCTGTGTTTCTGCGCAAATCTGTGACCCAAGCATGACATTCTAAAAATAACCATATAAACATATGGTTTCTACTTCGCGGATTTTCCTATTTCGCGGGTGGCTCTGGAACTCAACCCCCGCGATGGAGGAGGGATTACTGTATATCTATCCAGAACCTCTCGACCTTGCGCACTAGCTCAGGCTCCTTCCCCTTCAGAGAGGTGACATTCCACATCCCAAGAGCCAGCTTCAGTAGCCAAGGATTGGACAGCCAAGGTCCCCACCTTCGGCCACCACCCGACTCACACTGCACCCAACATCCTTGGCCCCTCCTACAGTTGGTGAGCCCATGGGAAGGGGGAGCCATGTTGCCTCTTTGGGCTGTGCCTGGCCGTGCTCCATGGGTGCAGGCCCTGCCAACAGGCGCTCGTCATTGAACCCCACCTCCAGGCCTGGCTCCAGAGGGGGCCCCAGTGACTCGCATCCAGGCAAGGGAAAACGGCATGTAAATTTCTTAATCATCATAGGTGGTTTTCTAAACCACTCTTTGTCTAATCTCTCACCTAGGACCAGTTTGCCTTGGGTGACCCTACCATCATTGGGACACCCACACCCCTCCACCACGATAAGGTGGCGGCTCGAGGTATTAGAATAATAATTCTGAAATCTTCATTTCAAATGAACATTTTGTTTGAAGAGGAATCTGGGCAAAAGAAGAGAAAGATCACCCATTTTAATTTTTTTTTCAAATGAAAACAGGAAATTAAACAGGTTAATGAAGCAAAATCTTGAATTTTTATTTTTTTTTGATGAACTTGTTATACCTCAAATGTGAGTGAAAGGCAAATAATACCTTTAGTCCACCAGTCAACAGAATTTGACATCAGACTTGGGGTGTGACCATGACTTTTCTGAGCTTGACTAAACTGCCAGTTGAAGTTTTGTCTTTTTAATCTGCACAATGGCACAATAGATTTGTATAGTTCATATACAGTAAATACAGTGTTTACACCATAAGTCACAAAGGCCAGTGAGTTCATCACTTACAAAGCTGTACAGTTTTTGACATAATCAATCACTCTATTCTGTTAAGCAGGCCTGAAAAATATGCCGTTCTCCATGTTCTTGTTCATCTCATTTTAAAGTGACAGTATCGATTCACAGTACTAATTTCCTTCATTACTTTGAACACTTCAGTCATGTCACCTCTTAATCTCCTTTTGCTCAAGCTGAAAAATATGCACCACTCTGGTCATATCCTTTTTCTTCGTCCACACAGAATTCCAGAATGTTAGCAAAACGCAACTTCTGTCAACTGAACCCATGTTGACCGTTCTATTGAATTCCCGTTCTTGCCTTGTGTTGCTCAATCTAATCCTTAAAAATCCCTTCCATTAATTTACCTGTGAAGTACATTAAGCTTACTGGTCTGTAGTTACTTGGATCTGCCCGATTACCCTTTTTATATAATGGGATAATTAATATTTGCTAATTTCAAGTCCTTTGGAACTTCCCCTGTGTGAAGTGCCTTCCTAAAATATGCCTTAAGGGTTTTTACATTTATTCACTAATCTCCTTAAATACTCAAGGATAAATATTACCTGGTCCTGGTTATTTATTTGAGTTCAACCCATGTATTCCGTGCAGTACTTCTCTCTGTACTATCTCCCTAAGTACCTCCTTAGTAGTCCCTGTTACAGTTGGGAGGTATTCCACTTCCTCACAAGTGAAGATCTTAGAAAAATGCAAGCTTACAGCATCTGCTATTTGACCGTCTGTATATTTTAATTCCCCTTTACTACTTCTGACACACTTCACCTCCTCTTTGACTGTTCTTTTACTACTAAAATACTGAAAGAATCTGTTTGGGCCATTTTTTACTTTATCTGTAGTACTTCTCTGTAATTGTTCTTGCTCTCATGTTCTCATACACCCTATGATTCACATTAGGGTGATATTATCAGCCTGATACACCTTATACATCTGTTTTTCCTCTGCAGATTCTTTATTATCTCCTTACTTACCTACTGCAGATTTTTAAAAAATTTCCCACTAATTCCAAATTTTGGGATGTACCTGTCCTGCATTATATGTAAACTTTCCACTGCTCCTCGACTATCTCTTCACTTTAAAGCCTATCCCAGTTTATCTCTTTTAGACTTTGTTGTATTTGTTCAAAATTTACCTTACTAAAATTAAACTTAACAATTTTACTCTTTGGATCTACACTCTGCCAAAAGATTTAGGATTATTATGATCACGTGACCTCTATATCCTCAGTTCTATCCTGGGTTTTTACAAAATACTAAGTCTAGACAGGCTTCCCCCCCAAGTTGGTGCTTTAACATACTGTGTTAAAAAACTGTCACTGATCACATCTAAAAACTCCTATTCTTGTACTCTAATATTGGTGAGATTAGCCCAGTTAATATTTGGGTAGTTAAAATTTCCCATGACTATAATATCTCCTTGTAAGCTTGTCTTTTTAATATTATTAAAAAGATGCTCATTGGAATTGCTATCTGCACTGGGGTGTATATAGTACACTCCTAAAATAAGATGTCTTTCCCACATGCTTTCCTGATGAATCCAGACATTCTCATGAAGATGTGGCTTATCCTCCAACTGAAGAAGACTGGCATATAAATTCTGTTTTACATAAACAGAACCTCATCCCACCTTTTCTGTTCTCTCTATCCTTTCTAATAAATATGTTCCTCCATAGGTTATACTCATCCCCATCTTTGTTATTTAGCCAGGTTTCTATTATTGCTATATTATAATAATGCCCAACTACATGCAACTTTTTTTTCATACTTCTAGAATTAAAGTAAGCTATTTAATGTGTTACTTATTTTACTTTTGCACTTAAAGTTTGGGTTAGAATTTATATTACTATGCGTATTTGTTTTTACACTATCATTCATCCCATGTACAGTCCCAAACATTGTCTGTGTTGAATTACCTATTATTACCTGTAATAATTCTCTAGTTTAAACAATCTTCAACTAACCTACTCGTACACCTCCCAAACAAATTGGTGCTCCTCTGATTCAAATGTAACCTGTCCTGTAACTAGTCCCATTTGTTCCAAAAGGAGCCCCAATGCCCCATAGGCCTATTCTCCTTTTATCTTACACCAAGATTTAAGCCATGCATTAAGCCTTCTAATCTGCTCAGTCTTACCTGCTCTGATGAGTGGCTCAGGTAGAACTACAGAGAAGACTACCTTGTCAGTTCTGCTCCTCAGCCTGGTACCTAAGTCTAAATTTGATTTGCTGAACCAAGAGACTGCCCTTATGTATGTCACTTGTTCCAGCATTGGAAATGACAACTGGATCCAACTCTGCTCCAGCCAAGAGCTTATCCACCCTTCCAGGGTGGTCTTCCATCTGTATACTTGAAAGGTAACACACTATGCAAGACTCTAATGCAATATATTTTAGAGAACTCCATCATAAGCAATATTTTGCTCCAATTAAATTGACATGAATCAATTCTACAATGGAGAAACTTTTCAAGATCACTTTTGGTTTGCTCAATGGCTTCCAAAAGGTAGCCAGAACTTTAATTCCCCTCACAATCCATAGAATTGCAGAAAATTCATACTCCAAAAACAGTAAACAAGAAGTCCTTTCTCCAAAGTAATGGTACAGGGAAACTGTGAAGATGAACTACTTCCTTAAGAAAAATATTAGGTAATTCCCAGGCTGTGGGTAATTTCTTGAGTGCAGCAAAGTGGATACTATTGGATAAAGCATCAGCCATTCCATTCTTATCATCAGATTGAAAGCTGAATCAGCTAATAAACAAAGACCTCTTAGTTTGTCAGGCGCCCAACCAAGGCCCTTAACCTGAAAATTGCTCTAGGGGCATTGTGCAATGGCTGACCCTGCGCTCTAACACCCTACAGCTCAAGTAAAAAGGCAATTTCCCATTGGGGATTAATACAGTGTACCAAATACCAAAAAATAAAAAAATAACACTTTTAAAGCACATGAAATGTTTATGATCCATGAATATCATAAATGAAAATGTTTAGCCCTCTCCAGCCAGTGTCACCAAAATATTAATTTTACTCTACCAGGGATAATTTTCTGATGAAAAATGTAAACAGATATATAGTGTTTGTATCTGTAAATGTTTTAAACAAGATTGTACCTGTTGCAATGCTGAAAGCATCTACTTCTACAATGAATTGATGCGTGAGGTCACATTGTCAGAAGGCTGTAGCTTAAGTTAAAAAAGGCTTTAATTGTTTCAAAGCCTGTTGAGACTTGGGTGTCCAAAAAAAGTTTTGTGACCCTTTCTAGTTTACAAGTTTAATGGAAGAGATGACAAAACTAGTTTGTAATGAACCAATGATAATAGTTGCCAAATCCAATAAAACTCTTAACTTGTTTCAGACTCTCTGGAATTTTTAATTTGAGGATAACAGAGACTTTTTGGTTCACTGCAAAACCCGTGCAAATGATTTTGTATCCAAACAAGACTTTTTTTTATGAAATTCACACTTTCCTAATTTCATGAAAAGATGATGACCCCTTAAATGTTATAACATTTTTACATGGTTAATGTGAAAAATCAGTTCCTTAGAAAAATGAATATGTATTTGATATATACCAAGGCAAATACTCCAATGGAATATGCCATTGATAGAAGACTGAAATACTGAGAGAGCATTTGCTAGTCCATAGTGCACAGCCCTATACTCAAAAGGATATGTGGCCATATTGAAAGCTGTTTTCCGCACATTTTCCTTCCTAATTCTAATCAAGTTATGTGCACTGCAAAAATCTAATTTTGTGAATATTGTAGATCCAGTAACCACTTTAACAGTGAGGAGATGAGAGGAAGAGAATAATTACTCTTAATTATGATGCAATTTAATTCCTGGTAATTGATGCAAGTTTTGATCCCCCCCACACACACACTATTTGCCTACCAACCACTTTTTCTTTACAAAAAAACCCCCAAAAACTCAGTGCCAATAGAGCTATTGGAAAATTTAATAAATCAGTCTTATAAATCTTCCTGAATGTATTTCTCCATTGCTTCAGGTTAATGTTTGACTAAGATTAAATTTTACCCTTAGGGAGAGGTTTATCGGGTAGGAGTTCAATGAACCAATCATATTTGTGATGAAGTGGAAGTTCTAAAAATTTTTCTCTTATAAAATTATCAATGGATCCAGAGTCAATTAATTCAACTATTTCAAAATTTTTCACTATAGCAGGTGCAGTTAACAAATTTCTTAAAAGGATTAGACTACAAATGCTCACCCTATCATCCCACACATAAAGTGGGCAGTTCAGTTTTTCTGCAGCTTTTTACAATTTACTACTATGGAATATGGCAAACCACACGTGTGTATTGGTGGAAAAACCTCATCCACCGTCATCATCAACATTGGCATCCCCCAGGGCAGCGTGCTGAGTCCCCTGCTTTACTCTCTCTTTACCTATGACTGCATGGCTAAATATAACTCTAATACCATCCTCAAGCTTGCTGACAACACCACTGTAATCAGTCTGATCAGCAGGGATGATGAGACAGCTTACAGACAGGAGGTCAGACTCCTGGCAGAATGGCACCAGGACAACAACCTCACCCTCAATGTTAGCAAAACTAAGAAACTGATTGTGGACATCCACACCACATGCTGTCTTAGTAAAGTAAATAGTATCAGGCAGGACTCCAGCCATCCTGTCCTGTCACTTTTCACCCTCCTCCCATCTGGGAAGCATCTAAAATCCATGTGAATATGCACCTTCAGACTGAGAAATAGTTTTTACCTAAATGCAATTAGACTTATGAATAATTAGTAATCTTGTCACCTCCACTGCTACTACGACTATTATCTTGCACATCGCACTTGCTGTCATTTTTTGTATATATTCCATATTTGTTTTGTCTCTGGTGTTTGTGTCCTGTCTGCGGAGGCACATGCAAGTAAGCATTACAATTATACACGGTATTTGTACACGTGACAATTAAGAATTGAATCTTGAATGTTGAAGTCCCCACAATAAAAACAGATAGATAGATAGATAGATAGATAGATAGATAGATAGATAGATAGATAGATAGATAGATAGATAGATAGATAGATAGATAGATAGATAGATAGTACTTATTTTTCTAAGGGTGAAATATAGCTTTTTAGAGAAGCTCATTAAATATTATAGCAGTGACAATGCCTCCTCAAATATACACCAGAATTACTTAGAAGAAAGAAAATGTATCACTTAGCTACGTATAAATAGAACAATCACAGTTACAATGAGGTGCTATCTCTCTATATTATGACGTGTGAGTCCCTGTCTTGCACCCCAAAACACAAGGCCAATGCACAGTATTTTAGCAAAACCAAAATTATTCAGCTTGAAAACAGGAACAGAACGCTTTTTGATTGTAGTGGGATCTACCACTCTCTTATACACAGACACAGCAATCAGGCAGGGTCATGGCCAAGTAATACTGTTCCCTGCATTTATAATGTTCCTTGCATCATCCATTGATGACAGGCACTTATAGTGTGAACACAGTTGGCTCGGATTTGCTTTTGCTGTGAGCCACTATAGTGCTGGGAGTCTGCGGTTGACCCGGCAACTGATAGGCTGTCTTCCACAGATATGGCAATCGCTCTTCGAAACAGTCTTTGGCGTGTCATCCCATTTCGGGGAGCCCCATGAGTTTAGAAATCTTACATCTCCCCCTAAGCTTTGTCCACACCTTTGTCAGCATTGGTTGTGCAGCCCTGGGACGGTGGTGAACATCAAAAGCAGAAGCTTGCAAACTAATAGACCACCAAGTGAGCCGGGCGTTTGTAGCCTTCTGTTTGTATAGCCATTGCAGTGTGGTGTGGTCAGTCACCAAGGTAAACCGTCGTCCCCAGAGATAGTAATGGAGTGCGTCCACCACCCACTTAATCACCAAGCACTCTACAATTCTTTCCGCCCTTTGTCAAGTCAGTGAGGGGGGCAGCCCGATGTGCAAAATTGGGAATGAACAGTCTGTAATACCCTGCAAGCCAGAAGAAGGCATGAACCCGCCTCTGTGTTTTGGGACAGGGATATGCAAGTACCTCCCCCACCTTGTCCATTTGAGGCTTGACCAAACTCTTCCCCATGGAATAGCTGCTTCATGATATGAGACATAAAGGGTGTGCCCTGATCAGTGAGAATCTCGTAAGGGATACCAATATGTGTGAACATATCCAAGAGTGCTTTTGCAATAGTTCGGGCATCTGCCCGTCACAGCATTGCTACTTCTGGGTGTCTTGTGGCGTAATCAATTAACACAAGCATATACTGAAAGCCATTTTTACTCTTTGAAAGCAGGCCAACAATATCTAATCCCAACCTCTCAAGGGGGACGTCTAAAGTAGGCATCGGTACCAGGGGCGCCCTGGTGGGTCTGTGAGCGTAAACTATTTGACAGTCGGGACAAGCCTTACAAAATTGTTCCACATCCCAGCCCATATTCACCCAATAAAAGCGTTTCAAAATGCATTCCCTTGTCTTTTCCAGTGCTGAGGTGACCCCCCAAAAGGTGACTGTGAGCAGTTTCTTGGTACTACCAACTGTTCGATATGTCCATCACCCATGCAATCAGAAATCACCCAATACAGAAGACTATTAAGTAAAAAATGTGATGTTTTAAAATTCAGGTCTTACTCTCCAGATAGTTAGAGTCATTTGCGACATGGGCTTGTCTGAATGCAAAATCCAAGTTGTTATCAGCTCATTGTTGGCAAGTAAATTCCTTCTGGATGCCAGTCTCTGCTTCCTCCGTGTTTGATGCAGAGTCGCCCTCGCCTCCCACTGCTACTGTGTCTGATGCAACATCGCACTCTCCTCCCACTGCTATTTTATTTTTGTCAGTGTCCATATTAAGTCTCCAGTCTATGGAGGCTGTTAGTGTGTGTGACGGCACAAAAATGTTTGCCAGTTGTCCCAGGACTTCACTTGAGGATTTTTTCCCCAGCTCGCTGGACAACTCCAGTTCAATTTCAAATCCGTTTCCTTGACTGACATTGTCTGTGGTGAGTCCCTCTCTATCCACTACTGGGGTAGGTGTTCTGCAGGTGGCCAAGACCCATGGGAAGCGGGCATTCCTTTTTCCTATTAGGAATAGCCAGGGTGAGGTATCTGATATGGCAGTCCAAACCTTAAAGTTCAGAGTTAAAGTTAAAGTTAAATTTCAGAGGGAGTAATATAGCCTCGTATGTTTTAATGTCCCCGTGGGCGCAGTGGATGTTCACTTTGTCTGTGGTCTTATAAGGGATCTGCCGGAGCATGTCACAGTGGACTACGCAGAGGTCGCAACCAGAGTCCAATAGTGCCGAGAATCCCGTCCGGCCAACGTAATAAAGACCTTAAAATTGTCCTCATTTAACATCCTGGGGGAAACTTGCGAGCCGCATACCTGGGCCAGACTGATAGCACAGGTGGGAAGTGACATTCCCGAGCCAAGTGTCCCAGTTGATCACAGCAAAAGCAGCTGCACTTAGTCCGCGCTATGGTGTTCACACTCTGATGTCTTCTACTCGTGGCACTGGCGATCCTGAAGGTCTGTGATGGCTGGATCAAAATCTGGGTTAAGCCTGGGTAGCCCCGTTGTTTCCAGGTGGCTTGTGCACCCTCTAGTCTGCGGGTCAGATCCAGCAGTGAGTGGACATCGTTCCGTTGCATTTCATCACAAAGGCTCTCGTCTATCCCTGACAGGACTGCATCAAACAGCAAGCTTCTACACAATGCACTTGAAAGAGTCTCCGTGGATCCAGCTTTGAATCAGGTCCAATAAGCCATGGATCTGTCCTCGTACAGGGCGAAGCAGATCAATATGCCACAGCCGAACCTGGAATCCCTGGACCGCCAGGCTCACAGCTCGTCCAGCTTTTAGGGCTTCTCTTGTTAAAAAAGGGGCTAAAATAGCTGCCCAGACTCCCCTGTTCCAGCACATCAATGTTGCCATACGTTCAAAGCAGAATAGGAAACACTCAGGGTCTTCTGAAGGAGCTATCTTCGGCAGCACGTCTCGAGGCCGCACCAAGGCAGCAACGGCCGCTGGATCCTCATCCTGCTCTGACTTTTGCTGTATTTCTTGGGGATCCATCGGTGCAAGGACCCCACTTCTGGTACTCAGTACTTTAGCAAAAAACAATTTTATTCATCTTGAAACAGGAACAGCACAGTTATTAATTGTAGCGGAATCTACCACCCTCCTATACACAGACACAGCAATCAGGCAGGGTCGTGACCAGGTTAATGTCCAAGTAATACTGTTCCCTGCATTTACAATATTTCTTGCATCACCCATTGGCGGCAGGTGCTCATAGCATGACCACAATCTTTAAGGTTTGTTTTTGCGGCGAGCTGCTACAGCGCTGGGAGTCTGTGGTTGCCCCCGTGACTGATATGACATCTTCCACAGACTGTGTGTCGTCCCATTGGGAGGAGCCCCAAAAGATTTTAGAAACCTTACAAAATCAAAACCAGTTCCTTTATTTTGCTAATGTTAAGTTGCAGACAATTCTCTTTGCACCGTGAAACAAAGTTCTTCACTCCTATCCTCTGCCTCACCCCCCTTATCAATACACTCCTTTGGTGCAAAATCATTGCAATTTTTTTCAAATTACATATCCAATTATTATATTTATAGTCTGAGGTGTACAGCGAGAATAGAAAAGGAGATTGGTCTATTCCTTTTGATGCTCCATTGTTACTCCATCCACACCAGAGACACAATCCTGGAGCCTCACAAACTGCAGACTGCCCAACAGATAGTCCATAATCTTCATAGTGCCCCCAGTTTTGTGCAGCAGATAGGTAATTGCACGTTCCACTCTAGTCTTTCTGTGATCTGCAAACTGCTGTGGATCCAAGTTGTCTTTCACATGGAGACTCATGTACTCCAGGAACAGCCTCTATAACGCTTCATGATGTGAGATGTAATGGCCATTGGACTTTAGTCATAGTTGAAGATGTACTTGTTTTCTTTGGAACTGTTATAATACAGGATAGTTTTCATAGCAGCAGGGCTTTGTGGAACCATAGTGACAGACTGAACAGGTTAGAGAGAATACGGCAAATTTGGTCACCACAGACCATTACAACCTAAGGACTGACTTCATCTGGTTCCTCAAACATTTCTGTTTGTAGCATCTTCATTTGTCCCTTCATTTGGTTATCAATTATGGACAATCCATACTGATGGTCTGAGGTGGACTCATGGTGGAAAGTGGTGCTGAAAAGAGGGAAAATCTCTTTTAAAAATTGTGATAGCTTTATCCGCATTCCATTCTAGCACCTGAACCCTGGATCACTCAAGTCCAGCAATTATGCCTGGTCCTTTCCAAGCATCTTTCATGTTATTCTTAGTGAGTTTGTTTTCTATTTTGGCTTTGTTAGCTTCCTTTCCTACACCATTTACAGCATCTTTATCACCATATTTAAAAGTTTCTGTTCTACTCTTTCAGAAGATTTTTTGCTCTTTAGTAATATGCGGCTAGTTGTTTAGAAAACTGCATACAGTTTTTGAGGATACAAAAGTATCAACACAGAAATAAACATGGTCTGTGATAAAATGACTATGATAAAAAGTCCCTTGATGTCATCCCCATATGACTGATATATCATTTCCTTGTCTGTTCTTTGGAAGAATTCATTCAGGGCCATTTCAGCCTCCAGGCTAAACTTACTCACTATCCTGGTGGCAACAGGTTTCAGTCTAATAACAGGCTTGTAGTTGGAAGTAAGATGGATCAGATTGTATGTGCACCTGGCATTGTTTGAGGGTACTATTTGTTTTCCTCAATTCCATAGATCCTACCATTAGTTTGCTGTCTATTGTCGAGGTTAAAAAAATCTTGTCCCACATTCCATTCCAATTTTCTTTCCATAAGTCAACTAAATTAATCATTTTATCTAGTGTATGACACTTCATGACTCATCTTTTCTTCTTTAGCCAATATCTGTAGTACTAGGGTGTTGTACCATGTTAGCCAATATGGATGTAGTGAGAAATCAAGCAAAATGACACCTTTTATTGGCTAACTAAAAAGATTACAATATGCAAGCTTTCGAGACAACTCAGGCCCCTTCTTCAGGCAAGATCTTGAGATGCCTCGAAAGCTTGCATATTGTAATCTTTTTAGTTATCCAATGAAAGGTGTCATTTTGCTTGACTTCTCACTTAGGCAACATCTGCAAATTAGCATTGTACTTAATAAGAATTAATGTTTCATAAGGCCAAATGAAGCTCTCATATTCATAAGTAAATTTTTAGGATATCAAAGTCTTTTAAAGTGCCACATTCCACAGACAAAGATAACAACACTTATAAAGAATCACAACAAAGTACCTGTGACATGTGAGTCTCTGCCTTGCACCCAAAAGAGGAGGCTGAGTCTAAGGATTTCAGGAAAACCAGTTTTATTCAACAGGAAACAGGAACAGCAAGGTTATTTATTGCAGCGGAAGCTAACACTCTACTACACACAGACACAGCAAATGGCTGGGCCAGGTCAGTGGCCAAGTTATAATGTTCCCCGCATCAAACATCGGGCGACAGACACATTGAACAAGGAGGCTGTGAGCTTTCTGTTGCCTCTGTGGCACCGCAAACCTACGAGGTGCTGTGAACCTGTGACTGCCTTGGGCCCTCAAAAGACGTGTCATTCTCATTTCGGCATGTCGCCCCATTGGGAGGGTCTCAGTAGAGTTCAAAAAATCTTTCATCCCCCTCCTTAGCTTTCTCCACACAGGTGGTGGCAAAGTGACTGCCCAAGCTGGGCTCAGCCAGTTGTGAGAGAATGTCAGAATTGACGTGCACAGCCTTGGGAACATCAAAAGCAAATGGCTGTATACTAATAAACCACTGAATAAGCCGGCCATTTCCATCCTTTTGTCTGTAGAGCCACTGAAGTGGGGTGTGATCAGTCACCAGGGTAAACCGCCACCCCTACAAGTACAACAACAACAACAACAACATTTATTTATATAGCACATTTTCATACAAAAAATTAGCTCAAAGTGCTTTACATAACGAAGAAAATAAAAATAAAAGACAAAATAAGAAATTAAAATAAGACAACATTAGTTAACATAGAAAAAGAGTAAGGTCTGATGGCCAGGGGGGGACAGAAAAAACAAAAAAAAACTCCAGACAGCTGGAGAAAAAAATAAAATCTGCAGGGGTTCCAGGCCACGAGACCGCCCATTGCCCTCTGGGCATTCTACCTAACATAAATGAAATAGTCCTCTTTGTATTTAGGGTTCTCACAGAAGGACTTGATGATGGTCATGCAGACTTCCATCACAGTGCTTTGAGTAGATGGTGGTTGCTGGACACCGGAAAAGGAAACAGAAGAGAGAGTAGGGGTTAGTACAGATTTTAGAGCCACCATGAATAGTTATTATAATGAATTTGATATACAGAGTATCAGAATTAAATTACAGTGAAGTTATCAGAAGGCCATGTTAAAATAATGTGTTTTCAGCAGTTTTTTAAAGTGCTCCACTGTATTAGCCTGGCGAATTCCTATTGGCAGGCTATTCCAGATTTTAGGTGCATAAGAGCAGAAGGCCGCCTCACCACTTCTTTTAAGTTTTGCTCATGGAATTCTAAGGAGGCACTCATTTGAGGATCTGAGGTTACGATTTGGAATATAAGATGTCAGACTTTCCAATATGTAAGATGGGGAGAGATTATGTAAGGCTTTATAAACCATAAGCAGAATTTTAAAGTCAATCCTGAATGATACAGGTAACCAATGTAATGACATCAAAACTGGGGAAATATGCTGGATTTTCTTTTCCTGGTTAGGGTTCTACCAGCTGCATTCTGCACTAGTTGCAAAGGATTTATGTCTTTTTTGGGTATTCCTGAGAGGATTGTGTTACAGTAATCTAGTCGACTGAAAACAAACGCGTGAACTAATTTCTCAGCATCTTTCAATGATATAAGAGTTCTAGCTTTTGCTATGTTTCTTAAGTGAAAAAATGCTGTTCTAGAGATCTGATTAATATACGATTTAAAATTCAGATTACAGTCAACAGTTACTCCTAAGCTTTTTACCTCCGTCTTGACTTTTAATCCTAATGTATCCAGTTTATTTCTAATAGCCTCATTGTATCCATTATTGCCAGTCACTAAGATTTCAGTTTTCTCTTTATTTAGCTTGAGAAAGTTACTATTCATCCATTCAGAAATACAAGTCAGACATTGTGTTAGTGAATCAAGAGAATCTGGGTCATCGGGTGCTATTGATAAATACAGCTGTGTGTCATCAGCATAGCTGTGGTAGCTCACGTTGTGCCCTGAGATAATCTGACCTAATGGAAGCAAGTAGTACTGGAGGACCTCTACCGCCCACTTAATCGGTAAACATTCCTTCTCTATGGTTGAGCAATTGCTCTAAGAAGCAGTTTCCTGCTGAGAAATGTGATGGGGTGTTCTTCCCCCTTGAAACATTCAGAAAGCACCACCCCAAACCGAAAGCACTCGCATCCGTCTGCAGAACAAATTCCTTTGAAAAGTCTGGATTCCACAGAACTGGGAATGAAGATGAAGTGGCCTTTAAGTCTGAGAAGGCACTGTCACAGGCATTGGTCCAGACAATACTATGGTTCTTTATGCCCTTTGTCAAGTCAGTGAGGGGGGCGGCCCTATGCGCAAAATTGTGAATGAACCACCTGTAGTACCCTGCGAGCCCGAGGAAGGCACAAACCTGCCTCAGCGTTTCGGGATGTGGATACACAAGCACCTCCCCCACCTTGTTCATCTGTGGCTTGAGCAGACCCTTTCCCATGGAATACCCCAAATAATGGGTTGCCGACATACCCTAAGAAGTGGGAGATACCCAGACTGCACTTCTTATTAGCCATCAACCCCACCAGCCTCAAACTGTTAAGCACCATCTGTGTGTGGTCGAGGTGAGATCTCCAGCTATTACTGAAAATGACCATATCATCGAGATATGCTCCCGTGTACATGGAATGGGGATGCAGGATCTGGTCCATCATCCGTTAAAAAGCCAAAGGAGCCCCATGGAAACCAAAAAGGAACCTGATGAACTCAAACAACCCATCTGGAGTGGCAGTTTTCTCGCAACTGCCAGTGCCCTTTCGTGAGATGCAGGATGGAGATATACGAGGCTTGCCCAAGTTTCTCCAACAAGTCATCTATATGCAGCATTGGATATGCATCAAACTTGGAAATCTTGTTCAAGTGCCGGAAAATCTCTACGAAACAGGGCTGACCCATCTGGATTTGAGACCAGAACAATTGGGCTCGCTTTTGCTTTCAAGGATTAAACCCCAATTTGAGCATTTGTTTTACCTTCTAGTGTATGATCTTCCTCATTGCCACTAGCAGGCGATATGGGGGCACATGTACAGCAACACTGGGTGCAGTTATAATCTTGTATTCTGTAATTTCTGTCCTTTAATATGAATAATATGCAAAACTTGCACAGGCTTCTGCTAACTAGGAATTCTGACTTTATAATTTACTGGACTAGTGTGTTCTTTCATTACTGCTGAGCCGAGCCATTTCTCCTGAAATTTATGTGAGTCCGAATGGATCAACACCAGCACCTGATCCCCCTTCTTAAACTTGTGGAGTTTGCATTTTTTGTCATAATTACATTTTTGCGCCTCCTGTCCGCACCGCATATGTTCCACGGCAATAGAGGACAATTTTGAGATCTGTTATTGGTGCAAAACAACTCGATCAACAAATCTCCCCCCATGAGGTGCCTCACAAACACCCATCCATTCCTCCCGAAAAATGTCTAACACCCCACATGGTCACCAGCGAAACAGTAGTTCGAATGGACTCAACCCAGTGGATGCTTGAGGGGACTCCCGAACAGCAAACAGGAGAAAAGGCAACAGGAGGTAAGGTTGTCATGGGCTACCCGCTGTATTATCTGTTTCGAAATGTGTTCCTTCATCTTCTCCACGTCAAGATGACCCCCCAAAGGCTGGGTGTGAGCAATTTTTAAAATTGTCTACCTATAACTGCTTGGCACCACCAAGTGCTCGATCTGCCCATCCCCCAAGCAATCAGAAACCACCCGATACAAGAAACCATCCTTAATTAAAAAGTGTGGTGTTTTAAAGTTCGGGTCCTCCCTCCCCAGATAGTAAGAGTCATTTGCAATGTCAACTTGATGCAGGTGGGCAAATTCTGTCTAAGTGACAGTCTTTGCTTCCTCTGCGACCGATGCAGCTGCACACTCACCCCCTGCTGCTACTTCGTCTGGGTCCATAGCGGGTGTCCGGTCTGGGGAGGTTTTCGGTGCACACGACTGGGGATAAAGTCCGCAACCTGTTCCGGGTCTTCACTTGAGGATTCATCTCCCACCTCACTGGACAATTCAGGTTCAATTTCAAACCTGGCTCCTTGATTGATGTTGTCTGTGGCGAGCCCCTCTCTATCAACTATAGAGGGAGGCCCTCTTCAGGTGGCCAAGACCTGTGGGAAAAGGGCATTTCTCTTCTATATTAAAAGAGGCCAGGGTGAAGTGTCTGATATGTCTGTCCAAACCTTAAAGTTCTTCCCTTTAAATTTCAGAGGGAGTAAGATAGTCTCATGTTTTAACATCCCCATAGACGCAGCAAAGGTTCTCCTGGTGTCTGGTCCTATAAGGGGTCTGCCGCAGCAAGTCACAGCAAACTACACAGAGGTTGCTACCAGAATCCAACACTGTCTGGCCAACTCAGTAGAGACCTTAAAATTGTCCTTGTCCTTGTACCTGGGCCAGACCAATGCCCATGGTTTGTGCAAGTGGGAGACGGAAGTCCTGAGCGTGATGTCCCTGTTGATCACAGTGAAACCACCTGTGCTCAGTCCCCACTATGCAGTTCCTACGCTGGCATCTTCCACCCATGGCATCAGTGACCCTAGGATCCTGTGCTGGTAGGATCGATGTTGGGGCCAAGCCCAGGTGAAGTGTCTGATATGTCAATCCAAACCTTAAAGTTCTTCCCTTTACAGAGGGAGTAAGATAGTCTCATGTTTTAACATCCCCATGTGGCTTAACAGTCCAAATGGTTTAAGCACTCTCCAGTTGTCTATCCGTGACAGGACTGCGTCAATAGTGAGCTTCTCCACAATGTACTCGAAGTTGGCCCCACGGAACCAAATTTGAATCAGGTTCACCAAGTCCTGAACCTGTCCTTGTATAGGCGGTCCGGATCAGTACACCACGGACAAAACTGGAGCCCCTTGGCCACCAGGCAGAAGAGGATCTGCTGCTTCAGGAACTCATAATCATCAAGCCTTTCAGGAGGGAGGTTTTGCATGACCTCTAGGGCATCTCCGGTTAAAAATAGAACCACAATAACTGCCCAGACTCCCCTGTTCCAGCACATCAGTGTTGCCATGTGCTTCAAGCAGAATAGGAAACACTTCGGGTCATCTGATGAAGTCATCTTCACCAGTACACTCTGGGGTGTGCAAAGACAGGAGCGCCCAGAGGAGCCTCATCTTGCTCCACCGGTATCAGGATGTCATGTGCCTCTTGGGGTTCTATTGGTGCAAGACCCCACTCCTGGTACCTTGTGACATGTGAGTCGCTACCTTGCACCCAAAAGACGAGGCTGTGGTGCTGCAAACCTGCGAGGTGCTGTAAAACTGCGGTTGCCTCTGCGACATACAAGCAGCCCTTGACAGACGTGTCGATCGTGTTTCGCCATTTTGCCCTGTTGGGAAGGGTCTCAAAAGACTTCTAAAATCTCACATACCTACGACCAAAATAAAGCTTTCATTAAAGTCTTGATACATAAAAATATATTTGCTATACCTAAACTACTGATTTAAAAAAAAATATAAATATTAGGATCACCAGAAAGACTAGCATGATGGGAAATGAAGGGTTCCTTTAACTATGGTGCTTTATAGTAGTTCATTTTCCTACAGTTTGTTGTAATAAACTCATAATATACACTATGTCCTTGCAACCCCATAATATACCTGTATCATGATCAGGCTTTTTGTTTTAGATTTTTTATACACTGTACTTTGATTTAGTTTTAGGGGTTTTAGAGGTCAAGGAAATCTTGTGGTCACATTTATTTATAATGTTCAAGATAAGTAGCATTCTCCTGTAACACCATTTTGTTTTTCCTATGGGTGCTGCCATTTTGAGAAGTAGTTTTAGACTGTAATGTAACCAGAAATTAAAAATAATTATTTTATAATTGTGATTTGTAAGCCTAATTATGTCAGCATACATGCAGAAAGCAGAAAAATCTCTACAGGCTGTAAATAGAGGTTAGTGATTGGGACAGGTGAACTGTGTGCTATATTGGGAACATAGAGAGCCTATTCACATATGGTAATGATCATAAATAGCTCACTGAATATGTCCAATAATGAATATGTTAGGGTTTAAGGTTTGTCAGAATGTTTTGAAGTTAGAAGCCCACAGCACAGATATGACATTGAGTGTCTGCCAAGAGGAATGCCTCTTTTGTTCCGCCGAAATGGAACTTCAGTCATCAAAGACCCCTACTACACAGCTGAACGATGACTGCACTGTTCCAGTGGCATATATATATATATATATATATATATATATATATATATATATATATATATATCCCTTTGTATCATATTTCTCTTGTCAAAATAATTTTGCAATGGTTAATGAGGAGGTATATACAAGTTCAGGTATGTGCTGCATTTCTAAAAAAAACAATACATTCCCAGGGAGCAAGTGCCTCCTGCTGGATATAACAGTTGCTTTGCTTTTGCTATTCAACCAGAAGTGTGTGGTGTGTAACATTTTTGGATCAAGAGTATAAATTGTGCTTCCTGCACTTCCTGGTTGTACTTGATTAGATTCAAGCCCAAAAAACATTTGCGTTCATTCTTTATTGTTTTTGAATACCTGCTTATGAATAGTTTTGCCATGATTTTTTACTACAATTTATGCTTTTGGATCTGGTTATGTTTTCATATTAATTATTGGGTTACGTTCTGAATACTTTTCTTGAAACATGTCACTGTTTTCTTAACTTTTAGTCTTATTGGTTATGAAACTTGAATTGATATTTGTGACTTAGAACATGCCCATGCCAATTCCTCTCATAGCTACTGTCACCTCATGCAATCAGCATACTATGTACACTATTTTCATCTCACAGTCAATCATTGTGTATCAAAGATACTGTTCTATGAAGTATGAAGGAAGGCAGATTGTTTTGATAGGGACCAGAAGATGGGCTATAACCATTTTATTAGCCAAAAGTCTCTACTGGATAAATCAATACCATCTTTCCCCTAAAGCAAATCAGTATTCAAAGTTGCAATCAAAAAGTAAGGCAAACCAATAAATACACTTGCTTACAGAGTTTTTGTATTCTACAATCTCAGAAAATCAGGAAGTACATGGCACTAACCTCTATACCGTTGTGACAGTGACATCATGCACCACACACTTCTGGTCACCTGTACCTAGCAATGTTGCTACAGTGTCAACAAAATGGTATCCTGAAACAGGTGAAAATATTTTAACAACTATAATTAATTATTCTATTAAAATTATTACATAAGTGACAGTATTTATCAAGCATTTCAGAATTACTCCTAGGAATTGTATTAGAAATCTGACTAGGATACAAATTTGTCCAATCCCAGATTAGGACAGGGGAAGTAGTTTTGAAGCATTTACATTTGAGAATGAGTGACATCATGATTTTATGGCACCCAGAGCTGGGAAATGGCAGTCATCATGTTATTATGTAGTTTTCTGATACTAACACTAAGGCTTCACCACAAAGATGATAATTAAAGTAATATTCAATGAAGAAAAAGAAGAAAGAAAGCATAATAATTTAGGATATTGTGCTAAACTGCACATAATTGCTGCCACTTTGCAACAATATCAAGAATAATATAGTAATGAGGACTGATATAGAAAGTCCAAGACACACACATTGAATGTTTATTTAACAATGAATGATCCACAGCCATACTTTCAAAAGAGTCTTCATGTTCTAAAATCCCTAAAAGGATAAAGAATAAAACAAAAATAGCACCAAATGATGTCAGTAAAATTTTAAAACAAAACAGGATCATAACTTTAACCCTCTCTACAGCTGCTTCCATCCTTGGCATACTAAAAACACTCTTTGACATGATGAGGTTGGCTTCTGTAATGAACCACTCAGAATGAGAAGTTTCTTTAATGAAAGAGTATACTTTTCTCATACTGTGGACAGGGCCCTCAGAACAGCTTGGAGTTGACTTCATAACATTCACACTAAGTGGAACTCCAATAATGAATCTTGCTTCCCACTGGTCCTTCCATTACATCCTAATACTATCTCTCCCACAGCTCATCAAACAAAATTATGTTATTTTGCAGACTGATCCTTCCACAGGAGCCTAATTTCCTAACCCTCCCTTGATCTCCGTCTGCTGACCACATACCTTAATCAAACTTCTTGTCTGTAGCTCACTTCACAAAGGAGAGCCACATTCCTCATCAGGCATTTTGAACTGTAACAGGGACCACTGTGTCACTTGCTAATATTGTCACTAACAATACCCTTGTATGTGGTCTCTCTAGAAAATTCAATATTAAATAACGGGCATCTTGCCTGTCTAAATATCTACTGCATTTCTTATAAGAAGTGTCTACGTAGGTGAACCAGGGAGGTGGCTAGCAGCCTGTTTCAGGGAACATGTTCAAGCTGTTAAAATCAAAGACCTCACAAAGCCTATTGTAGACAAATTCACATCCCTAGATCATAGCCACACGGATCTCTTTCTTTGTGTTCAGGACTTCAGACACTTTCAAAGGAAAACAGAAGAAGCTAGGCTCATTCTCTGTCTGGAATCATGTATTTCTCCAGGTTTGAATAACTGGTTACATGTTTAATCATTCATTCCATCTTCTCTAATGGCATTTTTTTCACCTGCTATAGTTTTTTTCTTTTTTCATCTGCCCTGGCTTTGTTTCCTCCTAAATAATAATAAATAACCCTTAGACTGAAAATCATCAAAACATGTCTGTAGTATATGCATTAAGTCTTAAATATAAAGCATTGTTCTTGTCAAAACTACAAAGTACATTTCTTTACAAGTTATAACTTGCTTGAAGAGGTCTTTCCCATTGTGCTCTTAGTGTAATTTTCATTGTGTTAAAAATGATCATTGCAATCAGACAATGTATTTCCTGGATCCAACAGAATAAACTGTTATTAAAATTATAACTGACTATGGACTCACAAGCTTTATTTTATCAAGTATTGCAAATGAAATGAGTTTTTCTTTTCTTCTCTTCTGTTGTCAACTGGTTGTATTTCAATTATAATATTAATAGACTTTAAATACAGTATTCATGACTGTTTAACATTAATCATGGAAAATATTCCATTTTATTATGTGTTAATGTATTTCATGTATTTCTGTATGTATATGCTCTATATATTGTAATTTAATCTTAATACATTATAGTTTTATAAATGCGAGTGTTCTAAGCCCATACTCAGCAAAGATAGCTTTAAAGACAAAAATTAAATTGAATTTACTTAAACTAGCCTTGTGGAATGAGTAAAGGTTTATAGCTTAAAATAAAATGTACAAATTACCAATATAAGAAAATATCAAGCAAAATTAAGTATCTATCTATCTATCTATCTATCTATCTATCTATCTATCTATCTATCTATCTATCTATCTATCTATCTAATGATACACTGTACACTTGCAGAAAACAAACAAAATCCTTATCATGCAAAATAAATAGTTTAAGATAAGAAACATATTACAACTTATATATAGTCCTTGGTGTTCAAACAAATTGTATTTTTATATTGTTATTCAGTATTTTAAATCAAAATTTCTATGCTAAAAATAATTGCAAGACCTATTTAACAGTATTGTGGCATCTTAATTACACTAGTCTGAATAAATATGCCAAGTGAGATATTGCATTTCTGATGATAATAATAATAATAATAATAATAATAATTTTACCAGAAGGCTACACAATTTAAGTGTCTCAAGTAGTCCTTATGTATTTTTGGAAATGCAAAATGTTAAAAATGTGTTCTGTAGAAATATATGCAATAATTAAAAACAAGTAGACTCATAACTTGAGATTCTTTTATGGATACTGTAATATTGTTTGCTGCTATTCTGTTTGGTCCTCACTGGTCCCCACTGAAGCCCATTGTACCGGAAAGTTTGTTATCACTGTTCTCCATATGATTCAAAAATGTAATTAGTCATTACTACAAACAACATGGTGAATGTATCACATAAAAAATATATATTTTTTGGATGGAGTATTTCTTTAAGGATTGAGGCTGATCTAGTCTCTAAGAAGGGGTCTGTTTAGAAAGCAAGATTAGATATTCCTGGATCTCAGAATGAATTTCTGATTGCAATGTCATAATTTTGCAGCAGTGGATTAAATGGTTCCAGAACACTGGATTTCAGCCTCTTATGCAATGTCTGTTAGACTGATTCAGATTAATGCGCATTTCCTGCAAAACTCAAATGCCCTAATGAGCTGAGCACCAAAATTTCAATTCATCACAGACTACAGTTTGGAAAAACAGTGAGAACAACCTTCAAACCAGCAGAGCCAGAAACACTTGTTGCAGAGTATGAACATCATAAGCATGTCTTTCAAGAGGGGTGAAATGCAGCAACTGCTGCCAAGGAGTGGGAAATAGTGTGGAGGAATATTGCTTACAAAGCGATTGTGCAAGACAGTGAATCACTGAAATGCATATATAAATTTGTTGTAGTGAAATTAGTATATTGTGTAACATGAGATGTAACCTTACTTGCATCGACTTGTGCCATAGTTATGAGCCATACTGTGAGAGATGTTTGATGCTATCTTGTCTGCATTGAACCATGTCATACTGACATGCATATAATGTTTAAATCCCAGGAGCAAGGAATTAGGTGCACCTGGCAGCAAGTTATTGTCAAATTTAAAAATGAGGTCTGCTATTCAACTGAAAAATGTAATTGCAATTAATTACATGATTAAAATTATCCAAATTAACTGCATATTAATCAAAAAATATATGTATAATACATGTATATATATATGTTATAATATTTTTTTTATAAAGGAGAAATAATTCATTGATTACTTTCTACAACAAAACAGTTTTAATAACTACTTGCCTAGGTATATTAAATTATTCCAGTTAGTTTATTGAAAGGTTTTGCATAACAGGAACAAATGAATAAAAACAGGGATACTAATTTATTTTGAGTCACATAACAATGCAAATTAGCCTAGCACTTTGGTTCTGTCAATAATGCTATCTTTAAAATAATATGAAGATGAAAAATAGGACATTATTGATTTTCTGACTGTTAAGTTTAGCCAATTTCTTAAGCAGGCCAGGTTATTTACACTGATTTATTTACCCCTCATCCTCAGGTTGGAAGTGTGGTGCTACCTCAAAAGGAGGAGTTTAAATATGTTGGAGTCTTGTTCACAACTGTGGGAAGAAGGGATCAGGGCACTGACAGGAGGACTGGAGTAGCATCTGGTGTCATGCAGATGATGTACCAGTCAGTTGTGGTGAGGAGAGAGCTAACCTGAAAAGCAAAGCACTGGATTTACCTTTTGATCTATGTCTCTGTTCTCACCTATGGTCACAAGCATTGATTGATAACCCAGAAGCAGAAATAAGCTTCCTTCACAGGATGTTTGCGCTTAGCCTTAGAGAGAGGGTGAGGAGTACAGAGATTCGGGAGGAGCTCAAAGTAAAACTTTTGTTCCTGTCCAGAGAAAATAGCCAGCTGATGTGCTCAAGGCTTCTGATTAGGAAACCTCCTTGACACCTCACTGCAGGAGTGTTTTGGGTATGTCACACAGAGAGGAGACCTCAGGGCAGACCCAGGGCACACTGGAGAGATTATACCATTCAGCTGGTCTGGAAACATGTTGGTATTCGACCACCAGAGGTGTTGGTGAGGAAAAGGGACATCTATGTATCCTTGCTAAGACTGCTGCCCCCATGTGACCTGGATAAGCGGAAGAAAATGGATGGCTATGTGGATGGATGTATGGTTCAAGGGGAACTCCTTTTTTCTAACTCATTTAATTTTTTCCACTCAATAGAATATGATCTTGGCACTTTAATCAGAGATCTCTAAATGGGGTTTATCCTTCTTTTTTTGTATTTAATATCCTGTCCTCTAATTGGTTGATGATTGGAACAGTTCCTGGCAGCAGCCTAGAAATCCCACCCTCAAAGATGGATGCTCTTAATTACTGCCTTCCCATTCTCAGTCCTGAAATGGAGAACGATTCCACATGTGAAATGTGTGGAAGCCCAGGCAGTGACAAACAGCACAACATAACAGATACTTGTACAATATACTTATGTAGCAATGATAACAATGTGTGAGCATGGTCAGATTAATCAGATTTAATTAACGGATGTAGGTGTTACGCTAAAAATTGTAATCTCAGACAATTTAACACGTTAATCTCATTTATTAATCAGTAGCCGTAATAAAAATGTACTCCATATAAGTTAGTATTGACATTTTGATTAGCTTTTCAGTTACAGCAATTGTTAAGAGAGGCAGACATCATGGGTGATTGTTAATTATATAGAAAACAGGAAGAAAGCAGATGCCTGTAAAACATAGTCTTCTTCATTTATGGTTGGTGCCTTTATATGAATATGTGTCCAATCCACACGGCCAATGACATTAGGCAATGCCTTGATACATTTATCAAGCTGATATATTTTTCCCCTACAGCAAATTATGTATTATAATTTATGCAATATAAATCTTGTAATATAACATATATAGAAATATATATGTGCACCAGTGTGGTGCTGAGGTATCACCCATTGCATGGCTGCACTCAGGTCCTAATCTGGGATCCAGAGTTAGTTTGTCATGTGGTGGGTGCAGCAATGCGCTATATCAGTGCATGCTCCTAACCTCACTCTCACTCACTCACACACACTTGAAGTTTTAACTTAACACTGATAATTTTACTATGTGTCTACAAGTGCCATACAGCAAAGGGGACAATGGGGACTACAGTAAGTTAATAGTCAGAACTTCTACAAGCAATAGTAAAAGCAATCAACCAAACAGACTACACAATAATATAGAAGTAACATTGTTGCCTTGTTCCATTATAAAAATCCCGAATCATAATCTTAGTAATAAACTGGTGAGCACTTGAAAAGTCTTACTTTAAAAGAATGTATGAGGCTGGGCAGATCATTTCACCAGCATGTCGATTCATCTCAATTATTGTTCACAAATGTGACAAATGTTTACATTAAATTGCCTTACCTGTGATTCTGAGAACATCTGCTTTATTTACTGTTTTATGTCCTGGGAAAACACTATATGTGTATGGTTGCCACTGGAAAGCCAGGCAGACTTTCTTGACTGCCCTTCATGCTTTCGCTTTGTTCAGCATCTCCAATGTTGTACAAAAAAACTTTTTTTGTGAAGAAATTAAGGGCGATGCACAAGGTTTCCACTGATATCAGTTCAAAACCACGATGTGTCACATTGGAGATGTAATGCTGTAGTAGACTGTTAAGATATATGAGGTTCTCATATGATAATACTTATAGAGGCACTCTTTTGGGCTTGCCAGAATTTCTATTTTAGGTCTGATCATGCTTTCTTGCCAAAGTATTTGGTGAAGGAGTTGTACTTCAAAATTGATTGGTCTTTCCTGGAAGGGGCATGACATTTTCAACAATGATATTTCTCTGCTTCTTAAATAGGTCAGCCAGGATCACAATTTCAGACATGATCATTTCAACTTTTGATTGAATAATCAAGTGATGCTCGTTCAAGAAACATTCCTATTAGTGTGGCACTCATTCAAGAAAATGTGAGGTTTCTAAACTCTCTTGGGACCTCCGTCAACGGGACAACATGCTGAAGAGCGTCCTGAAGTGCGATCACCGCGTCTGTGGAAGACTGTTTATCTGTTGCTGGGGTAACAGCAAGCTTGCAGCTCTGCTGCATCTCTCCGTCAATGCAAACAGAAAAGATCTCGATGGGTGATGCAAGGAACATTGTAAATGCAGAAAACATGATTACTTGGCCACTAACCTGGTCACAATCACTGCCTGACTGCTGTGTCTGTCAATACATACTACAATGTAACCGTGCTGTTCCTTCTTCAAGCCGAATAAAGCTGGTTTTGCTAAAGTACCGAGACTCAGTCTCGTGTTTTGGGGTGTAAGACAGGGACTTATAGCGCGACCACGATCTTTTAGGATTTGCTTCTGTGGTGCTTCACTGCAGCGCTGTGAGCCTGCTGTTGCCCTGCACCGGCAACGGACGAACAATCTTACACAGACACAGCAATCGCGCTTTGGGATGCACTTCAGTGTGACGTTCCTGTTGGGTGGGGGGATCCCAAAAGAGTTCAGAACCTCACAATATGAACAGGCATACAAGCACTATTGGGCACCCCACCTTTACCCACTCTGCAGATTCAGTATTCAGCCACCCTGGAGGAGAGCCTGAGAAGGAAAATCTGAGGCAGTGGTGGAGCAGCAGCATGTGGGGCAGAGGCAGAAAATACCCGTTGTTCAAGTTGGCAGGTAAAGTGGCTGCATTCAAAGCCAAACTTGATTTATGGGGCCGACGAGTGAACATTGGGATTTTGATATATTTCAAACGTTAGCAGAGATTATTAAAGATACCAAGCCAGGGCCTTCTTTCTCCCAGCTGGTGTATGATCGCCTAACTCAGCTTTCAATAGAGTTTGAGCATTATTCCCAACCACAAAAGACCCCCAAAATGGGAAGGAATGGATCTGTGACCCATTTGTGAATAAGCTAGGTGAATCAACTTTGTCTGTGCTTGAAGAGGATCAACTGCTTGAGGTTGCAAATGATGGTGGCCTTAAAAGTATGTTTGAGACAACTTCAAATCTTCATGCGTTTTGGATTAAAGTCAAGGCGGAATATCCTGAGGTTGCCACAAAAGCACTAAAAAGTCTGCTTCCATTTCCAACATCCTATCTTTGTGAGGCAGCGTTTTGTGCAGTGACAGCAACCAAAACGAGATTATGGAGTAGACTGACCATAAGCTACATTCTTTGTGTGTCACTGTCTTCCATCGTCCCCAGATGGGATCGTCTGGTTGCAGGAAAACAAGCTCAGGGCTCCCACTGATTCTGCATTATGGTAAGTTGTATAAATTTCTGTTACGATATTATAACTTAATAATATAGAAATGTAATGTAAATTGTGTATAAAACTGCCCTATGAACCCGCCCTGAATACCCCACCCCAAAACTATTATTATTTAAAATCAATCATTCCACTCTAAGGAAAATCATCTAACAGTTGCCTAGATTTCACATGAATGGTAATTTGTCCTTGACAGGTCGGCCCAGCATATTCAGCCCAAGAGCTAATTACCAGATACTAAAAAAAATCTCCAAGATCCTCAAAATTTCACCATGGCAGTTTATAGATAACTCTTGCAAAAGTGGATGTCAAATGCATGCATCTACAGTCAGAAAGAGATTGCACAAATTTGACCTGCACGAGATGTGTGACAGGAAAAAGCCTTTAATATTCAAAAAGTATAAAAGCCCACAGTTTTTCATTGAACATACAGGCAAAGGAGTGGTGGCTCTGAGGCTAAGGATCTGCGCTGGTATCCAGAAGGTTGCCGATTCGAATCCCCGTCACTGCCAAAAGAGATCCTACTCTGCTGGGCACTTGAGCAAGACCCTTAACCCGTAATTGCTCCAGGGGCGCTGTACAATGGCTGACCCTGCTCTCTAACCCCAAGGGGTATGCGAAAACTAACAAATTTCTAATACGAGAAATAGTATAAGACAAAATAAAGAACAAAAAAAAAAAAAAAAGACCAGGGGCCTCATGTATAAATGGTGCATATGCACAAAAATGTTGCATACGCCTGTTTCCACACTCACATTGTGAAAAAACAAAACTTGCTGTAAAGCCACGCACATTTTCACAACAGTTCAATCCCTTGCGTACGCAAGTTCTCTGCCTGGTTTTGGCAAAATGGTGGCACCTGGCATCAAAGCAACGCTATTGTTCCTGTGTGGTTTCCCTTTCTTTTTTAGATCCACGTCCCTGACACGGCTTTATCAAATACACTGAAATTAACCTCATATCGTTTATTAGTTTAAGGCATTGTAATCAACCCATAACTATGTAATGGTGCACGGAATGGCCAAACTGTTCCAAATACCATCGCTGCTTTAGCATTGTCATTCTCAGTGCACCACTCAGACTATTTAACCCACTGTATCTGAGTGTGGAATCACAGCTCTACAGCAGCTGATCAGATTATGGGGAAACAGCATCTAGCACATGGTGCCTCAGCCATATGCCCAGTCTGTTTTAACTTCTCCCATACAGTATGGCAAACGCTTCACAGCCTTTCCTATAGGGACCTCGCGGTTCAGAAACAGTTTCATCCCAAGAGCTCTAAACACACTCAATCAGTCCATCAAGTGCTCCCGGTAGAACTGTTTGTACTTAAAGGTACAATCACCTGACTGTAAACTTGCACTTCAGTTGTAATATTGCACAACCTGAGCAACTTTTTAAAGCACGTATATACATATGACTGACGACCGGCTTGACATCTATTACAGAGCTAATTATTTGTTGATTGGGTAATTGGAGAAAGAAAAGGAAGGTCAGGAATTGGGGGTTAGTACCGTTGAGAAAGACAGTACTGCTGCAAGACGCACAGCGCAGAAAGCATCTTGCGGGAGGCAGGAACAATCTCTGGATGGGGCGCCAGGTTGTCTCCATGTTTAATATATGCTTTAATTCCTATCATTATGAAAATTATATTAAATATACATTTTAGTATTTAAATTGTTCAGAGAGCTGTAATATTATGAATGTAATGTGTGTCCTGTCAGCGGAAGAGAAAGCCTGTTTAAGAAGAACATAGCGATTCACACACATAGAGTACATAGAAGAACACATAGAATATGAAACATTTAACATGCTACTTCAGTTATGATGGGATTTGAGAATCTAGTAAATTAAATGATTTTAAGATGAAGTTTATGATGTTCTACTTTAATGACAAAATAAACTACGTGATTAAAGTGGAAATTTCGAGATTAAAGTTGACATTTGGACATGTTTTTCCACTGTGTCCCTATTTTGTTTTTCTTTTCTCTGTACCTAATACGATTCCATATGACACTCTGACGTTGGGCTACGACTCACCTTTTCATGGTGACTTTGATATCTGACCACTTCTTATTTATTTCGGGCACTGTGCAACTTTCTGAACTTGAACTTTCGAGTTTCCCAGCCACTCTGTCACTCGATCAGCTTCCTTTTGTTGTTTATATCACTGCTTAAACCAACAAATAATACATTTCTCCTTGCCTCTACTTGGTATTTCCTGAAATTGTTCTTTCCCCCTGTGCTTTTGCCATTGTCTTTTCACAGAACGCAAAACATAAGGGGCTATTTATATTGATTTGTATATTCAAAGAGGCATAATTCTGGGAGAAGTTGGGGTGGGGCGGCAGGCACGAGCATTACTTTTCACATTCACCTGGATTTATGGAGCAGAAGAACATGGAAGATGGCGTACACACAGATTTACGCATCTGGATTTTTTTTGTATGTATGCACATTTCTGCCATGTTTTAGTGTGAATTCTACACACACCATTATGAATGAGGCCCCAGGCCTTTTGCAACAATGCTGCCTCAGGGCCTGGGCAGGTTGCAGTCATCAAGAAGGAGGAGATTGGGAGCATGCACTGATTACAGCGCGTTGCCGCAGCAACCACATGGCAAACCTCCCGGATTGACATCCAAGTGCAGCCATGTAAAAGGTGACATCTCAGCACCACACTGAACAGTGTGAGGGTTTTTAATAGTGGCTGGAGTGCCAATCCTGCCGCCCACCCCCAAGTTTTCCCTGCAGGTTGAAGGACCTGCAAATCAACTATAAATTATGAATCATATTAAAGTGTGCTTGAGGGAAATATGAGGCCTCCTGTCTGAAAGATGAAGAACTGAAAATTAACCTTTAAACATGAAAATGATCTGAATGACACTACTAGACAATCCACCAAGGAAAGGATGGAAAACAAGAAATGGAGTGTAATGGACAGGCCTAGTTAAAGCTTTGATTTAGAATCCAATTGAAATATTGTGGGGGATCTATAAGGGGCAGCACATGCAAAAAACCACACAAACATCTTGCAACTGAAGAAATTTTGCATGGAGGAGTTGTCAAAAAATTTCACCAAGAACTATTGGGCAATAATGTACAATAATGTACAATGCCTGCAAGAAGTCATTTCTGCTAAAGGGCACAATATCAGCTTCTGTGGCCAAGGCTGTACTTATTTTTGCCGCAGTTGACCAATTATATCTATCTATATTTGTGCTGAACAGATGACTGAAGAGGCAACTTTTTCCTTGTCATTTTATTCAGGTATATCACCTTTATCTGTAAGCACTTTTTGTATGAACATCTGCTGTTTGTTCAAACATGTTGAAAAGGTCAAGTATGTCCATGGGGTGAACTTACATTTTCACATATATGCCCTGTGAACTCAAGGATAAGTGAGGTCATTGCTGTATAACCTTTCAAGCAAATATATAAAGTTTGTCATTTCTTTGAAGTAAATTATATTATTTACCTACATAAATATGATATGCAGTACAGATTAAAGTACAAGGAAAAGGTATAGTTACTTTGAGGCAAGACTGTTCCGTGTAAAGTGATTTATTGTCACTGATTTAATACTGTTCCAAAACAATTTTTCATAAAACAGAAATGCTTAAATTTTTGTTATTATTATTGGGGACATTGGTTAATAATTTTTGTTTACTACACTGCACTGCTATGAGTAAAATTAACAAATCTGCCATTCTATTAAAAGAGAACAACCTACAGAAGCTATACACACCATGGTAAAAATAAAAAAATGTATTTTTTCCCTAAGGGATTCAAGGGGTTTCTCTTACTACTGATCCAGTGATAAACTAAGGATTTCTGCAATGCCTGCTTTTTTTAGCAAGATGTGCAGTTCAAGTGTGAGAGGCCAGAGAAGGGTTTATTGGGGGAAATTAGACCACAGAGTTTTACTTTTATTTTTTCCATGATAGAACAAAGTAAGGGTGACTCAAAGGACACAGCAGGTTGTAAAACATATGTACTTAATATTGAAGTCATAAAACTTGTTATACATAAAGGTTGAAAAAGAGAAACATTTATGTTTCTCTCCTAGACAGAACATGTTTACCTCAAGGCACTTTTATTAGCATTACAAAGTTAAAAGCTGTCAACAAATAAAAAACAAATGCTGTAGATTTACATTTGTTAAAAGAGAACAAACATTTGTACAAGTCTAAAAATACCAGCTTAAAAAAAATGTTCTAATGCTGCATTCTGTTTGAGAAATCATAAAGAGTGATCTTTTGAAATGAAAATGTAGTTTATACTGTAAAATGTAAAAAGTCATTCATTAAAGATACTTTGAGCATGGGAACTCTTTTTTAACCTTTCAGCTTTATGTTTTACATTCATTTTCATTTAGTGCCTATTGAATTCCTTAGGGACTGTTAGTTAAATAATGAATATATGTATATTTCTATCTTCTAAAAAGTGGCACACCAAAGGATATCTATCATCTAAGCCCCAGAATTTATTTGTGTTGGAATGGTGATATTTATAAATCTGTTCCTCTGTTCTGTGTTATTTCTATGTTATTTTTTAAAGGACAAAAGTCTTAAGCTGTCTTCCTTGTTTTGATATCTTGGGAGATCTTTTTTAGGGTACATGTTAAAATAAACTAGACCTGTAATTCTATATTGATTTAAATCTATGTTCAAATATATTGATACAAATATTGCCTATATATTTTCAATACTTTAATGTTTCAGTAGGTTTAAAGAGCATTGTCAGGTGCTAATGTACTTTTATAAAATATACTGAAATAAAAACTAAAAGCAAAGAGGTAAAATTGGAGGCTCAAAATATTTTCTCAAGATTTTCCTTAAAAACAAGATTCCATACAACTGAAAGATCTGAGATGTACCAACTGATTCACTATCTATTACTACATAATACAATCTTTCCATTAATTTCCAAATATGGGTAGTTGAAATAGTATAAACAAGCAAGGTTTTGAATGAAATATCTAAAAAACGTTTTCTATTAAAATGATTTCTTTATCAATATAATATAATTTGTTAACATTTAAAGTCACAGGATTACAACAGATAAGCAATGAATTTCCCAGTCATCTCTTTATTCCTTTTCTAGATCCTTTTCTTTCCACAATGAGTGAGATGGAGATAATACACAAAACACAAAAAACAATCTTTGTTGAGTCATCTCTCTCAAGATGGCAGAAGTGGGATGCCAACAGATTGCTGGGATTACAAACCACCTTCTTTAGCCCGTGGAGCTCTAGCCACTTAGCTGTGATGACACTTCTACACATTTAATATTGGACTTAAAGAATAAAAGTGCCTGCATCAAACCAAGATCATCTAATCACCTAATGGAACTATTTTGGAGCCAGTCAGATGGAAGATTCTGTGTGCACTATTCATATTTTATGGAAAACAAATTTAGACAACAAAAGGAAATTACTTCAGATAATTTTGGATACTATGCCTAAAAATCATTCCTCTTGTGGAATGTCAAGTTATCATACTATAGTTATTAAAAAGTAATTATGCTCATTATGAAAGTATTTCATTGTATTCTGATTGACACCAACTGTCTCAGCTATTGTACCAAATACAGTCTCTAATGGGCTTTCATAATTGTAAGACTTAACTTTTTGTTTCAATGAGTGATATATTGTGAAGAGAAACTTGAAGTGTCCACTCTCTCCATTGCTTGGTAATTAATAAGAACCGATGGTAGTCCACACTTATAATAGTCTGCATTTTCCAGCTAATCTCTTTCAACATTTTTAAATATTCCTGTTAACCTAGTGCCATCTGAAAACTTTATTATTTTCACAGAATTAGTGAGGCACACTCATGTGCATAGAGTAAAGAATGATAAGAAAAGAGTTTATTACAGTCAGTCTGATATTTTAAACTGGAACACATTACTTAGGTATTCCTTCATTCATTTTCTGGACCTGCTTTATGTACCGTTATTTTATCAATGCAGCGTGCCATGGCCTATATTGACAGTACTAGCAATAAATAATCCTGAATGCAACAATGTCAATGTCAATTTTATTTATATAGTACATTTAAAACAACATAGGAATGCTGTGGCCAAAGTGCTTTACAATAATAGAATTAAAGAAAAACATACAATTAACATGAATAAAATAAATAGAAATAAAATTAAAGAACATAAAAAAAATAAATAATAAATAGAATTAATGTTGGCCGGCACGGTGGCGCAGTGGTAGCGCTGCTGCCTCGCAGTTAGGAGACCCGGGTTCGCTTCCCGGATCCACCCTGCGTGGAGTTTGCATGTTCTCCCCGTGTCTGCGTGGGTTTCCTCCGGGTGCTCTGGTTTCCTCCCACAGTCCAAAGACATGCAGGTTAGGTGGATTGGCGATTCTAAATTGGCCCAAGTGTGTGCTTGGTGTGTGGGTGTGTTTGTGTGCGTCCTGCGGTGGGTTGGCACCCTGCCCGGGATTGGTTCCCTGCCTTGTGCCCTGTGTTGGCTGGGACTGGCTCCAGCAGACCCCCGTGACCCTGTGTTCGGATTCAGCGGGTTGGAAAATGGATGGATGGATAGAATTAATGTTACATAATCACAATGAGGAAACCATCAGTATTACTGAAGGTCATGGAATGCAAGTGAATAGAAATGAGTCTTTAATCTTGTTTTCAACAGTTCAATTGTAGACAACTCCTTTATGTGATGAGGTAAAGAGTTCCACAGGTGAGGAGCAGCAGTTGCAAAAGCCCTGTCCCCCTTAGTTTTACACTTGGTACGAGGGACAACAAGAGACAACTGACCAGAAGACCTAAGCACTCTGGATGGCTGGTGTAAAACACACAATTCGGATAAATAGGCAGGAGCAAGCCCATGTAAAGATTTAAAAACTAGCAACAAGATTTTAAAATCAATTCAAAAACTGACAGGCAGCCAGTGTAAAGAAGCTAATATTGGAGAAAGAGAGTCATACTTTCTTGCCCCAACCAGAAAGCGAGCGGCAGCATTCTGGACCAACTGTAACCTGCGTATCAGGGATTTGCCAATCCCAGAATACAGCGATTTGCAGTAATCAAGGCGAGAAAAGATAAAAGCATGAGTAGCTTTCTCAAGATCCCTAGAAGATAAAAAAGGCTTGATCTTACCTAATAGACGAAGCTGGAAAAAGCAACTCTTGACTACAGAATTAACTTGTTTCTCAAAAGAGAGGTTACTGTCAAAGATAACACCTAGATTGCGGACTTGAGGTTTGCAAAAGACAGAGAAAGAGCCGAGAAGTCCAAGACCAATTTGGGCTTTAGCTGATGGACCCACTATAAGCACCTCCGTTTTATTTTGATTCAGATCAAGAAAATTATTAGCCATCCAGGATCTTTGTTCAGAAAGACAGTTGTGCAGTTAATTTATTGCAGAGTTGCAGACGGGAATATAAACCTGTGTATCATCAGCATAGCAGTGAAAAGAAATATTAAATTTCCTAAAAATAGCTCCAATAGGGTGAAGGTATATAGAGAACAAGATAGGACCCAAAATGGATCCCTGAAGAACACCACATTAAAGAGGAGCAGTAGACGAAAAAGAGGAATTTAAAGTCACTGAAAAGTGTCTACCGGTTAGATATGACCTGAACCAGTTAAGAGCAGCCCCTTTAAGCCCAACAAGATGTTCAAGCCACAACAGCAATATCTCGTGGTCAATAGTGTCAAAGGCAGCAGTCAGGTCCAGGAGGACAAGGACTGCAGCGCCACCTGAATCAGTAATAATAGAGATATCATTGAATACTTTAAGAAGGGCCATCTCAACACCATGATAATGCCAAAAGCCAGATTGGTAGATCTCAAATAAAGTATTGGAGTTAAGGTGATCAACCAATTGATTATAAATAATTCTTTCTAATATTTTAGCTAGAAATGGCAATTGGGAAATCGGGCGAAAATTGGCTAAAACTCCAGGATCTAATTCTGCCTTTTTTAGACCAAGACGCACTGCAGCATGTTTAAAAAATGAGGGCACAACCCCTGCACTAATAGAATCATTGGTAATGGCTAATAAAGATGGGCCCAAAACATCAAAGGCTTCCACTAAGAGGCATGGTGGTACAATATCCAGAGGACTGGGGGCTGGTTTAAGGGTGTCAATAGTTCTTTTTAACTGTGAAATTGAGACAAGATCAAAAGATTCAAATACAATACCATGATTAACAGTAGGAAATTCATAGTCAGTTGAAACAATATTACAGCGAATTTTATCAATTTTACAGACAAAGAATGAAAGAAATTGCTCACATGAAAGAACAGTGCTATTTAATCCCATCACAAAATGAGGGTGTATGGCCGCATTAATTGAATTAAATAAGACCCTAGGATTCTTAGAATGACGGAAACTAAATCAGCGAAGAAATCATGTTTAGATTTCTTAACTGCAACCTGGAAGTTGAATAGAGAAGTCCTAAAAATCTGTTTAGAAACAATCAGACTATCTTTTTTCCAATGCCGTTCTGCAGTTTGATAGGCGCAGTGCAGCAATCACGTAAAAACTAGCTACACTATGATTTTATAAATATATGGCTTGTGATGTACTGTACATTACATTTAAATATTGATTATTTTAAGAAAATGTTTGGCAAGTGAAAGACAAAAAAAAAAATCAGAAACCTCTGAAGATGATTGACTATATGTAATACTACATGTAATGTACATGAAAACATACACATGTGTAACAAAGGAATAAAATGGTCGTAGTAAGGAGACCTGGCTTCGTTTCCTGGGTCCTCCCTGCGTGGAGTTTGCATGTTCTCTCCGTGTCTGCTTGGGTTTCCTCCGGCAGTCCAAAGACATGCAGGTTATGTACATTGGCCATCCTAAAATTGTCCCTAGTGTGTGCTTGGTGTGTGAGTGTCTGTGTGTGTGTGCCCTGTGGGGGTTTGTTCCTGCCTTGCACCCTGTGTTGGCTGAGATTGGCTCCAGCAGACCCCCGTAACACTGTGTTAGGATATAGCAGGTTGGACGATGACTGACTGACTGACTGACTGACCTGTATATTGTAATGTTGACAATTACTTTCTAAAAAGTAATTGCGCACTTTGTAAAATAATTATTAAGTGAGTTTCGGATTGATGGGATGTGGAAGAAGTAATATTAAATTAAATATACATGTGTAATTATACAGCATGCAAATATTTGTTTCAGCAGTGGGGCATATGGCAGTATTAAATTAATGCAGATGCCTAACTTGGTAAATCTGGTGCTGTTCACATGCAAAGATTAATTAATTAAATTCTCAAACTCTGTGTGATTATTTTTCTTAATTTTAGCACATATAAAACATTTTAGGTGATTTTGTAGATAATGCTGTTAATTAGTTTGCAGCTGCCAGAGAACTCAGAAGACTGGCATGCACAAGAGCATGCCGTGCAAGTCACTGATACTGTATAGTGCTTAGCTGAAGGTGTAATAAAGTTGGACAGCAATGTCATTCACTCATTCTTACAAGTCCTGTGTTCTTCCAGTTACAGCTACACAGCTGGTAACAGTGAGCTGAGCTTGGTGTGATGTAGGGATACGTGGCTGGCTGCCTGATGATGTTGTACGCTTTGGAATGATTAGACATTATCGGTAGCCATAAATTGTAAAGCACCGCATCCATGTAAAAGCAGTACTTGACTTCTTAGATTGAAATGCAACTAGTAACAGTGCTTCCTACATATATAAGCTTTCTTACTGGGGGATCCAAATATTTATTACCTGTTTACTTGTTCATTTCAAATTCTTATTCAAATATTTGTTCATATGGATTTTGAAATTGGCTTATACTTTAAAAATAGGCCCAAAAGAATAAACCAAATAAAATATATACTTGTACATACCCAATAAAAAAATTAAAACACAAACAAAAGCAATAAATATTTTTGACCTTAGCATTCCTTAAGGGTCAAACAATTTATCAAATGCTCCACTTTCTGGCTTCAATTACACAGCAATTGCTAAAAGATGCTGTTTTAGCAGGTTCATTTGCCTCAGTAGGGAATATTAAGACTCTGGCCTAATGCTTCACCTTTAAAGAACTCCATTTTATTCTTTGGAAGAATGCCAACTATAATGCTTTGACAATAATCCATGTTCGAAGAAAAGATTTAAAATAACACTTCTATCAATGTATATCATTGGCTGCAGTAACTGTAGCAGAGTGGTGATAAATCCCATTTTATTGCTGAAAAATTCCATTCTCTCTCCAGGCCTGACAGCTCCCCACATTCTCATACCCTTTTGGACAGTTTCTAAACTGTGTCCATCTGTTTTGTATTAAAGCTCAACCTGCCTCTTCCTACGCCAAAAAAGGGCAGGACAGTGTAAAGGGAGTGAAGTCAAGGTGAGGGGCAAAACAGAAAAACAGAAAAAAAGGAAGCAATTCCAGTGAAAATATAACAGGACACTGGCAAAAGTAATGAGAAAATGTAATGGATAAATGATTGAATAAAATATTAGCAAAAGGAACATACTTATATTAGTGCTGTCCAGTACTAAAATAAATCTGATGTAATTTGCATTATTAAAATAGTACCTGGTCCATGTAAGGTTTTTACGATTATCTATGATAGAAAAAACAGGAATTTTTTTTTATTTTTGTATAGCAAATAGAACACCTTTACCATTCATTTTACACTGAAACTACTGTACATGCAAAGATTGCTTTTGATAGGTTTTTTGATAGGTGCTTGTTTATATAGTGATTGCTGTGGCAGCAACAGTTGAGATATAAACACAACACATCCACCTCCAGGCAAACTGCCAGGAGTAGTAAAAGAGAAATAACAGGGTTTAAAAAAAAATCACAACTTCACCCAACACAAAAAACTTTTTATAAGGAAATAATCCAATTTCTCAAGAAGAGAAATACGAGGGCAGTATATTTCACTAAAATTATTTTTATAGTCCATTCTTGTTTATTAAGTGCTATAAGGATTATCTCATTATGCATAGAAACATTCGTTTTATATTATAAAAAATACAGTCTAGGGTACTCCATTATATACAGAAAATTCCTAATGCATTTTCTGACATAAAAATGATGCTTCTTTTATTTTTAGGTTTGTGTGGTTTTGTTGAAGATCTCAACCAGCCCTATCATTCATAAAAATTCTCCTTCATTAAAAGAATTTTCCTCTGCAATTTATACTTGTGTAACTACTGCCTGCAACAACTTCTCAAGGGTTTAAAGAAATAAAAACCAAAAACAAGTAATTATGACCCTGAGTGTGCAGTTTAAAAGTACAATCATTTTCAATCATAAGTACAAAGTTTCTGAATGTGGCTCTCTTCTTCCATTGTTATTTTACTTGTTTTTTGTTTCGGAGTAAAAAAAAAGGTTTGTTAAACATAAATATGCTTTTTGGAATCTTAAAAGAGGAAGTTAGAAATTCTACTTAAGCAAAGTCACATACACTTGTCCCTTCTTGGGTATTCTACAGTAACATAAAGCTAATGTAACTTTGGTTAAATTGTTTCATAGTGTTTCTTATTTACATGCTTTTTTCAGGGTTTCTGGAAATGTTTCATAAATTTCATCTGGGTAATCATTAGACTTGGGTGGCATGTTACAGCATTGTTGTTAGCATTGCTGTTTGATAGATCAAATGTCCTGGGTTTTAATTCTGGACCTGTTCATTACCTAAGTGCAGTTTGCATGTTGTCTCAGTTTTCCTTCTTACACAGCCAAAGACAATTCACAGTTAAAGAAACTAAATTGCCTCTGCATGAGTGTATGTTCATGTTTAGTACATTTTTGTATATTGTGCTTAGTACTACTGGGAAAGGTTTTGACTCTCATGGCCCTGAACTAAATCAAGAAGGTTTAAGAATGATTAGCTTATGTTAGGTTAAAATTTAGAATGGATCTGAGACTGTGGATGTGAATATTAGTATACAACTGTGCTACATTAGAATGCAAGAATGACAATTTAAAAGGGTTTTATGAATAAAAACTAACATATATCAGATGACATGTTTAGCCATTTGTTAAAGAACAACATTTGAAATGAATCATACAAAAAAATCCAAATTGTTTGGATGTAAGCATATAAGGTTAGAATGAAAAGAGACCCAATAAAACCACTCTTCCTTCTGTGAGTGAAAATATACCAGCCACAGACTTTAATTAAGCAATTATTGTTATATATATGTGTGTGTGTATGTTTGTATGTATGCATATACAGTGTATATAAACATACAGTACATACATATAATTATTTTTTGTAAATAAAGTAGAGAAATGCAAAAAAAAAAAAAAATTACATTAATTACATTTAACTCTTAAATACCCTGCAAACCATTGGTAGATCAGAGAGCAAAAACACTGACCAACACTTAAAGTTAGCGAGGCATACAAAAAGCCATGGTCTGTCGAGTACTGTTAAATTCATATAAGATTAAACTAACCAACTCAGCTAGCTATTTTCTTTATGCGGCTGACTGCAAAAACAGAAAAATAAATAAAGAAGATATGTGTCAAGACATATCACGGTTATCATGGATTTCAGCTGGGGCTTGCAAATGGCCTCTCACCCCAACCAGACTGAAATGATACATGCTGTACATTTAGCTACAAGAATAGGGATAATCAGTCAAATGATATTTATCATTTTCTATAAATAGATAAAAAGAATTCAAATATTTAACAATTATTATTACTGTGAATATTATGCTTTAAACCAATACATTTGAGACTTTAGAATGTAAAAGTAACACATTTTACTAAAGTTTTATTATATCTGATTGCCATTAAAATATAGCATCCAGTCAATAAATAAAGTCAATAACATTTCTATTTAACAAAATATGTATAAGAAAATGATTCTGGAAACCTGAAGGCTTTAGTTGATTGTTGCTTTACTTGATATGTTGTTCTAAATGTAAGTTGTCATATAGTAAATTCACAGTTCATGCAAGCATATTAACTTGTTTGTACAATAATGTTTTTAATGATTAATCTAAAAATGTGCAAAAGCTTATGTTTTCACCTTCATTTGCAACATATACAAAAACCCAATTCAATTAAAGTCTGCTAAATATATATACAAATTGCTAAATTGTTTAAAAATGAATAGCAGTGAGTATAGCGTAAGAAAGGGTAAGTTTATACCAAGAAGGCATAGTAAACAAACAAATGCTTAGAACTCAAAACTACACACACAATAAAACACACTTATACTTATTTGAAGAAAAGAATATGTAAATAAATGCATCATACTAGTTTTGTAAATTATGTAGTATATAAAATACAACTCAGTACATTGCACTTTCTGCCTGTCTTGAACTAAATATGTAGATTAATTTATTTTGATAATTCACTTCCCACATGAAGCATTTTGCTGTCTTTGTCAACATGAATGACAACAATTTGGCCAACTCTCTAGAAGCCGCACTCACCATTGACAGGCGAATTATCAGGGGCCCAGAGCTCCTTATTATCAGAGGAGAAGTCATCAGGAGGACGTACATAAGATCCCTCTCTGCTGTCACTATTTGTCAGTAGGACAAGGGCCAGTGATATGGGTAGTTGACAGGTAATTTCAACAATAACAATTACTCCTATTACTGGTGTCATAAGCAATTCGCCCAAGGCATTGCAATAACAAAGGCTTATAATTTCATGCTATATAAATAAACACAAACAAGTAACAATTTAGTGAAAAACAATATTCTATTAAACTGACCTTTCAAAAATAAATAAATAAAAACTAATAGAATTATTAAAATATGCTAAGAATTAATCAGTGTAGAACAATTAATGCAAAGAATGTATTATTCTATCTTTTCCCATTACAATATATTAAATACTCTGCTCTCCAGAATGTATTTATTAATCTGTGGGTATATGGGTTAAATAAAAATATATATGTAAATTAATTTATTTCAATCATTAACTTCAATATTTATTGTAATAATGCAAAAACATACTTAAACATGTAAACAAGACACTCATTATTTTCATAATTTACTTATTGTCTTTTTGTTATATGTTACTATCCATTATTTTAAACCTAAATTTCATAACTTCAAAACTAGGTTTTTATCAATAAATGTCACATATTATAAATTAAATAGTTTGTAGAAATTTCCAAAGATTACACAACATATTTTGAACTGAAATAATTAAAAAACCCATGATTCTGCTGATTTGCTTAAGATTTGGATTAACAGAACAGGCAAAAGCTTCTATCTGTCCAAGAGGAAACTATGCAGCATCAACCCCAAAGCAGTAAAAGAATTTGTAAATCTTTAATTAGAAGAGCTATGGAGCAATTAACGCATGTCAAACTCTACTTCATCAAGTGCCACTCTAATTTTCTATCTAAAAATTAATGGACTTTTTTTGTACCCCCGAAAGGCAAACTGATTCAAATCTCTTCATGATGCAGTGTTGCACAGCTAAGCAGCTTCTTGATTACAATCCAGCACACTTTTAACTGCTTTCATTCTCACTGCCACACATACTTTGTCAACAGTCAAATTAGACTGCACTGATAACAATGCATAATGGCCTTCTTCAGCTGTGGTCTGTGACAAAGAAAATCTGAACTAACACAGCCTTCCTCAAATAAAGTAGTATTGATATAAAAAGGTTTGGTTTATTTTTAAGTATCAGATTCTTGGGTTTACATTTCATTGCTTATAAAAATGTTACCTTATATTAGATTAATGAAGTTTATATTATATTAGAAAAGAAGAAAAAGTAGCATAAAGGTTTCATTATTTATTAAATAATAAGGTGTTACTGAACAATACAATACACTCATTAAATAAGATTTTCTTTGTTGTCCATGAATTCATATATATGTATTATATATGTATATTTTTAATGAAATTAATGAAAATGTTATACTTACTGAAATTTAAATACATAAAAATAAACTATATATAATATTATTGAACATAAAATGTATTTTTATGTAATTAAATTTCAGCAAGTATAACATTTTAAATACAGCTCTAGGTATTTATAACTAATCGTTCTTAATACTTAATGTGTAAATTGTTTCTTTAAGGAGGAATATAATAATGTTTTGGATTGTATTTAAGAAGTAGTCTTAATTTTAAAAATAAATATAAGTTTTCCATATTGAAATATGAATTCTAAATCTAAATAATGAAAGACAAATCAATGGTATATATTTAATTTTAAGAATATTAGGAACTATTGTATGGCACACTTTAATTTACTAATTGACAGTGCTGTACACTTATATGCTATAATAAACATAGTACACAGAGTACCATGCAATAAAGAATAAAGTAGTACAGGCTAAATATAATAAACACACTATTGTTTTACAAATGCAAAAATCAAATGGAAAAAAGCATAATTTTATTATCACTTTAAGGTATTTTTACATCAGAACATCTTCAGTAAGAAAATTATCAAGAATAATAGTAAACTCTATCCTATATACAATATATAAAAAAATTAATTTTCACTAACAGAAGTGCCAAGCATTTCCCAGTAAATGACCTTATTTTATATTACTAATTTTATTGTCTGGTTTAATAATCAATAACAAACCACAACAACATAAGCTGAAAAATACATTTCTCAATTCTACTGATATGTCTTCATTTTATAGTATTTTATTTATTTGTATCTATGTATATTTTTTGCAGATTATGAAGCACACCAATGACAGGACTAACATGCAAATTATCTGATTAGTAAGGTAGCAACAAATGTATGACTACTGCTAAATATCAAATACTGGTATTTTGCTAAAATATATTATTTGGTGTTTGTTTTTGCCAACACATCACACAACTGTGAAAACATTTTAAATTTTTAATTTTAGCAAATTAATAAAAACTAAAATAGTTTTAAAACACTTTATGAAAATACAGTACTGCAAAATACTTAATGAACTTACATTGGTCAGTATTTCATGTACTATAGTAATGATAAATCAGTGTTAAATGTTTTGTTAGTATATTCCTGCCCAACTTTTAAGATGTATAAGTTTTTTTCATATTTTCATTTTTAAAAATCTATAGTATAAATTCAATTATCACAGGTTTTGCTTGATGCAGAAATGCACTTCTTACACTACTATTATCTATGTTTAAAGAATGTACTACTTTAATAATATAAATTTCTTGCTTGATAATAAAGTATTAATGGTTTTATTCAGAGGTATTTTTTTTTCTTTGCTATTGAAAAGTGGTGCACAAATTACAATAGGTACTCTATACTAACCAGTTCTAAAGATAAACATACACTTTTATTGTTGTTTGGTCAAAGCCATTTATCTCTGAGCTATTAAGACTGTAGAAGATTTTGAAATTGTTTATGTTTTTCTGCTCAAGATTCCTGTTTATGCATATCATTTGCATTCATTTGTCTCCAGCTGAGAATGCTTTCAACTCATTAAGACCCCTCTTCACAATGTATCTTATAACCCTGCTGTTGAGAAGAATCTCACCTGTGGTGAATGAATAAAGCTAGTGAAGGAGAAAACAGCAAATTCTTCATAAAACGAGATTCTCTGTGAGTCTTTCTTCAGAAAATGACAAAATGGGAACTATTTTGCGTAAAACAGTCCCTTCACATGATAGATACTTCTAGAGGTCAGGGGGTAAGGTTGAATTGAGGGTCAGCAATTTAAACAACAGGCAAGACAAAATCCAAACTGGACATCTTTCTGTCAGTAGGAGCTGACAGATTGGAAAGCAAGTTTAGACCATGAACCTTTGAAGCTTCAAACAGAAGAAGAAAAAAAAAGGTATATGAAAAAAATTGTGCAAGGAGCAAAAATTAAATGCATGCATAAAATAATAACACAAACATGTATGAGGTATTTTAACATTATAAACTTACATTTTATAATGAAATTTGGAATTGTTTTGGTTTATGTAAAGAATGTTAATTCGTTGCCAAAATCTGTTTCAGAAAAGGAAGTTTAGCCCCTTTATATCTCATAATACATAATGATTCCTTTCTAAAATATTTTGTAAACGTTTTTCTGGCAATAGTGCTTTTCCTGGGTTTTTCCCCAACAGAAGCAGTATTTTATAGCTGTTCTGAAAATTAAGAAGATTTAAATGCTCAAATTTGTTGCTTTATTTTATGGAAGAATTACTGTTTTTTATTTTACATTTTGAAGTTTTCTTGAATATAAATTAGAGAATACACTGTATGCAAAATGAACCTGCAAAAGTAACTATACTAAAATCATGACATTCTGCAGATAAAGCAAACTATGTTCCAAAGTAAACACCCACAGTTATTTATATCTGGAATTCATGTTTCATTACATTCCTTTCATACATAATACTGTGTGTTATGCAGAACTATTAATGTTTTTTTGATGATCTCCCATTTATTTAACACTACATTCACACATATACTGTACACATATTTTGTCAAAAGTGCTAATTTTATTTCTGGAATCCTTTGAACCTTGTTAAGCTTTCTGGTATTAAGCAGTAATATTTAGAATAAGTGAATACTGTATTTTGTGTCTCCTAGATGTTTTATAGCTAATTTATTTAAAAATGTAAGTATAGGAAGACAGCTACATGCTTTCATATAGAAAACACAATGGTTTAACTTTGCTTTGCTTTACATTGTCAGTGAAGTTTGGAAGATTTAACCTCCTAATTTTTAATATTTACTTTAAATATGATGCTGGTAAAATCAGACATCACAAATGTTAAGAGCATTCTTTATCCAGTTTATTAAGCAAAACGAAATATTTATTATTCTCATGTATTATTTAAGAATTGCCAAGGTTTTTCAAAATACATGACTTAGCTGTCAATTTCTTAACTTTCCTGTATTTTCTTGAGCATGGAAGTATTTTTTGATTATGCCAGTCTGTCATATGCTATTGGAAAGCAGAAATCTATAAAAATGTTCAAAAACAAAAGGTAAAAAAATAATAGAATGGGTCTTCTGTAATAAAGCTTCTAAAATGTAGAGATAAATCTTTAATATGGCATTGGATTTGATTTGAATTTTTGCGTGCTATAATTATTAAAATCTTTTTCAATATGTACTTTTTGTAAACAATAATACATTTTATTAGATGAACACAAAAATTCTGGAAATGTTTATTATCAATCAATCTTCCCATTTAAAATGTAATTATACATACATTTTTAATGAGGATTATTTTTAAAGCTGCATTATTTTTTGTAAGAAAATGTCCTCTAACTTTTCATGCAGAAATTAAATGAAATGTTAGGATATGAGATTTAACCTACCTCCCCCGCATTCGTGTCTGCTTGTGGAGTCAGGCCCTTGTTTCCTTTTTACTCGTTTGGTTGTAGGTCCTCAGGTCAGCAGACTGTAAATACACATAGCTGTGCACCAGTCAATAAATCTACACTGAAGTCTGTATGATAGCAGACACAGAGAAAGTCTCTAAAGTAAGAATTCTTCTTCTTTATTAACTGCTTTCTTTACATTAAACTTAATAATAAAAAAATCTGTTATTATTTAAAATAAACATAAATCACCTAAACCTTCTCCCTAAGATAAATGCACCAATGTATAGTAGATTTTACTTATTCATTTTAATAACTTTTAAATGGATATTTTACTAGTGAAAAAATGCTGGATGCATGCAACAAAGCAAAATATATACTTTATGGGTTCTTAAAACTACAGCAGTGTTTCCTAAGAATATTTGTGTAAAATTTATAATGTGCAATTAAAAATTAGAAGAAGGATGAATGAATGCTGTTTTGGATTGTATTTAAGAAGTAGTCTTAATTTTAAAAATAAATATAAGTTTTCCATATTGAAATATGAATTCTAAATCCAAATAATGAAAGACAAGTCAATGGTATATATTTAATTTTAGAAATTTGAGGATCTATTGTATGGCACACTTTAATTTACTAATTGACAGTGCTGTACACTTATATGCTATAATAAACATAGTACACAGAGTACAATACAATAAAGTATAAAGTGGTACAGGAAAAAGTGAAGTAATCATTTACAAAAACACAGAACAGACATGATATATCAGGCTCATCATTTTATGTAAGTGGTTAAAGTATGACTGCATCAAGCAAAGGTCATTAGGCTTTATGCAAGACTAATAAATACCTTTCACAACACACTTTTTGGTACATATGTATTTAGCTAGACTTGAGAAGTAATGACCTTTAGTAAAATAGTTAATTTTATATTTCTGATTCAGTAAGAGATATACTTTAAAAATTACATTTATTTTTATCTGGTTTTGCCAAAATTATTAACATATGTGTGTAACAATATTTATTTTATTTTTTATTTTAGCTTAACACTTAATATTTAAAACAGGAAGAATAAACATCTGGTTAAGAATAGATAAGATTCTTAGTACATTTGTAAATAATTATCCCTCATAACATATATTTCTGTTTGATAAAATATAATCCAACTCTTTGTGACCTGTGGAAGATAAAATTACTCTTAAATTTAATTTAAACATTTTGATGGTAAAAAACTATATTGGATTTGCCTTTTAATTATTCATAATTAATGGTAAACTGTTGACTCTGAACTGGATTAAGCATGTTTAGAAATAGATACATATCAAGACTGAAATGTATGCACACTTCAGTAATGAAACAGAAGTTTTACCTGAAAAAAAAATCTAGAAATCAGTGAAAATTAAGTGAAAAATGATCTTTCTCATGGTGGGTATGTAGTACTAGGGTGTTGTACCGTGTTAGCCATTATGAATGTAGAGAAAAGCCAAGCAAAATGACACCTTTTATTGGCTAACTAGAAAGATTACAATATGCAAGCTTTCGAGGCAACTCAGGCCCCTTCTTCAGGCAAGATGTAATCATTGATTATTGATTACATCTTGCCTGAAGAAGGGGCCTGAGTTGCCTCGAAAGCTTGCATATTGTAATCTTTCTAGTTAGCCAATAAAAGGTGTCATTTTGCTTGGCTTTTCTCTACATTCATGGTGGGTATAGTATGCACTTTTTCTTTTTGTCAATGTACTAAATGCATCATAAGTCTTTATGAATAAATGAATGATTGAGACCTAGGGGTACATTTACCTGCTAATGTCACAGAAAAACACAACATTGACTGGTACTGCAAATGCCAATGTTCTCCTTTAGTTATTACATTTTAACATTGTGCCGAACTTAAATTTAGAACTGTTTTCTGAAATGTTCTTAAACCCTAGACAGTTGCAAAAGGTTGTAATTGTAGACTTTCCCAATAATCTGTTAATTTGTGAATTTCCCCTTGGGATTAATAAAGTATCTATCTATCTATCTATCTATCTATCTATCTATCTATCTATCTATCTATCTATCTATCTATCTATCTATCTATCTATCTATCTATCTATCTATCTATCTATCTATCTATCTATCTATCCCCTTGGCTAGCCTTCAGTGACAGTGTGTACCTTATTGTTGCCTGGACAACTTCTGAAGGTGATCTAGGAACTACTATGTGGAAAGAACATCTAGTGTCTACATTTAAAGTTAAAGAGCCATAAGTTTACTTGGACCAGTTCTTGCTGATGTTGTATTAATGTTCGTTAATATGGAAAAATATTAACTGACTTTTACTAACCTGTAACTGGTTCTTTATTTTCTGTCTTTGCACCATTTAAACATTTTAACACATCCAAACCGACCTTATGATGGAATATACAACACTATTAAAGGCTCCTCATAACACAGTACAGACTTAACTTCCATCTTGAGTCATTCAGATCATACCATTTTACTTTTAAATTCTAACTTTGAAAAAAAAAAGCCAAGGCATATATGAGTAAAAAAAAAACTGTAAATGCAATTTAACTTTAGATCGCAAATATTTTAAAGAAATATTATAGTTCTGGCCATTTTGACATTGAGCAAACATTGACCTTGAAATGGATGTCTGATATGATGTACACATGCTAATGTATTCCCTTCACCCTTGATTACCTATAAGCCATTTAAATTTACAAAAGAACTAAATCCTGGAATAAATGTAGTGCATCAGGAAAGATACATTGTAGTAATCCTGGTAAATTATATTTTTAGTTAAAGGCACAAATAAATGTGTTCTGCTCATCCTCAAATGGGCCATATGCAACCACCTGTTGGAGAATGATCTTAAACTTAAGACAGTACTTGCAACTATACAGCTTCCTCTTAATGACAGCATACGTATATTCTAAGTTGTTCTGTCCTTCTTATTTCCCCAAATATTGTAAAATTGCATACAGCATTTTTTGCAGAATGCAAAAATACACCAGCATACTTTAGTTTTATGTATGTAGGCATTAAAATGCCCAAGGAGGACTGTCACATGGATCTCTGCCTGTTTGCTTTCCATGGTGATTTTATAAATTGGAGTTTTATTTTCTGAAACTTTTACAGCAATAATTTTTTACCCCTGTCTTTTCTTATGTTATTCAGTTCAATATGTATTTAATAACTGTTGTTTAGTATAATTATTTCAAATTATGAATATCTGTCTAGTGCATATATCGTCCATCCATCCTCTTCCGCTTATCCGAGATCGGGTCACAGGGGCAGCAGCTTAAGCAGTGATACCCAGACTTCCCTCTTCCTGGCCACTTCTGCTGCCGTGGGAATCCCAAGGCATTCCCAGGCCAACCAAGAGACATAGTCCCTCCAGCGTGTCCTAGGTCTTCTCCAGGGCCTCCTCCCAGTTAGACGTACCCGGAACACCTCACCAGGGAGGCGTCCAGGAGGCATCCTGATCAGATGCCCGAGCCACCTCATCTGACTCCTCTCGATGCGGAGGAGCAGCGGCTCTACTCTGAGCCCCTCCCAGATGACTGAGCTTCTCACCTTATCTTTAAGGGAAAGCCCAGACACCTTGTGGAGGAAATTCATTTCAGCCTCTTGTATTCGCGATCTTGTTCTTTCGGTCACTACCCATAGCTCATGACCATAGATGAGAGTAGGAACATAGATCGACTGGTAAACTGAGAGCTTTGCCTTTCGGCTCAGCTCCTTTTTCACCACTGCGGATGCCACACCGATCTCCCTGTCGATCTCACGATCCGAGATACTTGAACTCCTCCACTTGGGGCAGGATCTCGCTCCCAACCCTGAGAGGGCACTCCACCCTTTTCCGGCTGAGGACCATGTTCTCAGATTTGGAGGTGATGATTCTCATCCCAGCTGCTTCACACTCGGCTGCGAACCAATCCAGAGAGAGCTGAAGATCACGGCCTGATGAAGCAAACAGGACAACGTCCATAAAAGTTATGAACAGAATCGGTGCCAAAGGGCAGCCCTGGCGGAGTCCAACTCTCACTGGAAACGGGTTTGACTTACTGTCGGCAATGTGGACCAAGCTCTGACAACGATCCCCATACTGTCGGAGTATCCCCCACAGGATTTCCCGAGAGACACGGTCGAACGCCTTTTCCAAGTCCACAAAACACATGTAGACTGGTTTGGCAAACTCCCATGCATCCTCCAGGACCCTGAATCCAAGGTTCGACTATCCGATGGACCCTCCTCTCCAGGACCCCCGAATAGACTTTTCCAGGAAGGCTGAGGAGTGTGATCAATCTGTAGTTGGAACACACCCTCTGGTCCCCCTTCTTAAAGAGACCACCACCCCAGTCTGCCAATCCAGAGGCACTGTCCCCGATGTCCATGCGATGTTGCAGAGGCGTGTCAACCAAGACAGTCCTACAACATGAGCCTTGAGGAACTCCGGGCGAATCTCATCCACCCCTGGGGCCCTGCCACCAAGGAGTTTTTTTGACCACCTCGGTGGCCTCAGTCCCAGAGATGGGGGAGCCCACCTCCGAGTCCCCAGGCTCTGCTTCCTCATTGGAAGGCATGTTAGTGGGATTGAGGAGGTCTTCGAAGTACTCCCCCCACCGACCCACAATGTCCCGTGTCGAGGTCAGCACCATCCCCACCATATACAATGTTGACACTGCACTGCTTCCCCCTCCTGAGACGCCGGATGGTGGACCAGAATCTCGAAGCCGTCCAAAAGTCGTTCTCCATGGCCTCCACAAACTCCTCCCATGCCTGAGTTTTTTCCTCAGCAACCACCAAATCCGCATTCACTTGGCCTGCCGGTACCTATCAGCTGTCTCCAGAGTCCCACAGGACAAAAGGGTCCTGTAGGACTCCTTCTTCAGCTTGACGGCATCTCTCACCGCCGGTGTCCACGGGGTATCGTTTACAACTTTAATGTAAATTTAAACAAACAAACAATAAAACTGCCCATTTGTTTATGGCTTTGAGGGTATCTTCACTTTTCTAGGATGCTCTAATTAAAATTGGTCATTTATGATATTGTAGACATAAAGGTTCAATTCAATCTACTGCTTTTAATTGTATGAAGCACCTTTCATTTTTCCATTTATTAATATCTAAAAAGAACTGGAGTTAAAAATGGGTCAGTCACAGAGAAGTGTGTAAAGTAATGCTACTATATTCATTCAAGATAATAGAAAATACTGGTTTTATTCAGAATGCTAAAGGAAAACATTTTGACAAATTTATAATCTTTAAAACCTCAGAAGTCATCAGGTGGTATAATCTTGGGACACACATTTAAAATATCACAAAACCATTAAGTTACATTTTTCCTTTACAATTTAAAAACCTGTTGACAAGGTGTCTGTTTAGACTTTATTAATGTAATTTGAAGTTATTTGTTTGAAAATAGTTATAATAAAAAAGTGTCACTGGTTTTTCGTGGGATTTAGAAGCAACAGAGAGAGAGAGAGAAACAAATCAGCATATGATGTTAAAAACATTTAATAGGGTATAACCTCAGCCTGAAAAGTAAGATACACTGTGCAGCTTTTTGTAAGGCTACGATCAGTATATGCACCTCACTAACTTCTAAATGAGAATGAAAGCCTTAAATAAAGCATTCTTAAAATATACTTAAAATTTGTTAACAAATCAATGTGAAAAAGCACAGGCACAAGCAGAGATAGAAACAAATGCTTATCACTGGAAATTCCAAAATAAGGTAAGAATGACTGATCTTACCCTGATTCCACATTTGCTTTCATAGCAGGACAAAACGTCTTTAAGCCCTTTATGACAATGTCTGACAAGTGTTGTGACACTGTCCATTGATGACATAGTGACCATCCAGCATGCCTGGAACATTGTAAGATCAGCCTAACATAAAATTAAGTAAGAACAATAAATACTACAGGTTTCCAATAACAGGACAAACTGTTCAACCAGCTTTACAACCTGACCTTACCCTCATGGCTGGGATGCCTGCAATTCAGTTTATCAGTGGCCCCCCCGCACAGATGTTGTGCAAAATAAGAATATGTTTTCTTCAGTATCTTAACATTACTAAACTGTTTATAACATATTGGTTGTTATGAATTTGTTTTGTTCTTGATGTTTCCTTATTTTATTAATGCATGTTTCCCTTTTTTGATGGTCATCTTAGAGGTTTTGTTACTCCTGGATACTTATTTAGTAGTTATGGAGTTGTAAAAAGTACTCAGAAATGATACTTGAGTAAAAGCTGAAGTACTTCATCACATTTTTACTTTCACTGAAGTAAAAAGGATTTTAGTCAAAAAATACTTGAGTAAAAGTAAAAAAGTATCTGCTTTCAAAAGTACTCAAGTAGAAAAAGTCAAAGTACTTTTTATAATAATATTAAAAATTATGTCTTTGATCAGTACTTAACTGCAGTGAGAGGAGCTTCTTATTTTCCTCCAAAACATATGCACTTCATAAACTGTAAACCTTTCTTTTTATCTTAAGTAGTAGCTGATATTCAAAATTCCTGCTGTCCAGCCATGCTTATCTAGAGATAAATAAAATCCATACATTGATGAACCTTTCGTTTTCAAACAATAGTAGCCACTGGATGAGTCCTATTATTAATAAAAAACGTTTGAGTCACCACAAATTTCCTTTCTGGACGTGAAAGTGCAGAAAGATTGTAGACATTGAGGAGGATGTGTTTCTACTGTGACTTAAAAGTAGGATTTGAATTAGTAAACTGACAATGTTATTGGTATAAGACATGAAATTTTAAACAGTTTGAAGCTGTTCACTGTATTAGACAGATAGATAGATAGATAGATAGATAGATAGATAGATAGATAGATAGATAGATAGATAGATAGATAGATAGATAGATAGATAGATAGATAGATAGATAGATAGATAGATAGATAGATAGATAGATGGATGGATGGATGGATGGATGGATGGATGGATGTCTGGAGATGATACTGTTCAGTGGATGCAGTGGATTCTCCATGATTGACAGGAGCCTGCTTAGCGCCCGTTGCTCTGCCACAGATGTCAAAATGTCCAGCTCCATGCTAACAATACAGCCTGCCTTCCTCACCAGTTTGTACAGGCGTGAGGCGTCCCTCTTCTTTATGCTGCCTTCCCAGCACACCACCGCATAGAAGAGGGCGCTCGCCACAACCGTCTGATAGAAGTTCTGCAGCATCTTATTGCAGATGTTGAAGGACGCCAGCCTTCTAAGGAAGTATAGTCGGCTCTGTCCTCTCTTGCAGAGAGCATCAGTATTGGCAGTCCAGTCCAATTTATCATCCAGCTGCACTCCCAGGTATTTATAGGTCTGCACCCTCTGCACACAGTCACCTCTGATGATCACAGGGTCCATGAGGGGCCTGGGTCTCCTAAAATCCACCACTAGATCCTTGGTTTTGCTGGTGTTCAGTTGTAGGTGGTTTGAGTGGCACCATTTAACAAAATCCTTGATTAGGTTCCTATACTCCTCCTCCTGCCCACTCCTGATGCAGTCCACGATAGCAGTGTTGTCAGCGAACTTTTGCACATGGCAGGACTCTGAGTTGTATTGGAAGTCTGATGTATATAGGCTGAACGGGACCAGAGAAAGTACAGTCCCCTGCGGTGCTCCTGTGCTGCTGACCACAATGTCAGACCTGCAGTTCCCGAGACGCACATACTGAGGTCTGTCTCTAAGATAGTCCATGATCCATGCCACCAGGTATGTATCTACTCTCATCTGTGTCAGCTTGTCCTTAAGGAGCAGAGGTTGGATGGTGTTGAAGGCGCTAGAGAAGTCCAGAAACATAAGCCTTACTGCACCACTGCCTCTGTTCAAGTGGGAGAGGGATCGGTGTAGCATGTAGATGATGGCATCCTTCACTCCCACCTTCTCCTGGCATGCGAACTGCAGAGGGTCGAGGGCATGGCGGACCTGTGGCCTCAGGTGGTGAAGCAGCAGCTGCTCCGTGGTCTTCATCACATGTGATATCAGGGCGACAGGCCTGAAGTCATTCCGCTCACTAGGACGTGATACCTTTGAGACTGGGGTGATGCAAGATGTTTTCCAAAGCCTCTGGACTCTCCCCTGTTCCAGGCTCAGATTGAAGATATGCTGTAGAGGACTCCCCAGTTCCAACGCACACGTGGCGATACTCCATCTGGACCCACTGCTTTGCTGGCACGAAATCTCCTCAGCTCTCTGTTTACCTGGGCTGCTGTAATTGTGGGTGGGGGTAAACTCTCTGCTATGCTGGTATCAGCAGAAGGATGGGTGGAGGGTGCAGTACTCTGAGGTGAGAGTGGGTTAGGGTGGTCAAACCTGTTGAAGAAGTTGTTCATCAGGTTTGCTCTCTCCACGTCTCTCTCGATGGTGGCACCCCGCTTCGAGCTGCAGCCAGTGATGATCTTCATCCCATCCCACACTTCCTTCATGCTGTTATTCTGCAACTTCTGCTCCAGCTTTCTCCTGTACTGCTCCTTCACCGCTCTGAGCTGGACACGGAGTTCCTTCTGCCCGTGCTTGAGCTCATGCTGATCACCGCTTTTAAAAGCCCTTTTCTTCTGGTTCAAAAGTCCCTTGATGTCACTTGCAATCCATGGCTTGTTGATAGCATAGCAGCGTACTGTTCTTACTGGAACTATAATGTCCATACAGAAGTTGATGTAGTTAGTAGTGCAGTCAACAACCTCCTCAATGTTCTTACTATATGATCCCTGCAGGATATCCCAGTCCATAGTTCCAAAACAGTCTCTCAGAGCCTGCTCTGCCTCAGGGGACCACTTCCTGAATGAGTGTGTGGTTGTAGGTAGCTCCCTCACCCTTGGTTTGTAGTGAGGCTGAAGCAGAACCAGGATATGATATTTGGGTGCTTAATGATTATGTGGTGTTAAGCAGACAAGCATACAGCTTATTTTTCATTGCATTGCTATTGAGTATAAACACAATATTTTCTTGTGTAAATACAATAATCATTGTGTTTCAGTTTTAATGCAATATCTAAATTAAAAGGTAGAGTTACAGTATGTCATATAAATGCAATATTAACTCATTTAAATTTATTTTCAGCATCACTCTATAGGTTTAGACCTTACGTTTGGTCTAAAGTTATATATTGTGCAAACAAGATATGTACTGTATATTACGTGCACAAGTTGTTACCTTGTTGGAACAAGAGCAGTACGTTGTATGCACAATATATTATATCATATGGCCACAAAAAGTGTTTCTTGTTCCCTCAAGGACATGTACAGTAAGCCTCACTCATGCATAATTGGTTTTGGCAATATTGTGAATCGTAATTGATCAGTGAAAAGAACTGATAGTTATACTTTAAACTAAGTTATTCACTGTGTCATATCACAGTGTACTACTTTATACAAAAGCAGGAAACTGAAATATAGAGCTACCATCCACCTTGACCATAGTTAGTGAGATATGCCACAAATTATTCACTGTTTTGTTATTTTGTTTAATTCTACAGTTAATTAAGAAGAAAAAAAACTTCAATTTAATTGTTATCACTTGTTATTAATGAAAAGACACAGCAGTTAACCAGAAAAATGTTTTGTAATGTAGAAAGTGACATTATGTGTGCCCAGTCTATGTGAATGGCAAGAACACGAATGGGGCTTGGCCCCTATACACTAAGCAATTTGCCTCATATCCACCCTGCACACACTTGGTGTACAGATTGCTGGGGCTTCTAGATTTGATTAGTGACTTGAAGTGTGGTGCTAGTGAATGTGGCTGTTATTTACACTGTGCCTCTCCTATTGGGATACCTAGCAGCAGTAGACGCAGCACCCCTAACTAGAGAGAAAAGAAAAAGAAAGAAATAAAATATATAAATAAGATCCTAGAAATTTGATTTTGTTCATCTGGACAAAGTTTTTAAGTGGGAGAAATATTTCGAGACTTATCCAAGTCTCTTCCTCAGTCTCAATTGACTGCAGGTTTCCCCAACCTTATAAACAGTTCCTTTGCTTAATCACAGAGACTAGCACCATTGACAAAGGGCCAGTTGATCAGTGATATGCAAATTGTCCACTGATTAGTAGACGTGTGAACCATTCATAGAGGGTTGAGGAACTGATTACAGCCACAGAATCTGCTATCAGAAACAACAACATTGCTGATTTGGAAGCAGAACAACTGCGGATAAAAGTTTCGGCATGTCTCAGCAATGCAAAACCCCCTGCATCCAATATCAGCATTGAGGAGAGGAAGGCCCTCACGGCACTCAGCAAGGACAACAACATCATCATCCTTCCAGCAGACAAGGGGAGATGCACAGTTGTGCTAAACCAGACAGACTACCATGAGAAAATTTTGTCTCTGCTCAGTGACAAAAATACTTATGAGCCCTTAAAGCGAGATCCAGGTAGTGGTTACAAGAAAAAGGTGATAGATTGTCTTAAGCAGTTAGTTCAGGACAATGCTATTGACCGGACCACATACCACAGATTATACCCAGGGGAAGCTACACCAAGTCTGTATGGTTTACCAAAAATACACAAACAGGGTGCTCCTTTAAGACCCATTGTCTGCATGATCAATTCAGTCACGTATAACATCTCCAAGTTCCTGGCCGCTGTTCTTAACCTGGTGGTAGGCAGCTCAAAACACCACATTCAGAACACATTGGATTTCGTGGAGAAAGTGAGAGAGGTCATTATGGAGACAGAAGAAACCTTGGTCTCATTTGATGTTACATCTCTATTTACTTGTGTTCCAGTGACTGAAGCAGTGGAGGTAGTACGTAAGAGATTACAGAATGACCCCACTCTCAGTAAAAGAACCTCGCTCAACGCAGACCAAGTGTGCCTGCTTTTGGAACTGTGTCTTCAATCCACATATTTCATATACAAAAGCCAGTACTACAGGCAGAAGCACGGGTGTGCTATGGGTTCCCCGGTTTCACCTATAGTAGCCAATCTATATATGGAAGAAGTGGAAAAGAGGGCTCTATCATCCTATCCTGGAACACCACCGAGCCATTGGTTCAGATATGTGGATGACACCTGGGTGAAAATCAGATCTCAGGAGGTACCACAGTTCATAGACCACATCAACGGGGTGGACAAACACATCAAGTTCACCAGAGAGGATATGGAAAATAACAAGCTAGCCTTCTTAGACTGTGAAATTTCCATCGTCAACGGGGGACATTTGAAAGTGGATGTGTATCGTAAACCCACACATACGGACCAGTATCTAAGGTTTGACTCTCACCATCCACTAGAGCACAAACTAGGTGTCATTAGGACTCTACAACACAGAGCTAACACCATTCCCACAGACTCAGAGGCCAGGGAAGCAGAAGAACACCACGTTAAAAAGGCCCTGAGTAAATGTGGATATCCCAGCTGGTCCTTTGTCAAAGCAGGGAAGACACCTAAAGAACGCTCCAAGCGATTCATGACAGAGGAAGGACATCCACTGCCTAAGCGAAAACCCTTAGTGATTCCATATGTGTCAGGAGTATCGGAACAGCTGAGGCGCATTTTCTCGAAACACCAGGTCTCAGTGGCTTTCAAACCCCAAAACACGCTACGCCAAAGATTGGTCCATCCCAAGGATCGGGTCCCACGGCACAAACAGAGTAACATAGTTTACGCAGGAGTGCCAGGAGGAGTGCTGTGAATTGTACATCGGGGAAACCAAGCAGCCACTGGCTAAGCGCATGTCACAACACAGAAGAGAGTCCTCGTCAGGCCAGGACTCCGCAGTCTATTTACATCTACAGGATAGTGGTCACTCCTTTAAAGATGAAGAGGTGCACATCCTGGACAGGGAAGAGTGCTGGTTTGAGAGAGGAATCAAGGAGGCCATTTACGTGAAAAAGGAACAACCATCTCTGAACAGAGGAGGGGTCCTAAGGGTACATCTGTCGCCATCTTACAATGCTGTGATTGCAGCCATTCCTCAACCCTCTATGAATGGTTCACACGTCTACTAATCAGTGGACAATTTGTATATCACTGATCAACTGGCCCTTTGTCAATGGTGCTAGTCTCTGTGATTAAGCAAAGGAACTGTTTATAAGGTTGGGGAAACCTGCAGTCAATTGAGACTGAGGAAGAGACTTGGATAAGTCTCGAAATATTTCTCCCACTTAAAAACTTTGTCCAGATGAACAGAATCAAATTTCTAGGATTTCCTTACCTGGATTATTGAGCATGCATCGAGATATATAAATAAGAGTACAAAAAATAAGTTAACATCCCACATTATTGCTTGACTAGATACACAATATAAAAAACTAATAGAAAATGCACACAGATTGGGTTTATTACACTTTAATGAAGTAAAGATAGACTTTAGAAGGGCAATTATTACCTTTAATTTCACAACTGTGGCTTTCTTTGCACAGTTTGATGTCCAATTTTAACTTTAAATTACCTTCTTGAGCAGTTATGTAAACTATGGAATTAACCATTATTGGACATATTATTAACTCTCCATCCTAACCAAAGGTATATAAATTGTATAATAATACATATACAGTGGAACCTCAGTTTGCGAGTAACTTGGTTTACGAGTGTTTTGCAAGACGAGCAAAAATTTTTAATACATTTTCACTTGATAAACGAGCGAGGTCTTTCAGTACGAGTAGTATTTCTGCTGAGCGTCATATGATCACAACTGAGCTGATGGTTCTTCTCTCTCTCTCACTGCGGGATTGTGGGCAATCGTCTCCTATTCTCCATCTGAGTCGGCGTGCCTCACTCATATAGTCAACGAGCGTATAGTGTTTACTACAGCATTAGCATTGTGACTGTGTGTGTGCGCATGTGTGTATGTGTGCACGCGTGCGCTTGTGTGTGTGTGTGTATGTGTGCTCACGCGCATGCGCTCGTGTGTGTGTGTGTGTATGTGCTCGCGCGTGCGTGTGTGCTGTGACGTGCGAGTCCCTGTCTTGCACCCTAAAACACGAAGCTGAGTCTCAATACTTTAGCAACACAAGCTTTATTCAGCTTGAAACAGCAACAGTGCGGTTACTTATACACAGACACAGCAGTCAGGCAGGGCCCTGCACATTTATAATGTTCCTTGTTCCTTGTATCACCCATTGACGGCAGGCGCTTGTAGCATGTCCGCGATCTTTTCGGATTCGCTTTTACGGAGAACTGCTACAGCACTGGGAGACTGCGATTGCTTTGGGACGCTCTTCCGCGTGTCGTCCCGTTGGGTGCAATCCCACAAGAGTTTAGAAACTCACTCACACCAGCCATGATTCTTTTCAAAGGTAAAGTGCAAGTTAATTTGTTTTATGTATTTTTACTTTATATTTTGTATTAATCATTTTTATATGAATAGTTTTGGGTTGTGGAACAAATCATCTGAGTTTCCATTATTTCTTATGGGGAAATTCACTTTGATATACAAGTGCTTTGGACTACGAGCACGTTTCCGGAACGAATTATGCTCGAAAACCGAGGTTCCACTGTACATATTCATATTTTAACGCACTTAATTTAAAAGTCTACAGAATAACATATTCCCACACATACGTATAATCAACTAACATTAATATTACAATACAATAATTCCACTTCAATGTAACTGAATAAAATGGCAAGTACAAATATGAGAGTCAGTGTTCTACTGAACAATGCTCTGGATAGGAACCAGTTCTGTTAATTTTAAATGCTCTCTTCTGAATTACATAAAGAACTAATAATAAGGACAGCTCAAACATAATATAAGTCACACACATTGCAGTTCAGTGGAAGATAGAATTAACAGATGTGCAGTAATTCTCAATAACTTATGAAGACAAATACGAGGGTTGTCTGGGTTCCGCACGGAATCACTCGAAATAAGTAGCCAAGGATTTTTTTTTCTATTTTTTTCATGTACTTCGATCCTTTTTAAACTTTTTCCAAGTATTCACCGCCAACATCAATGCACTTTTGGGCTCTTCTGACCCACGCCGCAAAACACTTGCGAAAGGCTGTCTTTGGGAGGTTGTCCAGCTGTTCTTTGACAGCTGCAATCAGTTCCTCTCGAGTTTCGAAGTTTGGCCTCGCAGGGGTTCTGTCACCTTCGGGAAAAGCCAAAAGTCACATGGTGCAAGATCAGGCGAGTAGGGTGGCGGGTTCAAAACGTTGACACCACTGTCTTCAATGACATGCTTCGTCGCATTAGCCGTGTGGGCTGGCGCATTGTCATGATGCAAAAAGTGCCTTCGCAAGTTCTTGGACTGGCCTCTAGCCATCGCAGAAAAAACGTCAGGCAGGCACTGAGTGGTGTACCACTCAGAGTCACAGTTTTCCTCTCCATCAGCGGAATTGACGCGACAATGCCATCGATGTTGAAAAAGAATGCAAACATGGTGCGTTCCACCGAGCGGATTAAACCATCAGAAAAGTCATAAAAAATCATCACTCGAAAGTCACGCACGCACGGAGTTGGGAGCATTGCCGCTAGCGCCGGCTGCACACTCTCAGTTTGTTTGCTTTTCGTGTTCATTCTGAAGGAAGAGAGGGAGCAAAACATCTGAACAAAAACATGCAACCACTTGAATAATCCCTCTACACAGCAGAACAGGTTTCGACAGGCTGACACTCGACAAACGATAAAATTCCGCACGGAACCCAGACAGCCCTCGTATATAATGCTACTCAAAGTTCACTCCTATACACAAAACAAAGATAATCACTTAATAAGTCACCTGTGCTTTCCTTTGTCTTTCATGGTTCTAGATTAGATTCTGTTCTTCAGGGCAGTGTTCCAGTATCAACAAAAAATACTTCTCTTTCTTGTAGGAAAGCTGACACCTCTTTTATTAACACTTATATACAAAGTACAGCAAGACATTAGCATCCAGAGGAAAAGAAATTCTTACCTCAACATGCTCCTTTTAATTTGAACGAAAATTCCTGAAAGCAGAGATTTCTTTTTTGTGCTAGCAGGCACAAAAGACACTACATTATATAGGAATCACCTTTGCATTTTACAATTTTAAACGAAGTGTTCAGACATGACTGTCGGGAAACTGCACATTCAGTGTCCATGTCTCACCTACCAAATAAGTAGCCAAAGGCATGCTATGGCACTTTTAATTTTGAATGATATACTGCATTCTAATGGCTGTGTCTGAGCAACACTGAACCATAACCTAAGTTGACAACACATCTGATATGTCTCTTTTATGAATTTACTTGTCTTTCTGCACTCTGAACTTATTAGAAAATGGATTATCACACTACTGGCTTTCATTGATTAACTTCACTACTGCAAAGCTCCAATGTTTTGTGTTCGAGATATGCAGTGTATATAGTATGTGTCTTATTTTCTTATGGTGGCTTGTCATTTTTTTTTTACCTCGAACCTTGAAAACATCAGGTTTTGTTATTTCACTTTTAGCAGTTCATAGAAGGTATTTATTTCTTTTTCTTTTTTTTAAGCATTTTATTGATTTTATTAAAATCAGCTAACAATTCCATACAAAAAAGTCAAGTTTAACAAAACTAGGTTTGAAACAAATCAACTCCCACCCAAGAGAAAGAGTGCTAGGCAAACAGAGTAAAACTTTAAACTAGTAAAAATAAGTGAATAGCTAAATTAATAAATGAATAAAAATAAATAGATAAAAAAAGGTTAGAGAATCCGCTTCCTCAGTTTGAATGCTTATTCTAAAATGTTATTGATTAGATCCTGCCAGGTTTTGAAAATGTTTTGTACAGATCTTCTAAGTGAGAATTTGATTTTTTCCAATATTCAGATCATATATAACATCCCTTATACACCAATAACCGTTAGTGACAACATAGCTATACACTCCATATCTGTATCACTTGGCAATACAGTGGAACCTTGGTTCATGACCATAATTCGTTCCAAAACTCTGGTCGTAACCCAATTTGGTAGTGAACCGAAGTAATTTCCCCCATAGGATTGTATGTAAATACAATTAATCCGTTCCAGACCATACAAATTGTATGTAAATATATATATATTTTTAAGTTTTTAAGCACAAATATAGTTATTTAAACCATAGAATACACAGCGTAATAGTAAACTACATGTAAAAACATTGAATAACACTGAGAAAACCTTGAACTACAGAGAAAACTAACACTGCAATAGTTTGCGCTATACCGCTACCAACCGCTGGCTAAAAACACTTTTTTTAAAATGAGTTTTAAGCACAGGGAAAAAAAATGAACATTTGAAAAAATCCGTAATTTAATAAATCACCAAGAAAAGTAACATTGCAACAATGCACCAATTGCTGTAAACAGAAGTGAAAACAAAATCACGCCCAATGCATTCTTTAACTGCCTTCTCTACCTTATGTGTCCAGATCTCTCTCTCGCGCTGCCTGTGTGTGTGTGTGTCTCTCTCTCTCTCGCGCTGCCTGTGTGTGTGTCTCTCACTCTCTCGTGTGTGTGTGTGTGTCTCTCTCGCGCTGCCTCTGTGTGTGTGTGTCTCTCTCTCTCTCTTGTGTGTGTGTGTGTGTGTGTGTCTCTCTCTCTCTCTCGCGCTGCCTGTGTGTGTGTGTTTCTCTCTCTCACATGCTGCCTGTGTGTGTGTGTCTCTCTCTCTCTCTCACACGCTGCCTGTGTGTGTGTGTCTCTCTCTCTCACGCTGCCTGTGTGTGTTTGTGTGTCTCTCTCTCTCGCTCTGCCTGTGTGTGTGTGTCTCTCTCTCTTTTACATGCTGCCTGTGTGTAGGTGTCTCTCTCGCTCTGCCTGTGTGTGTGTGTGTGTCTCTCTCTCGCGCGCGCTGCCTGTGTGTGTGTGTCTCTCTCTCTTGCGCTGCCTGTGTGTGTGTGTTCTTTCTCTGTCTCACACGCTGCTTGTGTGTGTGTGTGTCTCTCTCGCACTGCCTGTGTGTGTGTGTCTCTCTCTCTCTCACGCTGCCTGTGTGTGTGTGTGTGTCTCTCTCTCTCTCTCTCTCGCGCTGCCTGTGTGTGTGTGTCTCTCTCTCTCTCTCACACGCTGCCTGTGTGTGTGTCTCTCTCGCACTGCCTGTGTGTGTGTGTGTCTCTCTCTCGCGCTGCCTGTGTGTATGTGTCTCTCTCTCGCGCTGCCTGTGTGTGTGTGTCTCTCTCTCTCTCGCGCTGCCTGTGTGTGTGTGTCTCTCTCTCTCTCGCGCTGCCTGTGTGTGTGTCTCTCTCGTGCTGCCTGTGTGTCTCTCTCGCTCTGCCTGTGTGTGTGTCTCTCTCTCTCTCTCTCTCTTGCGCGCTGCCTGTGTGTGTGTGTCTCTCTCTCTCGCGCGCTGCCTGTGTGTGTGTGTCTCTCTCTCTCTCTCACACGCTGCCTGTGTGTGTGTGTCTCTCTCTCTCACGCTGCCTGTGTGTGTTTGTGTATCTCTCTCTCTCGCGCTGCCTGTGTGTGTGTGTCTCTCTCTCTCACGCTGCCTGTGTGTGTGTCTCTCTCTCTCTCTCGCGATGCCTGTGTGTGTGTGTCTCTCTCTCTCTCTCACACGCTGCCTGTGTGTGTGTCTCTTTCGCACTACCTGTGTGTGTGTGTGTCTCTCTCTCTCTCACGCTGCCTGTGTGTATGTGTCTCTCTCTCTCTCTCGCGCTGCCTGTGTGTGTGTCTCTCTCTCTCTCTCTTGCGCTGCCTTTGTGTGTGTGTCTCTCTCGCACTGCCTGTGTGTGTGTGTCTCTCTCTCGCGCGCGCTGCCTGTGTGTGTGTGTGTCTCTCTCTCTCGCACTGCCTGTGTGTGTGTGTCTCTCACACTGCCTGTGTGTGTGTGTCTCTCTCTCTCTCGCGCTGCCTGTGTGTATGTGTCTCTCTCTCTCTCTCTCTCGCGCTGCCTGTGTGTGTGTGTCTCTCTCTCGCGCTGCCTGTGTGTGTGTGTCTCTCTCTCTCTCGCGCTGCCTGTGTGTGTGTCTCTCTCGTGCTGCCTGTGTGTCTCTCTCGCTCTGCCTGTGTGTGTGTGTCTCTCTCTCTTGCGCGCTGCCTGTATGTGTGTGTCTCTCTCTCTCACACGCTGCCTGTGTGTGTGTGTCTCTCGCTCTCTCTCACACGCTGCCTGTGTGTGTGTGTCTCTCTCTCTCACGCTGCCTGTGTGTGTTTGTGTGTCTCTCTCTCTCGCTCTGCCTGTGTGTGTGTGTCTCTCTCTCTTGCGCGCTGCCTGTGTGTGTGTGTCTCTCTCTCTCACGCGCTGCCTGTGTGTGTGTGTCTCTCTCTCTCACGCTGCCTGTGTGTGTTTGTGTGTCTCTCTCTCTCGCGCTGCCTTTGTGTGTGTGTCTCTCTCGCACTGCCTGTGTGTGTGTGTCTCTCTCTCGCGCGCGCTGCCTGTGTGTGTGTGTGTGTGTCTCTCTCTCTCGCACTGCCTGTGTGTGTGTGTCTCTCACTGCCTGTGTGTGTGTGTCTCTCTCGCGCTGCCTGTGTGTGCGTGTGTCTCTCTCTCTCTCACGAGCTGCCTGTGTGTGTGTGTCTCTCTCTCTCTCGCATTGCCTGTGTGTGTGTGTCTCTCTCTCTCGCGTTGCCTGTGTGTGTGTGTCTCTCTCGCGTGTGTCGCGCTCTCTCTCTTTTGCTCGCTGCACAGGAAATGCACAGGGAGAGACTGAACACGTACAAACCGAAAGGGAAACTGGCTTCTTCGTATACCAAGTGTGTGGTCGTGAACAGATGCAAAAGTTTGGCAAACTTTTTGGTTGTAAACCGATTGGTATGTATTCTGAGACGTTCATGAACCGAGGTTCCACTGTAATATGAAATCTATTTCAAAGCTATCATAAATAGTTGGTCTCGTCCGTTGTGAGAGCTGGACGTCTGAATCGCAGCTCCGTTAGCAGTGGTGTTATTTTTTAATATTATTTCTTTATTATCCTGAGTACTAGGGTGTTGTACCGTGTTAGCCATTGTGAATGTAGAGAAAAGCAAAGCAAAATGACACCTTTTATTGGCTAACTAAAAAGATTACAATATGCAAGCTTTCGAGGCAACTCAGGCCCCTTCTTCAGGCAAGATGTAATACAGAAACTGGAGTTCCCTATGTTTATATACACACTCTAGGACAAGACACAATATTGGTAAATATTTAAATGAGAAATTTTAAATGTAAAAAATTAATAGATTCATTCAGGCTAGGGTTAATTTAACAAGAGAGAAAAGAACAATGTATTGTCAAGATCTCTGGATAAGATAACTGTCCAACAAAGTCTTTGAAGTTTGTAATGAGTTTTTTCAAAACAATGTGGCTCTGTAGACAGGTTGTCTGTCATTCTGAGAGATGTAAACAATCCTCATATCTGGGCATAAAACTCTTGTCTTTATTCAATCCATGTTGTAATGTATTAAAGGGGCCCGAGTTGCCTCGAAAGCTTGCATATTGTAATCTTTTTAGTTAGCCAATAAAAGGTGTCATTTTGCTTTGCTTTTCTCTTTATTATCCTGAGATATCCTGTATTTATCCAACCCAAGGGTTCTACTGCAGTATATGCAAGCATATACTGTATGAACATGGTTGGTAAGAAAGGGGCTCAGAAAGAAATTGAAAAGAAAACTAAAGCTACATTCAAACCCAGAGCAGCAAGTCCAACTTCAAACTCAAGGTATGGCCTTTCAGAGACTGACCTGTAGTACTAGGGTGCTGTACCGTGTTAGCCATTATGAATGTAGAGAAAAGCCAAGCAAAATGACACCTTTTATTGGCTAACTAGAAAGATTACAATATGCAAGCTTTCGAGGCAACTCAGGCCCCTTCTTCAGGCCTTGATTACATCTTGCCTGAAGAAGGGGCCTGAGTTGCCTCGAAAGCTTGCATATTGTAATCTTTCTAGTTAGCCAATAAAAGGTGTCATTTTGCTTGGCTTTTTTCTAGAGACTGACCTGGAACAGATGGGCGAAAGCTCTGACTCCTCAGAACCACTGTCCGCTGCATCATCTCCAGTTGAGAGCGAAATGGGGAACGAAGGTACAAGTGACGCAGGTCACAATAGCTCGCCGATTGGAGAAGATCATTTAAAACTGGAAAAGGCCCTGCAGGCCGTGCTTTCACCTACTCCACGTGAGCCGGTAACATTGGCTGTAATAGAACCCACTGCTTCACCTACGGTGTTTGAAAGCAGAAATGACCTGTCCGAACTGAAGGTGATGATCGCCACACTAAAGCAAGATATAAAGAAAAGCGAGAAGGCAAGTGAGAAGCTGCTACGGCTGTAGTTGCAAGAGCTGCGGCAGGATAATACAGACTTGGAGAAACGCGTATATATCCGCTTTGAGGCGGCCTTTAATGCTATGTTGGATAAAATTGAGGAGCACATCCAGGAAAGCGCGTCTATACTGAGCACACTTGCCAATCAGTTGGAGGATGTTAAGCAGGCATTCACAACATGAATTGAAATAGCCATAAATCTAGCATCCACCGCTGATGGAAAAGCAACTGCTGCCAGTTCCAAATGCAAAAAACTTGGAGACAGACTCGCTACTCTGGAAGATAGAAACAGAAGGAATAATATTAGAATTGAAGGTCTGCCTGAGAATCGTGAAAGTCCAAACCCAGTGAAATTCGCAGCTGAACTATTTTCTAAAATAATTGGAGAGGACTTTAAGTCAGATACCGATATAGCAGCAGCTTATCGCATATGTGGATCAAATACCTTTAGACCTAGGTCTTTTATTATCCGCTTCAAGAGATTATTATGTAAGATAGAAGTGATGGCACTCCTCAGACGCAAGCAAGAGATTATATTTGAAAATAACCACATTCGTATTTTTCCTGATTTCTCTCCCGCAACAGCTGCTAAACGCGCAGCCTTCTACAACATTAAACAGCGGTTACGGCAAGCTGATATCAAATACAGCCTTTTGTACCCTGCCAAACTGAAAGTGGATGTTCAAGGCCAATATCACGTCTTTTCAAGCAAGGAGGAAACAGAAAAGGAATTAAGAAAGCTGATCCCGACACTATTCTGAAACACAAAAGTGAGTTGCATCCTGTCATGGCAGGGCAAGGAGTTATCACCTGCTGTCTGATCCACTTGTAATGATACGGGTATTATAATTATACATCCTTTTCATTACTTGGACGCTTTCTGTTTATGTTTTAATTACAGTTATAGACTTGTGTGTGGAAGAAATTAACCCTTTCTTTTTTCTTACTACCCTAAAGGAGACTGTTTAACATCATACCCTTGGTTTATTGTTATTATTGCATTAAGACTTATTATGCTTATCCTGGACCACTTTCTAACACCATCCCCTGGGTTTATTATCTTATTACTTTAAGATTGCTGAATGTTATATTATATATTTTATGCTTATAGTTTGTTAATGATTATATATAATCATAGTTTGTTGATGATTATATTTTAGGCATATAGTATTTACACTATATTGGCAATAGATATCTCTACTTTTTAACCCTAAAACACTGCTGCGTGGGGGCTTGTTTTGCTTTGGACGTGTTCTATGTCAAGGTATGTCAGAGGACCAAGACTTTGTGAAGTGGGGTCCAGCCTCACGTGGGGAAGCAAAAGGGGAGGGTGGGGGGATAAGGGGGGGGGAGAGAAAGAGAGCAGGCTATATCTAATCTATTCTTCTAATCCTTATAATTATATCAGTTAAGACTATAAAATGACATCAAATATCAGTATCTCCATGATGGGACAGATCATTTACAAACTGTGAAATTGTTTTTGGAGTGTTAGATGCAATTTCCCCTGTGGCAGAAGACCTTTCTAGGTCTGGATTTTAAACATAAAGTCCCCAGCCATTATAATTTTCTGAGTGTTCACATTGTTCACATTGGTAATGGATACAAATATGTTTTGGATGATGTCCCTATCATCTACATTGATTACGTAGATAGTATATTTATCAAAGTCACTTTACAATTAAGTAAATTACCTATGACGATCACTTATCTCCCTTCAGGATCAGATACTACATCTGATACTACAAATGAGATTGTTCTATGTATAACAATTCCCACAACTCTCGTTTTCTTTGTAAAGCTGGAATGGAATATTTGGCCAGTCCAGTCTCTCTGCAGCTGATCCTTGCTTAATAAGTGGGTCTCCTGTAAAAACACTATTTTAACATTTAGACCTGTTAGAAGAGAATACTTTCTTTTTAATTTGTGATTGAGACCTTTAACATTCAAGCTCACAAAGTTAACTGTTTGATCATGGAGATATTACCATACCATACCATTTTTATTTGTTAAGCGCTTAAAAACACAGCATTACAACTGACCGAAGCGCTGTACAGTTAAAACAAGCAAGACTAAAAGCAAAATATTAAAAACAAACATTAAGAGAGAATTAAAACAGAGACATTAAAAAACAGGTCAGGGGACCCAATAAAACAGAGAAATAGCAAAAAGCAAGTGGAAATAAGACAGGTTAAGAATTAAAAGCCAATGTGAAGAAGTGAGTTTTTAGGTTTGATTTGAATGTGGCGACTGAAGCGGCTTGCCTAACCACTAAAGGTAAGGAGTTCCAGAGCCTAGGTGCACAGACAGAAAAAGCCCTTTCACCACGAGCTTTAAAATGTGCCTTGGGAACGGTTTGCTTCTGAACTTTTGTTGTCATTTTGTAGTCTTAATTTAAGATAAGACAGCTTTGACCTTAATTTCCCATTTTTCCAGGAGTTATTGCCATGAATCCTATTGTTACGTTGGCACTTATAATTATAAGGATTAAAAGGATAGATTAGAAATAGCTTGCTCTCTTTCTCTCCCTCCCAGTCCCCTGGCTCCCCTATTTTGCCTACCCAAGTGAGGCTAGATCACAAAGTCCCAGTCCTTTGACATACCTAGAGATACAACACACAAAACAAAGCCCCACAGCAGCGATGTATGAGGATTAAAACAGAGATACAGTATCTATTGACAATACAGTCCAAATACTATAAGCATAAAATATAATCAAGTCTTGAAAGAGTAAACCCAGGGAATAATGTTAAACAGTAGCCCTGGATAAGCATAGTAAGCCCTAATACAATAAACCAAGGGTATGATGTTAAACAGTCCCCTTAAAAAAAAAATGTACACATACATACATGCATGTATGCATTATTGTAATTAAAACATAAACAAAGAGTAGCTGTTAAGGAAATTGGATATATATTTATGGTAACAGTATCATTGCAAGCGGATCAAACAGCAGGTAAGATCTTCTTTGGCATGCCAGGTCCAGGTGCGACTCACGATTGTTTTACAAAAAGTGTCGGGATCAGTTTAGCTCTTTTTCTGATTTCCTCTGTAGAAGTAAAAATGTAGAGCTTGTCTTGAATGTCCATTTTCAGTTTGCCAGGATACAATAAGCTCTCTCTGATCTTGGCTTTCTGTAAGCGCTGTTTAATTTTGTAAAATGCAGCATGTTTAGCAGCTGTTGAGGGTAAGAAATCAGGGAAAATACAAATGTGGTTATTTTCAAATATAATCTCTTGTTTCTGTCTGAGAAGTAAACATTATATGTAGTTTAAATTGCAATTATTCAAAACACATGATGAGAGTCCTAGGTTTTGAGGTATTCGATCCACGTATGCAGAGAGCTGCTGCTATCTTGGTGTCTGATTTGAAGACCTCTCCAATTATTTTTGAGAATAGTTCAGCTATGAATTTCACTGGATTTGGACTTTCACGATTCTCAGGAAGGGCGGAGTGGTGGTTCTGAGGCTAAGGATCTGTGTTGGTATCCAGAAAGTTGCCGGTTCAAATCCCCATCACTGCCAAAAGAGATCCTACTCTGCTGGGCCCTTGAGCAAGACCCTTAACCTGTAATTGTTCCATGGTTGCTGTACAATGGCTGACCCTGCGTTCTGACCCCAAGGGGTACGTGAAAACTAACAAATCCCTAATATAAGAAATTGTATAAGGCGAAATAAAGAACAAAAAAAAAAGGACCTTCAATTCTAATGTTATTCCTTCTGCAACCATCTTCTAGTGCAGCTAGTCTGTCTCCAAGCACTTTGCATTTGGAATTTACAGCCGTTGCTTTTCCATCAGCGGTAGATGCCAGTTGTTCAGCTATTTTAATACGAGTCATGAACGTTTGCTTAACATCTTCAAACTGACTGCCAAGTGCTCTTAGTTTATTCTCAAACTTAGATGAATTTTCCTGTATTTTTTCCTAGCATACCTTTAAAGGTTGCCTCAAAGCGATTACTTAAACGTTTTTCCTTCTCTTTAATATCATGAAGCACCTTCTTGTTTGTTTTGTGTATGTCCTTTATTTCTTTCCTTATATCCTTTATGTCACTTTTCCTTATATTATTTATTTCTTTCTTTATATCATTCTTGAGCTCCTTTATATCTTGAGCGGTGGCCATTGAAGCGATCATTACCTTCAGCTCGGACAGATCTTTTCAGTCTTTTCAATGCTCTGCAGGTAAAGTGGAAAGCCCAGTTTGAATTGACTTTTCCAGCTCACAAATAGTAGTTGACAACATGGAAGGTAAGGCCATTTTCAGTTTCAATTTTTCTTACAGAATCGACGAGTTATCCTGGCCCGACTCGCTCATTCATTCCCACTTTCGCTCTCGGCCTGAGACGATGCAGCAGTGTCAGTTCCTGGGAAATCTGTGCTTTCACCTATCTGTACCAGGTCAGTCTCTGGCAAGCCGTACCTTGAGCTTGGACTTGATGCCTATCTAGGCTTGGATGAAGTTTTAGCTGTCTTTTTCATTTCTTTCTGAACCTTTTTTCTGCTGCTCATTTTATATATGCTTGCATATAGTGTAATTGAACCTCTTCGGGTTGAGTAAATACAGGATACCTCGGGATGATAAAAAAAAGAGAAAAAATAACACTGCTGTTAATGGAGTTCTGCTTCAGATGTCCATCTCCTGTAATGGACGAGACCAAATCTAGTTGGAATTCATATATGGCTATTCAGGCTTGCCTTTTTCTCAACATTCCTATAGCTGACAAAAAGCTGCTCATTTTCATGATAGAAAGGCAGTGTATAGTTATTGTGAATATCAATTCAGCTGATGCACCATTACAATATCATTTGTCATCATCATCTCTATATATATATAAAAGTCAATGTATGCGTGTGTATGTATGTATGTTCCAGCATCACTTCCGAATGGCTGGAGCGATTTTTATGAAACTTGGTACACATGTTTCTCATTGGTCTACTAAAAATACTGTAGGGTGAAATCAACCCTAACCCACCCCCTTCTGGGTAGGGTGGGGGGTGCTCTTGCTGTCTGTATGCATGTTATCATCCAGTTGACACTCGGAACAACCACCAGAGGGCGAACTGGAGGTGACTGCCAGCATTCTTTGTTTGAGCACCACCTCACCCCTGTTGCTTTTGAAATTAAATGGAGTTGGTCAGTTCTGACCGTCAACTAGATAATAACATACATACAAGACCGCAAGACAAGCACATTAGTGAGTCTTCATTGTTTGTTAATTTATTTTTATTTTTAAAGTTGTTTTTTTTCAAACTACATTTTTCTCAAACAATTAAAAAAAAACACTTTATTTTTCTCCCGGGAGAATTTCAGGAATTTCTGCTAGTTTTTTTATATAATTAAGTGACAAAAGAAAAAAATATAAAATAATTAAAAACATATTTTATACAGGTTTGTGTCATTGAGATAAACTGCTACTTATTGAAAGTACAAATTTGAAGTGAATAAATTTCCAAAAATAAGCACAGAGATGGTAATGTGTATTGGCCAATAAGGCACAGTAAAATACCTCTAAAACATGTAAATTAAGTAAATTCCATTGTGAAGCTCAATAATGAGGTGCATATGATCTCTTTATCATTCCCTAAATACTTCTTATTATATAATTTTCACTAGTGATACATTAAAAACACTAAGAATTTTGTGATGTGATTTGCAATATGGACAGATACGAAAGATCTTTCATCCCTGTAGCAATTACACTGTTTAACTCTTCCCAACAGGGGTGGGGGGTGGTTGAGTTCTGGGCCTGATGCTACTTTTCTGCTTATAAGCCATATTAGCTGTATTAGCTATGCACTACATCTTATATCTCACTTCTTGATCACTACTGTATATCTTTTTAAGATCATGTTACCCTGTCAGCTTAAGCCATGTCACTTTATTTTATTTTATGTTAATATTAATGTCACTTTAGTAACTGTCATTTTAATATTATGTGCCACCTGTCACTTTGGTAGTATAGTGTCATTTATAAAATTCCTATTGCACTGGCATTATTGTATGCACCAGCTTGTGATTGCTTTATTTGAATAGTATGTGTTATTTGTATAGTGTGTACTGAATTGTTTGTATTTAACTTGGTATAATTCTTAGCTACTGGTACTTAGATAGATACTTTATTGATCCAGAAGGAAATTTATCTATCTATCTATCTACCTACCTATCTATCTGTCAGTGAATTACAAACAATCTTATATATAAACGTCTACGGGTGGAAGTGTGAGTATCTGTCTGTCCGGCCCGGAAGCACGAGGCAACCCGGAAATTAGAGGGTACAGCTTGAAGCTCAAAAAAAGCAAATTGAAATGCACAGAAAAGAGAAACTAGCTTAGCTACTAATACACAAGTGAGGCAAGCACATTAGCAAAACAAAACCTCAGAGGAGAGAGAAGCTCGCTTAGCTGCTGATAGACAACGGAGGTGAGCACATCTGCGAAACAAAACCACCGAGAAAACAGAACCTCGCTTAGCTGCTAATGCACAACCGATGCGATTGATTGATTGAAGTGCCAGAATCCATGGTTCCTAGGAGCTCAGGCTTTTTACGGCCAGGGCTTACACAGCTAGTAATTGTAATAATTGGCAGTTACGTGCTGGTACTTGTATTGATGACATGCATAAAGATGTTTGTAACAGCATTCAATGTATACAAAACTGTCAGTTTATGATCAGCATTCCTTTAGGATCAGCGATGACATGCCCATTCCTTGGAAATCCAGTGGATGAGGGAGCACACATTGTACATCAGATATTTGCCTCACGTATACGAAGATTATTAAAGGACAGGATAGACCCCTTGGCATTTCCTGACAACTACTTCTAAAGATATAGGTTCACAAGGTTCAACATTGTGTACAGCTGCAATTTTCTAAAGCCAAACATTGTCAAGCAATGCAGCAAATGCCTTACCATTGTGCAAACCATCTGCATAAGCTTCTTTGCATCAGGCGCATGTTTGTACAGCATTGCCGATGCCGAGAATCCTGGCAAGGCAACAGTGTGTTCAGAAGTTTACAGAGTATGCCTTGCACTAAAACAGTTCCCGTAACATCACTGTGGTGTTGTTTGGCCATCATGATATTCGTACAATCAAGCAGGTTTTTTTTTAAATTGCTGGTAAGTGAAACCATATAAAATGCATTCATTCTTAGAGTGTTATCGTCAATGGTAGATAATGATTTTTGTAAGAGCTTGCAAATGTCATTCGTATAGTAGACTGAACTCATAACTGTCAGTCATGTCAGAATAACAGTATCGCTAGGTCCAGTAGAAGCTGACTATATAAACCAGAAATCATTCCATAGTATCAATGTGCTGGCAAGTCCTTTTCAAATTACATTGGTGTCAATGTCCAGTTGTATTGTGTCATTAGTTATAATTAAATGCAGTAGATGATGTGTCATAAAGACTGTCTAATATCAAACATTGAAGCTAAATGGCCTGGCTCAGTTAATGATGCCCAGATTTTTCAATTGTCTAGAATGAGAGAGGACCATGACGTTGTGGGGTTTTAAAAAAATAAATAAAGATGGTGTGACTCCCTGTTTCTATGCTGGAGCAGGTGTATGCAAAAGGATGCACAAGCAGCCTAGAGGTTAATGAGGAAACTGACTTGCCATGCATTCACTGCTCGTCGGGGCCTTTAGCTGCTCCCTAATCGCACTTGCGTGACACTGTATAACCAAATTAAATGATAAATTAATTAACTTGCACTTACCATTTTGAAGTATGTTCTTGTACTTGATTTTTACTTGTTGTAAGATATGCTTCACCCTACTCATATATATACTGAACACATAATGTCAAAAAATGCTTTCAGTCTAACTTTAATAATAATAAATCTTTATATTTATATAGCACTTTTCTCACTACTCAAAGTGCTCTCCACACAGGGAGGACCCGGGAAGCGAACCCACAATCTCCTTACTGCCAAGCAGCAGCACTAACACTGCACCACCTCTAACTTTCACTACTTACTCATTTGGGCTGACATGACTGACTGACCTTTATCCAAGGTGACTTACAACATTTAAGATACAATTTTTTTTTTGTTTTCCCAGTTGGAGTACTGGCAGGTGAAGTGACTTGCTTATGGTCAGATAGTGTTGACAGCAAAATATGAACCCACAACCTTAGGGTCTGAAGTTCAAAGTCTTCAACACACTGTCGGCATAGAGGTTAGCACTAGAGAGTCTACAAAAAAACTCGTAGATCCGGCCCACCTTAAAACCGTTCTCACCTCTCCACCAGTGTCTTTTGTCTTCTAAATGTGCCGATTAAGATGAGCAGCAAGCAGCCGGCTATTCCATCCCCCACCGTCGCAGAACGTTCACTAAGTTTTCCCAGCTCATGCCTTGTTTGATTATCAGGGAGTGACTGAACTGCTGGAGTTTTAGAGTGGAAATAATAGATCGCTATTTGGAACACACGCATTTCATGTGTGTTCCGTTTCTACAGTAATCTGTGTAAACACATTTTTAAAACAGAAACGTTTTTCATATTTTAGTAGTAAATGACAAAATGTAGGCATAAACTATATAATGTATGAAGCCTGAAGTCCAAAGATCAAGTAAACGCTTTCACAAAAGGTTCAAGGAAGAGACAACAGCTTCAGTGGCATAGCGGTAAGATTTGCTGACTTATAATCAAGAGTCCCCGGTTCCATCCCCACTCACTCCTATATTTGCCGTTTTCAGTAGTGAGCTGCTCTTTTTGTTAATATTATACAGTACACACATACATTTGGTTTGCGTCTGTAACACACGGTGTACATTTATAGGA